>NC_142121.1:21950937-22562500 GCF_056152115.1 Neolamprologus brichardi
CAGGGTGGAAACAGTGAGACACTGTACTATGATATATAAATACTTACTTGTGAGTAAATGAATTGCATTTAATTTTTTTTATAATAGAGGAGCATGGAGCAAATGCACAAAATGTGTAAAGTTTAGCATCATAAATGACAACAGACTATAATCTTCTCACGGGAGAAGTCATGGCAAACGAATTTCTCATGTTTTTGTTTCAAAAATTAATAAAATGATTAAATTGGTTACGATGTTTCAAACAGGATAACTGATCATTAACTTCTTAGAACTCAGAACTAGTCATTAGTAGTGTTGCTGGGCATTTTCATTCATACCAACATCCCATTTTAGGAAATTATATTAAATATATATTAAAGTTACATTTAAATGTTTTATATGGCTGGTGAATAAATAAAAATTACAATATTTATTAAATAACTGTATTTTTAAAATCGTCTCTTAGGTGTTTCTCTTATTTACCTTAAACTAAAAATCATGGGCGTTTTTAATTAGTTTATGTCCAAGAAAAAACAAAAAAACAAAACATAGTACAGCTTCAGGCCCAATAAAAAGGTGAGGGACTGAGATAGGTGAGGTCGCGCAGGCGCACAAGCTTCCTAAATTGACAGGAGGATGCTGAGCTGCATTCCCATCATTCTGTGAGGAGAGGAGGATCCCCCTGCGCAGGCATAGCGGGCGAGACACCGAGCGATAAAAACATATAAAATTAATCCAAGTCGAGCTGTTTATCTGCCACCATGTCCGCTGGAGGAGACCTGGGGAACCCCCTGAGGAAATTTAAACTCGTGTTTTTGGGAGAGCAGAGCGGTGAGTCAGAGCTCGGGCGGGTTTGGGTCATCCTTATCAAACATGCGCATGTATCGAGGGCCATGTATGCAATCCGTGATCATTTTGGGAAGTTTAAAGTGAATCCAGAAGATGTTTCTAGTGGCTTTGCTATATTAGACGCCCATGTTGCCCCTGGTATAATTTGTAGCTGTGGGATTTTGATTAACCTTTTAAGAAAAAGAAAGAGAAATGGCTCTGATATAAACGCAAATTCTTGTATATCACCTAGAGCGCTTTTTGTTGTTGTTTTTTTACTTGCCGCAAAGTGGCATCACTGGAAGCAGGCGCTGGGAATTGTGGTGTTTTGATGTGCTGCAGTGACCAACAAATATGCCCAGCCTTTTCCAGATAACGCTATATTTCCCCATACATCGCTTATTTCTGACACAAACGACCCTTTGTTGTGTTATATGACAGCGTTTAACATTTCCCCACCACTCGATGGCTATTATTTTTTTCTTTTTAAAGAAGAAGAAGATAAGCGGTCCCCCATGTGTCAGTTCGGGACACACCCTAGGCTGGCGATGTCTGTGGCATCTCTAAACCTCGCGGTCTCCGATTCGGTCCCATAAATAATCAAATAAAAGAAAAAACGAGAGCTTGACAGCGCCACGATAATATACCAGGGCTATTTAATTCAATAATCCGTGTATTCAGGGTGTTATCGGCTGTGTATGTGCGTTGATGTGATGGCACAAATTCAGGAGGAGCGGATCGATAATGGTTTAGCGCTGTAAAGCTGCCCGAATACGTGTTCAGACATCAGACATCCAGAGTGGCAGCAGAGGAGCTCTTATCCCATTAAAAGCACGAGCAAAGACTAGAAAAACACATAATTAGGCCTAATATTACAGCAGCTTGGCCTGTTTGTGTCTTACATTGTGATGCTTTAGTGTGTGTGTGCGTGTGTGTGCTGCATGTCTAAGACAGAGCTGTGTGTCGACTGAAAAAAGCCTCACGGTGTGTTTGCGTGGCCTGTACTGCAATGTTGCTGTCCACGGTGCTGAAAGGAGGCCTGGTGTGGCCACTGCCCATCGCTGGCTTCAGGAGTACTGCTGTCTGCGTACTGTGCATGAGGCCCTTCTGGAAAGAAAAAAGTCCTGTCCTCACTCATGTGCGGATCTGATGTAAAATGGTGCTGCTGGGAGGGATGTAAATAAAAATGGAGATCACTAGGCTCACCTTGATCCTCTGAGATCAAGTCTCCTTCGGCATCAGTCCAATGAGCATTAACAGCCGGTCTTTTTGTTACCGCGGTCACATTTCTGGACACAGTTTGTGTTTTCGTTGCAGTCACCTCTCACATTATTTTCAAGGATAAAAGACAGGATGGGAGGGGGAAGACTACTTATTGTATTTAAATTGTTCACCTTTGGTTGTATGGTGAAACTATAGCACTGAGTAGTGACGGAAATACACAAAAAAGAAAGGAAAATGCAAAGGAGAAAGAGAAGGCGAAGAAAATACACACATAAATCATGACTAAATGGGAAAACACATAAACGATTAGCACAAAACATACAAACATTTCACAAAAAACAACGTCGCAACATTACTTTGAGATTTTGGTTCTTATCTGAAACCTTGAAGTGGAATAACATTTGAATTTCACTTTAGATGTTTGCATTGTTTAGAGGCGTACATGTTTCTGTGAAGAGGAACATTTACACATTTGATAACAGGAAATCTAAGATAGCAGATTTTTCTTACTTTGAACTGAAATCCATTTTGCTGCCCTTATTTTGAGCTATTCATTGATTCATACTCACATATTAACTCAGGCATATTTTTGGTGAATTACCGGGCAGATTTTGTTCCAGTGAGTCATAGATTTTTTCTCCCCCCTCCTTAATTCCTTTTCATTTTTACTGGCTTGATAACTGGCACTGGTTAAATATTCATATATAACTGTGGTGTTGTCACATCAATGAAGCATATTTTCATTATGTTGATTGAGATCATATATCGATGTGTCCGGACCCTGAAACCAACCTGTGTGTGCTCTGTTTTAGTGGGGAAAACGTCTCTCATCACTAGATTCATGTATGACAGCTTCGACAACACATATCAGGTGAGATCTGGAACAGATCCAGAACCTAAAAACAATTTAAATTATTAAGCAGCATTGATTGATGGCGTTGCTGATTAGCATCTATACGAAAGAGGTATTGGTGGTATTGCTTATAATTGTAAAAGAAATTCAATTTTTCTTTTGGAGGTTGAAGGTTAATATGGGACCGTCATTGCAGCGAGTGCTTTTTGGTCAAAAACAGTCAGTATATTAGATTTTCACGAATTATGTCCTGATCTGAATCATGCCATTTATTCAAACATGATTAGGAACAGCATTGCAGCACTATTAGTTTCTTTAAGAAGAGAAAATATATCATTCCTCCTTCGCCTTTCTCAGAAGTTTGGTACATAACAAATCTGAAGGATTGGGCCCTGAGGGCAGCACAAATTAAATTAGTGTTTTAGTCAGATTCAATTTCTGTGCTTGTTGGCTCCCTTTTTTCCCCTTTCTTAACAGCTTTGTGTATTTGAACAAAAATCACTCTGCTAGAGACAACAGATGGTGCAGAGAAACATTTACATTTTAATGTCTGGGTTTTTGCTGATGATTTTCTCCCCCTCTTTTGTTCTTTCCTCTCCACAGGCGACCATTGGAATTGACTTCCTATCGAAGACAATGTACCTGGAGGACCGGACAGTAGGAAACCTTGATCTACATTTTTAAAATTCTCATTTCTAAATACATGCGCAGATGACTAGAGGTTTTAAGTAGGAAACAGCCCAATTTCTTCTCTGCTTTGACTAATCCTTGATTTGATTTGCTTAATTATTCCCTTCCGTCACACACTAATGTGATTATGTTATGGTTATTTCTGGTAGTAACAGCTTTGGTGAGCTGACTTTTCTGGCCCTAATAACTCAGAGCCTTACCCATGGATCATCTGCTTTAGCCAGTATTAATACTTTTTCTTTGTCAGGATATTATTGTGCTCTGCCAGCATGCACAGGAGCTGATACTGGCTTATCCTCCTGGAAGCGTACTTATAGGCTATGTGTGGTGTGGCAGTTTATGCCTAAGGCGTGTGTGTGTGTCTGTGTGTGTGTGTACACATGCAGGTAAGGCTGCAGCTGTGGGACACAGCTGGACAAGAGCGCTTCAGGAGCCTCATTCCGAGCTACATACGAGACTCGACGGTGGCTGTGGTTGTCTATGACATTACAAGTAAGCGGAAAGCTGTAGCCTGTGTATGATGTACGTGATACACTTGTGTGTTTCTGTGTTAAACAGACAAACACTTGAGTAAAAAACATATAGTTTTCTGTTGGGTTTTCGAGACAAAAAAGCTGTATGTAATAGGAAACTCTGGGCTCCACAGATGTAAATTCATTCCAGCAGACCTGCAAATGGATTGACGATGTCAGGACAGAGAGAGGAAGTGATGTCATCATCATGCTAGTAGGCAACAAGACAGACCTGGAAGAGAAAAGGTAAAGATGGTGGCTCGTAATCATCTCTAACATTTAGCTACAGTCTTCGACATGGAGGTTTTGTTCGTTAAATGAGCAAAAAAGCTGTTTGAAGCAACACGTCAATGCCGAATAAATTAGCCCGAGATGCTGAGTCTGGCTTGATTTTCCTGCAGGCAAATCACGATCGAGGAAGGAGAGCAGAGAGCCAAAGAACTGAACGTCATGTTCATTGAGACCAGTGCCAAGACAGGCTGCAATGTCAAACAGGTGATCCCTGCAGTTTTACCAGATTTCACAGCATTTTTGCCATCACTTGATTTCAGAGTCTCTGCCAATCCCCAAATCCCTCCAAGGTGATCACGCCACCACACAGACCCGGTGTGGATAAATCAAATGTTTAAATATGGACAATGTTGGTAAAATGTGCATTCCGTATTTAGTTCTTGCTGGCTAAAGATGAATGAAAAGAAAAAACAAAAGCTAGTTTACCGATATCTATCTAGTACATTTACTCAACTACTGCACTGAAGCACACATCGAAGGCACTAACATTTAATGTTACTAGCTATACCACTTAACATCCAGTACAATTTTGGAAAATATCAAACTTTTTACTTCAATAGATTGATCTTACTGCTATAGTTATATTTTAGAAATTCAAAATTTTAAAGTAAATCTTCCTCAAGAGTATAAAAGTTCAAATCAGGCCAGCTTCAACAAGCGCTAGTGGACATTTTTTGTGTTGCATCGCTACTTTTATTCAATACTTCCTTCATCACCTTCAGCATAGACATTAAGTAAACATCAAGCCTAGTATTAGTCAAGGGGTAACATGATACAAAAAAAGCTCCCATCTTCCCAAAAATAATTTTTCACACATCTTGTAATGCACTCCCCCCCCTCCCCATTTTTAAGTTTTACCATTTTTTCATGCCCGCTGCCTCCTGCTCTTTAACCTCCTCCCTCTTGTTCTCCTCCTAGCTGTTTCGTCGAGTTGCAGCAGCCCTACCTGGAATGGAAAGCCTGGACGATGCAAATCCTGAAGGCAGTATCCTTTACAGCCGCCGTGACTCACCATGCCGATAGCCAAACAGCCCAGCAATAGGCAGCTTATTTTTAATCTCTTAGTGGCTGCTGGCACACGTACAGATAGACTGCCGAGGAATCAGCCATTAAACCTTTTATGCTTAATAGAGGAGGAGGAACACACAGAGCCAGGAAGATGGTGTGGATGCACAGGCACAGCACCACATAGTGGCTGACAGGGAAGTGACGGCAGAGGAGGGTGTGTGATGGAGGATGGTTGTGTAAGGAAGGTGAGGGATTCTTATCAATAAATGGGAATTATTATATGGAAACTTACAAACCAAGAAACATTTTACTTTGGGGCAAAGTTTTTGGGGCCTCAGATGGAGCTGCATAACACTGGATCAGACAAAAAACTACAACTATGGAGGGGAAGGAGATAGAAACAAGTAATTGTAGCATACAGGACCTGAGTCCACATTAGCTTACGGGAATTTTTGACTATCATTTGTGGCATGTCTAGGCCAAGTAGTTTACTTCGCCATGTAACTTTTCCTTAACATGTCAATTTCCAGTGATTGACATCAAGCTGGACAAACCAGCGGAACCAGCTGTGCCCGAGGGCGGGTGCTCATGTTAATGCAGAGCTGCACTTGGACAGCTCCCTTCACACCATAGGCTTGTTGTGTTGCTTACTACTGGTTAGCTTCCAGTTGACTTCTCCAATTGGATATAGGATGTGGGCCTTGAATCTGATTGGACAAATCAAATGTTATCTTTCAGTCTTGTTCAGTTGTAAAATATTGTATACTTTGTCAATATGTAAGTGACTGGAGGAGAAAAGGGAAGAAAACAATTGTTGCAATGAAAATGAACACACACACACTGAAAAAAACAGTTTGGAGAAAAATGAGGAAACCAATGGAGTTCTTTTCGCTGTTATGTTTTGTATTTTTTATATATAAAAAGGGAAAGCACCAAAAATGATGCCTAAACACAGAAGGAGAAATAGCAGGAGGGTCGGCCATTTTTCTAAATAGCTGAACATGTCTGAATGTCTGCAGCACGCATGCACGCTGATCTGATCTTTGACCTTTGGCCTTCCCTACAGGGTCTCCGTGCTCTGGAAGGAGGCTGACTATCTTAGAATGTTTTATAGCATCTCTCTATAGCATCTCATGACAAGACGTATCTCATTTGATATTCCCACAACTTCCAGTAGGATCACCTAACAGTAGCTGTGAAAATGTGGCACTCTATCTCTCTATGGGTTTAACTTTTATAGAACAAACTGTACTGTGGTTAAAAAAGAAGTAATAAAGAGACAACTTACTATCACAACTCCCTAACCCTCCTAAAAGTCCTCTCCTCTTCCTTCTCTCCTCCCGCTATCCTTCTGTCCTTCCAGTCTCCCCATCCCTCCATCCCGGTAATACACATATAACAATCCACTGTAATGCACCGCACTGTATATAATAATGTAATATGTATGTTGTGAACGTCCCTCTGTAGAAGTGGTCCTTGTTCACCAGTATGAATAATGTAATAATGTTTAATGATTAATAAATTACAGATTAAAGGGCTTCACTCTCCTAACCATCAACATTTACCTGGTAGCACAATTATCTACTCTTCTATTTTATTTACTTTCTGTTTTTTTCTGAGAAAATGTGAGATATGGCAAGTTGTTGGGAGTTTGCACAAGCAGGTTTAAACTACTACACTAGTTACATTAAATAGAAAATGACAGAATATATTTAAAGTAATTAATAATTAGTAATTAAATAAAACACACAGCTTCATTTACACAGCAAATATTTTTCTTGGGAACAAAGGGGTTAGTAACACTTAAGATACGCTAAGACACTGATAGCATCTAAGCTAAAGCTATGAACACAATCTGACCTTAGATATGCAGCATTTACTTACAATATTTAGTGTTTAGTTATGTTGTGTGCCAGGTTTTTGTGTTTTTAATGACTAAATATGAAAATCTAATGAGCACGTCATGTGTCTTATGCAGATATCAGTTATCAGTTAACTGGTAGCTAGCCAATTTAGCTGTTATCTAACTCTTAACATTGACAACCAAGTAAAAAACACTAAATAGTGTAGCCTCACCAGTTTGATGTTTTTTATGAGTACCCTTTCGTGACATTGCCTGGTGACATAAATTGAAATTAAATTTGCTTTACCTCATAGGAAACCTTTAGCTACAGTTTAGCTCAATTAGCTAACTGGTTGGAAAAGAGACAAACTATGGACTATTCCTAAAATATGAAACCATTCATAACTTCCTCACAACTATGAAATCAAAATGAACAAAAGTACCGTAGTCTCTGAGAATAAGAGACTGGACCAGTATAATCTCAGACCCTTCCAGATGCCTGTATTACGCATTAGCTCACCATACTCAGGGTGTCTCTCCATTATCTGGAATCACTTAGCCTAACATTAGCAATCAGGATAAGCCGCCACATGAAGATGGTTTTTCAAAGGAAGATGAAACAGATGAGAAAATATGAAGTCTGAAAGCAACACAGCAGTGTGTATGAGAGTAAAAAACACCCCAGAGTAATATCATATTAACAGTATGTGGATTAAGTGCTTTAGTCTGTAAGACTGGAAAAGAGCAGCAATATTAATAAAGTTTTTCCAGGAATGAAAGCCGGTGAAAATGCAGATTGTGTAAGTTAACAGATTCATCAATATTAGCAGCTCTATCATTAAGACATGGGAGAACCTAATGGATTATAAAAAGTATTACATTAAATCAATGTTTAAAAGCAGCTATTAGGTACTAGTTGATCTCTAACCTGAAACTACAGGTAGCATATCATATTAATTATAAGTCACATTACCCATTACCATATATCCTGGTAAGAAATGATCCATCTTCACAGTACTGTAAACTCAGGGTTAATCCTGAAGTCACCCAGATAAGATTAAATCCTGCTTCATAATACAGGCCTTAGGTCTCTGTATCTCATTTACAAACAAACTTTTAAAGAATCTAAGACTTGAATTCTTTGCTGCGGGAGATTTTATACTGACCTTGTCACATTTTTGGATGACCGTTTACCTCTCATATGGTTTGGCACACAAACCACAGATGATTTTTTTGGCTACTAAAGCAGTAACTTTTTTTTAATGCTTAACTTAGTTGGCCATCTTCTGGCTTTGGCTTTGCAGTGAACTAAGGGACTTAGTGAGCATATTTCTCAAGCTACCCAGTTGTTTCCTAACCTTATTTATGAGTTAAAGTAATTGGATAGTCTAGCATTTAGGCCTAATGAATATTTACATGACATGAAATTGAATTAGTGGAAACTGCAGGCAAATGCTCTCTAGTAAATGAAAGACCGGTTCCTCTTTGTTTAGGCCTTTTTAGTAGAATAATGAGAATTGGAGGAACAAACTAACAGAATAACAACTGCATAAAGCATAGTAGGCTACCAGTCATGCAATCAGTCTGTCAGTCATTAAACTGTTTACAGTGTTAATGTTCTCCTGCCTGTGGCGAAGTCATAATTATCACACTAATGCGGAGTTCCCTGTGGTGAGTCAGTGTGTGAAAACCTGACAGGTGAGGGGAAGTTGAGGTGGAAAGAACCTTTTAAGAAGAAAACTGTCGCACATCAGGTCACTTCACTCTGCTCTCCTGATGTAAGAGGACAGGTATTCCCCTGGATGAAGGCCGTTAGTGCTGTTAGTGGACAAATGAACTCAAAAGAGACAAAAGGTCCAGGGCTGGCCTCCCTGGAGGGAAGTCTCAGAAATGAAAGGCTGGTAGCTTCATTTTTTTTCATAGAGTCATAGATGCGTTATTAAAAGCACAAACACAGGATGAAAAAAAATACAGGAGTTTTTAAGATATGGCTTATTCATGTATGCAGTCAGCATGAAGCAGTGCACCTTCCCTGTGAGGGACACACCCCCCACATCTGAAATTCTTCATCTGTGGTCTCAGACGGTGTCAAGTCATTTCTCACTTGCACACAAAAGAAGATCATGTCAAGAGTCGAGGCGTTTAGGGACACAAACCTCCGCTCGCTGCTGAGGGAGCTGCGAACTGACATCGCTATGGCTGTGGATGACCCTTTCCCCCTGGTCTATGGTTTGGCGGACAAAAACATCATCACAGAGCAACTGCTGAAGGTAAGAAACTGAACAGAGATTGGATATCGGTATTAATTGTGTAAACCTTAATTTTGATTTGAAATCATTTTTTTATGCTACTTTAAGCAAGTATCAGGTACGGCACTATCCAACATTACAAATATACTGAGTTAACCTGTCAAATTAGTGTTATTTTTAAATATAATTGCTTATAATTGAAATAATATTTGTTGCATCTGGCTGCTTCCATTAAAGGATATCAGTGCTGAATTTTCAGTCTTCAAACTCATAAACTTAATGCGTCTATAGGAGACTCTGGAGAAAGAGGCTAGAGAAGGCATCCACAAGGCCATGTACTCCCTCCTGTCCTGGGTGTTGGAGCAGAGCAGATCCACTGTCCAGGCCTTCTTGAACAACTTATCCAAAGACTATAATCTGGACAGCTACCCCAGGCTGCAGACCCTGCTCACTAACCTGGATTCCCGTATGTGACACACAGTTTACGACAAAACATTTGTCACACACAAATAAATCTACATCTATACACTTGTTATAGGCATGACTGTCGTAATAATTTTGTCATGGTGATTGACACGATAAGTTCATGATTCCTATTAAGGAATAAACTATTGTTCTCCCACGGTGGGATTGTACATCATACATCTATTGTGACTTCAAAATAACAAGAATTGAGTGCACAAGTTTTACTTTATGTTAGATTCACACAGGCTCAAATATATGGATCCGTACACCCCCATTAATATTTGGTTAAGTACCCCTCAGCAAGATGCACCTCGACCAGATGCTTTTGGAAGCCATCTGGCATAATTCTGATGGGATGTTTGAATGGTGCTCTTGGCAAATTTGGAAGATTTTATTAAAATTGGCTGGTTTCCTGGCATGGACCCGGCTTTTAAGCTTAGTCCACAAATTTATTGGGAATTTTGGAAGGTCAGTATCTTAATGTTAGCTTGTTTGATCTATGCTAAAACCATTTTGGGTGTGAGTGAGCGTCTGTGTGTTTGAAAAATCTAATTACGTCCAAGTTTCAACCATCTAATTCCCAATTTGAGGTGAAGTCAAAGAATTTGGATGTAGTTCTCCTCTTCATTATTTCATCCACTCTTGAAATCTGTCATTACCACTGGCAGCAAAACAGCCCCAGAACATGATGCCACCACGACGCTTGATAGTTAGTACAGTGTTCTTAGGTTCGAAAGCCTCACCTTTACTCCTCCAAACATACCTCTTGTCACTATGGCCAAGAAGCTCAATCTTTGTCTTGTCTTTTGCCAGACCTTAGTAAAGTGGTCACACCCGAATAACTTGTCCCTATGTACAATTGTCTGAATTTATCTTGGAATCTGCAGCTGTTTAAAAATGGCTCCAAAAGACAACTTGTGTAAATCTAATAGTCTCCTTATTAGATTTTCACTGAGTTCCTTGGACTTTCCAGTCTTATTGCCAACACAATGAGTGCTGTCAAACAAATCCTTTTTAAATGGCAAAGAGAACTAGTGGCGGTAGTCAACCAGTTAATAGGCCTTTAGTGAGTATATGTATGTATTTTGGCCTGTATGTATACTTTTGAACCCATGTGAATTAGAGAAATATAAATAAATAGTTTCTAGCGCTCACTATTCTTGTTTAGATTTTTTATTTGTTTATTTAGAGTCAATAAAGATGATGTACAGTTAAAAGAACAGTTCAAAGAAATCATGAAAAGACCAAAATTCTATGACGTTCCTGCCCATGATGAGCGTCTGAGGATCCTCAGAAGAATAGACTACTGTACCAGTGTCAAATAACATTCAGCACAAACTGACATTCCTCGGATTTCTTTCTATTTTTTCTTATTAATTTACAAAAGCAATAAAACCTCAGTTGCATCCGTTGCACCAGAGCTGAAAACAGTCTCTCGGGACAATTTTCTGTCACATTTAGACTCTAATGGTTTACATTGTTGCTGATTTTGTTTGACAGGAAGGGAGACTGCAGTTTCCAAACATGAAAACAGACCATCTGGAAGTCACAAACCTCCTCACAGTAAGAAGAGGAGCCATGCGGATCGAGAACCGAGCTCCCAGCGGTCACAGTATCATGCCAAGACAACCGATGGAGGAGGTCATCTCCCATACTGCACTTGCTTTGTATCTGTTCTCTATCAGGGGCGATTGTGGCTCAAGAGTTGGGAGTTCGCCTTGTAATCGGAAGGTTGCTGTTTCGAGCCCCGGCTTGGACAGTTTCGGTCGTTGTGTCCTTGGGCAAGACGCTTCACCCATCGCCTACTGGTGGTGGTCAGAGGGCCCGGTGGCGCCAGTGTCCAGCAGCCTCGCCTCTGTCAATGCGCCCCAGGGTGGCTGTGGCTACATTCATTCATTCATTTAACCAGCTGCTCCCTTTAGGGGTCTTCTGCCTCCATCTCTGCATGTTCCCCTTAACTATAGTCACAAATCTTTTCTAATTAGCTCAAATAATCCTTATTGACCCTAATCACTTTCTTCTGATTGGCCACCTCCAGAAGTCTTGAACTGCAGGTGGGTGGGGCTTCTGTGCTCAGCCCCAGAGTTGTTGAGAGGATATCCCTTCTCCCAAGAGTAGCAAAAACTCTCTGAAGAGTGTTTGGTGCATGTTTAAAATAAGTATCCACTATTGTTAAAGTATATGTGACAAAAAAATAAGCAAAGTATAATAGGCTTATTTTGGCAATCAAAAGATACATAGGTTTCACTAAGAATGAACTTGGAATACTCTAAAACGCACATGACTGTGCTGTCTTCATTATAAAGTCTTATCTACTCTGTTTAAGGAAGTAAAGTGAAGCTCTACAGAGTGAAGAGTGAAGCTCCTGGCTCCAAGCTGCCATCTGAAAACAGTAATTATCATAAAAATAAATATATTAAATACTTTTATGCCACAAATACATAACCAAACCTATTTTCTGCTTCAGGTGTGCAAGTACTGTCTTCCACAATCCAGAGAGGAGTCCACCTGCCCTCTTCATCCTCCTCCTTCTCGGCTCCCTCCGCGGATCCCCCAGTCAACCATGATAACCAAGAAAAGGTGCATGTTATGCAGGCATATTGTTTGGAAGGTAAGTCATATAATGAATATGTGAACTTCTTTTTTCAGAAAACTGAAGCAACATCAAACTATGAATGTGAAAACACAGACCTAACTAAGCTTTAACCTTTATGCAAGATTTTCCCCTTTAAAACCCACTGTCATTTAACAGGGGCCACCAGAGAGCCCATTAAAGCTGGTGGGGGTCCGTCAGAGGAGACAAATGCATCAAAGTCCAAGTCTGCTAAGAGCACATTTCACCACCAGGGGGAGACAGCCACACGCATGGTAGACGCTGTAATCCACTCGCTCTTAACTAAAGTTGCTTGTGCTTTATATGAATGTGGGTGCCTGCATGTTACATTTATCTGTCTGTGTTTAGATTCATTACAATGATGATGAGTGTACAGTGTGTAAGGATGGAGGGGAGCTGATCTGCTGTGACGGTTGCCCTCGAGCTTTTCATCTGGCCTGCCTTGACCCTCCACTCTCGTCCATACCAAGGTGAAGGATAATAATGTGGTTTGTTTTTTTTTTAAGTCTTGCTTTGAGAAAGAGGTTATAACTTTACATTATCTGCAGTGGCTCTTGGCAGTGTGAGTGGTGCCGTGGACACAGGGTGAAAAAAGAGAAAGCACAGCTACCCTTACAAGTAAGTTCCTGAAGGAAGGAAGCAGGAAATGTGCACATACCGAATCCACTAAATAACCTACAGTACTGTGAAAAAGTCTTCAACAACCTTCATTTCTTTATATTTTGCTAGGAAAATGGGGAATGGTTTCAGCAATTTGTTAAAACATGAGCAAACATACATAGAAATACAGTAATGCAGTCAATATTTGGTATGACCACCTTTATTCTTCAACACAGTCTGCACTCTCTTTAAGTAGTCTTCAGGAATAGTTCTCCAATAGTTCTTCTTGAAGGTTTTTTTTCTTCTGATTTTAGCTGCCATTTGTTCTGTTCTCTGTCAAGATGATCCCACAGTGCTTCAGCAATACTGAGGTCCGGGCTCTGGTCTGGCTAATCCATGACTGATAATGTTGCATTGTGTGTTTTTTCTATCCAGGTGTGCATTCACTGCATTGGCAATGTGTTTGGGATCATTGTTATGATGAAATATTATCCTTTTCTCGATCAGACACTTTCCAGATGGCACTGCATATTGGATCAAAATCTGTTGCTACCTTTCTGCATTCAAGATTTCATCATTTTTGACAAGATCCCCAACACCACTAGCTGAAATGCAGCACCAAACCATGACAGAGCTTCCACTGTGTTTTACAGATGGCTATAGTCACATTGTTGTACCTCTATCCTGACCTCCTCTGTACATGATGTGAACCAGACGTTTTAGATTTGGATCACTCCAGGACACCTGTGGTCTTTGGCTTTCTGTCATTTAAAAAAAATTTTTTTTTAGCATACCTCTCTTTTCCCCTTCCTTAAGAACTGCTTCTTGACAGCCACTGAGACCATTTGCATCTGCTGCAGATAATTTTTTTGGGCTTGACATTTTTTCTTTTGTCCTCCACTTGTCAATTTCTTTTTAAGGACACACTGCACACCATGCTGAGATATGCCTGGCTTTTGGCTAGTAGCTTTTTGGGAATCATCTTGTTGGTACAAAAATGTGCTATCTTCAGCATTTTTCATAGATTTAGCAAAAGAAATGAACAAATTATGTGACTAGACTGAAAATGAGTAAACAAAAAGCAGCTGAAGAAAACTTTAAAAGACCTTCAGAAAGCCTGGAGAGCTATTGCTCAGGACCACTTTAAAAAATTCCTAGAAAGTCTGGGAGTCTTGCGAGAAAAACATAAAGAAGTGAGCAGCGGCCCAAGCCTCTGAGTCACCCCGAGTACTGACTATTACTGTGTGGTCATTTTTAAATGTGAGAATCTTTCTGCTCATAGCAACTTATATTTTCAGTACGTTTCATATGTAAAAGAAAACTCATGGTTCTCACACCCTGTCTGGTATTTCCAACTTTAGTAATTTGTATTTACGTAGTTCAGGATAATAAGTCACAGTAAAACTTGAAGACTTGTTTACAAAAAAAAGTTTTAAGGGCTTTGGTAAACACTGATGCTTTTCCTAGAACTGATCATAGTCTAAATATTTGCATTCAGGCACTCTCAGCTCAGCCTCAGCAAACAAACACAAACTGCAGTAACTCCATCACCGACGTCTCATTCTACTCATCGCTGTCATCCTCCCTCACAAGCGTCACGGCGACGATGAGTGCGTCAGGTGGCAGAAACCAGGTGACCTTCTACATCATTCAACCATTTTTTTAAATCAGTTCAGCTTCCATCAGCCTCATCCTTTTCCCGCCTCTGCAACATGTAAAAATAGTCACACTTGATGCATGTATAAATTTGTCTCCAGTGCTCGGGTGGAGAGCTGGTCGGCGTGAGGGAGGTGTGCGGTGTTTGCCACCTCGGAGGAGGAGATTTGACCCACTGCTTTCAGTGTCTGAAGCATTTCCATGTAAACTGCCACTTTTCCAAGTAAGAAAACCACTAATTTCTTCTTCCGACTGAAGAAGAAAAATTTTTAGGAGACGTCAGAGAGCGTTTCCCCTGAGCTCCTGAAATCCTAATCTCAGCATCATCTACATTAGAAGAAAAAAAACATTCGGGGCTCTCTGAGAACTTCCTGTATGTTGGTATTGATCACCAGTGTGCATTAAGGGTGTGCGCTTTCAATAATCTCTCTTGGGATAATGGTGGCTAATGGATTGTAAGTGGAGCCCTTGCAGCTGAGTAGTGAGCAATGTGAGCGAGGTTCACAATGATTTTACACAACGATAACACAGATACAACAAATTAAAGCCGAATCCATGTGATAAGCTCTCGTGGCTCCTTTTTATGTTGATTAAAAACACAGTATTAACCAAAGCCAATGATAAGAAGAAAAAGCTTCCCTTTTTTAATTAATTAGAGCCCCAAGTTATTTTCCCAGCTGGAAGGGTTTGAACGGCTTCCTGTGTCAGAAATGACGTATTGATTGAGAGAAACCTTATACACCACGGAAATGTTCACTCAAAGCATTTGTGTGTTTCTAAGAGGGAGGTCCATCTGCCTGTCCTGCTCCAGACTGTGGGGCAGCTCTGCTGAGAGAGAGGCTGAATCCAGAGGCGGGCAGGTGTGTCTCCACATGTACACACCTCGAAAAAGAATTTACAACCTTTATTATCTTAATACCACCAAATACTCTATGTAATCTCTCCTGTGTGTGTGTCTGTGTGTGTTTGTCTTCAGCTTGCACCGCTGGCTCAAAACACACTTAGTCATGATCAAAGCGCCTCCCTCTCTGAGCCCCTCCACCATAAAGATGAACTGGACTCCATCCTGGGAGACGTGAGTGGAGATCAGTTACATGTCGATATCACAGATGCAGGCAGGGTGCAACAGTTCACGTCAGACACAAGATGACTGTTTCCTTATCACAGAGACAGTCAGTGAGCTGTCGGGGTAAACAAAAGGCACCGAGGACAAAACATTAGGCGATTTGGAGCAGCTTGTCCTGATGTTGTTAGCTGTGATTTTGGCCTGAAATATTTGTACAGATGTTTTACAGATGTGTACAGATGTGTGAGTTCTTCTTGGCTTCACTGGGCTCACAGTCTTGATTTGGGTGCCTCTGTTTTTAGCCCCTACCTGCTGACTATTTAAATAATTTACAATTCAGAAGCTAAATTTCCGAGTTACAGTGAACTCTAAGAAGGTTTGCATTATAGATGGCAGATTGATTGATTTAAGGATTTATATTTACCTAATATGTTACTAAATCTATGACAAATAGACAAATAGGTGTTCAGCAGTTAATCCTATTGTGTTTTCTTCTCTTCACTGCAGCAGAGCTCCATTGATGGCATCTTACAGTGGGCTTTCCATAACATGTCTCGTCCTCTTCCAGGCTCTCAGGGATGCTATCAGTGACAGAGAACCAGGAATGCAACACTGTAAATCAGCAATGATGAAATCAGTGTGTAGCTGATTAAAATGAGCTCACTAAATATGGGTGCTGATTATTTGCTTCTTTCTCACTGCTTGTTAAAACAATTTGATGACTTTTGATTGAATGTTTCAAACATGAGTCATGTTTTCCACCCCCAAAAATATGAAAGGTTATGTGAGAATAAATCATAATATGAAATGTATAGAAATGTATAGTTGAACCCTAATCATGTATGTAGAAGATCTGAATGTACAACACGCTGAACCTTGAAGCAGATGGTCTACAGCAGCAGACCAAACCAGGTGCCACTTCTGTCAGCTGTGAACAGACAACTGAGACTACAATATTCACAGGTTCACCAAAATTGAACAAAAGATTGGACTAACATCGCCTCATCGTATGAGTCTCGAATTCTGCTGCAACATTTAGATGATAAAGTCACAATTTGGGGTAAACCACAATAAAGCATGGATACCTCCTGCCTTGTATGTCTGCCGTGTAACCATTCAGGCTGGTGGTGGTGGTGGTGAAATGGTTTGGGGGACATTGTTTGCACACACTAAGTCCCTTATGAACAGTTGAACCTTGTTTAAACATCACAGCCTACCTGAGTATTGCTATTGGCTTAGTTGCAACATACCCATCTTCTGATGACTGCTTCCAGGAAGATAACACATTAAGTCACAAAGCTCAAATCACCTCAAACTGGTTTCTTGAACATGACAATGCTCTCAGTGTACTCAAATGGCTTCCACAGGCACCAGATCTCAATTCAATAGAGCCTCTTTGAGACATCATGGATGTTTAGCCCGCGAATCTGCACCAACTATGTGATACTATCAAGTCAGTATGGACCAAAATCTCAGAGGAATGTTTCCAGCACCTTGCTAAATCTGTGCCATTAAGAATTAAAACAGTTCTGAGGCAAAAAAAAAAAAAAAGAAAAGGGTCCAGCCAAATACTGCCTAATCAAATGCACTTAATAAAGTGGTCATTGAGTGTATATAACCCAAACCAAGCTCACTGACCTCAGTGCTGTGTGTATGCACCCATTTGCCTCCAAGTTTCCATGGATTTCAGTGCAACCAGCACTTCTCTAATGACATAATGCTTTATTGTGATTATTGATGGAAAATATGCACTGTGCAATAAAACCACTGGCCTGAAACTCCTGATTTAACATTGGACCTGTGACAAGTTACAGCTGCAAAATTAGCTTGCATTAGCTACTCTTGGTCTTAACTGATAAAATAAATGTAGTTACATAGTTAAATACCAATACCAGCCTTTCTGTAATGCTTTGCCTACTCTTTAATCTTTTAGTTCTCAGTCTTATTTTCCCTGCATACTAACCTCACGACTCAGCACTTGCGTGGGAGACATGGCAGTGGGCCACTGATATCTCTGCTCATACAGATTGACCCTAACAACTGTTTGTCAGACTCGTCATACGCACGTACGTATCTGCATACACACAAGTGTGTGCATTTTGGCTCTAAAGAACCACAGGTGCTGTACTTTAATGTGTTTATACACACAGGGAAACTAGACAATAGTAGGCAAATTTCAAGTCTCAGCACCTTTTTTCCCCCCTGCAAATCACAGACAAATGTGCTTATCCAAGAAGAAAATATGTTATAAGAAATTAATACCCACATGCACACATGTACAGTGGTGAAACACAAAGAAAAACAGACAATGTAAATGTCTGCATGTGCCCAAAGTCATTTTCTCTCACTGCTTTGGATCTGCAGTAGAATTTACATTCACACGTTACGCCACATGGTTTCAATACAATGAGGTATGCACGCCGAGAAATGCCTCTATTTAACAGGAATTCCTTCAGGACTATATCACTTCAATGAGGAATGTTGTTTTTGTCATGCTATTCATGAGTTTTAGCATGACTGCCAGAAGGATGGAGCTCAGCCAGGCAAATTTTTCTCCCCTCGGTATTCGGTTGCCATGGCTCAGAGCTCCTACAGACCCAAAACAGAGGATGAGAAACATGTTCTTTGCAGTGTGTGTGTGTGTGTGTGTTTGTATCTGTGAAGGTACAGCTCTGTTTATTTATCAGCCTGCTTTCCAAATGGTTCATGAAACATCTTGCATACTTGAGGCCTCTGTGCCTTTGTAGGGAAGTCAGTATCTGACATGGAGAAGAGAAAAAGTTTGCGGAGAAAACAGAGAAACATTTTATGCCTGGGAATGTCAAATTCTGGCACTGCCGCAGGTTTTCTGTCTTAATTTTTACAGTGTAAGTAATGTTTTTACTTGAGATTTACTAACACACCATCCTCCTGGGAGTGGGTGCAAGCCACATAAAAGACCACATGGAAGAAACTGATAAAACATTCAAAGAGCTTTTCAGTCCAGAGGGGGAAAAAAACACCTTCTCGCCACTAGGTGGATCCCACCTGTTTTTGAGGCTTTGTATGGGAACATAATTCTCACCGCAGCATGATAGCAGGAAGTAGGCTATTTTCTCCCACAAAACAATGTTTGAGCTTGTAGTGAAGTGGGGACTGCCGAGATTTGATCTTAGGCTAAGGCACCATTTCCCCATACAAGTGATACAGCAAAAATAGATTTCAGATGGAGATACTCTATTGTTGATTCTATTTATGTCACAGCTGTAACTGTTGGTGACTTGTAAAATCAGCATTACAAAAGGTGCACGGTGAGTTTGTGAAACATTTTCTGCTGTTTCAGACACTGAAAATACCTCAGGCCACCGAACTCAAGAAATATTCATGCCCATAATTTAAATAACAGGATTACATGTAAATTTTCCATGTAATTAAAGAGGCAGAAATCTGCTAAGAAGTCATGTTTTTGTGTAAAATCACACAGATGTTTGGTGTGTCTGTTATCTACTGAGTAGTGTTGTGTTATAATGGTCTGATTGTGTGTCATCTCCTGTGTTGCATCATATCTCTTCTCAAGTTTTATATACCATTTTTCTTGCTTCACGGCATTCCTATATGACGTCTAATGAGGAGGAGAGGTCACAGATGTTATCTGGAGTATTAGTAATGTGTTGTTTAAGGCTTAGGTCATGGCCTTATTATGTTTGCTTCTCAAAAACCCCAAACACTGGATCATTGTTTCGCTATTGGTAGCAAGCTAAACAAATATTAAAGATGTTTCTTTATTCTAAGCCGCTATAATTGTGTCACTGTTTCATCACACTTGTATGGGAATGTTTTAGCATTTATTTGGCGAGACTGGATGTTTCTCAGATGAGAGTTTTACGTTTTTGAGAGTGGTTGAGCAATGATTACAAAAACAAATAGGCGCAAGAATCATGTCTACACCCACTTTTCTGTGTCAGTCAGTGTGAAGTCAAAAGGTTAAATTGTCTAAACACACGCATCCTGTTACAACTACGTTCATCACAGTCCAGGAATTCTTTGGAAAAATATGATAAGTGAAATTCCCACGCTTTGGGCATCCTCTCTCTTTGGAGAAGTTAAAGTTGCGGGCAGCTTTCCAGCGTGTGTTCCTGCTGGGCCACGGCAGTCCAGGTCTAAAGAGCTGAAGCCTCTGCGACTTCCAGTCATGACCCTTCGCTCTTTGTTCGCACTATTGTTATGGGCAGGAAATTGCAAGGGGCCCTGCTCAGGTTTGGCATGAAACTTCGGAGCAGAATGTGCTACTTCTTTAAAACCCTGAGTAACAGCAGCACCACTGCGAATAAAAGAAACCATTTTAACACACTGAGTAATGAGCAATCTTTTAAATGACTAAACTAAGATTGTATAACTATGACCCACGTGAATGTGGGTCATAGTTGTTTATATAGACCTAAAGTAGTTTATCTTCTGATAGGTGTTAACTTCCCCACAGGCATTTTTATTTACAATCTCAAACGCTCATTGTCTTTCATTTGTATGGACTGCTAGGACTGTAAGCTCTGCCCTCTGATTACTGATTTTCTGCCTCACTGACCACTTCATTAGGTAAAACTTGCTAGTACCAAGTTGAGCCCCGTGTTTCTTTCAGAAAAGTCTACATGCACAGATTCAACCAAGAAACATTCCTCAGAGATTTTGGTCCATATTTACATTATAACATCACACAGTTTTTCCAGCTGCACATCAATGATAAGAATCTCCTGTTACACCACATCCCAAAGGTGCTGTATTGGATTGAGATCTGGTGACTGTGGAGGCCATTTGAGTACAATGAAATCATTGTCATGTTCAAGAAACCAGTTTGAGCCTTGAGACATGGTGAACTTTCCTGCTGGAAGCAGCTGTCAGAAGGTAGCCACACTGTGGTCATAAAGGGAGGAGAACAATACTCAGGTAGGCTGTGACAGTTTAAACAATGCTCATTTGGTGTAATGGGGCACAATATGTGTGCCACACATTACCCCACCAGCAGGCTAAATTGTTGATGCAAAGCAGGACGTATTCAAGCTTAGGCCAAAACCCTACCACCTGAATTTGAATGTAAAACAAAAGTTTTAACACTCATCATATCAGGCAATGTTTTTTGATCTTTCATTGTCAGTTTTAAGAACATAAACCGTTGCCTCAAACTCTTATTTTTTAGCCATTCTGTACTTAAGTAAGAGTAAAGATACTAGTGTTGAAAAGTACTCAAGTAAAAGTGAAAAAGTACAGTCTCTGAAATGTACTCACAGAAAGTTAAAAGCAGCTTTTTGGAGGACATTTCTACTAGCTATTGTTGTGCAAAGCTAACTGAGCCTTGTGATATATTAATGTATTGATGTAATAATAAAATAGTATCAGTAGATGGGAATAAAGACTTTATTTCAATCTAAATTTAAATGTTAATAAATTTACTCAGGTTGAATCATTTAGTGGAACAGCAGAGCAGAGAAAAAGTAGGACAATTTAAAAAAAACGAAGCTCTATTTTCTTTGCCACTAAACAGGAAAATGTGTACAGTCAGGGGTTACATTGGGATTCGGTGGGTGGGGGAACTCTAAAATCAGATTTAATGGCTCAGCCTGAGGAAAAGAACTAACAATGATTTCTCTTGAGAGCTCTTAATGTATCAGTTGTGATCAGCTGCTCTTCTTTACAGATTTATACATCTGAATTTAACAAGGTGTAAGCAGATGTTTCATGAGTTCTCCTGTTTATGCTGTCTTTATACTAGACAGCCATTGCACACCAGTCACACACACTGTTGTTTACTTTAAATCCATTACAATACAGCAAAGTATGTGAGTATTTTTCATGCAACCTTTAAATAACACAGTTAATCTACCTCAGTTTGCCAAAACGTCACATAAACAGACCCAATATTTGATTTAAAAACATGAGAACTTACATTTCCAGTGTATCTGACACCACTGAGTAGCCCTTACCTTTAAATCTAACCTCATTTCTTCCTGTCCTGTCTTTCTTATCTTTCTCCATCGCTGAGTGAAGTTAGCGTCTTTCTTTTCTCTCCCTCCCTTCTCTCCCTTTATGCTCACTCATTTTCTGTAGGGCTACCGAGATGCTGAAGTAACACCACTGTTGTGCCAAAATATGAAAAAGAAAAAAGACAACACGAACCACTTTATCCTCTGAGCAAAGGCTTGTGCCTCTTTGATCTCTTTTTTTAAAATATGGCATCCTCTGGTGATTAAAACATGAACAGGACTGCCTTTCAAGTGTTACTGTTCAGACTTAAATCGGTTTAATGTTTGAAGGCCTGTGGGTTAAACCAAAAGTAACAAGCCTGTTTTGAAAATGTAGAAAGTACAGATATTTGTTTAGAGAGTAAAAGTAAAAAATAGTCAGGAAAAAAAAATATTCAAGTAAATTACAGTACAGTATTCTACTTAAGTACCACAACAAAGTATTTGTACTTCTTTACTTCCCACCTCTGGCTTTCAGAGGGCCTCTTCTGCATACCTTGACTGTAAAAAGTGGTTGTTTGAGTTACGATTACCTTCCAATTAGCTCAAAACAGTTTGGCTATTGTCTCCTTATCTCTGGCATCAACAAGGTATTTTTACTCAGGGAACCGCTGCTCAGTGGATATTTTCTACTTTTCAGATATTGTTTTGAACCGCCAAGATGAATGTGTGGGAAAATTCCAGTAGATCAGCAGTTTGTCAAATACTCAAATCTGGCACCAATAGCCATGCCACATTCAGTATCACTCGAACCACCTTTCTTCCTCATACTCAGTCTCAGTTTAAACTTCAGCAGGTTGTTGTAACGATGTCTACATGCCTAAATGCATTGAAGTTCTTCCATATGAATGATTGATTACATATCTGCACTAACAATCTGTTGAACAGGTGTACCTAATAAAGTGGCCAGTGATCGCAGTGTTCACACATATATTAAACAAGTTAAATATTGTCCCTCCTTGGGTTAAATCTAAAGCCGAGGGTCTACTTTTCACCACATATGAGCTAGTTAAAGAGAGAAAAGACTTCCCTTTTCTTCACTGAAATGCAATCCTTCACTCTCTACTGTGTTATGCACACAGGGAAAAACATCTGATTTATGACTGCATAAAGCAGAAGGTTCTAATAAAAAGTTATACATGTATTTAAATGCACAACAGCTGGGTAGCTATAAGACTAGCACTCAAGAGATATGACAGTAATGCAGGGAGAAGTCAATTACATTTGCAACTGTGGTTGAGTTTTTCTCTTCATGATTTTGATCCTGTAAGGCTGTTATGCGGAGCTTGTTTGTGGACTAGATGGGCTTTTGTAAGTGTGGATAATCATTTTTAGATGGCTGACCTTTGTTTAAAAGTGGCGCTGCACTTAATTCCCACAGGCGAATCAAATTGATAACGATGTAACAGAAATGATATTTTTCTGTTATAGAAACTCTTCTTTCAAAATGCGGCTCTTACATTAACCACAATGAAACCAATGACTGTTTGTTGGTGGCTTCAGGGGCCTTGTGTTCATTTAAAACTTGTTCTTCCTCTACTCCACACTCCAGGAGCCTGGTTTTGCAGGAAGTTCTTTTTTCCTACAATTGCCAAGTGCTTGTTCATAGGGAACTGTTACTGACATGAGCTAAACATGAGTCTAGCATGTACTCCACCTGTCACAGGCCCCCTGGGACCCTGAATTGGATGAGCAATGGATGGATGGAAGGATGGATTAAAAAATGTCTGCATGAACCAGCTAAAACACTAAATTGCAATTTACATGTTAATCAACTCTAACACTGTGGATCTACAAAATAACACGACTGTCTAAATTCATTTAAGACACCAGTGGCACCACTTGCAACCTGACAGGTTTCAGTCCTCTGTGTGATATCATAAGTAGTTTATAATGTGAAAAACTTCACGGATACTTACTATACACCTGTTTGATTAAAGTAAATATAAAAGTTTTCTGTTACTTCAATTTCTCTTATGTTGGTCTCAGTCCAACATTCCTGTGTTGCATAAGAGCAGTGTAAAGTCAAAAAGTCTTATTTGTTTTCTGATATTCTCTGAGTTTGATCAGAGCACAATATTACACACACACACACACACACACACACACAAAAGCAGCTGTATCACATGCCTCTACAATTTTGCCAAAATAAATTTGCCTCTTTCTCCCTCCTGACATGAAGTTTCCACTCTTAGTTAAATGTCATGGCCACTTTTCCTTCCTGCTTTGAGTGATGCTCGAGCTGTAACCTAATAGTGGTTTTAAGTCAGAAACAATGATCTCTTTGCCCTTTTTTCTTCACTGAAACAATGCCATTTCTTTTTTCCTGTGCACAAAGCAGATAACATGCTGAGCAACCACGACACACAAGAATTAAAACTGACATGCTTCTGGGCGTCCAGCTATTTTTACTTATTGTCTCACTAATTTGAAGCGGTTTGCAGGAATTTATTAAATTTCATGAAGTCAGTATGTGTGGTTGAATCTCATCTCTGTCTCGCTTGTTCTGTTTAGAGTAGTATGGTCAGCTCTGAAAACATCTGAACCCTTGGTTAGGATGAAGAAAACTTCTCAAACTGTTGCTTTTCCTCTGCGTGTCCCCTGAGGAGGCCAGATAATGATATGCTGGTGGGGCAGATTGCAGGGTTTCCATCGGTCTGGAACTGTAAACACAGCGGAGAAGGCTCGTTAGGACATTCCAGAAATGTCCTCAACTGGGGATTCTTGGAAGAGCGCTTCGGCTGTTTGCATTCTTGCTTTGGGACAGCAGTGCTAACAGAGTCTCCTGTGATCACTAACTCCTCCTGAGTGAGAATTATATGGGGGAGAAAGAAGGGGAACAGATGCTGGGCATTCCTCTGCACACCGTGAGCTGGCCATTGGTGACACGTGCTGCACCCAGTGAAAAATGTTTGCTGTTAATGTTTGCTCTTGTTTTTTTGCTCGTGTGAGTGTTGTGGATGAAAATAATATTTATTGAACTTGTTTAAAAATACTTAAAAGTGAATACTCATGGCCTGACTTCTTTTAATTAAAAGCACTGATGACATGAGCACTCACTTTGGGTGAAAAGGGGGTGATGTTTTGTCTCTTTTATACTAAAAGATGTCCCTCAGCTCCTCCAGCTAGTGCAACTTGCTAATAAGCTGATCATTTTACCCATACACAACAAGAATTGAGTCACCTGTTGCTTAGTAAGATACCACTGGGAAGTCTCAAGCTGAGCAATTTTGCCACCCCATGGGTTTCAATCTGGGTGCTACAAGCGAGGAGGTCCTTGTAATAGCTGGGTCTAGAACAGGGGTCTCCAACTCCAGGCCTCAAGGGCCGGTGTCCTGCAGGTTTTAGATCTCACCCTGGGTCTACACACCTGAATCAAATGATTAATTCATTACCAGGCCTCTGGAGAACTGCAAGACATGTTGAGGAGGTAATTTAGCCATTTGAATCAGCTGTGTTGGATCAAGGACAAATCTAAAACTGCAGCACACCAGCCCTCGAGGCCTGGAGTTGGAGACTCCTGGTCTAGAAGTACACTAGTGTCTGATTGGGTCTAGGTGTTGTACATTTCACAATCACTGGACAATGACCATGGATACACAACATTACATTTCACTAACTACACTTTGGACCTACTTTCAGCAGAAAGTATAACATGAGTGATTATTTACGTGTTTAGTGCACAGAGACACCTTTGTCCCTGCTTAAGAAACTGAGGGCTATCTACCAATCAGAAGGATGGTTGTTCAATCCCTGACTCCTCCAGTTTGCATGTTGCTGTACCTTTGAGCAAGATACAGATCTCTGAAGTGCCTCCAGAGTGTTCGTCTGAGTATATGAATGTTTAGATGCTTAAGCACAGAATAAAAACACTCAACTTGTCAATCACAAGGCAAGCCAGTGATAAAGCATGCACAGTTTATCATCCATTCTGAGTAGTGGCAGGCATATCTTCTTCTTTAGGGGTCACCACAGCAGATCATCTGTCTCCATCTTACCGTATCCATGGCATCTTCCTGCATGCCCTGATTCACTACATAGCCAACATCTTTCATCTATCAACTATCCCCCCTCTGTACAATCACCTTGGCTCTCTAAGTTTGTTTCCTTTACCAGTCATGAGCCCTACATTCACATAGTCACCACTCTCACCTCCACAGTCCTGCATTTCCTTCTCTCTCTCTTCTTCCTTTGTCCTACACCAGCAGTAGGAGTTTTCATTAGCACCCTATTAGCCAACAGCACCACAGCTGGTCATTGTTAACCTGACCTCCAGCAGATTCAGTATGAAATCTCATCCTTGGTGATCAGCTTGTTTGATTTGGCAAAGATTTTATGCTGGATCCCCTTCCTGATGCAGTCTTCCCCATTTATCTGTCCCGCTTGGGAACTGCAAGTACACCGGAGTACACCAGCTTATCAGCCCCCCTGGCTGGATTAGTGGCTGCACACTATAATTACAAAGTATATTTGGTTACTATATCCATAATCTGACATAATCATTTATGTCTTTCTCATCATTAATTTGAATAGATGCTTCAAAACAGCTGCCTAGACGTGTTACTGAGCTCTTGGTGAGACCTGCCAATAGAAGGGCTATCAGGAGATTAGAGAGCAGCGTTTACCAATTTTACCAATGCCATAAAGGACTAGAGATGTAATCTAAATCGCTACATGAGAAATTGAGAGAAAGCCACAGTTCCTTTGTTTTGTTTATGGTTCACAACTTTACATTTTTGGTTCAGCACACTGAAAAACTCCATTATAAAGCATGAGTCAAGCGTAAGTGAGTAAAATACACATAGTCTGCTGCAAACTTGTAAACACAGCAGAACATTTGGGGGTTAAAAAGCGAGTGAATATTGATCCTCGCAGTGCTGTGAGAAAATCACGTTATGTTTACAGTTCACTCTGCTGCCTCCACGTTTAGAAAATATAAATCACCGTAAAACCTGTGGGATAAAAAGGCTTATCTAAAGAATTTCAAAGTTAGATTTATGTGATTTTCCCCAAACTTGAACAAACTATAATTACAGACACCAGTTCTTAAATGTCTGCAACAGGGAGAGCTCCCGGGCCTCCAAACAAGCCCTTTAGGAGTTGAAACAAGGTCATCACAACACAAACATAATCTCAGTGTCATATGGCACATTTGGAGAAAATGGCATTATAGGTTAAAGGACTTGTTCCAAGTAAATTCAAGCGAGTGCAGCTGGTTGGAGGTTTAAAGAAGCAGACATATTTGAGACTCATTCTAAAGGATCATTCACAATTAGGTATTATATAGTAAATGTTAGTGATTCTTACAGCTAAGTGATCACCTGGTTTGGTGTTATAAACTGAAACACGGAGGAATGACGTTTTCTCCAAAGTAAAGCAACGTGAATGTAAGCTAGGATTAGATTAAAAAGTCTGTTTTTGTTCAAATGATTAAGCCCACGTCGCTGAAAGACTTGGTAAATATGTACATAATGGAGACAGACGTAATAACGTTCAATCAGCCTGACAAACATGTTACAGATTGTACCTTTTTTTTTGAGAGAGAGAGTATAAACTACACAGTGCAAGCACAGCTGATGCTCACAGCTTTATCTATCTGGGTCAATGCACAGTATGACATTTCATGAAGTTTAAATAGAGTCAAAATTTTTCCATTGCATATTTCTGACCAGTTAAATTCATCACAGGAGGAGATATTTTCCCCCCTTCGCTTCTCCATTCAGCCTTAAAAATAGACTTTCTGTGCAAAATAAGACAATGGTCTTCTTTTTGTCAACACAATACAGCCTCTGTGTGTCAGCAGACACGTCCAGGCCTGGAGTTGCTACCATTAACATATCTGACAGCTGAATCATCGTCACTTACTGGTAGTAATGCCAAAGCTGAAAGTCATCACGAAGATAATGGATGATACTGTTAGAAATTCTTTGATTTGCAAACAGGCTGACAGGAGGAAAAACAAGCTGCCACAAAGGGAGTTAACTCCTTGAAAAAATCTTTATGCTATGTGTTAACAGTGAAGGCGTGATAACTGTTTCCTTATCTCTTTAATGGAAGTTGTAATAACACAACATTCCTATCAGTTCCTAAAATCATGAAGTACCCCCATCCAATTTTGGTTTTATGTGTTTTATGTGTTTGTTTATATAAACCAAATTAGGTCGTATTTCCCTTCTGACACGCGTTTAACATTAAACCTCTAAAAGCCCCTAAATATTTCTCATTTTGTGGAATAAATGCTAAAATATGGATAAGACATATATTATGCTAAGGTTTATTCTAGCACTTAACAAATAGATGTAAAAAAACATAAGTTAAAACTATAAGAAAACAACAACAACAACAATAATAATAATAAAGTATAATTACCATGTAATACTCTGAAAAATACTCTGAAACTATTAAATCATGTTTTTAAACCACAAACTAATAAAGTATGCCAAAGGTATTCAATGAGAGACAAAGTTGGTAGCGTAATGTCTAATATTACCCAATACGCAGTGAAGTGTTGCACAATACTGAATAAACTTCACATTTATTGCACAATTCGTTTGTGCCAGTTGTAGGAATATGAAGAGCACGTAAACGGACATGATATATCTGCACTGAGAAGAAAAACATTAAGCTTGAGACACCTGCCTTGTCAATTTATACCACGTTTTATGCTGGGAAACCACACTCCATAAATACCTCCATTTTCTGTCTATTAACCGAATGACTTTTCCAATTCAGGGTCGTGCAGGGGCGGAGCCTATCCCAGCTGCCATAGGGTTAGAGGTGGTCTACGCCCTGGTCGTCTGTTGAGCACAGGGCTGAAAGACTGTCTAGCACTAATGATCACATTTCCATCTAGGACCAATTTTGAATTCTTAGTAAACGTAATGTGAATGTCTTTGGACTGTGAGAAGAAGCACAGGTCCACACAGAAGGCCGGGCTTGTTCTTGCTGTGGAGCTGCAGCAATAATCACTTCACCACAGTGCCGCCACCTATAAATACCTGCTCTGCTTAACTTAGAGCTAAGGGCTCAAATAAAGCTTCCTATCACTCCATCACACCCAATGCTTTCCACACTGCTAAGCCAGTCCATCGTCTACCTGCTCATCCTCTCTTTTCACCCCTTACTGAACCCTCACACACACACACCCCCTCTCAGCATCCCCAGCCTGCATTCCCCTCATTGCTTCTCGACCATGGAAAGCCCCTGGTACATTTTCAGAGCTGCTGAGCTTGTATGCAGACACAGAGCCCTCTCTCTCTCTTTCCACGGTGCTGCTGGCCAAAGCCAGCCATCAGATCACATGCTATGTGCAGCCTCAGCAGCAGAGGAACGCAGCTATTTGCTGGGGGCACACATGCTGAGGCTCGAAATGAATGACTGGCATTCTGGTGACCTCCCAGGATGGCAGTGGCCTGGTGGGGTGGAAGACTGTTTTAGGATGGGATGTCATGGCTTGTTGCAGCGTCATTCGTCTGTGGCAGGCGTGCTGTCTCCGGGGCAGAAGGCTGCAAAATATTTTCACATCTTAAAAGGGCATCTTGGGCTCAAAGCGTAACAATGATCAGTCTGATTCACTTTCACCCTGAAGATGGTGATGACTGGACCTAAATGGATCTATTTTGTGGCTTTTTTTTAGTTTGAGGCTGAACCCTGTAATAAAACTCAAACATCAGTCACTAAACAAAATGATCTATGGCAGGCTCCCTTTGTTGTAAAACTTCATGACCAGATTTAAACACTTGACTTATCAGGATTTAGTCAAGTACCAGAAAATACAGTTAACTTATGAGAAGCTTATATCTTTCAGTGCCTCAAAGAGAAGTTAAAAAAGAGAAGTAGGAGAAATAAGGGGATGGGAAACATCATTAAGCCTCAGCCCTCAGAAGTACATGAGTAATGCTCCTGAGATCAGAGGCCAAATATTCAGAACTGTGAGAGAAAAAGAAACAGAAAAGTTGCCATGGTGTTGTCAACATGTAAATCTTGTGTGTTAAAGGTGCTACAGCTAAATAATTTCCATCAAGTCGAGGGCTGTTTTTGAATACCTCAACTTTTAGTTCACCACACTGGGGAAATATTTGTTCTTTGTTTTGGATCAAAATATCACACTAGTTTCATTTTGCCTTTAGGACGTAGAAAGCAAAACAGAAGGCTGTATGTGGTATCCATGCATTCTGCAGTATATGAAACCTTTGGCTGGCACTACTGATGAGCCTTCTTGCACCTGTGACTGCAAATTTCAGTGCAGACCACAACACACTGTCCTGCTTCTTGCTGTTCATGGTATTATTTGGACCTGCAGTTCCTCTTCTCATAATACATCTCTTTTCATTTTTGAATTCCAGCACAGACAGTCACAGAGCAAAGTACAATTCACAAGAAGACCTCTCAGATATCAGCAGAAAAATGTGGATTTTCCAGTTTTGCAGACAGAACTCAGAGAGTTGGGTGCCTGTGCTCTCTTTGAGAAGTCACTCGAACATGGATGGCAGTTGGAGGCAGTTATAGCATTTATAGCGAGCTTAAAATACTAAAATAAATAAACAGATTTCCATTCAAAATACATAAATAAATGGAATAGATGTGAGCACAACCTGCTATAAATTATTCAGATGAACAATAGCAGCTGGGACTAAGTTGTGTTTCTGTAACACTGCAAACCTCTGTGCAGAGGGAAGGGAAACTTAAATCCCCCAAACAAGGGGTGTGAGCCATTGTTTAAGATGAAGTTGGCCATCTACTTCAAGAGTCTGATATACAGAAATTCTAGGTTAAGCTGCGATTTACTAATCAGCTTCCCTGACCAGGTTGCAGTTTACATCAGTTTGTTCCTGTCCTTTTAAGATAGACTGCTGTACCATGACACCAAAGAAAAAGATAAAACTGACTCAATACAACATCTATAAAACAGTGTCATAATTATCTTTTTAATGTAAAAGGAGGGCAGTTTCTGCAAGCACAACACACACTGATAACCCTCTCTGCATACTGCTTCACAGTTTGTGTCAAAATCCAATCTTGAATCAATAATAGTCCCAAGATACGTACAGTGTAAGATTGTACACGTTCCACAGTTTGAGCCTTAACGTTTGTAGCGTCGGGTGTGCTGGTATTCCAGGCCGTGTATATAATAATTGTACATGAGCAGCAAGCTATCCATCAGGATGGCCGAGTGGTTAAGGCGTTGGACTTAAGATCCAATGGACAACAGTCCTCGTGGGTTCAAACCCCACTCCTGGTAGAATGTAACCAATGTTTGAAAGAGTTTCATCTTTGTAAGTGTGCTTTCACTCTTACTTGGGCACTGCTTTTCTGCATTTAATTCAGAAACACAGTGTTGCGGCGGTGTTTCCTCACAGAAAGAAAGTCCAAAGTTCAAATTCACCACCAGACCGAGGACTTCCTGTGGGGAGTTTCAATGTTCTCACTGGGTAATCTGGCTTCCTCCCACAGTCCAAAAATATGCAGTTAGTGGGGTTAGGTTAATTGGTGACTCTAAATTGGCTATAGGTGTGAATGTGAGTGCAAACGGTCGCCTGTCTCTCTGTGTTAGCCCTGCAACAGACTAGTGACCCATCCAGGGTGTACCCTGCCTCTTGCCTTATGGCTGCTGAGGCCCTTTGCAAATGTGAATTGGATAAATGGAAGAAATTGAATGGATGGACAATCTAAAATGGGTGTTGCTTGTCTGACAGCAATATAACTGTTTGTTAGCCTTTTGTAATTTCACTGAAATTACATGATGAACGATGGCGTACAAAAAGTCTTGACCCAGATATCTGCTCGATACACTGGAAGCATCAAAATACAGGCCATTGTCTCCGGAGACTAAATCAGGATACCAGTAAATGGGTTAGATACATATCAGAGTGTTATCTATCTTCTTCCTGAATTTTTCCTAAATTTGGAACTATTTATTTATGATTTTGGACCATCTACCTGATTTATTTTAGCAAGCACTGTGCCAGATATGGCTGCACTACACATCCGTTTTGCCATCTCTTCATACTGTATCCCCAGTGATTCATATATGTAGTCTGTTTGCTATAAATGCTTGGAAATTCCCTTCAGTGCCATCCAACTTGCAGCAACATGCTGAGCTTCTTCCCTTTAAACACATAGGCAACCAGTTTTTATTATCTCTACTATCAATCTAAGGTGTCAAAGAGGAATGATGTTATATGTTGCTTGCCTGCTTACCTCGACATAATTTCATCAGTAAACTAAACTCCTAACATTGGAATTTGAGGTGTTGCGACATACAAAAACTGGGAAACTTATCATCAGCACTTTCCTGAGAACAGGATGCTACTTGAATGCAGCACACCTTCTTTTTGTCTCTTGTGTAATGTGTGAATCAGGAAGCCATGCCACTCCAACACTATCGCTTACATTCCCCATCAATCCTGACATATCAGGTGACCTTGTCAGCTATTCCGTCTTATTCTTTCCCACGAATCTAACAGTGCAACATGCATCCTGTCTTATCCAGTCCTTTAAACTCTCTGTCTGCCTGATACAGCCATCAAAGACTTATATGATCTGAGTCCAAAGATATGAATATGCTTGAGGGAACAAAAAGAAAGTGATAATGATGCAGAGATAGACATAGAGTCAAACATCTTGTTGCACAGGCTTCAGATAAACTACAACACTAATCTCTCTGTCTGTGTTGATATGGCCTCTTTTTTAAACTATGACAACTTCATTCGATAAAATGTCTTTTAAAATGACCTCCAACTGCAGCTTAGAATAAAGCAGATAAAAAAGTCTTTAAATATAATGTGATAAAGACCATTTCATGCCTGTTAGCTATAGCTTTTTGCAGGATTGATTTGTCTACTTAGGTTCTTGATGTGCTTAAAGAGCCATAGGACCATCACCAATGGTGATTTCCATTTTCAGTTAATCAAGCGATTATATCTAGATTAAAAGATTACCTCAGTATAAGAGTAGTTAAAGAAAATAATGCCACTGCGGTCTGCTGTTGCTCAGACATTGGAGAAAGTGGAGTTTTATATGGAGGTGAGAACTGGGATGAGTCACACAAATGAGAAGGTTTAATCCCACCTCTTATCACACAAACTGTTGACAAGGTGGATTTTTTTCTTCCTGATAGTCTGAACCATTTGGTGCATCTCAAATTACAAACTTCCATATTTACACTTTCTATTTTGAGTGCGTACTGTAATTGTGTTCAGACTGACAAGTCCAGCTACATACCGTGTACTACAAGTATCTCTGTGGGGTAGTCACAACATGCAAGCAGTAACACTGTACACTGTACTCTTATCACCCTTATCTTGAGCTAGCAACAAGCTAGCATAAGGTGTTATGCTGCCATTAGCAATGCTAGCTGGCTAATAGTAACAGATTTTAGGAGTCAATATCACTTGTATTGTGTTTTTGTTTAGTTTTTATGCACATTAAACTGTTTTCAATGTATAAAACATTAATGTGAGTGGTCACAGACTCTTACAATCCATAAGTGTTTGGAAATATCGTGGTAGCTAGAGCAACAATGGTCAAATATTGTGACTGCTGTTTGTGGCATGTGCTCAGTTTCACTTGGGACAGCACTATTCTGTCCAGTTACTACTCAAGTAACGACATAGTGTTCAAAGTGTACCACATGGAAGTGTTTTAACATAACTATCTAAATAAAACATGTGATTTCTAACCCTTCCTGATCTTTAACCTGCACACACAGCTCAATAAAGTATGAGAAACATCAGCTCTGACTTTTTTTGTCTGTTTTATTTCACAATGTTTTATAGAGGTCTGAAGTTATTAGGATGGTTGAAAAGTTCCAATCAGTGTGGTATCCACCGCATTTATCTCAACATATAACCCATCATCTTTAATGGCATACTAATACCAGAATTGCTTGGATTTATAGCCATCAAGTTAGGTAAATGAACAGTACTTTGAACAAAGTTTTATAGTGTTACAGTGCAAGCAGCCTGGGACGTTGCAGACCACTGAATCCTGCACACAAACAAAAAAAAAAGCCACATGATCCTTGGGGTTCTTGTAAAAAGAAAAGTACCATAATGTTGTTCCACCATGCAATACCACCTGGAAAGCATCTGATCGGTATCTTAATTTTTCATCATGACAATGATCCCAAACATGTTGCTAATGAAGTAAATGCATAACTGGATTTTTCTTTTTTTAAAAAAAAAGCAAACAAACAAATAAAAACACACAACAGAACACTATCACATGGGGATTGGCTTCCCCAGAGTCTGGAGCGTAGCTATTTTGAACCTCAACAATAGCTTTGAATGTCCTTCAAGAAACCTGGAGAACTATTCCTGAAGAATACTTACAGAAATTAAAGAAAGTTTGGCTAAGAGAGTTCAGGCTCCAGTGAAGAATAAAGGTGGCCCTAACAAGTATTAGCTGTTAAGCTTGTGAGAATTGCCATTTTTGCCTTTTGTATGTTTTAAACTCTCTTAGACAAATTCTGTTACCATGCATTAATGGAAAAGCATACAAAAGATACAAAATTATGTAATTAACAACCTGATTCATTATTTTCTGCTGCAGTTGCAAAGTAGAAAATGATCTGTGGCTCAAGACTTTTGCACAACAGCCTTTCTAAAACACAAACACATGTTAATTACGTCTTTTGAAATGAGTTTCTGGGTCATACATCAGAGCAGGATGTGCTTACTGCTGTTTAGGAAGTTTGGACATGCTTAATAAAAAACAGGAAACAGAAAATCCAAGCTATGCAAGTTTACACGAGTGGCAAACTCATTGTATCCATGACAATTTCAAAACTGACAGTGTTTTGAGAAGCAAACTGAACTTTCAAACTGAACAAGCCCAGAGTTATTTTCAGCATTGTAGCCAGGCTGACAAACAGTCAGAGCTTCGTTGACCTTAACTAGCTTTGAACCTTATGAAATTCTTTACATAACATTTTAACCTGTCTTTGTCTCCTCACCCCCATTTTAAGTGTTTCCCACAGCAATTTTAACCACTATTGGTATTTACTTAGACTATTTCTCTCCAATCAATCTTTCTGGGTTTACTTCCATAGTTTCTTCCTCCATACACTAATGTGCCTTCTAGCCCCATTTCTAGAAAACTGCTTAAAGTCTTTTTACCATTAATTAAGGTTTCAATTTTTAATATAATCAACCTATATTTAATAACATGCTATGCACGACAAGCTTTTGGGGTGGCAGTAACTAGACCGTAGTTACAAAGTCATGACTTGATTCAGTTGCCAGTTAATTAGAGACTCATTTCTAACCTTCTCTTGATTTAAAAAAAATCTTTAAAGAGAACCTGATCATCTGCAGAGGAATGGTTTATTTCAAGAGCTTCAGTCAGGAGTCAGAGCTCATCGCTGCACAGAAACAGCATTACTGGAGGGTATGAATGAACTTGCCAATGCCTCTGACTGTGGACTCATCTCTGTGCTTGTCCTTCTAGACCTCAGTGCAGCACTAGTGACTGGTAACCACAATATTCAATTTAAAGATTAGATCACACCACTGAAAAGATCTGCATTGCAGTGGTTTAAACCAGCGGTCTCCAACCCCCAAGCCACGGACTGGTACCGGTCTGTGAGTCGTTTGGTACTGGGCCACGAGAGTTGAGGATCGGGTGTAAAATGTATGGTTTTCAGGGTTTCTAAACAGATATCTACTTTAGATGGCATTACCTTGGCCTTGAGTAACACTCTGAGGAATCTTGGAGTTAGATTTAAATAGGATATGCCCTTTATATGTGCCTATGAAGCAAACATGTAGGACTGCTTTCATTCATCAGTGATGCTGAATATCTAATGCATTCTTAATGCTGAGCTGTTTCTTGATCCACTGAATGTTTCTTCTTCACTGATCAATTTTCACTCTGTGTGTTTATACACCACTACTGTATTTAATCATTAGCCATTATTAAACTCTCCCTGTCTGTCCCATCATAGTTTTAATTTGGTCCCGTCTTTCTCCCCTCACCCCCAACCTGTCATGGTAGATGGCTGCCTCTCCCTGAGCCTGCCTCTGTCAAAAGCTTTTTCCTGTTAAAAGGGAGTTTTTTCCCTTCCCATTGTTCTTGCTCATAGAGATTGTGTGATTGTTGGAGTTTCTTTACTGTAGGGTCTTTACCTTATGTTATAAAAACATGGAGGCAATTGTTGTGACTTAATACTATATAAATAATGAATTGAAGATTGAATTGTCTGTTAAATAGCGTCAAATTGTTACTATAATAAGTAAATACACTACTATATACGGTTCCGTTATAAGATCTGCTTTTCCAACATTTCTTCAGTGTTTATTTTACTTTACCATTGTTTAAATCTTTGGATTTATTTATTTTATTTATCTCTTTTTAGAAAAGGTCATGAAGCAATTAGATTATCCAGCAAAAATAGAGGTGTGTACCTTTAAGGACTCCCCCACAGAGGTTTGCCTTCCTGCTGCTCTCCTTTTCACAAAGAGATTTTTATACTCTCTTTAACACATGCCTAAGATGAGTAAATTTAGACTCAGACTGTTTCATTTGTGCAACTGGTAGTTTGACTAGTCTCACTGTTGCCTCATTTGTGCTCATGTTTCCACGAAAACCACAAGAGGAATATGAGTTTACTGTATATAGCAACAACACAATTGTGTTTTATTTTACTGGGTGTTCTCGGATAGTCTTCAGTGCCACTCTTCTTTTCACAAACAAGGAATAACTCATGAAATATAAGTTTCGTCTGGTTCGGGGTTTCAGCGCCTACAGGCAGACAGACACTGAGGAATTTTTGTGGCAGGCCACTTTAGATGTTCATCTCCTGTAATGACTTTTTGAAAACGTCCATAATTGTCAAAGGGTCAGCCTCACATTCCTCAGCAAGTTCACAGGAAGTGTGCTACAATAGGGGACAAAATGACCAGAGGCGTTGTCCACCAGCAGACACACACATGCTGACACACAGGGAGGGAGCAGAGGAAGTAGTGAGGTGGTGTTAAATGACTTGAGCAGGCTTTTAAATAGGTGGAGACTATGCTGCTTCACAGTGTGGATCTGAAGGTGGAAATGCTAACATGTTGCACTTTGCTGACCAGTTGCCTCCATGTGAGTGCCGCCCACAGAGACACAATGTCTGCGTGTTCTTTCTTTTTTCTTCTTTAACAATATGTATGCTCATGTCCACAGCATGAGGCAATGTGTGTGTTTAATTAAGGAGGTAGGACAAAGACCATCAATAGAAACTCATCCAACCTATAGATTTTTAGGTCTAATTAGATCATTTGCCTGAGGTCAGTGGCCACACACTGGTCGACAGTAAATTACTCATGACTGTTGTGCTATGGTTGCACAGATTTCTTCATCAATTCACTCGCAGTTTGCAATTGTTTTTTCTTTTTGATGGGGATTTTGGTGGGAAAATGTGGACTATAGAGAGGCAGGATAGCATCTGTTGCACTCTGCGCCTGCTGCTTGGAGATATGAATCGCCTGTTATGACTAAAATGTCTGCTATTTAAAGGCCCCATAATAAAAGCCAGAGTCATGTCTAAAGTCCTCAATATAGCAGCCGTTAGGCCCTAGCAGGTAATAAATAGTAGCTCAGGGTTGTCTTTTGGCTCTGACAGAAATAAAGCCTACCATAAAGATTTGCTTTCTCCCTCGAGGCGGAAAGCGTATCCCTTTAAGGAAACAAACATGGATGCTCCAGCCCTGTAACAGACACATTTTAAATTTGTATCGTGGTCAGGTCTATCCCGGCTTTCTCAGACCTATCTTAGTGGTAATGTTCAGATTTGGACTGTAAAGCTGTGCCACTGCATGGCATCCTCCGGGCTTTTGCTTGCACGATGTTGGGTACAACGAGTCATTATGTTTGTAGTAGTGGGGCTACAAAGACTCGGGATTCCAGGGGACAGCTGTCCCACACATGTACCACACAGGCACACGCACACATTTAAGGCATGTAACAGCTTCAAAACATGTGCACCAGCAGTTTTTATCAGCCCATGGTGGCCTGTAGTGAATACCAGGAGCCTAGATTTCTACAGCCCAGGGATAAAAAGTTTTTAGGAGACCAATTTTAGGAGATTTCCTTGTATTTCACAGTGCAATATTTTATTTCATTTTTACACAAAGATTTCATAAATAGCTCTAGTTATTATTCATGTGAAGCAGTTGCAATAAGCTACGCTTTGGTCTAGTAAAAAGTTAAAGTACTAGCAGGAAAGTCAGTGTGTTAATAAAAAAAAACTCAAGGTAAAGCTTTATTTTGACAGCAGGCCTTTAACAAATTTCCAACAAGAATTATGCAAAGGAATTAATAAAAATTAACTGCTATTTTCTTTTTCAAATGCACAGTGTTTACACACCAAACCTCCAAATGACCCCTCGATGAGCATTTTTTATTTAAGCTTGATGAAGCACTTCCTCCCCCCACCACTACATTTATTTTTCAGTTGTGTCAAAAGCAGATAAACACATTTGAAACCAAAATTTAATTGAACATAGAAAACTCACAAAGTTTCAGATGTTAGACTGAACAGCCATCCATTTCCTTCCGACTATCCAGATCAGGTTCAAGGTTGGGGCTGTCACAGGGAGAAAAGTGGTGCTTACCATGGAAAGGTTACCAATCAAGTCACAGACCTAACGCATAGAGACAGACACCTATAGTTGCCAGTTAACCTAACCTTATGCACATCTTTGAACTGTGCAGTATACAGAGTAAGCCCACACAGAGAACATGCAAACATCACACAGAAAGGCCCAGGCTGGATCAGAACCCAGGACCTTTGTGCAGTGATTGCAGCAACAATGGTAACCACTGCACCACCACCGCGGTGTCTCGCTTAAATAAAAACTTTGAGCCTGGCATGGCTGTTGGCTGGTCTGAGTATTTCAGGAACTAGTGATCTACTGGGATTTCCCCCCACAACCATCTCTAAGGTTTACATGGAATGGTCTGAAAAAGAGAACATATCCAGTGAGCAGCATGTCTCTGTGTGAAAATGCCTTGTTGATCCAACAGGTAAAACAGTAATTCAAACAATCATTAGCTTACAACCAAGATATGCAGAAGAGCATCTCTGAACTCACAGCACGGCAAACCTTAAAGTAGATGGGCTACAGCAGCAGAAGACCACACTGGGTCTGATGACCCCTTCCAGCAGGACAGTGCACCATGTCACAAAGCTCAAATCATCTCAAACGTGTTTCTTGAACATGACAGTGAGTTCACTGTACTCAAATGGCCTCCACACTCAGCAGATCTCAATCGTTTTGGATTCATTGGAACCCGAGATTCACATCAAATGTGCATCAACACGGACCAAAATATCTCAGGAATGTTTCCAGCACCTTGTTGAATCTGTGCCACGTAGAATTAAAGCAGCTCTGACCGCAAGCAAGGGTTCAACCCTATGCTATCAAGGTGTATCAAGTTCATATGGCTTTTGTGCTTCCACTCAGATGACGTCTTCAGGCCTTGCTTATTTCAGCAAAACAATGCCAAATTACACTGAGGATGTTTTCCAACATAGCTCCCTAATAAAACAGCCTGGCCTGACAGGAATCTGGGTCTGTCACCCATTGAAAACATCTGGCATATTATGAAGTGAAAAAAAATAAAAATGTAGGGAACCAGACCTTTCAGAAATAATCAAGTCAGAGTGGTTACCAGTTCATTTTCAAAACTAGAGCTCTGTGGAATTCCCGAACGCTTAAAAGGTGTTATTAAATAATTAGGTGATATAATAAAGTGGCAAACATACATGCATACTCTGAAGTGCTACTGGGATCAAATTCAGCTTGACAACAAATTTAATATAAAAAGCAATAACAAGTCTCAGTTCAATTCAAATGATTTCTTTTTACTATTTTAAATAGACCATCCCAGCTTTTTGTTGCACATGCATCACCAACGATTACAAGAAACATAAAACTATTATAATTATACATTTCTATACGTTCAGTTGGCCTTCTGAGTATGTGCGTTAATTATGCATGCTGTTAATGGTGCAGTACATGCAGTGTAGTATGTTTTTAATTGAACTAAAGTGAATGATTCGCATACTTTTGCATCACTGAGGGAGTTTATCACATCATAACTGCTGCTGTTTATCAAGTAGCTCACAGTTTAGTGAAACAAAATGCTCATTCCTTTCCTATACTTCTCTTCCTTTACTCGTTGGTAATAATAAAGCGCACTGCAGCTTCCCTCCTCCCTCCTCCCGTGTGGTTTTTACGCTTTTGATCCCCGAGGGACCTCGCGTTTTGCATTCCTGGCATTCCGACCTCAGTCCCTCCTCGGTTACTTATTATCGCCGCTTGCTCTCTCCACAATCATTTCACAGCAAGAGAGGATCGCGGCAACACGTTCAGGGGGGGAAATGAGACACGTTTAACTTAAAAAAAAAGCTGATGCCAATAGTGGAACTATTTTTACTTCGAAGTCGAGGATAACGTTGGGTTATGATGAGAGCGTGAGCTGGTAAGAAGAGCGTCTTTTTTCCCCTTTCTTTCTGTTTTCTCCTGAGCGCCAGAGTCGCTACAGTAAAACTTCTCGTTGAATCTTTGGGAATTGTGTTTTAATTTAAAGTTACTTACAATGTATTAAAGAGGAAAGTAGAGCTGTGGAGTGTTTTACGTGGTGGTTTTGTACGCTTTTGCTCCACCGTGAGAGTGGAATTTTTGGCGCATGCACTTTTTGCCTGCAGTGATAAAATATGTCCACATCTCCACTTTGTCGCTGTTGGTAACATAGACTCATTGCCATACTGTTTTCTAATGAATAAACATATTTAATAACTTGTGTTGCTGTTATTGTGAAAGCCTGTCTCAGCTTTATTCCCGTCTGACCTCACTGCCACCTCAGACTGATCCTACTTTACTCTCTCGCCCCTCTGTTCCAGGTTCACAGCTGTTTTTTAAAAAAAATATTTTCACTGAGGAAAAAGTCAACTGATTCAAAGAGATAATCACTAAGTTCACAAAGCAGTATGTCGTCCACTGAGGAGTCGTCTGGCAACGTCCTGCATCGGCTCATCCAGGAGCAGCTCCGCTACGGAAACCCCACAGACACCCGTACCTTATTAGCCATCCAGCAGCAGGCCCTGCGGGGAGGCAGTGGAAGCAACAGTGGACCCAGCAGTGGGGGCGACATGAGCAGTAGCCCACAATCTTCTTTGGAGAGTCTCACCCAGGAGGATCCTCTCTACCCTCAGCTCTCTGCGAGGCAGGAACCGCAGGGCCAAGAGCACCAGGGAGACTACCATCACTCAGAAAGTGGCTACCAGCTGCATGGGGAGAAGCTGCCAACCTATGAGCAAGCCAAGGCTCAGTCTCAGTACATGGCTTGGCAGCTCCATGAGGGAAAACTTCTGCATGAGGGGGTCTTCCACGAAGAGGCTGATCTGATGGCGCTAAAGTGCAGCCATGTGCGGTCTCTCAGCGAGCATCGCATGCAGATATCTCTGGAGAGGAAAGACGCTGCGGCTAAAGCAGAAGCCATAAAGATTACCTCTCACAGCTACCCTGAGCTTCCTTACTACAGCCCGCAATGCTACCAGGGCCTGGGGCCAAACATGGACAAATGCAACCCACCCCCAGAGTACTCAGCCCCCATCCAGGGCCAAGGATTTATCCCTCACCAGGTCCAGGAGCCAGTGCAGCCTCAGCAGCACAGGTACCAGAAGGGGTTTAAGCAACTTTAACATTACATCATGCACTCCAGTGTAAATTTTCTCACAAGAGCCCGCCCAGTGGCACCACTGTGTTTCACATGCGTAAACACATACTTTTAGTGTGAGTCACACCGCAGTCTGAATACTTATTCATATTTCCTCTTTGAAATCCGCACCGGAGAACAAGTCCAGCCCTGTAGGTATTTGTAATGTTTGGCATGCTGCTAAAGGAGAGTTTCGCATACTTGCGTTGCCTAGGATAGTTTGAGTACGTTCCACATACAGGCTTTTAGATTCTTTACTGGAGCCGGCTGGCCTGCCTGCGTATACATTCATACATAGTGATACGTTAGATGTCATGCTATATAAAAAAAAGCTCTTTCTCATATTTATATTCTATTAAAAGTGTGATTCAGCTAGAGTGTCCTTTAATGTATGCGGGTATCTCTTAGGTATGTCCAGTCTGGTCAGCCAGCAGAACCCCCCTGCTACGACACATTCAACAGCCTGCCACCTGCTGGCTTGGAGGAGCCCAACCAGGTGGAGCTGCTGCTGATGGAGAACGAGAGGCTGAGACAAGAACTGGAGGCTCACAGGGAGAAGAGCGGCCGTATTCAAAAGGTGAGAAGAACAGAAAAGCTTCATCTCTCACTGGTCCACAACTGAGATAAACTAGAATGTTTTAGTACTTAAAAAAAAGGTTTCTCTCAATATCTTTAATTTTTAAATACATTCAACACAAAGGAAAGGATTGCTACACCATTAAGTCATGAAAACCCCAAAGGAATTTGGAGAGTATCCAGACAACACCCTCCATCTGAGCCACCTGTCTATGAAACACAAGCCCAGTTAACAGTTGCTTCCCTGATATCCAACCCCAGGCACACTCCCTCATCAGGGCAGACAGATGAGATCAGCAGCTGCTTCCTTCCACACCACAGAGGCACAAACAGAGGTCACAGCCTGCTACTGTGTTTACACACTCCTTTCATTGTGTAGCTAACCTAGTGGAGGTCAAAAAGTGTGCGTGTATGTGTGTGCGCGTGCGGAGACCATAGATTTTCAGTCTAATCTGGAGCTTGTCACACAGCAGCCAGTTGGGCTTCGACCCCCACACTTTTAATGAGTGCTTGGGTGGGGGTCTACAGCAGTCAAGTGGCGGGCTGCCCTTAAAAAGTGAAAGGTCTTTTTTGTTTTCGTACCCAGCACGGGAGCATGTTCTCCCTTTTAAAACAGTGCTATGTTTACAGCCATGTTTTTGCTTTTTGTGACTGAGTGTCAGACCAAACCGGCTCCTAAAACGAGATATTTACTCGTTCAACGTGGTGGAAACCACTTCGGTGACATTTGATATCTCAGCCAATTTATGCTTTAAAAAAATCCCTTTTGCTCTCTGCTGGAGTTATGTCACATGGCCATTGCCTTGTCTCAACCTTAAAGAATGATAATTGCCAGGGTTGGAAAGTTTTCTTCGTCAGGCCGCAGCCTTGGGTAAACATGCCTGTGTGACTGCCGTAATGGTGGGTGTCTTTTTGCCGTTTTCCGCAAGCCAGGCACAGGCATGCACACCTTCCCTCCGCTGGCAGCCTTCCCAGTTCTGTATATGTGTGTGTGTGTGTGTGTGTGTGTGTGTGCATGCTCCTGTGTGCTCACACACCTGGAACTGAAGCTATCAGCCCTCAGGAATGTAGATATAAATCAGTCGCAAAGGGAGTGGTGCGGGCTTAAATTCCTTCTCAGAATTACACCACACACATGATCACACACACACACAGAGTGTGCTTTATTCACATACGTTCATGTGAACCCATATATGTATCTGTGTGCTATAACAGCACGAATCAACATTCCAGCTCCTCTTCAGCTTGTCAAGTAGGTTAACCCAAAATTCCTTCTCTTCTCCTTTTTTCCTCTTTTCCAACCCTCCTATATCTTCCCCCTCCCCCTTGTCCTTCCATTGCAGTTGGAGCAGGAGATCCAGCGTATTTCAGAGGCCTATGAGACACTGAGGGAGGCCAGCAATAAGAGAGAGAACTTGGAACAGACACTGAGGAGGAGGCTTGTGGCTGAAGTCAGGAGGCTGCAGGATTTCAACAGAGACCTTAGAGGTACTGACACCAAACTGCAGTATTCAGTGACACCAGCTTCAGCAGGTCCAACGTTTTTTTTAAATTAGTCTAATTGATTACACTTTGCTGCATCACAGAAAACCTGGAAAATGCTAGGACCCATGTTGCAAAAGAAGTCAAGGCAGCCGACCATAACCAGAACATCATGGCGAAGCTCCTTGAACAAAGTAAGTATGTCGTTTTGTTGGGCTAGTTTCCTCTCCACTCCTCCTCCTTTTCATCCTCTAGAATCGGCATGCTTGATTGGACTGGATTGTAGCGTACCATGGGCCCCCTTCTGTTGCTAAGGGCATCATTTCATGCAGGAATTTCACTTACATAACTTCAGCTTATTTGGTAAGAAGGCTTTATAATAGGGAATTCAATCCATGCACCTCCTTGCAAAAGGAAATGAAGCCCTTCTAAATCACAGAGCAGCACCGTGGTAGAAATGAAGTCCCCCACCACCACCTCCTTCACCACCACCTGTGTGTGAGTTTGATTTTCAAGCGGGGTTGTGGTGTTTGCATGGCCTTGATGAGGAATGCTCTGTGCTATGTGGGTCAAAGGGATAGGGCAGATTTCTCCCCCTTCCTGCTCTCAGCATTCCGGGAGTGCTTCACTAAATGAAGAACACTGGCCACCATGTAAAAACTCGGATACTTATTCGGTTTTAGGAGGGATAATTGCGGATTAGCTTTCCGTACTTTTTCAGAAAAGACTTGAGAAAAGTTTGAAAAAGAACTTTCGCTTCCATTCTGTCCAACACACTTTGACTCTAATCCTGTAATGCTCTTCATCTGACCGTGTTTACTTTTTCTTTTGATTCAGATGAGGAGCAAAATGCCGAGCGGGAGCGCATGGAGAGGGAGCTGCAGCGGCTGCGAGCAGCAGCCGAGGAGCAGAACCTCAGGGCCAAACGACTCGAGGAGGCCCTGGAGGCGGCTCGAGGACGAGGTCGCCAGCTCGAGGAGGAGCTGAGGAGGAAGAGGGCGTATGTAGAAAAGGTGGAGAGGCTTCAGAGCGCGCTGGCTCAGCTCCAGTCCACCTGTGAGAAGAGGGAGAGCCTAGAGATGAAGCTGAGGACACGACTAGAGCAGGAGCTGAGGAGTCTGAGAGCACAACAGGTAAAGCCTTTTTTCTTGGTCATATATGACGGCAGTTTTTTTGTTTGTTTTTTAGGCTCTATCTCAAATACTTTATCTCTTTATCACAGAGGCAGTCACAGCCCCCTGGAATGACCATGAACTCACTCCAAGAGCGCCTGCGGGAGCGTGAGGAGCGAATCCTTGCCCTTGAAGCCGACGTGGTGCGCTGGGAGCAGAAGTATCTGGAAGAGAGCACCATGAGGCAGTTTGCCATGGAGGTGGCTGCCACTGCCGCTGCCCAGAGGTAAAGACAGATGTAGCTTGGTGTCTCATTCTCCTGATGAATGCTGGGAATTCATGTGTACAAATGCTCAGTTTAGCTCATTCAAGCTTGAATTAAGCCCAGGAAATGTTCTTTTTCTGTTCCAGGGACACCACAATCATTAACCACTCGCCCTGCCACTCCTCCAACAACAGCTTCAACGAGGACCTGCCAGTCGCCGACCACAGGAACCAGGAGATGGAGAACAGGTGCATACCTACTATTTATCAACCCCCTTTTTGATTTCAAACAAGCCTTCAGGATTTGCCTCTTTTTTTTCATCCACTATTTGGTTACCAGCTTTCTGACATGTTTTTTCTGCTCTGCATCAGGATCCGTGCCCTCTATGCTCAGATTTTGGAAAAAGATGCCGTGATCAAAATCCTCAACCAGCGGCTGCACCAGGACCAGGGTCGAAAGGACGAGCAAAGTCCACCTGAAAACCTCCTGAATGCAGCGGGGGCAACCCTCCGATCTGCCTCCTCCACTCCCTCCATCAGCCCCACAAAGAGCAACACTAAGACACGAGGTGAGGAGCACAGATTTGCCATTTTTGATCCAAAGACATACATTTTTGTCTACTGCTGAAAGGTTTGAAATAAAAAGGTGCACATGCTGACATCTTCTGTGACGCTTTCTCGTAGGTAAGAGTCTTTCAGATGATCAGACTTTGCCCAGTCGTCAGCTCTCTCCTCAGTCTGAACCTGGGACGCTAGAAAGGCAGGCGGAGGGAACCAAAACCAAAGAGGCAGCCAGTACAACTAAGCTCAACAGTGGTAAGCAACTTATCATGTATGAACGATGGGTCAGTAAGCCAAAAAAAAGAAGCAGCAATCCTGCACAAATTTATACCCCAGTACAGCTGTACACATAAAAGGCATTTTTGGCCTCGACTTCATGGAAGTGCATATTGATTAACCATGCTGTGGAATAACCAACCAGTCAGATACCATGTGTGTAGGCCATGGTTCATAATGTGGGCCCTGTGGAATGTGCACAGTTAGGAAATAATGTAGTTTTGTTGACTGAGCATGCTCAGTAGAGTGGCCTGTTTGACTGTGGAAAACGTCTGTTAACCTTTAGCCACAGCTAACTGAAATGCATCAAGGACTTTTCTTTCTGCTGGTCTTAGCCTTAAAACACTTAAATAATTATCCATGTCTTCTTTGTTTGTTTTCTTTTTCTCCAGACAAGGCAGCGCCTAAGAAACTGCTATTAAACCCCTTCAGAGGCCTGGATGAGCTGGATTCGGAGGCAGTGGAAATCTTCATTTAAAGAACTGAGAGGGAGATTTTGAATGAGGATGCGGAAAAGAAAAAAGAAGCTATTTCTGAGTATCTGTGAAGAGGTGCAAGACTGGAACTAAATACTGGAGGCAGGAATGTTACCAAAAGAAAGGAGAAAAAAAAAGGACTGTTTTCAAATTTTAGAGACAGAGCTGTGCTCCGACTCACTTTCTCTCACTCGGCTGGACAGCTGCAGGCAGTCTGCCTGGTGGAGTGAGAAAAGATGAATCTTCTGAGGTACTTGGACAGTATTTTGGATTGTCACATGGCAACGTGTTCTCAGAGAGTGTATGCCAAAATATTTATAAATAAATATATATAAATATAAATGCTGCTTTCCCACCCTGTATAATCCCTATTATTTCTTTTCCCAAACCAATGAATTAAAAAGCTACATATTTATCTTATCTGGTTTCCACATTCCCCAAATATTAACTTAAGCCTCAAGCTCTTCTAGATAAACATTTAGTAAGAGGTTATCTGTATGATCCACCCCTTCTCTTGAAGTATAAAACAAATGAACAAAAAGTGAATTTAATTCCGATCAGATAGATATTATCTTTACGTAAGACTCCCCGTTATTAATTAATTTAAGCTGATAACACTGCTGATTTTAGCGCTCCTGCTCTTTGCACGTCTTGAGTCTCGGGTAGCTGGTTCTACAGAGCTTCAGAGGTGCATGAACAGGGAGCTGTATAATATATAAATGCATATACTGACACAGACCTGGTGTTGCAAGCTTGTAATTTTGGGAGGATGCAGCATCACCGTGTTTCATCTTCTCTTTGTTTCTCATGCTCTTTATCTTTTTTTTTCTCATAGTATGTTTGCATGTGTGGTTACAGTTTGAGAGTGTTTGCCCTGATGTGGTGGTCCAGCTGGTTTGGTCGCTATTTAGGGGCAAAAGTTGAAAATGCTGTGTTGTTGTTTTTCTTTTTGTTTACTGTGAGCTTTGAACTAACAAACAGGTTAATTATTATTATTATTATTGTTATTATATATTTTCTACAGATGTTTGTTATTTTAGATACGATAGTGCTTTGAGCGGGACGCCAAAGAGTTTTATGTATGTATGTTTGTTGTAAGTTATGTGCCGACAATCACGGTCATGTCAAGCTGTACACAACCAACCGAGTGTTGACTTCAAACAGACATTTCTGTGAACTCAAAACAATATGAAGGTTTAATACAGTTGAATTGATGCAACATTTCATAAAGCAATAAAATATTCTAATATAATTTACCAGCTGTCTGACTTGTTTATCATTTCATTTATTGGCTGAACGATAAATACCGAGGTAGCTCCGTTAGCGCTTTTCTGTTTTCTGATGAGTCTCCTCTCCGTTGTTACGCCATCTCCTCATTCCTGCACCGTCGTTCCATCGCAGAGAAGAGTGCTCTTCATTAATGAATACCAGAGCTGCATTCTTTTGGGTTCAACTTTCTCGGGTGGCCAGCTCTCTTGTTCTCCTCTTGCCACGGAGAGCATGCTTGGCATAGATTACATTCTCATTAGGACGCGTAACCTTATACATGACAAAGGCAGGTTTCTCCCAGATTAGCTGCTAATGTCATTTGACAATTCTTGTGCACCTTTGCTAACGTGCATCACATTCCTGCACGCTTTCAATTCTTCAGCTATACCTCATGCCCAGAAGTGTTTATGAGCTATTTCAGGACAGGCTACTGGACATGAAGATGAGAGAAAGGAGAGGTCTGTTATATGGTGTCTATTTCCAAATAGGTCACGCGCATATGTGAACACACACAGACCCGTGCAAACGAGCCACAAGTATCGACTTGTACCAGTTTGGGGCGGCTGGAGCTCAGACATTGGGTTTTCACAGTGCGCCAGAACAATGAGAGTGACAGCGACAAGGACAATGAATGTTATGGTGTCATCAGTGTCCTTTCATATGTTTCAGCGGTCACCCTGCATGGTTTGGTTTGTTAAAACTAAAACACATCACCACAGTTCTAGTAGATGCCTGCTTTATTCACCTGGCGATCCTGAGTGGTTCCTACTTTGCTTTCACATACAGAATACTGTTCGAAGGTTTCGTGCACATGAGAGCTCAAGGTTCTTTCTTTTATATCTGCCTTCATCGGGAAATACAATGACAGAGGCATCTCTTTGGTCCTGAATTCATTCTGCAGCTTGATACACACAGCCAAAGCCAGTGTTATCTTCAAAGATGAGAAGAGCAAGGAATCGCGTAACAAATGGCATGACCCACACAGAGCCCTGATCTCAGCATCCCTGAGTCAGTGTGAGATTACAATAAGAAACATTAGATAGCCTTAAAGGACTGTTTTGAGTTCACCGAGAGGGTTGGAGCAACTTTGCTGCCAGCTTTGAAAAACAAGTCCACAAGTTGCCCATTTAAAGTTGAAGGATAGTTACACCCCCCAAAATCATTTAGTTTTACAGTTTACTTCACTAATAGTATTCTTAAACTCTTAAATTGCCAGTGCCCATCATATCTTAAACACCTCACAGTTCCACATTTTCCCACTTTTGTCTCGAATGGCAGTCATGGCTGACTTCCAACCCTTATAAAGCTTTTGTAAAGGTATTCTACCGTTTACACAAGCTTTATAAGAGTTGGTTGATGAGTTGATCGAATCAGCATCATAAACCTTAAACATACATTGATATCAAAAAGTTTCACATTGACACATGCTATGCTTCCAGACAGCACACTGAGCACATGTGAACATTGTTCATTTTGTATGTAAAGCTTTATATTTGGCAATGTATTTTAAAATTTTGTGTCCATTACTTTAAAAAAAACATAGCCTTTTGAAACCGTCCGATTCTTTAGATATACTCTGTAAAGTGACCATGAACACCACAGCCTGCTCCATTTCAGTCCAGCAACATTCATCACTGGAGCCCCCATTAATCTGTACCACACTGACTTTAATGCAACCTTTGAATAATCCAAAATTACTATCTGTTTTATAAGATGTTTCACAAAAGTGCAATTCCACAACACATCCTGTAAATATCAAATATGTGGGAAAAAAAGGTAACTGAATTAGGAAGTTACACATAAAATGAATTACAATTTTTATTTGATAAAGTTTCACTTGCTGGATAGTGACTGCAACTTTATTTACATTTGCACCACGAACCCTTCACAGAGAAAAGAAAACAAAAGGATGTGTTGGGTGTAAGAAGCTGTGGGATCAGATCATTCGGGCTTGTGGTTGCTCAATTTTCCAAAAGTAGAATGGGAGGCAGAGTCTTTAGCTATCAGGCTCTTTTCCTGTGGAAGCAGCGCCCACTTTAGATTCAGAAGACAGACACTGTCTTTACTTAAAGCTTTCCTTTGTTACAGTTATTGTTGGATGAGAAAACCCTGAAACATCCTTTAGTTATCCTACTGGGAACTTCCCATGATACACTGTGCGTTTCTTCTCCGGTCACCTCTCTTTATTCCCATTGTGTTTACACACCACTATTGCATGGCTTTAAAATGTGTACTCTCTTACTAATCTTTTGTATAGTATTGTATTTATAAAATAAAGCAGCGCCATTGTGGATTCATAAAGGCTGTACGGTATTGGTTTGGGTTAAACAAAGCCATGATACATTACAAGAACATGGTTTTTGTTTGTAGTCAAAAGTCCTTGGATGGCTTATTTTTAGAAATGAATGCCTCCAGATCAGCTTAAAAAAAAATAAAAAAAATCAAAGTGCAATAGCCAAGATAGTTTCCAACATGAAATGATGTTTTCCTTTAAGACAAACAGGCCTGAGTTGGCTTAAAAAAATACAACTGTATCCTTAACGGAGAGCTTGACGGTGCTCAGGTTACTTTTTAAGAATACTCAATCTTAAAAGTTTACAAGCTTATAAAAGAAAAACTGAGGGAATAACCAGACATTCTTTCAACTTTACACCTAAAGATTTTTAACAGAAAGACTAAAGTATAATCTGTGAAACTAATGACTAACTATTGTTTAAGTTTTTTAAGACCCATGAACTATGAGGAAATGTAAGACTTTGGAATTTAAGTGTACATGTCAAATATGTGTAGCTAAAATACAATCTTATATAACTATATCCTAACCAATACCCCCAAACAAACTAGTATTAAACTTGAACGCAGCTGAGCAGCTGAAGTCAGGGCATATCCTGCAGTAGTGGGTTTAATGAGTGGATGAGGAACATGTAAAAACACCTAAGCAAGCCTGGACTTGGACAGAGAGGATATGAGCTGGTGAGATAGCACAGATGCTTTTGACAGAGATGCTTGTATGGGAAAACACAGAGCAGGAACTGGTGGTATGCGGTGCCATCAATCTTATTTATGAACTGAGAGCTCTTATCTGGCGTACTGACTGACAACATTGTGAAGCGTGGCCAACATTCCTCCGTAAATGTGAAAGGCAGCTGACATGTTTCGACCGCGGCTTGCTCTGTTTTTCCCAGAACTGGTATGATGGAGGAGGACAGAATGTAAATGAGAGTCAAGGGTGAAATTCCTTTGTGCTCAAACACCCAAGAAAATTACATTTTCTACACTTTTTGGATCATTATTGCCTCTTTTCTTTGGCACAGTCACATGGAAACTTCACATTGAACCTCAGTCGGCATGAAAAGAGTGGGTCTGTAGTTGTGAAAACTGTGGAGGTGTGTGCGCGCGCGTGTTTATTGCCCTGTCCCGATGTTTACAGTTTAATGGCACATTCCAAGCAAGAGCTGGCTTTTGAAGTTTCAACACACTCAGCAAATATCCTGCAGCTGAAAATGGATATCAAAATGAGTCAGGGAAGAGGAGGAAACCAGACTGTCCTTGATTCATAATTAATGGCTCTAATCTAACACATTAATACACAACACAAAAACAACATCTCCTATACGCACATCAAAGGCATGTGCAAACACACCAACAACCACAAATTACTATTGAGGCAGCCTGATGAGAGATTGATTGACTGGCCTCCTCGGGGCAGAGATATGCTGCACTCATTAGCTGACACGTGAAATCATTTTTCAATTACCCAGGAAGCTGGGGGCCTTACACCCAGTGGGAGAATAAATCCACCAATCCCCATTATATCTTTTTTTTACTCTCTCATGCCTTAAAAATGTTTGGATATTGGGAATTGTGTCATGTCTACATGTCTTGTCTACAGGGGACACAGGAGAGCAACCACCTGCTGCACAAAGCGGCAGTTGTGAGTGTCTTTCCTGTTTGTTCAGGGGCCACTTAAGTGACCCTGCGTCTGTATTTCAGCCATATGTCCATGTGGTGGACTAATCACCATTAGCTGCTATAATTTAGATAATCACTTGGTCAGGAGGTCAGCTTATTTACTAAAGCTGGTGACCAGAAAGGATCTTTCTGCAGTTGAAAAAGTCCCTCAGCTTAATGTAGACCCCTACTATGGAATTTCAAGTGTCTGAATAGGATATTTATACACAATCAAATATTTATTTGGGCAATAAAAAGGCAAATAAAAGACAGATTTCTGAGGATTATTTGTATGCTGATTATATGCTGATTTGTGTCATCTATTGTAAATTATCTGTTTGTTTTTTTTTACATGGAGAACAGGATGTCTTAACACAGAAAATGCACAGTGATGGTTGCACACAAACTGGCCTGTGGTTTCTCTTCTTCTGTCCATCTAAGATGTCCTTTGAGGACCACTCATTGTTGGATAAGGAGTTGCCCCCTGGTTTGTGGTAATCCTTGCATTAGTCTTTTGAAATGTAAAGCTTCAGTTTTGTCATGATATCACACCTACTCTGCAGTGGCCGTGACATCCTAGTTTTACAGTGTGTTGAGGTAGAGGCAAAAGCTGAACAGCACCACCCGATGGTGTTTTTACAAACCTGCAAATCTACTGCATATTTTTTTTTCTAAAGGACTGAACTCTTTTTTCAGACTCAAAAATAATCATTGCCAATCTAAATTAGAGCCATTCTGTGAGCTCTGCCGTCTGCGGAATGTGCGTGCTTTTACTTTAATTAGAAATAAGGTGCATATTTTATTCTGTTTGTCACAGAACCTATATTTGTTATTTTCCTTTTAAGGTAATACTATTAACTGTGGTAGTACTATCTGCTTCATACACTCACTCGCTTTACTCGCACCTTACTAGGTTTAGAAGTATAGAAGTTTACCTGCTCATTAATCAAAATAATCTATAATAATAATAAACTAATCAGCCCAACACATGGCAGCAGCTCAGTGTATCTATGCATGTAGACATGGTTTAGAAGACTAAACAAAGCGAGCGTCACGGGGGGGTTAAGTGATTTTGAGCATGGTCTTCGATGCTAGATGGCGTTTCTGGGTCACTTCATGGATATGCAGCCAAAAAAATCTGCACATATATATATATATATATATATATATATATATATATATATATATATATATATATATATATATATATATATATATACAATTCTATAAAATCATTAATTGAGCCCTGTACTGGCCGGTGTACTCCAGACAACAAATCACTCGAACCCACCATTAAAACCCCGCCCACAAGCTCTCGCTGCTACGGCAACAGGCACGGCAGCTTATCACTGCTGAGGTGTAAAAACTGCAAACCCAGTTGACGTTTTGGTGTTATTAAGGTTTTATAAAGGTGTGCAAGAGGCTTAAGAAACTGACAATGTGCTCTGTGATCAGTTGTGTGACCAGTCGACTCTGGAGAAGAGTGAAGAGACTGGAAAAGTGTGTGTTCCCCAAATAATTGCCAGTGGTACCTGGAGGTTATTAGCTGTCACTGGGTGAAAATAGTTGCAAAGAAGCTGCTACACTAAGAACTTAGTGACTGCTTTAGCTGCTAGTAGATAGGCTGTAGTTTCTCACGTTCGTCTGCAAGTACTCAACCAGCAGTAGTAAAATTTAGAAAGTATGACATAAACCAGAAATAGAGACGGTTCACCCTCATAGTAAAAGTTGTGCCTCAGAGCTGCAGCTGACATGTTTCGAAAGGAGCAACTTCTTTAAAGGCAAACCATCTCATTACTGATTTGTGTCACACTTTTGACTGATTCACTGCAGCTCAAAGACAGCTGGCCAGTATTTGTAGAAAAGTCAGTCGGTTTCCATGATTGTCACATGCTCAAAATAACAGATAAGTTAATGTAACATGGTTAGCGGTCACACGTCTGCAAATACTCAATAGCATCAGAAGTCTTTTTGCGGCCTCAAGTATCGCCATCTGGTGGCCTTGAGATAGAATGCAGGTTTAATGCGCTTCCCAGTTGGCTTCAATATTTTCTTTTAAGATTAGCATGTATAAAGATGAGGGGGAAGTTTATTGTGAATGAAAACGCCTCCAGTTGTTCAGTAAATGTAAAGTTAAAGGGATAAGGTCACCCATGGAGCGCTCTTCGTCTTAAAGCAGTAATGTCCTTAATGCGACTACACCTACCAGGTGGGAAAGTCAGGCCAAAAAACTGCATACAGTTAATGTTACGCTTGATTAATTTCTGACTTCTTAAGTTAACACATCTAGTTTTAGTTAACTGTAATAATCCTGGATGCTGGCTTGAGCCTCACATTTGCCTGGAGCCTTTCTGTGTGGGGTTTGCACATTGTTCCTGTGCTTGCATGGGCTTCCTCAAGATACTAGAGCTCTCTCCTACAGTCCAAAGACAGCTTTGCTACCTCAGCTAGTTATTCTAAATTGGCTGTAGGTATGACAGCAGAGATAGGCTTAAGCTCCACTGCTACTAAAAGTTGGGTAAGCAGTTAAGAAAACTGATGGATGGCTGATGCAAAGTACCCATGTCATATTCTGTTACAATCTTATAGTAATGCAATGTCAAGTCTGACTGATAAGTACTTTAGGGATAATTACAGTGTTTCGAAAAGCGTCAGTCCATGCACATTTTGTCCAGCTTGAGTTTCAGTGGTGCCTCTGCATTTCCTTTTATTTGTGACACTTTTCATTATATTCCAGATTTTTAAAAAAAAAAAAAAAAAATTAGAAACAAATTGCATATTTGGTGACTTTGTGGTGACTTGCAAGTTTCCAACTTGGGTGTTTCTAAATTCTCATTAAAGCATTCTTGATGAAAACTACGAGCACTGGTGCAAGTACTGCCACGCTGCATTCAAAACAAAAGTGGACAAACGTGTTCATGAGCAGAACCACAAAACTCAAGAAAAGCCCTCCAGACTGTTCAGAGGCATTTGCCACAAATAAGAAGCACAAAGTCCACATGTAAGTTCACAGAAGTCTCAAAATGGTAAAGTTCCACATCTGTGGGATGAACTTTAGCCAAGGTTAGTCTCTCCAGAGACATTTATCAGTGCACACAGGAGCTAAGCTTTACAGTTGCTCGGTGTGCCAGTGGGGCTTCAGATAGGAGGGAATAACATAAAGTTAAAATAGTAAAAGAGGAGTCAATATGGCATTTTTTAAAGGTTTATTTTCTGCTAGTTTAAAACTTTCGTTCAGACTGACATTTAACTCAAGGGAGAGCTAACGCCAACATAACAAACAAAACATCCCTAACAGAAAATAAAAGGAACTTGCCTAATGCCAAAGAAAACAAAATATACAAAGATAGCCAACCTAACCAGCACATAAACAGTAGAAAACAAGTGATTACATTAATAGGGCAACTCTCCCCTACAGACAGTCTGAACAAAGTCACATAAGGCTAAAAATACAAATCAAAGGCATGTGAGCCTGCACATGTATGGCAGTGAAAATGGCCAGAAGGCCCAGAAACACAGCTTCACAAACGTTATATCTGGGATCTACCGATTGCTGATTGACTTGATTCAAGCAGCAGCTCCCAATCAGGACAGAGAAGGCATTATTTCACAAAGAAAAAACTATCCTCCTGGGGCATGTAACAGTAGCACACAGGACCAGACTGTTTTCCACATGTGCTTTTACACCCATATTAGACATGCTGTGTAATAACTTGAAGTGTTAAAGGCCACCTTACCAGTTATAGTTTTCTATTTTCTGATTACTTTTTTCATTTCCTCATTTTAATATAGCTTTGATTGTTTGAAAATGTTTAGTTTTACTTTAGTTTTTTTAATAGTTTCAGTGTTGGTTTTAGTCTTTTTAATTATTCTTGTATGGAGGGCATATGTCTCAGGCAATTTAAGACAATCAGTTCAGGTATTACAATAAAACAGACCTTTTTGAAAGCAGTTAACTCCCAGTCTTGTAGACGGACACCCAGTCTCATGTCAAAATAAAGCTGATGCAACCCAATGGTAAACCTATTCCTGTCCCACTTATTTAGTCTCATTGTACCTGACGAAGGTCACTTGGACTGAATGTTGTAATTTAATAAAAAAAAATAATGGTAAGCGAGACAGTGTGCGGAGCTAATGTAGGCCATATATTTTTTAAGATATGTTTTCTCCTCCTACTCACCTGTCATTGACTCAGGGATGCAGAGCTTTCCAAATTAGTCATCGTAATTATTTAGAAACTATGTGTTGGCTTTAGATATGATTTGAGCATCTTTAATTTTTCTTTTTTTTATTAAATATGTAGTGTCACAATTTGACATGATGTCTTTGTATTATTTTTATTTGGCTAGTAAATCATTATATAAAAATCTTTCAGAATGGCCTCTTTTAAAAAAAAAACCTTTATAGTAGTATGTCGTACTTGAACTACTACTATTATTATTATTAATAGTAATTAAAAAATAATACCGATAGTGATGAATGTGACGCTGAAAAAACGCGCCCCTCTTTGTGAAGCTGTGCAAGTTTTCTACCTAAGTGACGAGAAATGCCAGCGTCATCTACTTGTTAAGCCGGGATACGCTGGTCGACAAACCAAGCGAACCCAGCCAGAGAGCCACGCCAGTTCTGTTAGCACAACATTCGCTTACTTAGCCATTAGCCTGCCATTGTTGTTTATGTTAAAATGTGGCAGCTACAGCAAGCGAGCGTTAAAATGTAACGCTGTCCGACCACTTCTACAACTGGAGGGTCACATCTGTAGCCCAGCATGTGCTCCGTCGTTGGTTGTGATTCGTGGCGACACAATGTGCAGCGGTTCAGGCTACCAGAGGACCCGGAGAGGAGACTGGAGTGGGTCCTGTTTCTGTTCGAAGTCAACAAGCAGCGACTTAAAGAATCGTCCTGGACTGATATCACTATTTGCAGTGAACACTTCACAGATGACTGCTTCGTGAGTTTGGCTCTGAGTGGCTCGGTGCAGCTGAAGCCCGGTGCTGTCCCCTCACTGTGGGTCAACACAGATCCAGAGGAACCCGTGGAGAGCCCACAGGATGAGGTGAGTCTGCTGTGTCAGCTGGGGGATCACCTGTTGCTGGACTTTACCGGATCTTTAAAAAACTGCTCGCAAGCTAGCCTCTAAGTTGCTTTGCCTTATAGCTATATAGTGTATATTGCGGAAAGAGAAACTGAGACGTGTTTACAAAATAAAAGCGACTTTTAAATGAATGTGATTTCTATGTTAGCCCACACCACACGTTTAGTCTGGCATAAATGCCAAAATACTATAGAAAATGAATTCATTTCAAATTAATTTTTTTAATTACGATTTTAAGTCGTGAACAGCCATTACAGGTGAACGTCCTGTTTCCACAGACTAATTTTATTTTAGATCCACAGTACACACCCTTATCGAGTTACTCAGTCAATATCAATCAATAAGTTAGTTTGATTTTGTATTTCAAAGTAAAGAGACTTTACTTTTTCCACTATCCATCTATTAGAAGGAAAGATTTGCTTCCACAGACTAATTTTACTAAAGATCAACATCAATAGCTATCCGAAATTGCGTATATAAATACTGTTGATCTAAAGTATATTAATTGACATAAACTATTGTTAATGGCTTTACACGGTGTTTGAATTGCAATTCTAGGCGTGGCTATTTTAAGACAAGTTTATCATATTTCAATATTTCTGTTATCTGCAATTTGATTATTTTTTTCACATGCATTTTTGTTTTGTGTTTTATTATTGCTATTTCATCAGTGACAGGCTAATTTTTTTTGGTTGTTGAAATCAGTCACTTGAAGAGCAATTTTACTTTGAAATCCGTTCTCAGTTTCCCTTTCTGTAATATCTAGTATACACACAAACCCAAACCAAGGTTGGGGCTGGCTGGACGGCAGTCATAGACCGACTGTCATACAATACACAGTTATTTTAATTCAGTTTTTAACAGAAGTCATTTATAATCAGATAAATTATAAAGATAGAACTTGATTAAAATTACACAGTCATTGCTTTCATCATTCATGTATGAAGTTTATATAGTGACATATTAAAGCAAGATAATGCTTCTGTGAGACTGAATGCAAGTATGATCATTCCATGTAAATGTATTTCTTATAACTGTAAAAGTTATTCAATTAAGGTCAGTAATCCTGGACCACTTGTTTTTCTGGCCTGAAACAGCGATATTCAGCTGCTTTCCAAACAATGTAAAGTCCTTCATTCTAGAGTGAGATAAGTGGAAAACATTCAAGACAGTTGCAAATCTTCCCAGGAGTGGACGTCCCAGCAAATTCAACCTTATGTCAGACAATGCATTGTTCATAAACTGCAACGACCCCAAAAACTGCAGATCAGACTCTACAAGTCTCAATCATCATGTTAATTGTTAACGTTTACGACAGTACAATTAGAAAAAGACCGAATGGGTGTGGCTTGTTTGGGAAGGTCGCCAGAAGAGAAGCTCTTCTCTCTAAAAAGAAAATGACAGCATGGCTTATAGGCTGGCAAAACCGTGTTTGGCAAAAACCACACACAAAACATCAGCACAAACAGCTCATACCAACTGTCAAGCACGGCAGTATAGGGGCGATGATTTGGGCTTGTTTTGCTGCTACAAGACCAGGCCCCCTTACAGTCCCTGAGTTGACCATGAACTGCAGCCCAGAGAGCGTGAAGGCAAATGAGTAGTTTCTCTCTTAAGCCAACCTAAGGGATGCCTTTATCCATACATTGATGGGTATAGACAAAAAACGCATGCTTGTTAACTGTTTGTGGCTTTGTTTGACTGAAAGCTTTTGCGTTTTTTTGTGATTTTTGTGTAGGAACCTGTTACCACCACAGATGCAGATAGTCAGTGTGATGACCTAGAATTATGTAAGTGCTCTACTTGTTCCCCTGAAATAACAGAATGCCCCTTGAGAGGTAAGAAAGTGTCCATATCCCACCATTAAAAATCTAAAGTGTGACAAAGTGTTGTATTCAAGCCTGTCCCCATAATGTTTCAGATGCTCTCACTCCTGAAACTCCAGACACAGATTCGAACCAGGAATTGTAAGTTCCACATTTCTGAGCATGTTTGAAGATGTGACATCATGACGGGTCTGACTGTTTGCACTCTTGTGTTTCAGGCCTGCGTTTCAGAACGACAAATACATGGTGAATGAAAATTGCCTCCTGAAGGTGTTTGGCCAAAAGTGCCCAACATGTGGAGACAAACTCCAGGCAGTGAAAGTAACCTATGGGGAGCTCATCATCTCAAAACAACGATGCCATAAGTGCGACTACAAAAACAAGCGGAATGGTCAGGTCAGTGCCCCTCTCCCTGCCGCTGAAGATGGACACCCGACGAGAGGCACAGAGGGAACTCCAGAGACCCAGCTGGTAGGTTTAACCTGATTTACTTTCTACTAAAGAAAACTTGGTCACCAGAGAAGTTTGCAATGTTTATTTTATGATTCCTAGCTGGACTTGACTCATAAAAAGTTTAATATGACATATTTCATTAAATATCATAGACTGAAAGATAGCTGTAACCGCCGTAATGTCACACATTATCTTGTGGTTGTCTTATGGTTTGGATTGCATTGGTAATTCTTAATGATATTACTTGAGATGCTTATTTTAGCTAGCAGAAAGCAGTCTTTTAAAAAAAGTGTATTCAAACAGCTGACTAGAGCATCCTACCTGTCTTTCAAAATGGACACAATTTTGAATTCTAATGTAACAGTAACCAAAAACAATAGTTGTGTTTCACTCTGAAGTACAGACTTCTTGGATGGGTTATACTATACAGCAGGATATAGCAGGCGCCCCAAAAGGAACACGCACAGACCACAAACACACTGAGAGGCCCAATACAGTGACTCCAATTAGCAGAGGTGACGCCGCTGCAGACACCAACGCGTTTACAGCCCGTAAGGGTTAGTGGCCATGCCCCTAACCCTTACTATTCACATGGATTAGTTATAAAAAATTCTCCCACTTACAGATGTTGTAAACGATCCATAGAGATCAAAACCGTTTTGGTAGCAGTCTGTAAAATTATTTTGAATGCTCTAAAGCCGGGTATTTTAACTTAAGACATGACAGGGATTGACTCACTTTTGGAGCCAGCTTCACGTAGTCGTGATAGGAGCTTCCCACTTAGTTTCTGGGAGTTTCTTCAGAAGTGATGGTGCAAACAGCAACTCTTAAAATCTCACATCACTTCACAATTTAATCAAACTACTTTTTTTTGGATTGACAGTCACACATGCGTTTAATTTGTTTGGCTCTCAGAAGTAATAATTCTTTCAGAAAGTTACAAATTTTGCGTCTCTATTATTCCATTTGGAACAAAAAAAGTATGTGTTTGCTGTTTTTTGTGTCTTTGCCCGCGCTTTTGCTGAATTGCAGTTTTAAAAAAAGCACTTATAGAAATGATACTTTGTCCTTTGCTTGCATCTCTGTCTTAGTCATTTTTCATGAATACTCTTTGCTGTACAGGCTTGAAAAAGTTTCCCAAATGCTACGTTGCCATTCTTGTCACTGTCTCATTCACAGTCAGCACTAAGAGACGATGGCGCCGGCGCTGCAGCTTTGTCTGAGGCGGTCACTTTTAGCGATGAAAAAAGCGAACCTTCAGACGATGAAGAGGAAGGCAATAGAGGTGGGATGAGTTCAGATGGGGACTGGAATCCCACGGAGGAACTTTTGGTGGCTGACGAGCTCACAAAGGAGTCTGAGGAGGAAACCGAGGATGAAGGCGAAGAGGAAGATTTTGAATCCCCGGGTGGCCTCGAAATTAATGAGCTGTGCACAGAGTGCGGACGTTTTTTCCTCATCCTGAAGCCTCACACATGCGAGCACAAAATAAAACCCTACTCCTGCAATATCTGCGGGAAAAGGTGTGTTTCTGAGATTGCTCTAAGAAATCATAGCGAAATCCACGACGAAACATACGAGCATCCTTGCAAGTATTGCTATGTCACCTTCAAAACCAGGGCGGACAAATTTAGGCACGAGCTGACCCACCAGGATAAAAAAGATCCCTTTAAATGTCCCGACTGTCCAAAGACATTCGCCACTAGTAAAGAACGCCGGAGCCACCTGGCAAAGCACAGAGTCTCGAGGGAGTTCAAATGTGGAGTCTGTGGGATTGAATTCAAGGACATACATCATCTCAGGAGGCACTCTGTTGTGCACACAGGGCTGAAACCGTACAAGTGTTCGGTGTGCCAGCGTGGCTTCAACCAGACGAGCCACCTGAAGTCCCACATGCGCCTGCACACCGGGGAGCGGCCGTACAAGTGTCAGCTCTGTGACATGTGCTTCAACCACAACGTGAGCTTGAAAAGTCACGTCCAGCGTTACCACACGTCCAGCTCTGGACTTCAGCAGATGGATAAAAGGGCAAGTGATGCTAAGAGGAACAAAAAAAAGAGAGACGTGAACTCTGAGTATGACAGTGTGAAAGCAAGACAGAAGGTTCAGAAGGAGAGATCAATGAAGCCGAAAAGTAAAAGGAGAAGCACGGACAGGCCCAGAGGAAGGCCAAGGAGAAGAGCAGCGGGGGAAGTTAAAGGCCAGCGTTCAAAGGCAAAAACGCCAAAATCAAAGGTGCAGAAGTTAAAGAAAACAGGCTCCGGTGATGAGGAGAGCGAGGACAAGCAGTCAGGTAGTGATTTATCCTTTGACTCGACAGAAGAGGAGGAAGAAGAAGAAGAAGAGGAGGAGGAGACATTGGGAAGGAGACCAAACGGTGACAGTGACTCTGATTTTGACCCAGAAGTAGAAGCAAAAAAGAAGAGGTGCAGCAGCCAGAAGACTGTTAAGAAACGGAGAGAAAGATCAAAGAAGGGCCTAGTGGTCTGAAGTCTGTGGTTTTTTTTGTTTGTCTTTTTTAATGCTGTAAAAACAGAAGGATCACACTACACAGCCACTATTGATATAATTCAGTACATGCATGAAATCGTTGCTTTATAGGAAGTTCCACACTGCTGTTTGATTTTCCGAAGCCTTTTTTATCTTGTTAACAGATGTGGAGGTGAATTGCAAACAGATGGAAGCTGATCGAACGTTATGGCACTGCTTGGCCGAAGAAGAGCAAGTCAGTATTTGTTCAGAATCAAAATGAAGCTAATGTAAGAATGAACTTCCATTGTTTTTATTTTTATCACTACATACAGTCAGTTTCCAGTCTTATATTAGCTCTGCCACAACATGTGGTTTTTATTTTATGAGAAAACCTTGTTTTATTTAATCTTTAAATATGATATAAGTTTACATTTTGAAAATGTAACAGAAAATGCAGAAAACTCAAAAGCTTAATCTGAGAGTCTACAGGCCTCAGTTAGGATGTTAAATGTTAAAGTTCATGAGAGTACGATTAGAAAAAAGACTGAACAAGTTTGGGTTGTTTGGAAGGGATGCAAGCAGAAAGCATCTGAATAAACAGCACGACTTCTGAAGCAAACAAGACCAAAGTGGAGATGTTTGTCCATAATGCACAGCAAACATGATGGTGAACCCCAAACACAGAACATCAGCTCAAACACCCCAAACAAACTGTCAGTCATGGTGGTGGAGGCTGATGATTTGGGTTTGTTTTAGAGCTGGGCAATCTAAATATCGATAGTATTGACATCAACACTGGTACTGGATCGAGACTACCATGATGGTATTGGTACTTTGTTTCTATCCCCTAAGTTCATTGCACTGTGAAAAATGTCTGAAGCTTTATGTGATAATTGAGATTTAAACAACAGAAGTTGACCCAAGTTTCATCATTCATGAAAAGTTGAATGGTTTGTTTGCTGTATTAACTAATTATCATGGAAAGTAAAATCACAGTGATTCAGTGTTCATTAAAATGTGTTCAGAATTTGCAAATTGATGATAATTCATCTTAAAAATCATGACACTCCCCTACACAAGCTGCCTTTTATAAGTTCAGTATCAGTATCGGACCTGCAGTACTGGCCCTGTAGTTACCTCATATCAGATCATAGCAACATCTGCAGTATTGCACAGCACTAGTTTGTTTTGCAGCCACAGAAGCTGGACACCTTGCAGTTAAAGTGCTGACCTTAGAGAGCTGTGCATAAATGAATGCCAAGAAACGTCAACGAAGAGAAGCAGCACATAAGGAAGAATGTGCCAAAATTCCTCCACAATGATGTGATTGTGATCGATAAACTCATACAGACAACAGTTACTTCAAATTGTTGCTGATAAAGGCGGTTCTACGAGCTACTGAATCATGAAGTAGACTTAGTTTGTCACAGCAATGAAAACGTCTGTATGTAAACTCTGAGGAAGTGATACAGAATATTTTAAAAGAAATACCAGTGGCTTTTTATTTTTAAGTTTATTAGCTACAATTGATGATGATTTATTCATTATGATAAACTTTTTTTTATTTGACCATTATGTCTAGCAAAACTAGAACTATGGGTTTGTAAAAGTAAATAAAAGTCTTTGCTTGTTTGTTGAAGCACCACTGAGAAACAAAATATAGTGATTTACTCAAAAAAATCTAAAAATAAAAGTGTCCAGCTACAGTTTTGAAAGTCTGCAATCTTTATCCTGTCATTTACTTCATGTTATGTGCTTACGGAAGATTACATTAAATCAGTCTGCCTGATGGTTAAAATCAGCAGTGCACTGTCATGTGTACAGCTGAACAGTGGACTATTTTGGGCTATCTCGCAATTCACGAATTTAAATTCAGGGTGTGTCTGGGTTCAGAATCCCCACTTTGATCAAAAACCCTGAATAAATCCCTCTGCCTACATGTTTATCCTTTTTCTCTCTTCCTGTGTGTGTGAGAGAGAGAGAGGGAGTACGCCAGAGCTTAAGGTTGCTTCAAGGCCCATCAAGTTTTTCTGAGAGTTGGTAAAACTTCTTTAGCTTTTCTCTGGTGGAAAAGCTGCCAAGGCTGCTTAGTGGATTAGACCCACTGATGGCTGGCAGATCTAAACGTAGCCTCAATATTTGGAAAAATGAACTAAAAGACTAAAAATTTCTTTACTGAGATACAAAAGTTCATACTTCAGGGCTGCACTCTCAAGGCAATAAGGGAAGCTGCAGAGATTAAATTTAGTGGAGATTAAAAAAATTGGAAATAGAGTCATTTGTCATTTTATTAGGTACACCTTGCTAGTTCAGGGTTGGATCTCTTTGGAGCTGCCTCAATTCTTTGTGGCAATGATTCAACAAGGTGCTGGAAGCCTTCCATTTTTAGGTGAGTATAAATGACTCACTAACTAAAAGAAGACTGCAGCTAGCTAACATGATAGTTTACCCAATCTGGAAACCATTAGTTTTCACCTCCTGTCACAGTGTGTCAGCCTGACCCTCTTGTGATGGCTTTTGCACAGAGATGTGGTTGCTGAAGTGTGGCACAAGCTTTGTATCTTCTGAGCAACGGGTTAAAGATGTATGGAAAGAATGATTTCTGCTCCGTTATAATCAAAAGAACGTGACCTGCAGTAAATATCTCCGAAACTGCAGCTCACACAAAAACAACCTGAAGACAAACACCTATACTTCGGGTAACATAGTGCCCTGACAGTCCCAGACAACCACTAGATGTCATCGTTGTGCCACTAATACTGACTCATTTTTCACAGCGATCACACTGCAGCCATCCCCCCAGCATGATTACTATGGTAACTGTTACTGATACTGCAGTACCTGTGCTGGCCTGCTGAGTGAAACCTCCATCCCTGCTTCTTCTGCATCTTTACCACCCTCCTTATGTCCTTTTCCAGGGAACTAGTGTATTCTCTGCAGGCTATTCCTCACTACCCCACCCCCCTGTGATCACTTGGTCTTGTAGATGTCTGAAAGCCACACCTCAAAGACCCTGAGAGTATTATACAAGAGCTAAGATGCCCTTGTCAGAGCAAGCTGCTGATGCTTGCAAAATTCATGCACCCTGTCATTTACTATGTCACAAGGACATCACTGCATAGAAATCTTCCACCATTTTCCCTCTCTACTTTTTCATTAAGCCCCTCTGTCTGTTTTCTCTCATTTTATTCTGCCGCTCTCTTCAGATCTCTCTCCCCGCCTTCCTCTCTGGGGTTTGATTTGAAGCGGGACTTTTTAGGATGTCAGTTAAACAGCCGGAGCTGGCCTGATAGAAAACTAGACTGATGCTTTGAGGCAGGCTTGAGACGAGGGGGCCACAGTGAAAATATCTGTTTTTAGAATGCTTGCACTATCTGTGTGAAGATATTGTTTATTTGGTGCTACAAATTTGCTCTGTAAGAAACTGCTACCTTTATTGCTGTTCATTTCTTCCACAGTGTAAACCAGAGAGATGGGAACATTAGGAGAAAAGGGCAAAAAAAGTAAGGCCCATATCCACTCATAGCTGGAACTCCTATATAAGAGTTTTGCTTTTATAGCTTCAGTATTTGCTAAAGAAATCAGATTTGGAAATTGGTTTCTGCACAGAGGAGCCCAAATGCCATAAGCCAGACAGATAGGAATCCACCTGGGCCAAATGACATTTTCTTGCTTACCAATTTCCAGACAGCATTACTTGGTTGTTTATTGAAATGCACTTGGCCTTTTGGACTGTGCTCCTTAGTGAGCTTAGCTCAACTGGAAACAGGAGGAAACAGCTAACTGCCCGACTGGCACCACCTCAGTAATCATTATAGTAGTTTTGTTGGAAATAAAAAACTTGAAAAATGACAGTGTGACATTTCAGAGCAGTTTTATGTTTAACTTGAAGTAGTATTTTATTTACATGGTGGAAAGCGAGACTGACTGACAGCAGAGCGTTTATTTTCGATCTCAGGCAGATTACAGGCTGCCTTTGCTTAAGAGTGAAAAATGCGCGTTTGCTAGCTTATCAAGAGCTAAATTCAAGTATTTGTCATATTTGTTCAATATGAGGGAAGCAACAAATAAAATCAAAAAGTATTGCCAGTTTCCCTTTAGAGATGAAATTCTCATAAACCTACAAACCTTTTTAGTGTAGCTGCTATTATCCAATCCTTCAACCTGACCATTAGCAAAGTAATGTTTGTTTATTTGTTAGCCACGTAACACTGATCTATAGATCGCTGAAGAATAAAAATAAAAAAGGCACTTAACTCAAGGGATGAACCACTGTTATACTTATACATGACAGATAACTTCGCAAAGAATCCATCTGAAATCTTTACACAATTTGTTACTAGCAGCCTGTCACAAAGCATATAATTTGTTTCCATTTATTTAGTTAAATCTAATAAAAATGCCAAAGATAACACAGTTTGACAGACATAAAATCATATTTGTGTTCCAACAAGTGTTTCCCAAAGAGTCATTGGTTAGAAACTATGCATGCCTCTGCAGGGTGTCCTTAAACGTTTTTGGAAACTGGACAAGTGAATGACATAAGAAGAAGTGGCAGGCCTCCTATCTAGATGGAGTGATGAATCACAATTTGAAACTTTTGGTTCAGATCATCGTTAATAAGTACAGAGGAGGTCAGGAGAGAGACAGACAACAGTGAGTGTCTACAGCAATCTGTAAAACACAGTGGAGGCTCTGTTGTTGTTTGGGGCTGCATGTCAACCAGTGGTCTCGAAGAGCTTGTCAAAATTGATGGAATTATGAACGCAGAAAAGTGCCATCGGATTCTGTTCTGCCATGCAATGCCATCTGGAATGCTTCTGATTGGCAACAGCTTCATTTTTCAGCGTGACAATGATCCCAAACACACTGCCAAAGCAGTAAAAGCATACCTGGATGGAAAAACACTGTGAACACAAGCTCTGTTTTTGTCTTACATACTGTGTTTGTGTGCATGTTCTAGTCAATGGCTGCACCCGTTTCCCATTTTCTTGGCAAAACATTTTTAAAAATTAGGAGGAGGCTCAAGACTTTTGCACACTCTGTCGATGTGTCATTCAGCCTCCTTTCCCTCCTGTGGCCTCCTATCCCAACAGTGTGCACAGATGTCTTCCAGTGCTGTGGTAGGACCGTTTTAGTCCTTTTCCACTAGTACCTACTCGGCTCAGAAAATGTGATGTCAAAAGACTGCATGCCATTGATTGGCTAGTCTGTGGTGTCATGAGATGATGTCATTACATCCTTATGTCAGTTTTTAATCATGACTGTCTAGCTGGTTAGCACAGCTTAGCTGTGTCTTAGCTGGCTATAGCTTTGCATTCATTTTCAAAACATGAGACCAATTTAAGTCGTTAAGCTGTACAGAAAGTGAATAAATGCAGTTCCTTAAACATCAAAAAGCTGCATTATGTAGACTGTCCACCTCAAATGGTCAAAGATTCCTGGAAAAATGTTTTTGCTGTTTATCTGCTCGGGTTTTGGCGGACATGTTTCTCTGTGTGGCTCGTCCTGTGAAAAGTTTCACAGCAGCAGCTTTTGTTGTCATTCACTGCTTTAGAGCGGCCTTCTTTCCGCAGACACAAAGGGCTGTCACAGAGTATTTATCAATCACAAAGCATTTGTATTCTGTTATTTATCAGCACCCCCTCCCTGTGCAAAATTACCTCCATCAGCAGTGCAATCACTCGTCTCCCGCTATCCAGCCTAACTGACTGGCACGTATTAGCTCGCTCGCTTGTTCTGTCACAGCAGTGCTGCTTTGTCAGTCCAAAACAGCGGGGACTGAGTTGTATGTCAAGGATGTCGGAAAGTTTTCTCCCTGCGTTGGGAGATGTGTTAGATCTTACTCGGAGATGAGCATAAATTTGAAGGGAGAGGGACCCAAATATCCGCACTAATGTCAGCTTGGAATTTAAACCCACATTCTGCGCGACTCTGAAACATTTCATAGCATCTGTGCGCGTGTCAAGTTGTCAACTGTGTTGTTTACAAAAGAGAAGCATGTGCCTAAATATATACGCTCGCTTGTATTCGAACGAACAGCTAATGAAAGTAAATATTAAACACAAAGAAGCACATTTTATTTTCAGCAACGCCAGCAGCTGAAGACTAAACATTACAGCAAGACATACTGTAACAGTCAGCAGTTATGCTGTTGTCTTGTTGTTTTATCACAACTATTTGCGTCTGCATAGACTTCGAACTGTGACTGAAACATTTAATCACAGAGCGTTCGTTTAAGTTTTATGCTGCATTGTGAAGCAACAAGAGGATCGTTGGAGGTTCACACGGATGGCTGCACAGCTGATTTTCTTTAGCGCCAAGTTTTCAGTGTAAAAGTAATGATACCTGAAAGATAATATCAACATACAGGAGCTGCAGCATATTGCATTCATTCAGCATCACCTCGGTCTGTTGCTCTCCTCAGCAGGGATAAAACCCTCAGACACCAGCAGATAAGGAAATGCTCTGATAGAGAACATATGCAGCATTAGAGTTACTTTTTTTGTGACTTATTTGTAATGGAACAAAATGTACGTGCAGAGGCATGCAAACTAACGCAATGTGACACATGAGAAGAGACAGAAAAAAATGAGTTGAGTTATAACTCCTACACAATGCTGAGGTGAAAAATGATGCCAAAACCTTAGAGAGATCTGTCACATAAAACCATATTTCCCCTCTTACTTTTATTTAGGAGCGTCAGTGTCTTAAAGGTGTTGCTCTCATTTTAGTTGATTCATTGTTTTAAAGTCTCCTCAGTCAATTTACAGCACAGCGAGTGACCTCACCTTTTTTCCCACAGTGTTGCGCTAGAAAAATGTAAGAGTCATGGAGCAAAACCACACAAAATTTTCGTTAGAATTAGCCCTCCTTTACATTTATTTTCTGGATACACGCCTTTCATCCCCTTTACAGAGTTTGAGGCCCTGAAAACTGCTTGAAATTTGAATTAGTTTTAATCTTAGTCACTTTGTGACAAGCACACATGTGGAGTGGCTGTGACACTGCCAGCCTGAGACGAAGACATTTTAGTGCTCCTTCAAATCATAATAGGTGTGCTGCAATTTGCCTGCCTCAAAGTTCCTTGCAGGATCCACGCTGTACAGGAGAAAAAGCTTTCATGTGCCTGTTTGCTTTGGGATCGAGCTGGTTAACATGTACGTGTATCACACAAAAGACAGCTCGGTGTTGTTTATATATTTGTGTTTCTAGCCAGGCCTGCTTAAAAATCAGCCTAGTCTCATAAAAACAAAACTGCCAAACAATATTCACCACAGTTGGCTTGGTTACAAGACAATTGTCTCTTATTCTCTTTGTCAAACCTCCCGTCAAGTAGTTTTGTTACATAAACTTAATGAAATGGGCTGGAATTTTTTTTGTGCTTTTCTCTACCACCCACATTTACTTTTTCACAGATACTGTACACTTTATTTTATGCTTTATCTACCTATTGTTTACATTTAAAGAGCAATAAAAGAGCCTAACATGCATGTCTTTGAACTGGGAGAAAGGTAAAACACCCACATTGGTACAGGGAGAACATGCAGACTCCACACAGAAAGGCCCCGAGGCCAAGAGATCCAAATCAGGACCTTCTTGCTGTATGGCAATAATGCTAACCACTACACCACCATGCTGCCCTGAGGCAGGATCCACACACAGTGGCTGTAACTAGCTATGAGGTTACCTCAGGTATTTTATTTTTCAAAACAAGACAGTAAAAGTTAGCATGAATCTATGTATAATGCTCTAGGTTTCTTTTACTTTGAAAAGCTGCCCTACAGTGCCTCTGACTGGGTTGTGTTTATGAGTTCGTTTAAAAAATCACTCATGACAAATGTTAATTGATGTGTTTAAGTTCAAGTGGTGAATCAAAGGTAACGTAGGGCAATAACCACCAGGGAGTTTTCCCACCTGATTTCTTACATTTCAAATTTCAAATTCTAATGTTGTTATTTATGTTTTATTTCATTGTTTTATGCACATTTCTCTTCCATATGTCTGGATACAGTGTGGGAAATAACTTTTTGATTCCCTGCTGAGATTGAATTTGCTCACTTACAAATAATATAATGTAAGTGAGCATATAGCTATAATTTTTATGGTTGTTTCCTTTTAATGAAGAGAGAAAATAGCAGCAAATGTGATAACTGTTGGTGTGATTATTTGGAAATAGAAGAAATGCAGTCATTATTGAAGAGAATACTCCTGACGTCCAGATCTATTTACTCTGCTTTACGTGGTAAATCTTTGTGAAAATAGTCTGTTACAAGTCAATGTGTCTGAGAAGCTCACTTCTATGCAATGATAGTGATACTGAGGTGAGTTGTCGAGGATAAGCTCTGCTGCTAGCCTCTGTTAGCTGAGGTTAGCCTCTGTTAGTCGGGGTTAGCCTCTGTTAGTCAGCCTTAGAGAAACTTCGTTTGAAGTGGATCTGACGTTGTTGGACACTTCGCAAATGAACATACAATGTGAGAATGTAATCCAACTGACTGTCAGTGGCAAAGAGTGATTTTTAGGAGACTCAAGCCTAAGATAGCTATCTTAAAACCAGCTGTTGTGGTTTAGCTGGCTCAGCTGTCTGGAGATGGCGGGTCACATGTAAAGGTTATAGATAACTGCAACAATATTGGGATTAAATGAGCCTGTTTATGCACATTTTTGTCCCAACTCATGTGAACTAAAGTCCCAACTTCAGTTCAGATGAGGCTTGAAGTGAAGAAGACAAGATTTTGTCAGTTTTTGGAAGATGTAATTATCGACTAATAAATGCATATTTATGAATAAAATTGAAATTGTCTATCAAATAACCTCTAAAAATGACTGACTATACCTTTAACACACCGCAGTGGTGACAGAGCTGCCGCGCAACATGCTTGCTTGCAAGCGCAAGCAGCTTTGGGGTTAATTTTCACAGTGTGAAATTTAATGTATTCAAATTTCAGCATCACAGAAGCCCAGGAAGCTGGACTTCTGTGATGCTGAAATTTGAATACATTAAATTTCGCATGTCACAAGGTTATGGTCTTTTCCACTTTTTCTTTAAGATCAAGTAGACTCAACCAGAGTGAAGGATCTCAGCAGTTATAGGATGGATTGCCATAAAATTTTGTACCAACATTTATGGTCCCCAGATGATGAAGTCTGCTGACTTTTTCATTTAGTCCCACCACTTTAATGCTGTTTTGAGTGGTCAGTAAGACTAGAAAAGCTTAATAAAAATGCAGTCCACTTACCATTTTAACACAAGGCTGACATTTTAGTTTTACTACCACCAAGAAACTGGATTTATTTCCCAAGAGAATGTGGGGTGATTTTAACATTTCCACCTTTCTATGAGTAATTGTAATCCCCTCCAAAGGGTGCATATTGTTAAATCCCTCCCCCTACATAATTAGTGTCACAGTTACCATCAATTTCCAGCATACCCAGTGGTCCTTGTGTACTTTCAATGCATGCCTATACTGTTCTTACAGATTAAATTATTTTTACAGCAGCTCCTTGGTTGAGTCAACTCTCCCCTCGTGTTCTGTTGAAGATAAAAGACTGAGTTGGAGTACACTAGTGTTCTTGGCAAGCTCCACCGCTTTGCTGAAAGAACTGCATTTGTAGCCCGGGACGCGCATATGATTTAAAAAAGACAGCCAACATGATCAACAGACAGCAGGTCATCTATCACTCGGGTTAATCATCCTTTTAAACCCAATTGTCCCTCTATTGATTCTCCTTTCATTTTATAAGTCGTTAAATTTGTGATGGCGCTTTGATTAACATTATATCATTGAAATTGTACACGCTGTTATCACTCTTCACTTCTGCTGCTCTATCCCTTTGTTTTATCCTCACCCAGCTTACCTAACTTACCTCATTTGTTCTCTCCTAGCTCCTTTCCTCCTTTTGATATTGCCTTTACTTGCTTTTACTCTCTCCCACTTTCCTTTAACATCTTCATTACTTTATTTCCCCCCTCTCTGGATATATTTCTGCACTGTCTCACGTATCCCTGCCCTTTGTCCTTACTTCCATACCTCTGCTTTGCCAGCCAAGAAAGAGGTAATTGGATCTGATTGAAAAAAATAGACATTTGTTGGCTCTGCCGCTCTAAGGCGGCACATCTTACTCTGATCAAGGATCTGTGTCCGCTTGTGTCTGCAGATGAGTTAGCAATTTAGAGGTCATGAGAAGGATACTCCGCAGGAATCATGAATATGTATAAAGGATCATTTGCTTTTAAAGAAGGGCTTGTCAGGCTAAATACCACCACTGAGTACAGATAACAGTGCAGAAAATGGCACAGCTTTCTTTCCATTTCACTGCAGACCCCTAAACTACAAAAGCATGCTGTGCCTACTAACATTTCAAGAGTATAGTAGAAAATATATTTCTACCAATTTGGTATTATAAATATATACTTTTGCTTCAAACAAAAAAATCAGCGCAACTTTCAGATGTTTTACTTATTTGGGACGGTTAGAAAACAGTTTCTCCCAGATGGTATTGGCGTAAATGGCAATGCAGAAGAAACAGATGCCAAAAGAGGGAAAATACTCAGTGTATGTTGGTAAAATTGCCCATTTCCAGTAGCATATTTCAGTTTGCCTGTGAATCATGTCATGAATGTTTATAGAAGACATGAGTTATAATGAAAAGCTTGAATACTATTTGCTCTCAAATCACACCCTTGAAAGGTCCATGGGTCATCTCTTTTCAATGAACCCCCAGTGAAGTCACGGTGATGACTTTAAGCACAGAAACCGCTGTCCCACTGTGCAGAGAGCGAGAGGAGAGAATATGATACATCAGACACGTTACGATGCCGGCAGCTGCAATTCTATCAAACTACGGTGCCATTAAACCAAGGACAAAGTGTACATCCTTCAAGTGAAGTCCATTCACAGATCATATAAAGGGATATATGGTGTGTGTAATAGTGTTTGATAAGTACTCTAAAATGATTATCATTGAACCAGCCTGACCTTATTGGCATGGTTTTCAGCACACCTGTCTCATATGAACTGTTCACGCGTTTTGGTTTGAAAAGTAAAAGTAAACTTGGAAAGTTTGGTTCAAACAGCAAAGTTTAAAGGTTATAAAGTAAATTTTATATTATGTTATACAAACTGCATGAACTGCTTGACTTTTATATGACAGATTATTCTCCAGTGCTGTTGCAAAAAATATTTCACCTGAGTGCGCTGCATAAACAGCACACAGCTCCCAGTGGTTTCAAATAAACATTAATAACACATGTTGGGCTGAAAAGATTTAAATATACGGACAGATTCTCTTTTAATTATTTTTTTAATCATCAGTCAGAATTATTGATATGCTGTTTAAACTCCTAGAACCTGAAAGACAGTGGTATTGTGGAAGTAATAAGTCATTGTCCTTACATTTTAATGTGATATGTCATTGGGCCCGGTGCCATTGAAATTATGCAACGGCATTTGTGGTTTGGAAAACAATATGACCACCACTATTTAATAGAGTGCCATGAAACTGAAATTGTAACTTGGAACACACATCCATGTCTTCCACAGCATCATCTGTAATTTAAATCATTCAAAAATATACTTAGCAGCCACTTCATTAGGTATACCTAATCAGTTTAAATTTGCTTTTGCAATTCAGCCTATCCCAGCAGTCAAAGGGATAGGCACATGGTTAATAAAGAGATACAACCGATCTCTCTCACTTTCATACCTAAGGCCAATTTAGAATCACCAATTAACCTTCATGCATTAATTTGAGCTGTGGGAAGAAGCCAAAGTATCCACAGACTAGATTCAAACTCGCAACCTTCTTGTTGCGAAGTGACAATGTTAACCTCCACACCATCTAATCATTTGCTTGTTACATGTAAATATGTAATCAACCAATCACATGTCAACAATTCAATCCCTTTAGGCATGTAGACATGGTTGAAAGTTCAAACTGAGCATCAGAATGAGGAAAACATGATTTAAATGTTTTTAACCCCCTAGGACCTGGCGTCCACATATGTGGACATCACATTTTGGGTTATTTAGACCAAAATACTCAATTTTGCTCCACAAGGGCCTGATATCCACTTATGAGGACATTATACTGCTACTGTTCTATCGAAATTTTAAATGAATATCCTCATATGTGGCTCTCATTTTTCTTAAAAACAAAAATTAGGTTAAAAAAAATCTGCTAATTCTTTGTTTTTACATTCATCAGGTCCCAATCAGCCCAAATATCAAAGAGAAATTAAAAATCCATGCCGTGGAAGAGTTCGGGCCTTAGGAGGTTAAACATGGCATGGCATCCACACAACTGTCTCCAGGGATTACTTAGAATGGCCTAAAAAAAGAAACTGTCCAGTTATCTGGGTGGAAATTTCTTGATGTAGTTGTAGATCAGAGAAGAATGATCAGACTACTTGAAGCTAAAAGGAAGGCAACAGGAACTCAAGTAACCGCTCATTACAACCAAACTATGCAGGAGAGCACTGTGAACACACAGCATGTTGAACCTTGCAACCGTTGGTTGGTCTGATGAGTCTGAATTGTTGCTACAGTGGTTGTGTTGGGTGGTAGGGTCTGAATTTGGTATAAACAACATGAAAGCACAGACCCTTTCTGTCTTTTATCATTGGTTCAGGCTGGTGCTGGTGGTTGTGCTGGTGATGTGGGGGATATTTTCTTTGCACACTTTGGGCCCATTAAAATCAGCTGAGCATTATTTCAACACCACAGCCTACCTGAGTATTCTTGCTGACCACATCCAAACCTTTACAACCACAGTGTGCCCACGTTTTCCAGTAGGAGAACACGCCATGTCACAAAGCACAAAACATCTGAAGCTGGTTTCTTGAACATGGCAATGAGTCCACTATACTCAGATGTCTCCAGAGTCAAAAGATCACAATCTAGTAAAGCACCTTTGGGTGTAGTGTAGCAGATTCACATTGTGGATGTGCAGGTCTGTGAGGTGTTATCATGTCAGTATAGACAAAAATCTCCACGGAGTGTTTCCAGAATCTTGGGGGATTAACTAATTAGAAACAAACAAAACTCTGGCTTCAACTTCAACTTCAACTGCACTTAGTATAACACACTAAATCTTTACTTTGAATGTGGTACACCTCTGCTAGTAGTCTCAGCAAGTGTCATTATTAGCACATTTGATTTAGCTTAAAGCACCACCGTGCTTCAGTGGAGCCTCACAGAGCTGCTGGCATGTCTTTGGAGACTTATTCAGTCTGTTGGAAAAACAATGGAGACACCAGTTGGTGAATTTCAGAGACAACCTGCATATAAAAGATGGAGACAACCACTCTGATGTCTTCCACCGGTTTATAGACTACTGTTTTGAATCTACACACTAAACATGACTGGACCCACCTTTCACATCAAGCAGCACTTTAAATCTTATTAGAGTTTAAAAGGTTGAGAAAGTTGTCAGATAGATTGGAAATGAGCCACAGAGACCCAAAGTTTATTTTTCCTATACTAGGCTGTAAACATCTTTGTGCCATGAAGGTGAGCATTTTATTGTGAAAGTCTTGTCTTTCGCTTTCAGAGCCAACCTCACGCAACCCTCCGAGCTAGTTTCCTATTAGCTTTATTTTTGAACCCTAGACGCAGCTGCTTTTACAGAACTCTACCTACTAAAGCTGAAGACTTAAATGGTGACTGAATTTAATTAAATGATAAAACTCTTTATCATTTGAGCATTTATCTTTGAAAGTCTAGCACTGATTGCAGTACCGTAGCACACTGCAAAACTCTGAAACCTATACATATTCAAACTCTCACATGGCTTTCTTAATGGAAAGGCAAATACAAGCTGGTACACTCACAGTCCTGAGTGATTGGCATTGCCTGCAAATGACTGCCCCGTTTAGCATATGAGAGTTGCATCAATTCCTCCTGCCTCACAAGTCATCCTCGCAACACACAATATGCTGACGCACAGCAATGAATCCAACTTGAGGGTGTAGAGGTAAGATGTAGAAGAGGGAAGGAGGGACTGTGCTTGAGAAAAACTGAGAATAGGAAGGCGACAAAAAAGAAAGTAATGTTTGAAATTATAATTTAGCTCTCCCCACTCGTGGAGCCTGAAGCTCAGTGCTGCCTGCTCGCACTTTACCATTTGCTACTTTGGCTCTCTTTCAGTCTTGTTGTAGGCTGCCTCTTGTGATGAATCCTGAAGGTAAATTCCTGTCTGTTACACCAGCTCCTAAAACCCTGTGTGAACAAGTCATGCTGATGACGAGGCTGTTTGTGCAGAAGCCTTTGTGCACATGCATGTTTATAACAAATCTCTGATTCCTTGTGAACTGCAACTACAACCCATGTTTATTTATATTTATGCCATAAGAGGCTTTTTTTTTGTTGGTTAATTTTTTAGATTATGCACATTGTTGGGGTGGAGTAAAGGATCTGTGACAACTTAAAAACTACTATTTTTTTTTAACTGACAAAAAAAACCATTAATATGATTAAGAGCTTGTTATCAAGAAGGAGGAGAGAGCAGACGGGCTAAATTAATACTTTTTAAAATTCTGCTTGGATTCATCTCCAGCATTAAGTCAGGTAGGGAGATAAAGGGTATCTCTCACTCTCACACACACACTTGTAAGCCCTGTCTTTGGCTGTGGTGCATCCTACAGGAATATCTAAGATGTAAGTTGAGACACTGCCCAGGGCAAAGTATTAACTGTATAGCGCGTCAGTCAGAAAGTGAAACATCGCAGGATTTTCTGTAGCAAATGTGAAGAAAGTGTAAGAGTGGGAGCCTAAGGAAGGGATGGAGATAAAAAATGAGCCAAGAGAAAGGGAGTGTGTATATATATGTATATATGTATATAAATATATATATATATATATATATATATATATATATATATATATATATATATATATATATATATGTATATATATATATATATATATATATATATATATATATATATATATATATATGCCTCATCTCTATTACAGCCCATTATCTTTAGCAGAAGGTACCTTCAGGACACGCACACACCCACACTCACGCACATTTACATTTGGCACACAAGTACACTGTGGATACGGTTACTGTAGCACCAGTGCAGCTGGACACAGAGATTGATGGGCTCCTTTCTAAATTCAGAGGAGGTGCCAGGGGCATTTAGGGCAGACATGCTCTTTCTGCATCTCTGTCACATGCGCACACTTTGCTGTAGCACCCCCATCAATGGTGGGGAGATGGGAAAAGATGAAAAGCAAAGAGACAAAAGGAAGAGAAATTACTCTGTGCACAGTGAAGGGAGGAGGACCATGGTTGGTCCTTGCCATTTTTTTTGTCATGATCATTTTGTCACTTTTCGTGGGTTTATTAATCCTTTTAGCTCACCCACGTAGGCCCACGGTGCTATGTGACCAGTTGGACATGAAACCAATATGCACACTCAGTCAGTGGCAGATTTTTACCACTGCTTGTGAGTCTAATGATGAAGTCAACAAGTCTGTATCTTAATTTCCTCCTGTTATAACTCTGTGCTTCCCAATCCCAGCCCCTTTTACTTGCCACCCCCTAAAAAAGCAATACGTAAGATTCCTCTTCAAACCTTAATTAAAATTGCCACCACAAGGGGGCAACATTGTACCAATACGATTTAGCATGGCTGTAAAGCAGAACATGTTGCTATTCCACATGAATTTGTGAGATACTAACATTTACTCTTTTTTTTTAATGATACAGCCATGTCTTTTTGTAATTCATTTTCAAAGACTGTAGGTATAGCTCCAGGCCAGAAGAGCTATACACGTTATTACATATACAATATTAAATAAAAAGAGGTGTGCCACCCCAATACTTTTTGTGGCCCCCATATGGCCACCCCTATGAAAAAATTTTGGAGGCACTCCTGGTTGTTGGTACCAGCCGTGGTGGACGGCTACTAACTAACTACTGATCTGCTGAGGTTTCCCCACACAACTATCTATAGAGTTTAAAGAGAATGGTCCAAAAAGAGAAACTATAGTAAGTGAAAACGAGAATCGACAGACTGCTTTGAGCTGATAGAAAGACAGAAATAACTCAAATAACTACTTGTTACTTCCAAAGTATCCAGAAGAGCATCTCTGAATGTATAACACTTTGATCGTTTAAAGTATTAAGTATTGTTGCTGACAATGTCCATCCCTTTATGGCCATGGTGTATCTTTTGATGGCTGCTTCCAGCAGGATAACACACTATGTCATGAGACTCAGATCAACTGAAACTGGTTACTTGAACATAAAAAGGAGTTTGCGGTAATCAAATGGGCTCCACAGCCACCAGATCTCAATCCAATAGAGCACCTTTGGGATGTGCTGGACAAGGAAATTCGCTTTATGGATGTGCAGCTGACAAATCTGCAGCAACTGTGTGATGAAGATTTAAAACAGCTCTGATGGCAAAAGAAGGTCCAACCCTGTACTAGCAATGTGTATCTAATAAAGTGGTCAGTGAGTATATGATACACTGTTATTTGTAAATGGATTGTTTTTAAATTAACATTTAGCAAAGCTGCTTGCAGCTTTTCACATGTAGTTAAATTGCTCCCATGTAATTAACATTAGAACAAAGTAAACAACAACATTTTAACATGCAAAGATATTTTTTTAATAATAACAAATAAATGCGAAGTATTTTTGACAGTAAACACCAATTAGATTGCAAAGCACAATGGCGATTTTGACGTAATTGTTTTTTTGTTTTTGTTTTTTACCTTCTGGTAAATGCAGTCTGCAACCTTCACTGAGTGGGGTGAAGCAGTTCATTATCAGCCATTGGTTTACATTATTATGCATGCAGCAGCGGTTTAGAAGTTTTTTAATAAGAGGTTTTAAATATCAGGCATTTCAAACATTTGCTTTTTTCGTGCCAGCAGCCTTCACTGAAATGCCACTTACAAAACAAAACAGTCTGAAAGCGCTGAAGTTGTATGCGCTGCAAAAGACAAGTTCTCAAAAATAATGAAGTCAGTGCAGGCTATGAAAAACTATAAAAACATCAGTCGGACAACTTTGATGTGGCAGGGACATTTGGAGCAGAGTTCTTTTTCTGCGGGCTGCCGTTTGTTCTACAGGAAGTTCATTACTGTCCTATCAGCTACATAACAGATCAATAGCTGTCTGGAATCACTTTCTCTCCGTGTGTCTGAGCATGTGTGTGCGTGACAGAGAGTATCTGAAAGAGAGGCAGAAAGAGAGGGCATGTGTTTCGGTTTGAAAGACACAACTTTAACCGTCACAGGCGGAGCTGTCCTCGAGGCTCGGGTGGGCGGGATAGAGGGAGGGATGCTGGGAGAGATGGACGCATGAATGACAGGAGTGGAGGAGGGGGGTTTGCTTTCGTGATCAGAGCTTTGACATCTGTAAATTTAATTAAAACAGTGTGAGTGTATGTGTGTATGAGTGTAAGTTAGATTGCATGCGTGTGTGTGCTCCCATTTCTGGCCGCCTGCAGGCACAGTGCCGCTCTATCGATGGTTTGTCCTTCATTAGTCGGCCCAAGGTTGACTAATATTCATAATGGCAGATGCACATTTCCTCTTTTTCACTCTACCTCAAACTTTCTTATTTCTCTTCATTTTTATGCATCTAATCCATCCTTGATTTCCTCCCACTTTTTACACATTTCCAGTGAATATGAAATTCTTTCATAATTCACGCTGTAATGATAGCACTCACTCTTAATTGTCTCCTGTCACAACCCACGCTGGACCATAAGGGGGCACTCTGCATATCTATATTAAAGCCTGCTGGCCGTAGTTGAGATTTATTCTCTAGTAATTATTAGTGTAATAACTGGAGGTTTTGCGTTTGAATGTTGCCCATAGGTGCCATTTGTTTGGCGACGGACCAAGGTCACCTTGTGGTAAATGGACAAGGCTAATAGAAGGACTAAGTACTTAACTGAGTGGCGAAAAAAGGCCATATGACCTGAATAACATAAGGGCAGTTTCAGGAGGCCCAGCTAGGGCCGTAACACAGGCCTATTTACAGTCATAATAAAATACTTAAGTTTAGAACATAATATAAATCTCAGATAAAGCAAGTCTCAATGCTTATGGAAAATATCCCCGTATTCATCCGTATTCATCTAGTTTCCACACAATGTCAGATACCCACAGATCGACTCCATCATGGAACAAAACATTGTGCAATCAGTGATTGTTTTCTGCAATATCTATGGGAAGCATAGAGGCCAGAGAATCATAGAGACCGAAAGCAACAAAATGCAAAATAAATAATAACAAAATAACAAGTAACACAACAGACAAATGTGTACGTATCTTTTACATTTCCATGATCCATATCAATTTTTCGTGCGACCTCATTTCCACTAAAGTCTTAAAAGAGTCCAGATCCAAACAATCACTGTCAAAAAAGCTTGCTCTGACCTTGTTTTTGTTTTGTTTTTTCAGTTGGTTATGAGTGCCTACATGACCACTGCACTCCACTTTAATTACACCATGGTCAGAGTACGCCAAGTTATTTAGTTGCCCTAGGCTTGGTGAAGGGAAGTGCAAGGCAAGTAGATAAGAAAATAAGGCTTTACTGCCATTGTAATTATATCATGTAACTTTGAAAGTGTTTCAAAAGACCAGCAGCAAAAAACATAAATAATTAAAATATAGGATACAAATATAGCATAAACATACAATAAATGTTACAAATAAGATATAAAACAATTACAGGTTCCTACTGTATGTACACAGTAGACTCGGATGGTGCAAGCACTGCACCTGTATTTGTGTAACAGGTATTTCACAGTAAGCAGTAGGTATTGCACAGTTGAAATGATTATACTATGGTGTGTGTGTGTGTGTGTGTGTGTGTGTGTGTGTGTGTGTGTGTGTGTGTGTGTGTGTGTGTGTGTGTGTTTGGGGGGTCGTAATGAAAGCTGCACCTCTGGGGAAAAGTATTCCCCAGTCAGTTGGTACATGATGGTCCTGTTTCCTTAGCCTGATGACAGCGGCACAAACCATCTGTGACCACGATGGGTTAAATCCTCGGTTATGTTATTAGCCCCCCTTATACATTAACTGTATTTAGATTTGGGACACACTTCCCACAATCCTTTGTGCTATCCTATCTATCCAAGCCAAGTCTCTCCGGTTCTCTGCAGTGTTTGCCATACTGTGACACAGTAGCAGCAAAAGCTTTCTGTTACTCTGCAGAAATTCACTAAGAGCTGCGAGGGGACATTTAAAGCTTTTGCAGGAAGATATGGCGTTATTTTTGTGCCACTATTCTGAGCGCAGGTAAAACAATTTTGAGCACACGTAAAAAAAAAGTTTGCAGGTGCAAGTGTTGTATTTTGAGGAGAAATTTATTTTGAACGAAAAAAAGTTTTTGTTTTTGTATTTGCACTCGCAATCAGGGCCGTGCAGAGAGGTTTAAAGGGGCGGGTGCTCAAAGTTAAAAAGGGGCACATTGAACCAGGCTGAATAACAACAACACACATTCATCAAGAATCTAATATGGGAAGGGCAGGGCTGTGTTGATCTGAGACTGTAGACATTAAAAAGTCCATAGGAGAGATGGTAGCTGATTAAACAAGTGTCATGAGATAATAACAAAATGCAAAGATTGGTGACAGCGCTTGGAACCATAAGGCAACAAAAACTGTGAGAAATAATTTAGGCTCTGCCTGTGAATCACTCTTTGCTTCTCTTCTTCCTTCCATCCCATCATTTCATATATCACTCTCCACTTGCTGTCTATCTGAGAACAAGGTACAACTTGCTATTGCAATAAACTATAATCTAATTATCCACACCTAACAACTCTTGCACTTAATCTATAATAAAATGATGACAGAAAAATGTTATAGCACTGCCTTTAGTAGCCTCACACAGCTCCTACTGTTCCCTCCTCATGTCCTTACCAGGCATGTCTGGACAATGTTATATCATGAGTAATATTTTTTTTTAAAACCATCTAAATAAAACACACACATGCATGCACACAGTGACATTTTAGACCTTCTTCAGAATACTGTATATACTATGGGCATCACGGTGCTGATCCAGAATCCTTACATTATTATTTATTACTAGAGCTACAATAATAAAGCAATTAGGAGGGGGAAGTAATGAATATGAAATAATGTCATTATGATGATTCCATTTGTTTCACTATCCACTCTGTGCAGGCAGAAAGCTTATTACATTTTTAAACTGTAGAGATACAATAATTTTACTGCTGTAAAATCCAAATTTTGTCTTATTTAAAATATAAATCTAATATAATCTGCTTCTTAATGTATGTTCTTTAAAATACAGCCTGTGTTTTTTAATATATTATAATTATAATAATGCATAATTATGTGGACATGCATATTAGATCGTTTTTTAGTGAAATATAATCCCCCCAGAAAGGCAGGAAAAGCCCGGAAACTTACTTTAAAACTAAATATGTTCCCTAAAATGGTGACAGAGCTACAGACCCGTGACAGCCTTACCCAGTGAGCTAGCAGCTATGACCAGCACTACATGTGCAGTTAATAAAAGGACAGGTAATGTTTGTCACGCTGTTGCACACACAGCACGCTCGTTTGTTTCAACATACCAACGTGTACATAATAAGTTAATACTCCAGTGTGTCTCTGAGTTAATTTGTGTTTCTCCTACAGCTCCGGACTGCAAAAAATGCGCGTGCTCTTTGTGAGCTCGTTCCCGGCTCGTAACCAGCGCGTTCTGCCGTCAAGGGCGATCATTGGTTACATGTGATCATGTGACTGATGCAAGCCATATCCTTTTATTTAGCAAAACTGTGATTAATAGTTAAATATTATTGTTGAGGGGCACAGACAGGACTCCGCACGCACACACACATAAAAAATAAAAGTATTTTTTTTTTAAAAGTTGCCTCAACAAAAGGGCACTTTGGGCACCCATCAGGAAAGGGGCGGGTGCTCAAGCCCCTCTACCCCCCCCTGCACGTGCCTGCTCGCAATGTGTTGCTCGCGCTCTCAACATTTCTGCCCATGCGTGCTCAACTCTTTCTGTAAACTGTTATATTTGTGCCACAAAACCAGCCAATCACAGACTTGGATGCAAAAAAATCTGATTGGCTGTTCTGGTCTCCAATCAGCTAGAAATGACAAAATGCAATATCCCAGAATGCATTTCGTCCAAAACTCAAACGAGGCAGTGGCGGAGGAACACAGAGTGGCGGAGTTTGAAATATTACTCTTTCTGGGTCACAAAATAAACTTTTAAGATATTTTCATGCGAGAATGGTGCTGTGTAAACTTCTAATATCTGCTCGATTTATCAAGACATCACATATTTGCAAAAGTGCTCTAACGTTTTCGGATATGCCTGTTACCCACCAGCTGACCGGGTGGTCACTCGGGTTAAACATAATAAATAAGGCTGAACTGACAAAAAAATCACCGACTACACCACCAGGTATTATAGGAAAAACCATAAAGCCTTTGAACTAAAACAAACGCTGTTGTGACAGTGATGTATACTGTCTTGTTGCTATATATGTATGATTTGTATCACCTTCATGTTTCCAAACCGATATCATGAGCAGCAGCTTTTACAGCTGTGGCTCCAGCAAACATCAGCTGATACTAGAAATGAATTTTAAATAAATTCTAACAACAGCTTCTCAAGCTTAAACGTACTGCTGTTGTTGTTTAGCGCAACATCCGCTCGTTTCCTGTTTCTGGCGCAAAATGAGAGATAAACAAACAAGAGACGATCAGCTGATCATTGATCAGTTTCATGATTGAAGTAGCAACAAGAGAGGGAGGGAGAATGAGGGGAGAAGAGGCAGCTGTGCAACGTAAAGACAGAATAACTCCAGCTTTGTCTTTTTTTCATTCTAGCTGAAGTACGGGACCAATCGCGTTCCTTTTCCCCTCAATACGGATGTATTGTAATTGGTCCAGCTCGAAGTTGATCATGACCAATTGGCTAATCCACCACCTTTCATTGTTTATACCGTTACAAAAACAAACAAACATAAAAATGAAAAATCATCATCGGCCCATCGGGCAAATGTCCGGTATTCCCAATGGCCAGTCCAGCTATGCGGTCAGCTGGTGGGTAATAGGCATCTCCGAAAACGTTAGAGCACTTTTGCAAATATGTGATGTCTTGATAAATCGAGCAGATATTTTAAGTTTGCAAGCCCCATTCTCGCATGAAAATATCTTTTGTGACCCAGAAAGAGTAATATTTCAAACTCCGCCACTCTGTGTTCCTCCTCCGCTGCCTCGTTTGAGTTTTGGACGACTGGGATATTGCATTTCGTCATTTCGAGCTGATTGGAGACCAGAACAGCCAATCAGATTTTTTTGCATCCAAGTCTGTGATTGGCTGGTTTTGTGGCACAAATATAACGGTGTACAGAAAGAGTTGAGCGCGCACGGGCAGAAATGTTGAGAGCGCGTGTAACACATTGCGAGCGAGCGCAAATGCAAAAACTGAGCGAGAGGGGCTGCTATTGTGTGTGTGTGTATGGATAATAGCAAACACGGAAATACATTTTCTGCACGCAGCAATGAATTTTGTTCACTCAGATTCAGCTTTTCTTCACTCAAAATAAATTTCTCCTCAAAATACAACACTTGCACCTGCAAACTTTTTTTATGTGCACTCAAATTATTTTTTACGTGCGCTCAGAATAGTGGCACAAAAATAACGCCATAGGAAGAAGAGCCTTTGCTGCACCTTCTGTCCCAGGTGGGAGGTGTTGAGGGTCTAGGTCAGATCCTTTGCTATATGGAGTTTGATGTCATTGATTCACTCTACTTCCTCACTATTTACAGCAGTCTGCAAAGGTCTTGAGCCACCCCTGATTTCTTTGGAAAAGGGGGAATAGGTGCTGAGATTTAAATGTGCAAACATAAAATAGTATAAAATACAGCATAGAAAGCAAAAACAGTTTGTACAATTCTGATAAGTTTGAAAATCAATATTTTGTATGACTACCTTTATTTTTCAACACAGTCTGAACTCTCTTAGTCAAGCTTTCTTGTTATTTCTTTAAGTAATCCTCAGGAATAGTTCTCCACGCTTCTTGAAGGACATTCAAAGCTCTTCTTTGGATATTAGCCTTTTGTTTCCTTCTCTGTCAACATGATCCCACACTGCTTAAATAATCTTGAGGTCCAGGGTCTGGGGGGCCAGTCTGCGGTTTTTCTATGCAGGTGTGGTTTTACTGCACTGGCAGTGTATTTGGCATCACTGTCATACTGAGAAATTAAGTCACTGAAATCAAAGGATTTTCTTGATGGTATTACATGGCCGATCAAAGTCTCACCATACTTTTCTTTGTTTATAATTTTATTAATTTTGACAAGGTCCCCAACACCACTTACAGCTCCATACCATGACTGAGCCTCCACCATGATTGCAGATTTGTGACAGGAAACAAACTCTGAATCAGCTGTGGAACAGCTTGTGGCCTTCTGTTTAAGTCACACATGACACATGGGAGACAATCCACAGGAGCAGAGCTTAAACATTTCGCAGTGCACTCCCAAAGCACTGTGGTGGACCCCTTATGGCAGCCTCTGATCCCAGTGTGTGGAAATCATCAATGGCAGTTGCGTGATGCTTATTCAACACCCAACCTTTGGTGACAGTAATTCCCAGGGGGCCAGAGGTGAAACGTTCTGCATGACTTTCCTGCCCTTTGATGGTCTGCATGAAAGCTGTTTCAGACTGCAAGTCACAGAGAAAGTGTGAATTTTCCTTAGTTGCTGGCAGCCACACCCCAGTTCAGAGATAAACAGTCAGAAACAGTTGGCACACTCAGTGCGGCTTTTCCCTTAACACACAAATGAAACGTTTACTAACCCCTTCTTTGATTGCTTAAATTACGCTGTTATTAAATATTTCTTCAGCGAGACTTCAGAATTACATTTATTAGCTAAGTGCGCTCTATCTCAGCTGCAGTTGGTTTGAGATGCCGTTACACTTGGCTGCCCTCACAACACCAAGCTAATCATCAATATGCAATTTAACAAGCCAAAAGCTCACATCCAGCTCCACGAACTAATTTTGCAAATCTAATTTCTGTGTGTGTGAAAATAAATTACGGGTAGTGATCAATTTTGTCATTACTCTCAGAGGTACAGTACATTCTCTCAGTCTTTCAGTTGTAGGGATTGGAGCCTACAATTTTTACTGTTAAACCAAAAAAGATACACATGAGTTGCTGTGTGAATGCTCCGTGTGTAATTGCATTTTGAAGTGCTGCATGCAAGTGATTAAAAAAAGACTCGATCATAATGCTTTGCTAATTTTGTGCTGCACAGCTGATGTGCCTTATGCTTCCTATCTGGTGGATCTCTTTATCTTCCTTCTTGTACTGACAGTAAACACATTTGAATGGCTCAGGTTGCTTGTGCCCGGCCCCGCACATATACACCGCTCTTCAGATGATATTTAACCCTCCTGGTCCGCGCTGAGCAATGAGAATAATTTAATGCAAAAACACCCCAGAGACGGATCCTTTTCCCTGAATTTTCATTCTGCGCGTGCACTTTTTCCCCCTCTATATCATTATCTCCTCAGTCATGCAGGTCAGACGAACTGTGCGCCATGTTCATTCATATTTATGCATGTGACTTATTGTGTATTTTTTTATTTATTTTTTGTTAGACCTGTGATAAATTCGTAACCTATACAGGAGTTTTCTTTGTTTTCCACCCAGTGTATGCGAGCGCTGGCTGCAGTCTACAGCCCCCCGTGGCCCTGAAAAGGCATGAATGCATTTTTAATAAGCATGCTTTAAATTCAAAGTGCACGCCTGCTGAGATCAATGACAACTTGCCCACATTTTTAAAAACAAAACGAAAAAAAAAAAAAAAAACGTTAATAATCGTGCAGAATAATATTGCTTTATGCTAAAATATTAAATCGGAAATGATCTTAAATGATTAACACCAACTTAATGTGACTCGACTCCTTTGAATTCTGTGTGTGCGTGGGTGTGTGTAAGCCTGTGTGTCAACTAGCTTATGTGCCCTACTCTGACACTAATGCAAATAGCCACCTCAAGGGCAACATACAGTAGGAGGGCGGGGATATGTCTTCACTGATAAAAGGCTCCTACATGCCCGCATACACACATACGAGCGCACACGCACACACATTATTGCTGATGCCACCCAGCAGCCAAGTGTCCAAATTAATTACAGCCATCCCACGTGAGAACAGAGCAGCTGGCACAGGCCTTGACTGCTGCTCCTCCCCTTCACTCAACTCTTCCTCTCTCCTGGCTAACACTTCACCTCCAGTCTCTTGGTGTTGAAAACACTTTTAATCACCACTTTTTGCTCTGCTCTTCTAAATATGACACTTCCCAGGCGTTTGAATCCTCCATGCTTTAGCCTGTCGACCTATCGTAAGGAGTGCCAGACACTTTTTCATGCTCGTTGTGTGCGATGTTTTTATTTAAGAAGTCTGTTCAAATTCCCCCCTCTTTCTACTTCTCTTTCTTCATTTTGTCGCCCATCCATTTGTACAATATTCATACAATCACAATAGCAGTGTGAATCTGGATCCCTTTTTTTTTTCTTTCAAATTTGGCAGACAGGATATTGGCTTGGCTGGAGCACTGCATGCCCCCAAAGACCCTTCTTGTATATTTTTGAATCTCTTTAGCAGCTGCTTATGTGGATTTTACATGTTGAAAGCAGCAGCCTCCCCCAGTCTGTCTGATAATTTCATGAAGGTGAAGCAAAATAAATAAATAAATAAAATAGGTCTGATTTCTCGATGATTGCTTCATATTCTTCCCTCACCACTTCTCCCCTCTTGTCTTCAGTGAGTGCTCCTATGGACAATAGGCTTTATGTGAGCAATGGCTGTTATGGGCCTCTATTAAATACAGCTCATTTTGGAGCCTGACTGTTGAACTACGTTTTGCCATGTTATATAACTAGAAACTAACTGCTGAATTATCACAATATTTAATTATTTTTACATGGCCACTTCTTTAGGAACACATCTTCAACTGATGCTATTTAATTAGCCAATCACATGTCAGCAAGTCAATGCATTTAGGCATTTTCCCACATAACCACCTGTAGGGTTAACAGAGAAGAGAGGGTTTACACAGGCTCGCCAAAATTGGATGAGACAAGGCTGGAAAAATATTAACTGATCTGATCCTTCCTCATTTTTGCTGTGGCATTCAGATGGTGGGGTCAGAATTTGGCATTAACAGCATGAAAACATAGACCATGGTGCAGAACAACAGAATGAATATTGAATAAAGACATAAAAAAATAGATTAAAAAGTAAAAAGCCAAGATTAAACTACTCCATAATATGGCACGTGTCCTAAAGAAGTACAATGTATTTTCAATATTTCCTCAAAAATACATTAAAATTGTGTGCTGTTTAACTCTGCAGAGCCGCCAATAATGGCCAGAAAATGTTTATTAAACCTTCTGACAAATTTACCAGAAATCACTTGATTCAGATTTATGAATTTTAATTTGTAATATATTTGATACATCCAACTTTGCTCTTTTTTGGCAATTTTTTCAGGAGTGTTTTTAGGAGAAAAGTCTCAAAAACTCAGAAAAACTCACATATCATACATGATAGACTTGACATTATTACTTAAATTTAGTTATGCTACTTCAAATCACTGAAACTTTATTTAAATTTACTGATAGTGTAATTATTTCATTGTTTCTTGCAAAACACTGACATGCTACCCCCTCATTCTAGTTTCCCTTTCTTAAAGTATTTGTAAGTAAATGCAGATGAATTACCCCCTTTGTCAAAGGCCGTATTATAAAGTGTTTTCAAAAAGCCTCCACGTTGACCAGATCTCAGTACAATAGAGCACCTTAGTGCTGGAACAGAAGCTCACACATCTGCATCAACTGTATGATGCTATCATCTCAACATGGACCAAAATCTCTGAGAAATGTTTCCAGCACCTTGTTGAATTTCTGCCACGAAGAATTAAAACACCTATCTCCCTTTAAGTAAATGCAAATGTAATGAAAATGTGCTATTGTGATTTATGGGAACAGTTTGACATTTTAGAATTGGTTGTTAGCTACCAGCCAGCAGAGACTTATGCTATTGGGCTAAACAAAGATGCAGTCAAGCAAATACAAACCCAAACATAATATGACTTTTAAACAGATTTATACAAATTAGATAACAAGTCGCAATAGGTGAGAAATACAAAAATCATCAGGTGGCTTTTGTTTATTTTTTTACAGACTAAGTTTAGCGATCCTTTTAAGGTTACAGTGCTAGCTATAATTAAGCTAACCAGCTGCTGGACGCACTTGCATGAAAGTTGCATTGATTTTCTCATCTAATTTAGATGACGAAGCAACGAGAGTATGAACTGTAAATGTTTCTCTGTACCGATTTAAAGCCCATCTGCTACTCTGTACTTCAAAAAGATTCCTAAGTGCTGAAGCTTTGCTAGCAGCAGGTGTTTCTTTCTCTTACACAAAGTCTGCTTCCTGTCAGGATTACAGGTAGTGCTTTCCCAGCCGAGAATACTCGCCCTGTAAAAGTTGTTGCTCTGTGAAGGGTACACGGGGTCAAAAAGAGCTCACATATCCACATGGTCAGTCAGTGCTGAGTGGAAAAGCCCTCTGGCATTACACGATGACAGCCGAGAACCCTGCTGCTCACTTTAACAGTGAGAGGCAAACACCAACACCACTGGAAATCACAGCAGCTGTTAGAACAGAGTCTCAGTTCAGGGGCCTCTAAGAATAATGAATCGTACTGACGAAAAAAATACAAGCGCGCTGAAATATTCAGGCTTTTTAGCATTTTTCTAGAATATTTTTTAAAATGATCAGCTTTATCTATTTTGTTCATAACATCCATCCCAGATTAAATGTCCATTTGCATGTGTTGTATATCCAAGCTTGTCATCCGTTAGAACAAAATCCAGCCACTTTCCTCACGTTGACTTGTGGTTATCTGATTTTTGAGAAAAGCAAAAAGCAAAAAAAAAGGCAGATTTCCTATCAGGTTTGCACATCCTCGTGTGTATCTGTACTAATTACAGATGCAGACAAATTACAGCATACTCAGGAGATGAATCTACCGCCAGCTCTACAGCAGAAATGCAAATCGTGTCAGGTCGTCTCAGTTCTGCTGTGAAGAGTATACTGATTTCTCCATTATTTGCACACTGAGAACAGGGTGTTGTCATTTTGCAGTGATCAAAAAAGGAGTGATGTTTGAAGTGTGTGGCGGGCTGGTGTTCAAGATGAGAACTCTGTGTTTCTCAGAAATGGATGACTCACCAAAATATTTTTCCTCCATAAAATCACTGCTTAATATGTGGAATTAAAGCACCAACTGTACTTAAAAGATGGATACCAAGCTTTATTTGTGAACTCCGATTTCAAACTAATTGCTGTAACAAAATATATGCAAAAGAAATACTAATGAGGTGTTCCCAGGCCACCCGGGAGACATAATATCTAGTGTGGCTTGGTCTACTCTTGGGCCTCCTCCCCTCACCCCTCACCCAGGAGGCATCCTGTTAGATGCTCTAACCATCTCAGCTGGTTCCCTGCAGTGTGGAGGAGCAGTGGCTGACTCCCTCCTGAATGACTGAACTTTTTAAGAGAGATCCAACCATCCTTCAATGATCCTTATTTACACTGAATGTACCACAATCTCATTCTTTCAGTCGCTACCCAGAGCTCAGGGTTGCTTCTGGTTGCACCCACATCTACAAGTTTTAACCTAAATATTGGAGAGGACCATTTAACAGTAAAAGGCTATATCAGTGCAACTGACATTTAGTCCCTAGTGGATATGAGCCAAGGCTGTAAAGATAACTCTCGTATGTATTTTCGAGACATGTTATTTCTCTTGCTCCTTTTACCAGCAGCTACAATCACATCATCTTAAAACTTAAGAGTAGCGGATGTGGTGTATACGAGCCTTAACCTGGCACATGCATTTCTTTTTGATTTCAGCTTTCTTACAAGTGGCTGAATTTTAATGTTACGAGGCCGCTGTTGGTAAAGTGTAGGACTGGAATAGGAACCATTTACCTTGAGGTTGAGGTCTCACTGGCCTAGAGACCAGTCAGTGACTCCCTGGAAACTACCAGTTGCTAGGGAAAGATGGAGATACACAGTGTACACCAAAAAACCCTCTTAACACCTTTTTGGGGGGTTTTCAAGTAGATGGAAAATGTTTGCAATCATGTTAGGATCATCCGTGCAAATTACAGGTGACTGTGGAAATCTAATGGCAGCCAACACCGTTGCATCTTTGCTACTGAAGTGACATCCAGCAGCCTGCAGTGAGAACTCACCAAATGGCTGGTTTTCCCTAGCAAACACAGGTTGTTAGGGGCTCGGCAGCAGTCACGTAACAGTCATTTTTATTGCAATATGACCTGTTATATGTCAGTAAAGTAACTGTTGTGATGTTTACTGTCAAAGGAAGAAGATAGATGTATATAGTAGGTAAGTGAGATTTTTTGCAGGCTGATTAGCTCTCTGCGAAGTAGAAGCAGGCATGTGAATGTCCACATGGACCCTTACACTCATCGTCTAATGACAAAATTTAAATCACCTACACCAAAGAAGACCCAAGTGAACCCAACCATACTAGCAGACTCTGGGACGTGGAAAGTGGCCTTTGTGGCCTCAAAAACTGGGAATGGGGTTGGTTGTGGGTTCAAGGTTAGGAAAACAAAAGAAGGCAGTACCTTCAAAGCACACAGATGAATTTGTTTAATCAGTAAAAAAGACAATTTTAAATCCAAGTCGTGGTCTTAAATGATTTTAAAAAGTGCTGGAACTATTCTTTTGTGACCTACAAGCTGAGCGCACTGGTTTATATGTCAAAAAATGACATAAATGACTTAAATTTATGTAAAAACACCCCCAGTTTTTCTGCTAAACTAAGCTCCCTTCATACTTCATACAGCGGTAGCAGGCAAAAAAGCAGATAAGCATGTTTCACAAAATACGGCCCTTTAAGAGAAACACACAGAGAAGCAGTAATAACTGTTGGTGTGTTTTAATAAACTTTTAAAACACACCGTGCATCGCTGTCTTTCGAGATGTAAGGTAATAGTTAAGCCAGCTCATCGTGTCAAAAGCCATTCCTTTTTGATTAGTGTGAGTATTATGCAGAGGATGTACTAGGCATAACATTAACATTAGGAAGCAGGGTAGGATTTATTAAGAGAAAGGGAATGGAGTGGGGAAAGTGTATAAAATGGTCTGTGTGTATGCTGTTGCTGGTCCTATCTCATTAATTCATAGCTGGGTGCTGGCCCCACCTTGGTGGTCCTGGATAGCTTTCTCTGCTCAACCAGCCGTCATTGCAGATACAGATAATGGGTAGCAGGGATTTTGGAGGTGTGCACATTAGCTCCCATCTGAGCCCCCATGAGCTGCCCCTACCTTCTCTCTGTACACGACTAAACCAAATAAGCCTGTTCCAGCTTGTAGACATCACCTCTCTAAAAAAGTGCGTCTTTCCCTCAGACTTTGTAAGCAGCCACTCTGTTCTCATTCTCAATTTTCTCTCACAAAAGTTATCATTATATCATATCAGAACTAACTAGAGACAAAATTATCTGCTCTCTCAGACGATGTCAGTCCTGAGCATCCACGGATATGTGTCTAATCTCCAGAAACCTGCTGCCTCTTCTTTACTGCGTATTCCTGTACAGGAGTTTCTCTTTATTCTGTGAAATGATATGTTAATCCTGCTGGAAATGAGATGTGTGCATGAGCCCGTGTGTGCACCCCCATGCTGGCACCTCCGCATGCATGCCCGTCATTAGAGAAAATGCGCATATGTGTGCGAGCAGGAGAGAGAGAGCGCGCAAATACATGTGTGTCTTTTATAGGCGATACTGTCTGCTGAACCCAATGTGTGATAAATGAAAGGAACTAATTGCCTGATAATGCCGAAGAAAAATGAGACTCTGCAGTAACTTTGTGACACTTTTTTTCCCCTCCACATTTTTCATGAATACATTTCTGGGATGATTATACTTATTAATGTTTTGCAGCTTAGACAGAGTGTGCGTTTCTGTTAAACTAATTAAAAGTTTACGGACCTGCTTTCCATCTTATAGTTATTATTGGTGTGTTTTTCAGTTTGCTTGTGGGTAATCCTAACATTATGTACCATTACACAGTCCATTATGCTCGTCATTTGCCTTGAAGTCAGTCACACTGAAATATCAGTAAAGTAAGAGGTAAATTCTGATGTTTTAACCCTTTCTTATTACTCTACGATGGGTATTATTGAGTTTTGCAGCAAAATTGCTTGAGCCACCTCGGATGACCTTTCTCTTTTGTTCAAGGTTGAGATATTGAAGAAGACCTGATCCTTGTAAACCCCGGTCTATAGAGTTCAGGTTGTTCCTGTCTGTCTCTCAAAATGCCAGACAAACAGACTCACAAGTCTTTATTCCCAGCTGCCTATGGCCTTTAAAATAACCCAGTTTTATTTTTATATTACATTTGCTGTCTATTTGTAGTTTTGTGTCTCATGACAGTAGGTTACTGCTAGCTGTACAAAAAGTTGCCCCCTGGGTGTAGTAATGGAATTCTTGCTATAGTATGTGGATAAAAGCAGTGTTGAGGTTGTTACTCAAGAAAAGTAATGAATTAAACATACTTTTTACTTTACGTAATGCCATCTGTTACTTAATCACTTGCATTTTCCCATAATTATTATTTAATAATACAAATCTATAGGCTGCAGTCCCACACACCAACACAAATCCCTTCCTATTGCGGACACACACACTACCTTTCTTTTCATTTTTACATATTAGCACAAAGCTGACAGCAAGGATAAAAACCAGCCCAAAGAGACTTTAAGTGATCACCATGGTGATTTTACTTTAGAAACATGAACAGATAGAAACAGAAGCATTGACATTTGCATATAAGGCTGTTAGTGGAGACGGGCCACCAATGTTTACCGATGATGTGACTGTTGATAGAAGTAGCAGGATGAATCGCGAAGTGTACGGGGCTGAACTCTCTACTCAAAGGTAGCCAAAACACAAATGAATAATGCGCCAAAGGATGCTGCAAAACAAACCGTAAGAGTTCCTTAAGGCGAATAAATGGGATATTCTCTAGTGGTCAAGTCAGTCACATCATCACAACCCAACAGAGCAGCTTTTCATTTCCAGAAGACGAAACTGCATGGAGAGACGCACAGACAAGCAGCAACTGTTGGTGGCTGCAGACCTGACAGAGCAGAATTAGGTGTCCATTGGTCCAAGACTTCAGGAAGCCATTGACTGCATCAAAGTATTAAAAACAATGCTTATATTTATTAATATTAAAATTATGTTAGTCTGTCCAGTTACTTTTGAGCCCCTGAAAATTTAGGGGTTCTGTATAAAAATGGCTTAAATTCCTAAATATTTAATGCAAAATTAACTGTTGATTTAATGCTCAAAGTCTACTTTTCAATCATGTTTTCATTTAAAATCCTCTGTGGTGGTGTACTCAGGCAACAAAAGCTATTTACAGATAACATCCCACACTGCTTACGACAGCGTCAGCCTTATTCTGTTACAGAGTATGAACAAATGATCAAAAATCCAACAACAGACATTTATATTAACCAGCAATTACAAAAAAGATTTAAAGTAAATCATAATTATGATAATATTTTTCAAGACAGTGTGTCAGGTTCTGTCTGTCATGCCATGACCTGAATTTCTCATAAAATTCAGGTCATGGCATGTGAAAGTGATCAAACTGTTTTAATGTGTTCAAAGGGTCACCTTTGGTAAGAGCTTAGACTGAAAGTAAATGTCCAAACCTTTCTCACTGACATTTCACCTTCCCAAACATTAGTAACATTAGTATGCCATTTGTGTGTGTCCATACCAAACACTGAGCTATTGTTCATGCTGACTCACAGGCTTTGGCACTCATAAATGGAAAAGTGACAGTTAAATGTTATTACTTGCACCTGTTTTCCTGATTCCACGGTAGTCACCTGTGGAAGAGGTTTGGCTTTTTTCTTTTTTTTTCAATTTTATTCATGTGCCCCTAATTGCCTCTCTCCCTCTTTGCATCTATAATAAATGTAACTTGTTTATCTTGCTTCTCTGTCAAGCTTTAGGAGAGGTTTTTAGATAAACCTATGAGTTCCCAGCTCTCCTGCATGGTTTGGTTTTACTGATACTGCTTTTTTAAAAACTTATTTTTAGACATACTGAGTTTCTTATAAATATATTTTTTAAATTTTATCCCCTAAAAGTTGTGTAGGTTTCTCTAAATCCATCTCTCCTTACAGCCCAGATCCCCCTCTGTCTTCCAGCTGTTTTGAAAGCTATTTAGGTTTGCATTATTCATGAAAACTTATTCCAATAGGCTTGAAGTCTGGCCCCAGGTTCACCTCCAGCCAATCGAAATACTACCTAATGAATAATGCAAATTTCCTTATTTACCATGAGTAATGGCTTCATGTGGAGATTAAAGACTGCAGACGCCGTCTATGAACAAGAGCCAGATCCGGAATAAAAGGGTAGAACAACCTGCTGTTGCACAGTTCAGACTTCAGCAGGATGTTTCTAGATGGTAAGATCACATTTAAGATTCAAAGTAAAACTTTTCGTGAGCCTTTAGCACCATTCACTTTTCAAGTTGAAATTATTTTCAAACTTTCGAGTTTATTACTGACTTCTTTGTGTCGGAAGCTATGTCTCTTTAGCTTCTGAGCTATGTTGGCTGGACTGTTAACTATTAGAGGCAGTTGTCCTGCAACCAAAGGGCATGGTCGCCTTGTGGTCAAGCATGAACTCATCTGTATACTTTGTGGGTGACGTGTGAGGTCAACTGTCAGTTAAAGCCAAAGACATCGGAAATGGCCCTGAAGTTGGAGGTGCTGACATGTGAGGCTATAATAAGATAAAAGGTTTAAAAGTTTTTATTTAACATTTAGATATAATTTCATTCATCTTGTCACCTTCTAACCTCGCTGCATATATCAGACAAGGATAAACTTAACCCAACTGGTGGACAACAATATATAGGCTTACAAACAATATTTTAACATGGACAGTACAATTATTAAACCTCTAATCAGTGACAGGGTGTGCACAATGAGCAAAGTCATTATGAAACAACTAAAAAGTGTCCCAGTCTTGCAACTATGAGGCCTCTTGCGACACAGCAGTCAAGCCCAAAAGCCAAATTTGCACAGCATGCAACATAGACCTTTGCAGCAAAGGTGGTAGAGTGGAATTACTGCCTGATGCTAATGTTAAACTCATACTCATAGTACTTTAATCTGGATGCATGGATTTAATGTTTTGAATCACAGGTTGAAGAACGATCACTTTTTTGGATCCAAGATGGGGACAAATCCAGGTGTTTTGAGGTTTTATGAGATAGTAGTTCACAAAATATAAGAGTGATAATTTTTTGATAGCATGTGATAGGTATTGCCTGATAGCTGATTTTGAAAAAAGCACCTTTTTCTTAGCTACAGGTCATTGCTATGTTACATCATTTAGCTGTGATTTTTTGTGTTATTTAAAGAATAAAAGCAGGGCCATGCTGTCATCTCTGCCATTTGGTACAGTGGGTGCTGGAGCACTCCCAGCACCCCTATACTTTCTATGGCCTTGGCTAAATCTTGGCCCTGTGTCATGCAACAGTTCAATGACCCAACAAATCTATAACAGAATGGCTGAAAATGAAAAGAATAAAGGTGCTGCAATGGGCCAGCTTAAGTCCAGACCTCAATCTGATTGAAATGCTTTGGCAAGGCCTTCAGGCAGCTGTGCAGAAATGAATGCCTGCGTCAATGAAATGAAGCAACATTGTAAAGTATAGAAAGAAAAATTCTTCAACAACAATGACGAGAGAATGATGAAGTCATACAGAAAACAGTAACTTCAAGTTATTCCTGTTGAAGGTGGTTCTGAAAGCTACCAAATCGTGGGGTCTATTTAGTTTTTAGCAGGACCCTTTGAAAACTTTGTTTTTCACTGTATATAAAACAAATCATGAAGTTTTCCCCCCTCCAGATCATAACAGAAATGAAGCCTTTTACTTCCTTTTACAACTACCCATCTTCACAAGAACAATTGCATCTGGATTGTTACAGTTCCCTTTATTTTGGCCCTTCACAAGTCAATCAGCCGCCTCCAGCTCATCCAAAAATGCTGCTGTGAGGCTTTTATCAAATTACAGGAGACATGATGCTTATTACACCCACAGTTGCCTCCCTCTCTGTCTCCCTGTGAGTTAAAGAATCAATTTTTAGATTTTGCTGATAACAGTGAAGGCGCTGCAAAGTTCCTCAGTTTCTAACTCCCTCCCCCTGAGCCAAATCAGCATCATCGTTAATCCTCCTTGTGAAACTCACATTTACTTGAATATGCTCTTTAATTTTTGTCTCAACTATTTTGTTTTCATTCAGAATTGTAAATTATGACAAACTTTCACCGACACCAAAACTATTCCTGCTAAAGGTGGATCTAACTGGCAACATCGTTCAAATATAAAGATTAGCAACATCCCGTCATGTAAGCCAGTCACAGAGTAGAAGATCTTCTGATTCCAGTGTCATCATTTCCACTAATGTGGAAGAAATACAGAATAATTTTATCTCTGATAGTCGGACGCTGGCAGCAGCTTGGCTTGTAAATCCACCACAGTTCGCCTGGGCTTTGATGAGATTGGAAACTATTTGTTTTTGTCATCTGCACGCGGGAGCGCTTGTTTACTGTCATCGGCTCTGCGAGCCAGCATTTGAAATCTCAAAGCAAGCAAAGCAGCAATAACAGCTGTTGTTTGGACATCTCCTCCCTGCTCAGGAAACTGGAAATAAAAAGAAATCTGTGTATCTTCAGTCCTGTCACATTATGAATGTGACAGAATAATGACAAATGATTTTAATATGTTCCTGTGTAAAAATGATAAAATCTCGTCTACTGTGAGAGAAAGTCGTCTCTTGTCACTTGAAGGTTGCATATTTTTGTCTCTTCCAATTAAAGAATACCAATTTCAGGAGTTTTGCATCTTCTTTTTTGACCTATTTTGTTCAGCTGTTTGCAAAAAAAAAATTGGTGCAGGTGCTCAGTTTTTCGGTCTCACGGCCTCCTGACAATAGGGACTGCAGTGTGCTGTACTTGGACACCACTAAACGAGTTACTATATTGAAAGACAAAGTGCTGTAATCTCCTCGGGGATAACTGAGAGCCTTTAATTTTTCATAGATTAATAGACTGTAAAAATGTGTGTCCCTAGATGACCACTTTATGTCCTGTAATTCTAACTAGCTATTTTTTCTCCAGCTGCACACTGGAAAATTGTCCCTTTAAGAGAGTGGGTATTTTCATCAGCAGGATTTATTCGCGATCTCATTAATGTTTATTGGACATTTACATTAATATTCATGACAAGCCATTTAGCAGAGGTGGGTTTGTTTGAAGGCAGAGATCTGAAACGTGTTGTAAAGCTGAGGCAAAGAAACACGAGTCCTCATCCCATGACTCGAAGGAAGATGTAAAGGATATATCGCAGCAATGTCTGCAGATGGATATCAGTGAATTTTAAAAACTCTACCTCTGGCAGAAGACAGCGTTTTATGTAAGGGTTAGGGCAGGGGTCTGCAACCTTTAACACCCAAAGAGCCATTTGGACGCGATTTCCATGCAAAAGAAAACACTGGGAGCCGCAAATACTTTTTGACATCTAAAATGAAGATAACACTGTATATATTGTTTTTTTTTTTTACCTTTATGCTTTGTGTGAACAACTAAGGCGTGTTGCTTGAATCCATGAAGTGCTACAGAGAAAATTACATTTTATTTATGTAATTATTTATTTATTAACACATTTTGAACTCTTAAAGAAATATAACAAAAGGAAAGACACCCAGCTGAACTAAAATGATCCATGTAGCAAACAAAAACTGTTGTGAGCCGCCACCTTTATATCGCCTTTGGGCTTTTGGAGCCTTGACCTGACTAAAAAAAATAATTGGAAAAAAAGCTCTATGCTGCTAAAAAATGAAAAATAGATGTTTGCAAAATTCAGCCTAAATATGTATTTTATCTGGTTAATGTGTGTGGCGGGGCGTGGTCTGCAGCGCCGCTGCAGGGGAGGCGGACGCACCTGAGCAGAACCGACGCTGTTTGCATAACAGCGTCGGTTCTGCCGTACGGGCTGTACGAAGTCACTTTCATCTTCACGCAGGACTGTAAGCTGTCATCTGTGAGGCGTGAGCGGTGTTTGTTTTTAACATAGTTCACGGTGGAGAACAGCTGCTGACATAATGTGGATCCGAAGATCCATAATTCGCTTACCTGGGGTTGAAAGTCTCGATAAATGCACGGCGTTTCGGCGGGTATATCGGCTTCCGCAAGTGTGACGCTTATTTTGAACGATTAAAAAAATAATAGAATATAATTTTATTTTTATATTTCAATATCACAATAATCTTCCAATTTAGAACTACAAGTTAAAAAAAAGAGCTAACATAAATAAAATACACTTCAGCTAATTACTTAAAAAAAAAAATTATTTTCCCAAACCACGCGGAGCCGCACTAAAAGGACTAAAGAGCCGCATGCGGCTCTGGAGCCGCAGGTTGCCGACCCCTGGGTTAGGGGGAAAGAAAAAAAGAAGATTTTAAAGTTATAAAGACTGATAGAGTCTGCTGAAAACTTCAAGGAGATACGGGATGGCTCTTGTATTTTCTCACCCATACGCTGCTGGGTAATGTGTTTGGAATGAAACAATTCCACATCAGTTGACGGAAAATTATCAACCTACAGCGGACTGAATTTAAAGCCACCCCAAAAATCAAAGTGAAAAAAGTGATGTGTCGGGCCATTTTAGTCCATTTTGCTGAAATTTCATCACAGCAACAAGGAATGTTACTCAGTGGTTTGGAGCCTATCACAGCTGTCATAGGGCAAGAGGTACACCCTTCCTTGACAGGTCGCCAGTCTGTCGCAAGGCTAACACACAGAGACAGACAACCACTCACATTCACTCCCACAATTTATATTAATCAATTAACCTATCCCCACAATTTTACTGTATTTATCATAAAAACACAATAGCGTGTAATGCAAACATAATTTTTGGCAGTGTGCTAAATAAGAAGCTAATACTAGCATGTTTGGTTATCTTCTTCTTCTTTGGTTGGGTCTCTCTAGGGGTCTTCGGGTAACAGTAGCAGTTTCCACTAGCACCCTGAGGGCCAGCAGGAACTCAGTCGTTGTTAACCAGGGATTCTTATTGTTTGATTGATGTTTGATTAGACAGCGATTTTACACCGGACACCTTTCCTGATGCAACTTTCCACATTAATCTGGGCTTAGAAGGGACAGTGGGAGTGCACTGGCATTTGCCCACTCATCCCTGTGGCTGGGTTCTTGGTTAGCATGTATGATAGCTGCTAATTAGCAAAATATTAGCCCTAAAAAAACACACACAAATTAAAATCTAAGACTTTCAATTAAAAACCAAACAAAATAACTGGTGCACACATTGTTTGTTAGTGTGCAGTAAGGCATATTATTAATCAGATAATTCTTATAAAAAATAAACTTGATGTAACAACCTAATCCGCTTGTCACATGTTAGAAACTCAATTTAGACATGTAGACACAGTGAAGCTGACATCCAACCGAGGATGAGAATGGGGAAGAATGTACTGCAGTTTTTTGGGACGTCTGGCCACTTGGGCTTGTTTAAATATGAATTATTAAACACTAATACATGAAAGCTCTAACTGTTCCTGTTAATGTATTGCCAGACGTTTTTCATCAGAGTGTTGCATTGTAGCAAGTGTTAGTTTCTTGTGTTGCTTTGCTTTTTTCTCACCTTTTTTGTGTTGTATATGCATACACGGAGAGTTACTGAAAGCCCAGAAAGAACTGGAACGAGACGATACGTAGTATTAAGTATTTTGTTTTATACAGTCTGACAGTGAGGCATCTTTCTTTCCTTCTTTATTTCTTTCTTTCTTTCTTTACAGCCTTTTTCATCTTGTTGCAAAATTATAGAAAGTATTAGTTATTTTAGATAGTAACTAAAAGTAAAACATTTTCTGGAGCCCTGTTAGGTAAAATTAATTACCATTCGAGATTTTTGCTTTGACTAGAAATGTGCCTTCTCCTAATGCAGATGTTGTTATGGCTGACTATCTTGTCATTATTGCGGGCATCTTTATGGCAGCAAACCCAGAAATACTCTATGAATACTAATCTGCCACATCACCACATGGCCTTCTCTCAAAGTAAACAACAGGTGTTGATGAGCAAATAACAGCTTATTGTAATAAATTAGTCATCAGTTCTTTGGTATCCACATAAATGTGTGTGTGATTACTGCAGTGTTTCTACACATAGAGACTGGAGGGGCAGTTTTTCATGAAGCACTAAGGGAACTTAGAGAAAAGTTTTCAGCTCTTGTCTGTTTTCTATATGAATTCTGCAAAGAACTCAAACATTTTTCGGCTTTATGATACCTGTAGCTGGAGCTCTGAGGAGACGGCATGCATCTACTGTATTTATTTTTTTTGTTGTTGCCTGCAGACCAAAATGAAATCCAATTATTTTCTGTGAGCTCTCTCCTCTAGCACATCACTAAGCTGCTCTGAAACGCATTCATGTTGCTCTTGAGTTTTTTTCCCCCTCTTCAGTATGGGCTCTGATATTCTCCCTTTCCATGCTCACTCTCATCTGCCGTACACATCTACCAGTGCCGGGAATGCTTCCAACACACTTGACTGATCCAATCACTCCTCAACAAAGAAATATACAATCAGTTCAGGAAGCAAAGGAGATCGACATTTATTAAAATGATAATGAGCTTTGTATAAAATCTGCATTATTTTATTTTTTTATTTAGAACTTGTCTATTTTTAGTTGGGTTGTTTTTCATTTACTCTGTGTTTGTACTCTAGCTTCTACGCCCCACTATATTGGCTGATTTTTGATTGGATCAGCCTTATCGGTTTGGTCGGTGCTTTACTATGATTGGTTGCTCAGGCTGGGAAAGGTTGGGTCAAACAAGCAGAGCTGATCGAATCTAGCACCAACTCATCATATTAACCTGCAGCGTGTTCCTCTCATCCCGCTCCTTTCCTATCATATCACTCCTCCCGTTTTCCTTCTTTTTCTTCTTCATTTTCTGTTTTCCCTCTTAGCAACTACTAAACCATGTCAGAGATATATATCTTAAGATTATAGGTTGAATGAAAATCCAGTAAATTATGGGATAAACAGATGAAATACATAGCATTATACACAGTGTGATATAGAATTATTATCCAATACAATAAAACAGACAATGCTATCCCACTGAGAAGTTTGCCTTGGATGTGCATCTCCACTATAGCCTGAATAGTCAGCGGGAAATGAACCGCTCGGTTGCCGTGCCGAATACATGATAGAGCCAATTTGCCCCTTGTGTTGCCTGGAGCAGCTGCAAACACCCAGGTAGATCATTAGCTAAACATTGGTATACACTGAAAGAGGACTTTTATGTGCATGGGCAGCGCTTTGAGAAAAACCCTTTTATTAAAAGCTGTCTAGTCAGTCCACCTTTCACAAAGCCATAAATGAGCTACATATCTGTTCACTGACTCATCTCTTTTACTGAGAGCTGAAAGGAACCAGCAGAACTAACCACACTGCCTACGCTGTTTATATAACACACTGCATAATCAAACGTAACATAACTACATTAAACCGCACTCTATTCAGTACAATCATTTTGTCAGCACAAACATTGCTTGTCTTCCCCATAATGTTGTCATATTTTTTTACAGTCTAAAACATGCTACCTGAAACCAGCGTTTTCCAGCTCACCCCTCCTCTGGTCGACAGCCCGAGCTCTGACTGAACAGCTGAATGTCAGCGGGTCAAAGGACTGCACACCTGCCTGATATCGATCTGAAGAGAAGGAAATATTTTATGGTCTCATGATGATATTCATATTTCTCTTTTCACACCATTACCCACCGGGCTACCTGTGCCGCTGGAATAATAATGTAAGGTTAAATTTAGCCAAAGTTCACAACCTGGGGGAGCAGATGGAAATGCCGACTCAGAAAGTTAACATTTCTTTTTCAAATAGAGTTTTGCAATGCTCTGTGTTTTAGTTTTACTTCATTAACTGCTAACACATTATTCACGTATGGGGACCTTTAAAAGTGTTTTAATTACAAAACAAACAAACAAATATGAATATTAATTTATATTTTTACTATTAATAACTCATTTGAGGAATGATAGTCCTCAAATGAGAAGCAGGACAGAATATATGTGTGTGTGAATGAGTGGGAAACAGGTAGAAATACAGTAGAGGTAGTGAAGGCAGAGGAGTTTAAATACCTGGGGTCAACCATCCAAAACAACTGACAGTGCACAAGGGAGGTGAAGATGAAAGTACAGGCAGGGTGGAGCAGGTGGAGATGAGTGTGAGAGGTGTTTTGTGACTGGGTTACAGCAAGAATGAAAGGGAAAGTGTACGAGATGGTAGTGAGACCTGCTATGATGTGTGCCACTGACAGAAAGAGGAGGCCGAGTTGGAGGTGGCAGAGCTGAAGATGATGAATATGAAGATTTGCATTTGCAGTGCCCTAAACTGGAAATACTAGAAATGAGTGTATGAGAGAGACAGCACAGGCTGAGTGGTTTGGCCAAATTAGAGAGGCATGGCTGAAATGGTTTTGGCATGTGAAGACGAGTGACAGTGCATATATAAGGAGAAAAGAGGAAAACCACAGCGAACATTTATGGAAGAAGTCAGAGAGCACATGCAGGGGGTTGGTGTGACGAGGGGTGTGTGAGGAGGATGCTAGGCATAGGATGAGATGCAATTTTGCAAAGCTAACCTGTGCTGCTATGTTCGTTTTAGAGAGAAGAGGGTTTTTTTGTCAGTATTTTGCAATTCCTCTGAGAATCGCACCATCTGGCCTTGGGGTGAATTTACTGGGACGTCCACTCTTGGGAAGCTTGTGCTAACATACACCTGAATGCTCCAAAAGCTCTGCTTTTTTAGAGGTGCTCACATGTTCTGATGATCAATTAATCAAATGCATTCAATTATCAGCACCTGGCTTCTACTTATTCTCTTGATTCCTGTGGAAGCAGTAAGCATGTACTTCCAGTGTAATGTAATTCCAGTTGTGATAGGTTGAGAGGTTAGACAGGAAAAATCCCACTCCACTGGAAAGTTTGTAAAATTCAAACCTCATAACAGCCCTGTTGTTATTGGTTGACAAAATTGAATGTTTTAGAGGTACATATTTTTCACTGGACAGTTATGCTGTTTAGCAATGTTTCATATCGACACATTATTCTACAAAACAGACAGTATAATAACACAGCTACGGCTGACATATAAATGCGGTTCAGTGGTCTTTGACTAATATAATCAAGTTCAGCTGGGAGCCAGTTTGTGCGTGTCACCCCCATCACTCTGTTGTTTCATTTATGCTTATTGTTAGAAGAAGGATAAATCTATACTTAGTTAGGGATAACTGTGGGCATATCACAGAATTGTTGGAAGATAATTATATGAAGTACTTTAAACTTGCTGGAATATGTTTCTGAGACAACATTAAGCAACGCTGGATTAATTTGCTAAAGATGTACAAGCTGTCACACAGGCTCTGGCACTGCTGGCTCCCTGCATAAAGTGAGGCTTTGCTTTTGTCCTACTTTAGCTTCCAAAACAGGTTAAACTCATAAGTTTTATCCAACCAGCGCTATAAAGGGAGTACAAAGCAATGTCTAAGCAGATTTGATAACCTTGTATGCTAATCAACATGGAAAAGGTGAAATTTGCTGTTATTAACATGATTTTAGAGATTGTTTTTATTATTATTAGTAGTACTGCTAATTAACATTTACAGTCAACATACTTCTCCTGCATGTTGAAAGCATGTAACTATTACAGAATGTGGGACAGCCGATCTGATCTGCAGTGATTTTAAGCGTCAAGATAAAAATTCCCCCCGAGCCGCCTGCTTACTGTTTGCCATCAGCTTCCCAGCCATGTTCAGCACACTCCACTGCTCCTCGTGTCTCGTGCAGCCCTAGTGTGGCCTCAGATTATCTGATCACAAAGGAGACAGCATCTCAGTAATTTCAACCTCCTTCATCACATCCATTTGAACCTCTCTCACTTGTACTTACTTTCTCTATTTGTGCTCATTGCTTTCTTCTTCTCACTTCACTGAAATGGAACTTGGTCTTTGAGCATGTATCCACGTGTGTTTGTGCAAGTGTATCTGTGGTAACTTGTGTACTCTGTGGTGAGAAGTTTCCCAATAAGGAAACTTCAAAAGCATCGTTCAGCTATCTCTGGAAGAAGCTGCATGACAAAAACTCTTCGTGCCCCGCTGTCAACGCTGTGGACTTAAAGGGCAGCACACACACACACACACACACACACACACACTCATTAATCCTCTTTTTTCTGTTTATAGCAGACCTATAGATCAAAATATTATTTTAGTGCAGAGTCGCAGACGCTTGCACAGGTACTAATTCACATTTTTTAACAAATGTCATTTGTCAGACACCAAGCACACAGAATAGACACAAATTTAAGGGATTGTAATTACTTTTCCTGCTGGTGTCAGCCTAATAAACAATGCACAGCTGGAGAATTTGAGGATTATGACAGCTGTTTTAATGTATCAAATAAAACCCTGATTCAATTTGAAACTCTGGCATGTTTAGAAAGGAATTTGAAGAGCTTAGAGTACACTTTGAGGACTGAGAATAGAGCAAACCAATCTTTTCAGTGACAGCAGGATTCAATCTGCAGAGTTAAAAAAAAAAGAAGAAGATATACCTCTGAACAGAACACACAGAGCCACAAGCAAGTAGATAAAACATTCAGGAGTGTGCTGCACTGTCTGACAGTCGGTGACAGTTTCTGCCAGCTCGGATGAGCAGGACCTGAAGACTGCTGTACTTCCCTTCACTTCAAAAGAACTGACTGGTCCAGTTTCATTTCATACAGTCGTGGGCAGAAGTTTACATGCACTCATCATAGGCATGAATGTCATGGTAATTTGGGGTTTTAATGATGTCTTTGAACCGCTCATCTTTGGACTTTGGGATTTTTGGATTGTTACTACATACAGGCTCAAATATATGCTCACTCAAACCTTTTAATAAGTGTTACTGAGGGAACTCAGTGAAGATCTAAGGAGAACTGTAGATTTACACAAGCTGGGAAAATCTCTTGGAGAGATTTCTCAACAACTTCCAATTCTGAAATCACCAGTTCAAGCAACCATATTTAAGAACAAGTTATTCACATGTGTCACCACTGTCACATTCAGATAAGATTTGGATGTTCAGGAACAATCCAGGAACCACCAAGGCTCAATCCTGCCATGAACTGAAAGCTGCTGGAGCACCAGTGTCACCTTCCACAGAGAAGTGAGTTTTACGCTGCCATGGGGCGATCATGGCTCAAGAGTTGGCATTTCGTCTTGTAATCGGAAGGTTGCTGGTTCGAGCCCTGGCTCCGACAGGCTTGGTCGTTGTGTCCTTGGACAAGGCACTTCCCCCGTTGCCTACTGGTGGTGGTCAGAGGGCCCGGTGGCGCCAGTATCCGGCAGCCTCGCCTCTGTCAGTGCGCCCCAGGGCAGCTGTGGCTACAATGCAGCTTGCCTTCACCAGTGTGTGAATGGGTGTGTGAATGGGTGGATGACCGAATGTAGTGTAAAGCGCTTTGGGGTCCATAGGGACTAAGTAAAGCGCTATACAAATACAGGCCATAACCTTCGAGCTCGAATGAATTTGGACTTGATTATAAATGCTCTCTAAGCTAAATGAAATTTTGAAAACACCACCACCAGTTTAACCAGTTTAATCAATGTCCAATCACCACCAGTTGATTGCACATTGATTAAACTGGTTGAACTGAACAGAAAACATCGGAAATAAATTTGACTCCGTTTTTTCAGCAGCATCAGACACAAGTGGCAGTGTCTGTCTTTTGACAGTCTTGACCTTGCAAATCATGGTTTGAGAAAATAATTTCTCAAAACAATCAGCGTAAAAACAATCAGCGTATTTGCTTTCCGTACAAATTTGGACAAATTTATTAAACCCCTCAAAATATGACTATCCAGAGTTGGGACCAGGAAGCAGAGTTGCAGTCTTACACGCCTCTCTGCAGCTTCTCTCCTCCTGCTACCCCCCCAAAAACCCATCTCCATAGAGACTGTGTCAGCTTCCAAAAAGACAAAAAACAAACTAAAAACCAGCAACAAACAACTTAAACATAAACAATTACAAAGAAAGAACAATACAGTATCCACATCTGAACCAAAGAGTAAAACAGTGAAATGTGGATTATTAAATATTAGGTCTCTCTCCTCCAAGTCTCTGTTAGTACATGACTTAATAATTGATCAACAAATTGATTTACTCTGCCTTACAGAAACCTGGTTGCAGCAGGATGATTATGTTAGTTTAAATGAATCAACACCCCCGAGTCATTCTAACTACCAGAAATCTCGAAGCACAGGCCGAGGGGGCGGTGTGGCAGCAATTTTTCACACCAGTCTATTAATTAATGAAAGACCAAGACAGACTTTTAATTCATTTGAAAGCCTGATGCTTAACATTGTCCACCCCAGCTGTGAAACTCAGAAACCAGTCTTACTTGTTATCATCTATTGTCCACCTGGGCCTTACACAGAGTTTCTGTCTGATTTCTCAGACTTTATATCTAATTTAGTTCTGAGCTCAGATAAAATAATTATTGTGGGTGATTTTAACATCCATGTAGATGCTAAATATGACAGCCTCAACATGGCATTTAATCTGTTATTAGACTCGATTGGTTTCTCTCAAAATGTAAAAGAACCCACCCACCACTTTAATCACACTCTAGATCTTGTTTTAACATATGGCATAGAAACTGAACATTTAACAGTGTTTCCTGAAAACCCTCTCCTGTCTGATCATTTCCTTAACATTTACATTTACAATAATTGATTACACGGCAGTGGAGAGTAGACTTTATCAAAGTAGATGTCTTTCTGAAAGCGCTGTAACTAAGTTTAAGAATATAATCCACCCACTGTTATCATCGTCAATGCCCTGTACCAACACAGAGCAGAGCAGCTATCTAAACGCTATCCCAACAGAGGTCGATTATCTTGTTAATAATTTCACCTCCTCACTACGTACGACTCTGGATACTGTAGCTCCAGTGAAAACTAAGGTCTCTAATCAGAAGTACCTGACTCCGTGGTATAATTCTAAAACACATACCCTAAAGCAGATGACTCGTAATCTGGAGAGGAAATGGCGTGTCACAAATTTAGAGGATCATCATTTAGCCTGGAGAAATAGTTTGTTGCTTTATAAGAAAGCCCTCCGCAAAGCCAGAACATCTTACTATTCATCACTGATTGAAGAAAATAAGAACAACCCCAGGTTTCTCTTCAGCACTGTAGCCAGGCTGACAAAAAGTCAGAGCTCTATCGAGCTAACCATCCCTTTAACGTTAACTAGTGATGACTTCATGAACTTCTTCACAAATAAAATTTTTATCATTAGAGAAAAAATTACCAATAATCATCCCACAGATGTAATATTATCTACAGCTACTCTTAGTACCATTGATGTTAAGTTAGACTCTTTTTCTCCAATTGATCTTTCTGAGTTAACTTCAATAATTACTTCCTCCAAACCATCAACGTGTCTTTTAGACCCCATTCCTACAAAACTGCTCAAAGAAGTCCTGCCATTAATTAATTCTTCGATCTTAAATATAATCAACCTATCTCTAATAATCGGCTATGTACCACAGGCCTTCAAGCTGGCTGTAGTTAAACCTTTACTCAAAAAGCCATCTCTAGACCCAGCAGTCTTAGCTAATTATAGGCCAATCTCCAACCTTCCTTTCATATCAAAAATCCTTGAAAAAGTAGTTGTCAAACAGCTAACAGATCATCTGCAGAGGAATGGTTTATTTATTTGAAGAGTTTCAGTCAGGCTTCAGAGTTCATCACAGCACAGAAACAGCTTTAGTGAAAGTTACAAATGATCTTCTTATGGCCTCTGACAGTGGACTCATCTCCGTGCTTGTCCTGCTAGACCTTAGTGCAGCATTCGATACTGTTGACCATTATATCCTATTAGAGCGATTAGAACATGCTGTAGGTATTACAGGTATTGCACTGCAGTGGTTTGTATCATATCTATCTAATAGACTCCAATTTGTGTATGTAAATGGAGAGTCCTTTTCACACACTGAGGTTAATTATGGAGTTCCACAGGGTTCAGTGCTAGGACCAATTCTGTTTACATTATACATGCTTCCCTTAGGCAGCATCATTAGAAGACATAGCATACATTTTCACTGCTATGCAGATGACACCCAGCTCTATCTGTCCATGAAGCCAGATAACACACACCAATTAGTTAAACTGCAGGAATGTCTTAAAGACATAAAGACCTGGATGGCTGCTAACTTTCTGCTTCTTAATTCAGATAAAACTGAGGTTATTGTACTCGGCGCTGAAAAGCTTAGAAATATGGTATCTAACCAGATTCTTACTCTGGATGGCATTACCTTGGCCTCCAGTAACACTGTGAGGAACCTTGGAGTCATTTTTGACCAGGATATGTCCTTCAACTCACATATTAAACAAATATGTAAGACTGCGTTCTTCCATTTACGCAACATCTCTAAAATTAGAAATATCCTGTCTCAGAGTGACGCTGAAAAACTAGTTCATGCATTTATTACTTCCAGGCTGGACTACTGCAATTCATTATTATCAGGATGTCCAAAAAACTCATTGAAAAGCCTTCAGCTAATCCAAAATGCTGCAGCAAGAGTACTGACAGGGACTAGAAAGAGAGAGTATATTTCTCCTGTTTTGGCTTCCCTTCATTGGCTTCCTGTTAAATCCAGAATTGAATTCAAAATCCTGCTCCTCACATACAAGGTCTTAAATAATCAGGCCCCATCTTATCTTAATGACCTTGTAGTACCATATCACCCTATTAGAGCACTTCGCTCTCGCTCTGCAGGCCTACTTGTTGTTCCTAGAGTATTTAAAATTAGAATGGGAGGGAGAGCCTTCAGTTTTCAGGCCCCTCTTCTGTGGAACCAGCTTCCAGTTTGGATTCGGGAGACAGACACTATCTCTACTTTTAAGATTAGGCTTAAAACTTTCCTTTTTGCTAAAGCATATAGTTAGGGCTGGACCAGGTGACCCTGAATCCTCCCTTAGTTATGCTGCAATAGACGTAGGCTGCCGGGGGATTCCCATGATGCATTGAGTTTTTCCTTTCCAGTCACTTTTCTCACTCACTATGTATTAATAGACTTCTCTGCATTAAATCATATCTGTTATTAACCTCTGTCTCTCTTCCACAGCATGTCTTTTATTCCTTCTCTCACCCCAACCGGTCGCAACAGATGGCCGCCCCTCCCTGAGCCTGGTTCTGCCGGAGGTTTCTTCCTGTTAAAAGGGAGTTTTTCCTTCCCACTGTCGCCAAAGTGCTTGCTCATAGGGGGTCATATGATTGTTGGGTTTTTCTCTGTATCTATGAAGCGCCTTGAGGCGACTTTTGTTGTGATTTGGCGCTATATAAATAAAATTGAATTGAATTGAATTGAATCATAGAGCTTTAAACAGCATGTCATGTTTCACTCAAGTTTTTTGTTAGTGAATGGAGCTTTGGCAGCTGCCCACCAGTGAATGTTAGAGATCCCAGTATACTGTGTGGAAACACTGCTTTCAAGAGTGTCCTGCACTTATATTTGTTCCTGTCTTGAATGAACCATAAAACAAAATCACATGTCGGCACAATAAGCAGCAGCCATCATGAATAAGAAGTCATAACAATTAAGCATCAGAGGTCAAAGTTGAACCTAAAAAGCGATTATTAGATATTCTGTTGCTCCTTTCCTTAGGATAATAATTCAGATTAATCCAAAAACCAAAGAAATTCACTTACTTTGCCTTGCAGTTGCAGTGAATAGGTCTGTCTCATTTTCTGTTAAAAATAGATGTACAGACATGCTGTGAAGGTCACTTCATGAGGAAGTGACGAGGAGCTTGTTTTGAGCCAAGACTGCTTAACAAGTAGTGGGTTGTCAGCTCGCACTTGTCTGGCAGAACATTAATTCTTTCTATGTCTCTTTGATTCCTTCAGCAGATGTGACTCCGAGCAACAGATACCTCTACAGCAAAATGCAGGAGTGCTGTCAGCACGCTCACCCAAAAGACAAAAGAGAAAGAAAAGGAAAAGAACAAAGAACAAAGAACTATTTCTATTTTTTTGTCTCTCACTACTTACATCCATTTGTTGTATCTGTTGGCTTTTTGAATCTGCAAAAAGACAAATGGGCACAAAAGTTCAAAACATTTTCGGTATTTAGATTCTTCTTCATTGTCAAAAAAACACACAGGAAGTGTCTACTGGTCCAAGATCCATTCTGCCGCAGTACAGCAAACTCAAACATGCAGCCAAAATGTCCAGTGATGAGAAGAACAAGGAGTCCTGCATAGTCCTGATAGTAACATTATCTGGGATTATACAGAGAGAGGAAGTACAAGGACAACATACATTTACAGAGAAACTGCAAATAACCTCGACTTGTAATGTGGAAGCTTGACACTGCCAAAAAGAAAACGAAACATTCCTTATCAGGTCGAAATTCTAGTATGTGTGTTAATGTTCTGTCATTATCTCAGCCTTTAAAATAATAACCAACATTTTAGCTCTACAGATAAATAAATAAATAAATAATACAATAAATAACTTTTTTTATTTTCTTATTGGGTTACAGAGAGTGAGCAGGTAACAGCACGAGTTTAAGGAACGCAACATGAAATTTAAGCCAAGGCTCGATTACAAAATAAATTCAAATGATCGCAGATCCAGGTTAAAAAATATCAGTTACTACAGTCTAAATATCAGGAGAGCAAATCAATATGCTTTCAGATGTAGGGTTAGATCCAGGCCTAACTGTATGCTTTATCTAAAAGGAAGGTTTTAAGCCTAATCTTAATGGAAATGACAGAACAGAGTCCTGGAAGCTGGAGGCTCTGCCTCCTATTCTCGTTTCAAAATTGAAATTGCCTCGACTAGGTACAAACATTTGGCAGCGACTGATGTAGAACATGTGTATTGATGAATCGTAGCCATGGTTGCTTGAAGCCAAGGCTCCAGGCGGGGCCTCCAGGTAAGGGAGTACCTGCCACACACTGCTAGGAAGGGAGCGACAGAGGACTGTATACCTGCCAGGCCAGTGCAGCTATTCCCTAAAGAATACTTAAAGTCACAGCCTGTTTACTTTATGTCGTTATTCCCATTTATAGAGTCATATTAGTAAAGTTTAATGCTGTGTTTATATGTGATATATATGTATTTATATATGCATGAGACACAGAGAGAGAGAGAGAGACAGGAAATGAGATTGAGAGCTGGAACAGTATGTGCTGTTAACATCACATTATTGCTCCTGAGGTTGCATTCACTTAATTTATTTCACAGACAAATTTGTTTCGGCATCACGCTGCTGTAGATATTTAAATGAAATTACAGTGTCATTACAATAACGTTCCATTATTATCTTTTATGGCCCCACCTACCTCTCCTCTTCCACTGCTTCCTCTGCTAATGACTGCAATTTAAAGTGGGTAAAACCTCCAGGAGAAAGGGCTTGTAAGGTGACCCAGCTAGTTTTATTTCTTTGGGAAAGTAATTTTTTAAAGCATAACTCCTGATCTCTAATTCACTGCATGAGCATGTGCGCAAGTGCACGTCATCCAGAAAGGATCCTGACATGCTGGGTAAGCAGTGACTAGACTGGATCTCCTTTAAATTGGTTAGATATCAGGAGGTCACACCTACTATAGCCTGTTTCTGAAATGCGATGAGCTGTCTCTGTGGATGACTTCAGGTTCTCTGCTCTGGCGTGTCTGTTTGTGCCTTCAAGTAAGTTAATTTTCTGTTATCTAATTTAGGAGATAGTACAGGATCTCACTGTTTCCCTTAAGATTAAGCAGAAGAATAGGGATAAAAATACTTGTTTGCAGTGTATTCTAAACTATTTCTCCATTTTATTCTCTTCACAACAGCCAGATGGGTTTTTTTCTCCGTCATTAGTCACCTTGCTTGATTGGCACTCGGCCTTGCTTAAGTTGAGTCTTGCTCCATTTACCCTTTGTATATCAATTATTGTTATCTCAACATACCTGCTACTTGGACTTTCGACTAAAAATACACAGCGCCGAACATCAAAGCTGCTCGGTTAAGTTGTTCCCCTCTTTGTTTTGCGCTGATAAATAGTCAGTGACAGAGCTCTCCTGGTGCTGGCATGGCACTAAAAAGATGTGAAATGAAGTGTGGCGAGACACTTAGACACCTGAGATTACTTCCGTTGGCCAGCTCAGTAGATCTTTAATTAGAAGAAAGAAAGAATGTTTTCATGTTTAATTAAGTAAAGAAGAGAATGTTTCCTCTTTCATTTAGAAAAAGCCTGGATGATTTCCCTGGGCAATTAAACTCCTGTGACAGATGTTCAGACCATGTTCCCATTTCTAAAAATTTCCTCTTAAAGTGCACTAATCCTCAGCATGTTTTTGTCTTAAATGAATAGCCGCCCTTCTGTTAGTCCTAAATCTTTGTTGAGGCTGTAAAAGCTGTTTGGGTGTTTCCTGAAATGACCTATAAAGAAAGATACAGTTAGGTATAACCTGAGAGGCACTGTGTCTACCTGTTTGACAAAAAAGAAAAATTGTAACATATGCAAAAAAATGTATCATTACAAAGGTTAAATGTCTGTGAAGGTTCTCAGTCACCCAGGTCATTGTAGTCAAAGGAGCTTGCAAAGAAAAGCGTCTGGACTACTTTAAGTTACTTGAAGACGTTTCACCTCTCATCTGAGAAGCTTCTTCAGTTCTAAGGTCAAATGGTGGAGAGTCCCAGATTTAAACCTAGTGGGAGTATCCCCCCACAGAGGGACAAAAGGACCCCCTGATGATCCTCTAATCGCCTGAGCCAAGGTGTGAAACTGGGTGTGGGTCCCAATCAGCCAGAGTTTCGGGTGAGCTCATTGTGAAACCTGGCCCCACCTTATCATTTGAATTCCTGAGGTCAGATGGCCCAGGATGTGAGTGGGCGTTAAGGCGTCTGGGAAGGGATCTCAAAACTAGATTATAGATGGCAGACAGTTGGTGTCGTAAACCACCGCCTCTGTTCAAAGATGGTCGCTCACAGTGGACATAGATGGCTTCTTTCACTCCTCTTTCAAACCATCTGTCCTCTCTGTCCAAAATGTGAACATTGGCATCCTCAAAAGAGTGACCTTTATTCTTAAGATGCAGATGGACTGCTGAGTCTTGTCCTGTGTCCTGGGACTCCCCACCATTTGACCTTAGAACTGAAGAAACTTCTCAGATGAGAGGTGAAACGTCTTCAAGTAACTTAAAGAAGTCCAGACGCTTTTCTTTGCAAGTTCCTTTGACTACAAAGGTTAAAGGTTCCTTATGTGGTTCAGTATTTAGAAGACATAAAACGGATCAATCTGCCAAGTCAAAGATTTATAGGAAAAATGAAAGCTATAATCAGCTCGATGAAGCATTAAGTAAGTAAAGCAGCCTATAAATACACCATTAACATAAACTTTAAATTAAAATAAATAAATTAAGGATTAGGTCACCTGCTGTTTTGTGGAACACAATTTTGAAGCTTTTAATTTGAAATTTTGAGCACCTTGACTGTTTTGAAACTGGACATATTGGTACCACGGTGCTGGGCAGTTTTCACCAGCCTTGCTTAACAAGGCACAGTCATGTGAAAACATTTCTGTCCATAACCACAACCACAGGCTGATGAAGTACTTTTCTGTATGACTTTAACAGTCTCTCACATCATTGTGGAGGAATTTTGTTCCACTCTTCTTTACAATGTTGCTTCAGTTCATTGAAGCTTTTATGCATTTGCTAATGCACAGTTCTCTTAAAGTCCCAACATGACTTTTCAGTCTGGTTGTGGTCTTAACTGGGCCATTGCAACACCTTGATTCCTTTAGCTGTCAAACAGAGAGCCTCACATTTCACTCTAGAATACTTTAATATACAGAGAAATTCATGGTTGTCTCAGTCACTGTAAGGTGTCCAGGTCCTGGGGCTGCAAAACAAACTCAGAGTCATCATCCTTCTAGCACTGTGCTGACAGTTAATATGAGGTGTTTGTGCTGATATGCTGTGTTTGGTTTTCACCAAATGTGTTGCTGTGCATCATCAAAAGGCTCAATTTTGGCCTTGTCTGTCCAAAGGACATTGTTCCAGCCATACCTGATCAGTGTTTTTCTAATTATACTGTCATGAATATTTAATTTGCTAACTGAGGCCTGTAGAGCCTGACACGTAGTGGCAGAGGTGGGCATACTTGCTGATGTTCATTTAATCAAGTGCATTTGATTCGCAACACTGGACTGCCCTCTTAATTCCTATGAAATCAGTAAAGTGTTTTTAGTGTTTAGCTTTTTTTTTTACTTAGCTTTGTTCCGAGTACTTCCTGCAGCCCTGTAAAATCATTGTACATCTGTAATTCTCAATGTTAAGAAAACAGAATGCTAATTTAGATCAGGCTCTAAACATTTCACTTTACTGTAAAACTTGGCATTTTACCATTATGGGTCCCTGGTTGATCCATATGGTAAAATGAAATAAAATCCACTCACTTTTAGAGGCAGCCTCAAGTGGCCAATTTGAGGAAGTGCAGTTTTTGTTCAACTTTAATTGTCATCCCTGGATGGAAGTTGCCCTTGACACTAACAAGGCAGATTAATCAAATAAGAAAAGGTGGTAACAGCTTTGCTCAATTGTGATATTTAAAAACAGACATTTATTAATTGGATTATTGGCACACGCAACTACCAACATTAAACAATGGTGAAGTGCTATTGATTAGAATGATGTGGGAGGCTTTATCACGAGTCAGCGCCCCCAATCCTCCAGAAAAATAAAGCACATAGACACGAGTGCGCAGGCTCAGAAGAACAGCGCTGAATGCTATTTCTCTGTGATGCCCTTGTCTGAGCTTTGTGATAAACCAAGGTCTCCTTACAGTACAAGCTTACTGCGTCTGCTGTGTTTTCCCAGGAAGAATGGATCTATCATGAATCCTATAGTAGCTCAGCAATGGAATGAGCTTCTCACACTCTATAGCTGTGCAATATTATCTATTCATCATGCAGGCTGCAAGCCAACTTCTTACTCAGGAACCACTTTTCCATAGCAAAGGGTTTACAGGAATAACCTCGTTGCTGATTTAAAAAATTATTACACTCTTTATTTAGTTCAGCATCACAGTGAACCTAAAGTAAATACAGCCAATGTTGCCTGAGGCTTTGCTGTAGAAGACACAGAGTGGCATAAATAAATAATAAAACCTGACAACACAATAGGAAGAAGAATATTGGGAGCAACAGAGGGCAGGGCAGAAACAGGCCGAGGTTCTACAAGTGATTGATATCATTTCTTACCTTCAATTTTTCATGAAATAGTCTCCTTTCTCAGGCCTATAAATGACAATGATGCAACGAATGGCCGTACGATATGGGAAACGTCACTGGCATTGCATCTACGAATGTTTCGTGCAAGAGGTAAATCACTCGAAAAATCAGCGGAGCAGCATAATTCTGCAGAGTGCAGCTCGTTTTTTTCTGTGTTTTGCACGGAAATAGTCGCTCACAAAAATCAACATTGCTGTTACTGGTTGGAAATCGTGCATGTTATTTGTGGACTGTGAAGACGAAGCAATATTTTTCCAATGTGAATTTATTTTGAGGTACCGCAGCAAGTCGCACACCCTGAATCAAATTCCTCACACTGGCAGAGTTTTTGAAAGTGTCTACATACATCCTCCCATAGACAGCTTTATTATAAGTACAGCAAGAGGAAACAAAAAGAAGACATTAGAAAATAAGGCCATAATAAATTTCTTGACGTGGGATTCGACTTTGCTACACTAACTGCTAAACATTATGAGGCACAGCAACTACGGAAATAACACGTTTAACAAAACATATAATTAAAAAGAAATATTTAAGGAATCAGTGGTAATTTTAATCAGTTTAATCAGACTTTTGTTTTGTGCTAAGCTCACAAAAATACAGAGTAGGTCTAGTGATTTTGCAAAACTGTTGTTTGTGGGCGATGGCACGTTTCAGTTGTTAAGAATTGAAGCCTGGTTATTGTTTGAATGCTAGTTGTTCAATTAAAACACAATTAGCTGCTGCATCTCTGAGAAGACTCTCCATTTGCAATGCCCACTCTTCACCTTCATTTGATTTTCATGAGTCTGTGAACTGAGGATGATGCACACAGTCATTGAGTGAGGATTCTGAATACTTTGTTACACTTGTGACAGTTAGAGTGTAAACAAAGACAATATCTGACAAGCCTGTGAATCACATACACTCACTTTTGTAGGAACTGCTTGTTAATGAAGATATCTCATCAGCCAACCACATGGAAACAATTTGTAGACGTAGTCAAGATGACCTGCGGAAGTTCAAAGCGAGCATCAGAATGAGGAAGAAAGCTGAAGAAAGTGACTCTGGAAATGATTGTTGGTGTCAGATAAGAATATTTGAATATTTCTGATAGCTAACATTGTTAGGTTTTACAGATAATGATCTGAAATAGAGAAAATACCCAGCGAGAAGCAGTTGTCTTGATAAAACTACCTTGCTAGACTGTTTTGGGCTGACAGGAAGGCAAATAACTACTTGTTGCAACCAAGGTATGCAGAAGTACATCTCTGAAAACAAAACACATCACAACTGAAAGAGATTGGCTACAATAGTAGAAGACTACACCAGGTGCCACTGCTGTCAGCGAAGAACAGCTGACTGACGTCACGACTTGGACGGGCTCACGACAGGAGATTGGAACAACGCTGCTTGACCTGACGAGTCTCGATTTCTGCTGCAACATTCAGAGGCAGGGTCAGAACTTGGTGTAAAAATGAAAGCATGTCTTGTATCGACAGCCCAAGTTGTCCCTCAACTGTATGACTCTGTGTGTTTCTCTGAATAACCAAAGGAATGAACTGAATTCTGCATTTAAGTTTAAGTTTGTGCAGCTGCATAACATTATGAATCATTTCAGCTATTTGATCCCTTCAGTTAACATAGTGAAGAGGGTATGAATGTAAGAGAGAAAAATACCAGCAAAATAAATAATGTAAATGCAAATCACTATCAGTAGATATCAGTTTTCCACAGTCGAAAAGTACACTGTCTGTTCTTTATAGGTTCAAGGAAAACATTTGAAAGTGAAACCTATCCTTGTCAGAGCTGAAAAAGTGTGGCAGGTGTCCACGGATCATGTTTTTCACCGTGTAACTGTCTATGTTAAATTCATGAGCTTCTGGCATACAGAATAAACCAAGCTTCTGTTCTCTGTTTTTGTTTTGCTTGTTCTACAAGTTCAACACATATATACAAGTTCAACACATATATACATGTATGTTTTCGATCACATGCAGACAGCTGTTTCCTCATGTTCGGTTCATTTTACCACAGTGTGAGAGCCACTCAGTGCCTTGACCCTGTGTGTTTCAGCTCTTTTCTTCTAAATAGACTAAATAGACTCTCGTGCTCTGTCTTTTAAGAAAGCTCAAGAGTCTGAAGTTGTACTGATCCACTTTTATTCAGACTGGTTATGTTTTTCACAATCATCTATTTTTGCAAACTGTGGATCATCGGTTTTAACCGAACAATGAAACTGCCAGTGTGAAAAATGCATGTATTACACCATTTAAAAGCTGCTTTTACAATACTCTCACACTCCACGTGTTGGGATGTGTGACTTTTTATTTTTTTATACCGTGTTTATCTTTGCCTTGGGATTCTTTACCGAGCATTTTTAATTAGCTCACTTTGTCGATCCACGAGTAAGCCAGCGAGTGATCTCCGACTAAATCTGTTCATCAGCTGTGACAGCTAGCATCAGGTTTTCCTGTCGTACCTGGCTAATGGCACCCTGTGGATTCTTATCTAGGCCAGCGTCTTACCCATTCAGCCCACATATTCTTTCCTACACAAACTCACAATTATCCATAGTGTTTGTTGGAAAGCCTGAGGTATTTTTGGCTGATCTCCTGATCCTGTTTGTGATGATTGTAAACACAAGTTGCTCTGTGCGTGCGAGTGTGCACACGTGTCTCACTAAGAATAAAACATAAGCACTCCTCTTGGGTGCTTTCTTTCTTTATTGCAACTCAACAAGCAGCCAAATCAGTGACATTAAAGAAACATATTTTGTCGCAGCTCTGTTTGATGATTTTTCTTTCTTCACCTATAGTTCAGTGATGCAAACTGGGCATTTACACATCACAAAGAGTATTTTCTACTTCACTCCAGTGCTTAACCAATTAGTAGACATCAGTGGTGAACTAGACCTCTCTGACTTTTGTTGCTTAATTGTGTACAACACAGCAAAACCTTTACCTCTTATGAGCAAATTGTGCTTTTTGGTGTTGGCTTGTGTATGCGAGGTAATAGTAAATGGAATCAAAGCGTAGTGGCAAACCAGCAGGTGCTGCTATTCATCTTCTGCACCTATCTGACAAACAGTGTTAGTGCTAGTGAAGACGTTTCCCTGAGAACACAGCTCCGTGTTTGTCATTTGCTGTGTGCAAACAATATTAAATAATAAAACAAAGCACATTGCCAATTTGAAACTCATCAGTCAGAGAAAAAGTCTGTAGATGCACGATAATCTGGAATTACAGGGTTAAAGAGACATTAATAAAAAACAACCTGCAACAATTTCATGTGACATCACAAAAACATGAAGTGACTCAAATGTATGTTAAGGGATTTTAATTTTATAAGTAAAAACAAATAGATTTGATATGCTGGATGAAAAAATACATGCCTAAGTGCACTCTTCGGCAGTGATGGCATCTTTTATTATTATTTTTTTTTAATATGTTGTGTTTTTTGTTGACTGATTTGATCCTCCTGAGCACAGATTACGCTAGCCTTGCTAATCCATTCTTCACAGATTATTCCTTTCAACTGCTCTCAGCTGCAAGGTTTTTGTTTCTTTGCCTCCCTCTAAAATGCTCCATGGGTGTCCTATTCAATTCAAGTCAGCCAACAACTACTGCTGATTTTTGCAGTGTGCTTAGGATCATGGTCAAATTAGGGGGGGAAAACCCTCTCCTGACATTCTTCTTAATGACGGGAGCCAACTTTTTATTCTCTATTTGAACTTGGGTCTATCAAATGAGGCTCCCCGACACCTTTTCTACTCACACTGAGAATGATCAAAACAAAATAATGTTTTTAGCATTATTCATTAACATGCACTGGTTGTAGTTTTGCATTCAAAAAAACAAAATTCATTTTGGACTTTTTAGGAGGTTGAATTTACAGAATGTCCCTCACAGCAGCAACCTTTGAAAAACCACGTCTTATATATAACTGTTACCCTTCTGTTAGTCTGGTACCTTCTCTCACTTTTACGTGAATATAACAGAATTTTTGCAAGATGGCACAACTTTCAGTTAGCTATCATTTAGTGATTTTGATCACTTAGTTTTACTGAGGTATGTAAGGATTCTGCAGAAGGCTAAAATATGTTTCTCTTGAATGCAAGAGAAAAAAAACCATTCATTGTAATGATCAAAGCATTGCAGAGTGGGACTTGCATGCACGTCTTGGGAGATCAGGTAAAAGTTCATAGGCTCAGTCTTTGCTCAATCAAAGCAAAGTTCAGTATATGAACAGTCAGTTCAACCTGGCAGAGGGCGAGGGAAGCACACATAGCTTGAAGGCAAAGAGGAGGGGAGACAGCGGAGCGCATTAGAGCCGGCCAGGTAAATACATGGGCGCGTCGCGCACAAGGGCAAGAAGTGAAGGAGCTGAAGTGAGAAATTTAGGGGAATACAAAATATAACATGAAATCCAAAGTGAGTTAAATGTATCTTAGGAGGTTTTGAAAGACAACAAAAGAAAAAATATTTTGTATGGGATTTGCTTAGTTTTTGACAGGGGAACAGTGTCTTGGGATATGCTGTAGAGCACACACAGGCAAAATAAAACCTTAAGTAGCCTGTGGAGCTTCACAATCTGGCCTGCAAAGTCCTGAAAGGAAAACTAAGCACTAAAAAAATTAAATGGAAACTGCTTTATGCAGCTAAATATTTCAACAGTACTCATATATGATGCATATCAAAATATACTGTCAAAACACAGGCTCGTATAAATGTGGATTTGTGTTTTTTTAAGCCCCCCTGTGCTGTAGAGCTGATGGGAGCGCTGGGATATCAATACCCTTTTGGCAGCACTGAGCCAAAAAGCAGAGGTCCAGAGTGAATGTTTCAAAAATATCATGTCTTCGTTTAATATTGATTTAATTGACTGGAAGATATTCTGCAGATATTTTGCTGTCTCTGCTTACTTTCCTCAAAGTATCTTTCTATGGTAAGTTATTTGAGAGCTAACGGGTGGCGAGCTAATGTTAGTGTGAATGTTAGAAGAAGGCTCAGAACAGACCCACTAAAGTAAAGTCGGCTAACTAAAGCTAGGTTAGTAAAAAGCAAATGCGTGTTTTGAGACGACATGTAGACTCACCGCCACTTTATTAGGTACACCTTGTTAGTAGTGCCTTGGACCACCCTTTGCTTTCTGAACTGATTCAGTTCTTCATGGCATAGATTTAAACTATGTAAATTATAGCCTGAGCTAACAGGAGCGGCATCCAGTGTGGGTCTTCTGCTGCTGCAGCCCATGTGGTTCATGGTTGGCGTACTTTATATGGAGTTGTTATATGAGCGACTGTCACTTATGTCACCGTTTCCCTCATTCTCACGCTCGCTTTGAACTTCAGGTCATCTTGACCAGATGTCTAAATGCTTTGAGTTTCTTCCCTGTGATTGGCTCATTATATATTCTCATTAACAATCAGTTGGCCATGTCTACCTATTGGAGTGACCAGTAAACGTGTACATCTCGTGACCTTGCAAGGTGTTTATTTGGATTTGTTTTTGCTTTTGGAGTTTCATTGACAAAGACCAGCGTTTTGATTTGGTGTGTAAATCTAATTATTGTGCTTTAAATTTAAAGTTAAGTGTATGAAAAAATAGAATTTTGTTGTATTGTTTCATTTCTTTGTTTCATCTCAGTGTCTTTGCAACATTGCTTTTTACCAGTCACATGGTTTTCCAATTGTCCTGTCCCGTGCTTCTGGTCATCAAATAGTTTTCTTCTTCATTTTTACCTTTAGCAGAAATGAAACTTACAATCACAAATGATAAAACCGTTTTTTGTTTTATAAGAATGTATGCTAAGATGTATTTTCATCTTTTATTCATAGAAAGCCTGCACTGTTTAACAAAAATTTGGCAAAAATTGTAACTTAATTAATTGCAATTGATTATAATTTTTTTTAGTTCTCTCTCTCTCTCTCTCTCTGTCTCTCTCTCTCTCTCTCTCTCTCTCTCTCTCTCTCTCTCTATATATATATATATATATATATATATATATGTGTGTGTGTGTGTGTGTGTAATTTTATGTTTTAACTTTTTTCAGTGTTAAAATTTTCTACTTTTATATTGCTGTAAGCTTGCCATCATTGTGTTTGTAGATATTAACTGGACAGGATGACCTTCACCTTGAGCTTCTGCGAAATGTCTTTTAAGCATTTGCTCGCATTTAGAAATGAAGCAATTGATTCATTGAAAAAATAATGAAAATAACCTTTAGCTGAAACCGGGGGCGATTTTAGCCCATTTTTGGGGGTGCTTCAGCACCCCGAAAATGAATCAAAGCACCCCCAAAGATTTCTTCCTTTTTTTTTGGACAATATTTGCTGTTTGTGTGACACACTACTAAAAATATAAAAAGCATTCAGTTCTTGGTTGAGACGTAAGATTTTAACAACAAAAGTATACATAACCCCTCCCCCCTCCCAAAATGGTTTGTTCCAGCTCTCCCCTACTCTGGCTCTAGCGCTGCGCTCTTGCTGCCAGAGCGATGGTGGCTGAGACGCAGCGGAGCGGAGGTGTAAGTGCCTGGCTTAAAACAGGACATATTAGCTGCATTTAACCTTCAGTTACTCTTTATATAGTTAGGTAGGAGTCAGACCATGTTTCTTTTTAGCTGAAAAACATTACACCAGGTAACCTGCAGTGTTGAAAACGTGTTTTCCCACGATGTTTGCTACCCTATAATCCGTCCTGCTCTGTAGTAAAATCAGCGACATTTGACCATCGTGTTGCTCCCATTGAAATGTATATAACCTATTTAAAATCTAAAACTTAAAATTGTCCGTAGCCTACTGTTGTTACCACTGTCCTGTTTGAAATGGATACTAACTAGCTAACTGACTGGATGCCCACTGGATACTTATAACTGGATACCTTATAACTCCTGTTGTGTGTGTGTGTGTACAGAGAGACAGCTAGGTTCATAATGGATAATGGAGTTTTTTCAAAAAAAGGAGCCACATTCAGGTAAAAGTGTAAAATCAAATGGTCCGTAAATCAAGAATAATGTTGGATCAGTGTTTCAATATTTATATCTTGTATTGGTTGTTCATGTGGTTTGGTTATTTTCCTTTTGGTTGAAAGTACACTGAGATAGGACTTTTTGTTAGTGATCTTAATAGTATTTATTTCATATTAATGTAATTTTTCATCTAATTGAATACAATCTATTTGTGTATGATTGTCAGTCCAAAGAGGGAGAGAGGAAAGAGGGGAACGTGAGGAGAAAGTACAAGGTCAGGAAGAACCAGGTAAGAAAACAGACAGGGACAACAGAAACTGTTAAACTGACAAAGAGAAAAAACCTGATTTTACTCACACAATCTGGAAGTTGTGTTCTCCCTATATTAAAGCTGCTATACAGAATCTGCAAAACAAACTGGGTTGAAACATTTTTGACCCTCTTTAACAACATTGCAACATAACATTATAATTGATTGGGGAGATTAAAATCAATGATATATTTTTATGTAGTTCAGCCACAACTCTACTAAAACCTCAGTCAGTAATAGGTAGGCCAACTTTTGGACCGTCCAGCTGTCTGTATGTCTGCTGCATTACATACATCACATTTGCACACTATCAGAAAGAGCCAAACAGCCCTGGTGGAGTGAGGAGCTGTAAAGAGAAGCAGATGCTCTATTTATATTCTAAAAATGTTTTAAGCTAGCTTGTTTCAAAATACTGCAGCTTTAAATGTTTTCTAAAAGCACACATACACTTATCAGTGTTTCTCACACTTTTTACAGTGTGTACCACCTGATTAAAAATGTCAAGCTCTCCCAAGTACCACTATGAAAGCATGAAACTCATAAATCTTACAACACAAAATTATTATTATTATTAAATGAGTAAAATTAGTATCTGCAATAAAGATTTTTTCATACATTGTATACATTCTACCACAGGCAAAGTTGCCTCAATTTGTATAGTTTTTTATTAATATTTTGTAATAATTTATTGTTTTGGGAGTATTTTTTATGTATCTGTATTATATTAAACATACACATATATAAGTGAATCTCTGTCCAAAAAAATGCACTCAGTTTACTTTTTACTCACTATGAGCATCACTCATTATTCTCCCCAGTAATTAAGGGTGGGATATGTATTTTTTTTATTCCAATCCATTCTTCTTTTGCAGCATTTAAATAACCTTGATCAGATTTGATGGTTTTGTTACAGACTTTTCAAAAAAGTGTTTTGCTTTTCTTTCACAAATGTGGGGATTAAATTGTGTTAAAATGTGCAAAACAGTGATGTCATGTTTTGTGACGAGGACCCAGGCACAGAGAGACTTGATGAATTTAAGAATCTTATGATTTAATAAAGAAATTTGCAGACTTGCACAGAGATGGTAAAATTATGATGAGTGATAACAGAGATGAAGACAACAGACAATGAGGACAGGGAGAAACAGGGGTTTAAATGCACCAAGGAGACAGTTATAGAGATCTTGGGACAACTGGAGACATTTAAGGATGCAGGGACTGACAGAGACAGGGAAGACAAGTGACAAGTAAAGTTTATCTTGCCTGGCTGGGCAGCTCTCTGGGTGCTCAGCACCCCCAAAGCTCTGATCCTAGAATCGCCCCTGGCTGAAACCCATATCAGCTGAATTGTGACATTTCAGTTTTTTCCCCATTCTGCTTTATTTATTTATTATTCAGCTTCACTTTCTCTTTGAGTAAAAAAAAAAGAATTAATTAAATAAAATAAATAATTCTGACTTTCTGAGCAGCATAAAGAGAAGTCAGCCACTAGAGGCTGCACTAGCTAAGACACAGATACAAGGATCAATAGTAAGAGAGAGAGGCACAGGAGTCAGTGGAGAAACAGTAAAAAAAAAAAAGAGAGAGATGGTGGTAGCATGCAGTTCAGCTCAGCAAGAAAGAGTGACAGAGTGAGGAGATGGCGGGGGTGAGCATCGCAGCAACTGACAACCTGAGAGAGAGAGAGTCTTAGCTTACTAAAGAGAGAGAGGGAGAGAGAGGAGTACCACGTTGCCCGTCCTCATATTTCCCTTTGCAGCTGTGTGAAGCAGAGTGAGCAGTGGAGAGGAGCGAGCACATCTGAGTCTCGTGGAAACAGCGGGACCCGCGTACCACTTGGCTGAGAGATCGATGCACTTACGCCGAGCCACGCAGAGGGGGTGAGCCGCCCGCAGGACATCCGTGCACTACCAGAGAGGGAGCGAGAGAGTAGCCAAAGGGACGGAGAGAGTGAAGAGAGCAAGAGGGGAGAAGATTACCCAGGGCCAATTTGAAAGCTTTCGGCTTGTCACTCAGAGCAAGGGTGAGTTAACTTGTGCTTGTGTGGAGTGGCAGTACATGTTCTGCAGGTACATTGTGCTTGTGACAAGTGTGTGTGTGTGTGTGTGTCAGTCCTATATCTTCACCAATGCACAGAGTTTCTGCTGTCCTGTTTCTTTTACCCCCCTCTGTTTTAGCAAAGTGCATCACTTGCCAGAGCATGTGACTTACAGTCTTCTAGGCAGGTGATTAGCTCTGGAACCTCATTATCAATCAAGCCGTTATCACGCAGAGCAGAGAGGAAGACTACAATAGGTTCTTAACGACCCCCCTCTCGCCGGTTTGTGCGTTGCATGAATGCGTGCGTGTGTAGTCGAAGTGCATCTCGGTGTGCTGCTGAAGCCGTTTATCCTACCAGGCAAAGGTGTGCGCCTGAATAGCAGCCACGTGAGCCGTTTAATAAGGGTTATTATAAAAGCTTGCTTTGAGAAAATTAATTAGAGAGCCTGATGCCGTTCAGTGTAATTTGTCACGTCTGTCAGGAAAAGCTGCCGGTTTGTTCATTTATCACGTCAGTTATGGAAAAAGAAAGCCCCTGAAAAAACCCAGATTTTTTTGGTGAAATTTCTTGATGATCTTTTAGGAAATTACTTTCAAACAACAAACAAACTTAATTAACATGAATAAGGGTTAATCTAAAAAATAAAAAAAGACATCTAATAAATTTGAGCTGTGCTGTAATCATATTGCAATATTTTTAAAACTTGGTGAGGTAAATCCTGTTTTCCCAAGCCTGTCATATGCCTGTAGCACTGTGCCTTCTTGTGGACTGCTGCTTTCTTAGGTTAATTAACTGTCTTTCCAGTTCAGATAATTCAGTGACTTCAAGCTGCACTGACTTATTATTAGACATGGTGACATTTAGAAAATTGGTCTATATAGGCACCACCTCTCTCTGCGTTCTCATGTTGTACCTGCCTTGTAAATACCACGCCATGCTCGATCTATCCCGTCATCCATCTGCCAGCGTCTCCGTTCCGCTTTGAGTCCCCGTTCCTCTCCCGTTCCCATTCCGCCTCTCCCTCACTGCTGTACGGTGAAGGTTATTGCCATATATTGAGTCGGTTTAATTTGTCAAAGTCGTCCAGACATATTGTCCACGGTCGGAACGGGAGGAGAGGTTGGGCGGTTCGTGTCAGTTCGGGAATTGACACGATATTGTACGGAACTTGACAAGAGAGTGACAGAAAAAAAGAAAGGCAGGTGCAGTTAGAAGAAGGTGGAGAGAAATGTGCTGGTTAGGTTTTCTTGTCGACACAGAAGCTGAGCAGTTCATTTCTGAGGTTTTCTTTTTTTTTCATGACTGTGTGTGTAGGCTGCGAATGGCAAGGCTGGAGGTTATCTGTCTTTGGATTCATCATTTCTCGCACTGAGCTTGGCTTTCCTTCTCTCCCATGTGGGTCCAGTGTCATTAAGCTGAGACACCAAATCTGAGAGATCACTTTCTCTCTCCCTCTCTCTCCCACCCTCTTCTCTTTCTCTCCCTCCCCCTTGTTGCACTGGACTCCCTCTGTCTTTGCCTCACGCTGGCTCTTTATCTGTTCATTACTCACTCTGTCTCTCTCTATGTCTCACAAACACAAACACACACACACACACACACACACACACACACACACACACACATATATATATATATATATATATATATCAGAAAACATGCACACATGGAGGAGGCGTCTGTACAAGTGAAAATGCATTTGTGGAAACTGATGCTCATAAAACATGCGTCCTTCATTTAATGTGGAATGAGCGTACAGAAATTGTGGAATTGGAGCTCAAATTAAAAACAGAGTACTATACCCGGCCTCTAGTTTTGGACTTTTGCAATCTATAACAGTGGATTTAGAGGATTTCACTAGGGCACTCATTACAGCTAGAGTTATAGCTGCCAGATTAATGGAGACGCAATAGCTGAAGTACAAATGCAGAAGTGCACAAATGGTTTCCGCATTTGTCTTTTTGCATTTGCCGAGAGTCTGTTTCCGTGTCTAGAGGTCCAATTTCAAATGCAAATTGTTTCCATAAATTGCTTAAGAAGCAGGTGGTATTTGTTAAATTTTTCTCTCACGTTCCCTCTGTGTTGGGATTATGTTCACAATCTTCCTTTCTCTGTTTCCAGATCATTCACATTTATTCGAGTGCCAATGGGTAGCCGAACAAGATTGCAATTGTCTGTGTGCTAATTAATAATTTACATAATACTTCATTCCGGGAGAATTTTATTTTCCTCTGCGCCAGCGTTAATTGTGTTAGCTAAGCTACCGTCATTACTTATCATTAGGAAGACAGTTAAATGTGCACATATCCAGCTCTCATTATCGGGTGAATCATCCATCAGAAGCCGCACAGATTTAAACACAGTAGCAGGAAAGAAACCGCACAACGGGGACACAAATCTTTAACCATTTGTTCTTCTGTTAGTTGGAGTTCAAGCGCCTACATCATTCGCGTAAGTAGTTTCTCTTCTTGTTTGGTAATTAGATTAGTGTTATTGTGGTTTAGAAACAAGCAACTTAACATGAACACAGTTCTTCTCATTGTCAAGTTTTGCACGTTGTTCATTTTTGCCTGGACTATTTTTACATCACACACTTTGTACAGCGTGCAGTATTTAAAAGCTTAAGAGAAATCTCTGTGGAAATAAAGAATTTCCTTTCCTTTCACCTGTGGTTCATCATTCAAGGAATCACCTCAGTGGCCTCTTGCACTATCATCTAAGTCTGTGTGATGAATCCCGAATGGAGGGCTCTGATTTATGTTTCCAAGGTGGAGGAGTCAGCAGCAGACAACAATTCTTCCTTTCTTCCTTTCTTTTGCTTTTCTTCCCCCACCATTAACCTCATGGGATGATTTTGGCTAAGCGACACCCAAATAAACAGACGCATGCAGTTGAGGGATGTGGATCTCATACCAAATTGTCAGGCCAGAATTATTCTGTACATTGATGTGCCAGATTTGATTGGTGTGAATAATTCAGAAACTGCTGATCAGTTCTCTGGATGAAAATGTCTTGCTAATGCCAGAGGTCATAGGTCAGAGACTGCTTTTCAGAGTCACTCATCGCAAAAACAGTTTGCAGAAGAGCATCTCTGGACATGCAGCCTACAAATCTGATGCAACTGTGTGATGCTATCAGGTCAACATGAACCAAAATCTCTGAGGAATATTTTCAGCTCTTTTGGTGAATCAGTGTGTCAGTCATCAGTGGCAATAAAAATTAAGGCGGTTCTGAAGGCAAAAGGAGGGCCAACTCAGTACTAGCTATGTCAGTTTTTAATTTTACCACTCAAACATTGCACCGCATTTCATCAGCTTCATTACCTCATGGTTGAATATTGTGCAGCTGCCATGTTGTTATGGGGCATCCACATCTCCTATTACATGTTTATACAGGCAGGAGGTCTGCCCATTATTATGATTTATTATTATTCCTGATTTCCCATTTCGTTCTAATGAAATTTTTTTGATGCGCTTGTACATAATAGTCCACCCAGCCTCTGCTTCAAACCAGTGCCAGACATGTACCTGTCTGTCTGCATCAGTCTCCCCCGCACCACCACCACACACAAACACACTCAGTGCTTGTGTGTGCGTGCTCAGTTTCGAGGTTGTGTCCAACAGAGTTGATAGCAGGGAGTTGTCTTCATATTTAGATAAATATTAGCAAAATAATCGATGACAAAACCCATTAAGAATGCCATTGATTGCAGAGAAATGGGACAACTCATTAGACGGATTACTTGGGAAAACACAGCTGACAGCAACTTCACAGTTGCGTCGTAAGCATGAAAAAGTCCACTGAAAATGCTGAATATTCAATACCGAGACACTTGTGGGCTTTGTAGTCCTGATTTCTTGGTGGGTGGTGTTGTCCAGACTACAGACACTATGAGATGTGAAAGACAAGCTGGCTACAGTTTGTCTGAACAACCCTCTTTATTTAAGAACAACGCAGCAGGACAGCATTTTTACCCCACTCCCTGCAGCACCTGTCACAATCACATCTGTCTCTCCGTTATCAGCCGCAGGTCGAAACTCACCGATAAGTAGGCTGTAAAAGTGCTGTAATTAATAATTTTATGATTATTTATAAGATAACTTGTATATAATGTTGCATAACCTGATAAGCAAGAAAGAATTCTATCAAGTTTTGTAATGAAAATAACCAAGAATATAATGGATATGATAATTAACTCCTTAATAAATTGACAAATGAATGCAACATCTTTGTTTACATTGCATAAACCTTTCCAACATCTATAAGTTAACCCTTATTTGTTTTGTTTTTTTCAGTATTAATTGATGTTTACAGACTGTTGGGTGCCGTGTCCTCCAGCTCTGTTCTAGTGGTGTACCCTTATGGAGAACAATAGTGTAAGTGCTCACGAAGGCAGTGCAAATATGCTGTTTTTGTAAAACCCTTTAAAAACAAGGTCAGTTAGCATAATGATGTTAAATTAAATAGTACGTATTGAGTTTTTTGGCTCTGGTCCAGATCTGGAGTCTTTTGATATGGAGTCCAATCTGATTCGTTGCAATCGTGTTTGTTTCTTTTTCCCTCATAAAGGCTGTCTGGATGAACACAGTCAATGACTTCATTGGATTTCACCACACAGAGCAAAGTTTCATTTGATTACACAAGGCTAATTAGCTGATATGCTACCAGTGATGTTCATCATGATAACTGGTGAAATCATTGGCTACAAACACAGTGATGTGAAAAGTAAAGTACACCTGCCTGGTGTTCTGAGGCTTTATGTGTGAGGATATAAAAAAAATCATCTGGTCGTTAGCAGGTTCTAAAATTAGCTAAATAAAACCTCTTATGAATGACAACACATGACATAGCACAACATCATTATTTATGATTATTTAAAAACTAAACCAAAAAGCAGTGTGTGAAATACTAAGTACACCTTACGATGTAGTAGCTTGTAGAATTAAACTTAGCAGCACTAACTTGTTGAAGCAGTTGTTTTGTCTATGATTTTATTTCTCACAATGTTGCGGAGGAGTTTTCACCCACTCTTCTTAACAATGTTGCTTCAGTTCAGTGAAGTTTGTGGGCATTCGTTTATCAGCGGCTCTCTTAAGGTCCCGCTACAGCATTTCAGCCAGATTGAGGTCTGGACGTTGACTGGACAGCATCTTTTCCTTTTTCAGCCATTCTGTTGTCGATTTGCTGCTGTGCTTGGGTTCATTGTCCTGTTGCATGACCCGGTTTGGGCCAAGCTTTAGCTGTTAGACAGATGGCCTCACATTTGACTCTACAATACTTTGGTATTCACAGGAGTTCACGGTCGACTCGATGACTTTCTAGTGTCCAGGTCCTGTAAATGCTCAAATCATGACCCCTCCACTGCAATACTTGACTGTTGGTGCAAACTGCACAAATATGCCATGTGGTGGTGTGCATCATAAGCAGATATCTCCACTTCAGTCTTGTCCGTCCAAAGGACATCGTTCCAGAAGCCTTGGGGTTTGTTCAGATGCAGCTGAGCACAAGTCATGCTGCCATGTTCTTTTTAGAGAGATGAGGCTTTCTTCTGGCAATCCTTCCAAACAAAGCGTACTTGTTTAGCTTTTTTCTAATTGTACTCTCATGAACTTTGATATTTAACATGCTAAATGTAGAGTCTGAGATGTGGCTTGTTAGTTTTTAGCAGTTTCTCTGAGCATTACGCGGTCTGACCTTGGGTTGAATTTGTTGAAACGTCCACTCCTGGGAAGATTGTGTCAATGTGTTAACACCCACCGAATGCTGCAGACCAGCAAACTGCCCAAATATCTGCTCTTATAGAGGTTTTCACACATGCTGACGATCAGTTATTTGATTAGCAAGTTTTTGGCTGTGATTTACCCTCTTAATTCCTATGGAAGCAGTAAAGGTGTACTTGGTTTTTCACCATAGCAGGAATAGTAGCTCCTGTGTTTCGGCTCAGTTTTTGTTAAAAAAATAATGACATGGTATATTATGTCCTGTGTTGTAGATCATCTTTGCTTGTATTTATCTGATTCTAAGCCCTGCTAAGGATCTGATTTTTATTTTAAAAAAATGATTAATACAAAACAACAACATTAGAATGGAAATTCCTTTTTTTAAACTGCAAGAAGCTGCTACATGAATGTTGTGTGCAGACTGGAATACAATTAGAGAAGAGATAAAAAACAAGTTTGTTACCAATCAATTGTGCTTTTGTATTTTGTCAATCTAACAACCCAGCTCTTTTATTTCAGCGATTCAGAAACATTCACATACTCCTGTGTTCCATGACAGTGCTTTTCATCATGCAATAATGAAAACGGGTTTGCCAGCACAGTTTCTTGGTTTTCCAGAAGCATCTTCAAACTGCTGTTCATTTCATTTTGCTGAGATTTAATTGATTTGCTTAAGGCTGCACAACCCTAGCTGGGAATATTTTGTAGTCAAAACGTATCTTTACTGTGTACTAACGAAGACTGAGGCTGTTTAAGTAAACGCTGGAGACCAATCCAACAGTGAGCATCACATCTCTACACTGTTGATTTCTCAACCACAAAGCACTTTATTAACAGAGAACGGATGAATGTGCCAATTATGCTAATCTTATCAAGACACTTGTCTGTTTGACTGCCTCGAGTCTCAAACAGCAGAGTCTGTGAGCATTGTCAAGGAAAAAATAATAGACCGAAGGGCCGACGAAACCAAAACTTTGAGGTTTTTCTGCAAGATGTTCAAATTTTACATACTCTAAACAGTATGCAGAGGTTAGATCTTGTACGAAGGCATCTCTTTCCTTTATTTGGAACCATTGAGGAACTATTTTTAAACTCAGGAATGTAGCCAATCAATGGACTGTGCTGTATATGTGGTCAGAAGTGCTTAAAAACTGTATATCACATATGATTTACGGGGTAGGACGGAACTTAGATTGGTTTTTGAGCTTGGTGTTGTGTGCGGCTTCAGTTTTACAGTGTGTTAAACAGCAATTGAAGAGATGGAACACGACAAAGCTGATAGGATCATAAAATGTGTGGAGGAATGTGAACTGCCCACTTGAAATAATGTGCGTAAGATATGAGAGCTTTACACCGGAGCCCTTTTTTCCTCGCCTTTCCGTCCCGAACCTGTGAGGCAAATTTCCCAAATGGGATGACACAGCTGAACTGATAAGCCTCTGATTTATATTGTATCATGGAGTGCTGTATGGACATTATCACCTCTGTCTTTTTTTTAAATCTGCGAAATAGCGGGGCGAAAATGGCTTCTTTTGCCACTGTGCTTTAAATCCAAACAGTTCAGAGTTCAGCTGAGTGCACTTGTTGGGTAAGTATCGCTGTTTTCAGGATCTGTGGCATGTGGTGTTACATTATGAAGTACCTTCCGCAGCCAGCATGTGTTATATCTTTTTTACAAGTGCCCGCCTTATGAATCTTGTGGGGATATGCTTGAGAGGTTTTATTTTTATCCTCCTTCTTGCAGTCCTCCCCAGCGTTTGGAGTAGCTGGGCAGGCCACGTTAATGATCCTCATTAGCCAAGGAGCTTGAATCCAAACTGGAATTCTTCCACTTCAATTGCTACTTAACATTTGGTGTTCTTCTCTCTCTACTGTCTGTCTTTCTCACTATCTCTCCCTTTCTCTCTCCGTCTCACTTCCCCCTCTTTCTGCAGCAGCATCGTTTCTTTTCCTCCCTCATTGTCTCGTTCTGTCTCCCTTGCTCTCCTCCTTTTCCCACTTCGCTGTCTGCACTGGGAAATAATCCATAAAGGTCTTCCATCTCTTTCAACCTCTTCTTCAAACACATTTTTTCAAGATATTTACTGCACGGTGCAATTCCCTGGATGCAGGTGTGTACCTGTGTGCTGATGCTGTAGCTGCTGTGAGTGATCATGTATGAGCACATAGCTGAAAAAAAGGGAAGTGTTCCAAATGACCTCTGATACTAGTTGCTTTTTCTCCCCTACTGTGAAGTAAAAAGCTTAAAGTTCAGGCGTAAGCCCCCTCCAGGCAGCCTGTGAAGGATGTTTGGATATATAAACATATCGGCTCAGGAGACACCTTTAGCTAAAGGGTAAATATGCTCTGGCTCTGTTTATACAACAGCTGTGCTGTGGTGAGAGGCAAACTTTTGATGCTGCTGTTTGATATCTGCACTCGTACCGTCCAAGCTTCCACACGGCACCATTTTGATACTTATTTAAATGTGCTGCCTTAATATAACCTTTATTTAGGAAGGAAAGTCGCGCTGCTCACTGGGGGGGAATAAATGTCCCCTAAAATGTGTCCTGAATGCATGAATTCTGATTCTGGTTCTGCTGTGTTGAATGAGCAATTTTGGAGAATTTGATAGAGGCAAAAAATAAGGTTAAATACTAACAATTCTGCAGAAGTTAGCTATGTTGCCTCAGCTGTGAAGCATGCAGATCTCTTCAAATGTGACATTAAGCCTTTTTGGAACATGTGTACTTTACACTTGTGCTCAAAACTGCTCAGCTGGTACAGTAGTATTGCAGTGAAGATCATAAAACTTCGACATCGAAAGAAAAATCCTCTCATCTAGTATTCATTACTTGGGCAACTATATGACATGATCAGACTATGAATTAGTATTAGAGTTCTGATAATAGCCTTAATGAATATTTAAATTGATTTTAAATGAGATGGTTCATACTGCATGCTGTCTTCGCTCCTTGTAATTAACCTGTCAAATTGATAGCCTAAAAACAAAGTCTTCTAATAAGCTGTAAACTTGGCTCAGAAAAGATATATCTTCCGTATATTTTGGTTGGACAAGAGCCTGGTATTTTTATTTTCAGTATGTTTGGAAGAGGCAAACTCTGGAGTGAGTAAAGATGTCTTTTTGATGTTTGAAGTACATCATCCAGTGTGTCGGTTTGGAGTAAGAAAACGAGAGCGTAGCGTGGAAAGCCTTGCAGCCAGTGCTGTTTTTAAATCTGTTGAGGTAAGTCCAGCTCAAGTTTATAAAGTCATTTGAGACATGTCCAAGTCAAGCAAAGCCAAGTTTTCATAAGCATAATGGAAATCTGCTGCAACTTTGAATATTTTCCTTTCAAAGTTGCGAAGATAGTTGATTGCATAGTTTGAACCTGTTTCCAAATGGGATATGGTGTAAGACGCGAGAATGCAATGATTTGCATTTCATTTAACGCTTGTATTCAACTGAAAATAATGTAAAAAAAAAAGATGTTAAGAAGGATTTTTTCAAATTAAAACAAAATTTGAACAGGGATGTGTGTGCATCTCTTCTTTTAAGATAAATCTAAACATTTGGGAGCTGAAGAGACCAGTTGCTGTAGCCAGTTTTTGCTAGATATAGTCAAAGCGCTTCTGATGTATAACACTGGACAAAGGCTAATATATCAGCTGATATTAGCTATGCACAATCTGTTGGTATCTGCATTTGTAAGTGCTGATAAATTAAAATTTTAAAAGCAAAAAAGATACGGGAGAAACACAGTTCAACCAGTAAGTCCAAGAAAGAGTTAGGCAGAGCATAAATTGGTAATCCACGACTTCTTGTGACAATAAATCAAGATTCTTTTTAAATTTCATAGGCACAGATTATCTTAGTAAGAATTCTTAAATAACTGCACATAACAAAGGTTAGTTAGTCTGTTTATGTTTTGAGTGTCAAAAAGAGAAAAAACTACCTGGTATATCAGACTTTTAAATCCCCAAACACTGGTATTAGTCTTAAAAATCCGGTCAGTCAGACTTAATATAGCATCATGGGCGCTGGCTTTAGAACTGTGGTCTGAGGAGAACACAACATTCATGATTTCCAGAAAAAAATAAAATACAGATTGAATTTGTCAAAGCAGAGGACAATTTCACTCTCGACCTCCGCCTGTACACTGTTATCAGGCTGGCTTTTTAGGAATTTTTGGGTTTTAGTCGTGATACTTGAAGGTCTGACCATCCGAGAATGTAAAGTGCCCAGAGAGTTTTGAATTGCACGATCAAGTTTTAACTGGAATTCGTGGCTCCAGCAGTGAAATGCATTCAATGACAAATGGTCTTTAGAGATCCCGAGCTGATGCTGTGATTTCCACCACATAATTGGGACTGTTTTTAATCCAGTGTCACCCTACGGCTAGAAGATAATGACCGTTCAGGATTTTTAGCTGCCTCTCTTGGGTGCAGACACGTCTTTGGATTCTCTGAATGTTTTTAGTGATATTTTGTACCAGATGAAAAAAGATGAAATTCCTAAATATTTCTGTTGTTCTTAGAAATATTTTATTAACTTGAATTACTCGCCTTCTATCACAGAGTTGTAAATGCCTCACAGTAGCTCCTTCTGAAAGACTCACAGTCATGTTATCAGCGATAGGTCCTTTCGATCTATCCTAGCATTTTTTTTGACACGTGTTGCTAACATCACCTTCAAAATTGAACACAACCAAGTAAATTTTGTGCCATTTTCAATTAAAAATATTGTTTAAATGATTTACAAGTCTAATTCCATTTTTCATGGCGTCCCGTCCTTTCAGATGCAGGTTTGGGTTAGTCTGGTAGCTGCTTTCAGAGCCTGACACCTGGATGATAAACAGCATGTGCATGCCAAACAGATTTTTAGTTTTCAGACAGCATCAATTCTTAACCTGCTATGAACTGATGGTGGAAAAGCTCTGCAGTTCATACATTACAAAGTCATTTTAAAATCTACATATTCTTCAGATTTTCATGATCTCAGTGGGAATGCTATTCTGTTTTTCCTGTCAGTACTACAGTGCACGTTGCTTCATTTGCTCCCCTTTTCACACTTAAAACTCTTCCACTTTTGTTTTGTTCATAAAACACTCCTTTCTGGTGAAACTTGTCTTTGTTCCAAGATTTAGCCTAATATGACCGCAAAACAACTTTTTCAATCAAACATGGCTACCACAAGCCAATTAAATCACATCCATACTGCAGTTAATTGCACATGTGATTAAGAACTAAGACAGCTGTTTGTCTTTGTGAACTTTCCATCTGTCTGCCATTTAGCAGAATGGTGTCATTAACGTAATATGTCCTTAGCTCATACGAAAAGCCATTCTCATTCCTACCACACACTCAGCAATTATACCTGCTCCAGTTCTCCCATTTGCATAGTTTTATAGACTATGCATTCAGATAGATTGGGTTTTCTACTTAATATGCAACACAGAGCTGTTATGGGTTGGTTTGCACAATGTATAGCTAATAATTGGCTCAACTAAGCAAACACTTTTGCTTAATATCATAGCACAGGGATACAGATATATTAATCAGTATCTCAGCTGTGTAAAATGAAAACAGTGTACATTTCACACTTTTTTTAAAAAGACTATAACGTCTGTTATCGCTCAGGTATGGGTTGCAACAAAGATCATCACTGAATCATCATGAAGAAGCCATTTTTAAAAGGCTGTACCACATGTTGGAAAGAGCAATCAGTATGTTTGGTTTGTTCTTCTGTGTGATGTTCAGTTCATGTGTTTAGTAACCGACATGTGTTTAGTGCCAGGTTACAAAGAATCGTTTATTAATTCATAAATGAATACCTAAATAGAGTGTATAATGTAGTTGCCAAGTATTTTGGTTGACACAAGTAAAATAATCATCTGCTTATGGGATTAGTTTCTCCTTCTGCAGATGACTTGTACTGTGATCAGAGCATAGTGGTACACAAACCAGTCCTCGTTCTTCTGCAGCTTCTGGTTAGTGCAACCCTCCATACCAATGCAAATGCACAGAGTAGAACAAGGATGACTCAATCTGACCACATAACGAGAAAGCCACTGGAATAGCAGGTGAATGCACCTGACTGGCAGTGAATGGTCAACTTGCTCGTAAGGAAACAGAATGTCTATATGTGGGAAATAATGTTTAGCACCACTGTGGTTTGGGCTTTACTGTTCACCTGGTGTGCTGTGTCATCAATTGAGGCAGCTGACCAAGTATTTTCAATGGATTTTTGACAGTAAAAGGAGATTGATTAATTCTACCTTTGTAAATACTGCAGTAGCTGCTTTTTTTTTGGCTTTTATAATATCAGAGTACTCGTTTGGATGAGAGAATTTCACATTCTTCACTGTAGACTCTACATGTACATGCACCATGACCATGCACCATGTAGGTTCTGATGGAAAAACGGATTCTGATGAGGCAATACTGCCTTTACCCTGCAGTCTTTTCATTGATCTATTCCGATCAATATCGTTTTGGAGAGCGATGAGACGCTTCTCAGGATACTTTCATTAGATCTTTCTAAAAACGTCAGAGGTGCCATCTGGAAGCCGGGAAGACACCCCGGAGGCTCTGTGGAAATCATCCTCGTTGTGTAGCTGTTGAAAATTTTTTTTGGGATGTTTAAATGGTATTTTGAATGAGAAGCAATAGAACAGTTACGGTATTATTCCCTTTGCATTACTTACACTGTTAAATAAGATTAGGACAACTGTTGTAGTTTTTCAGTCAGCTGTTATTGGCAAATTCTAAACTAGATATCTATAAATCTGTGTATATATAATTAAAGTTGTGTTATTTCATTACGACTCCACCTGAAAAATAAATAAGGGTTTGTTTTTCTTTTTGGATTTTTATGCTGAGGACTAAAAAAGAAGTGGAAAAAACTGCCTCAGGCCTAAATCGATTTAAATATTTAATTTGTCATATTTATGTGACCACCAATTAATGAGCTTCTTTAATTGCTCGTCACATAACTGCACTTGCATCTAATACGCTGGAAAAAGAACGTGTTTTGGAAAAAAAGTTACCTTAATAGCTGACTTGTTTAATCAGACTTAAATTTTTGCAAAAAAAAAAAGCACTGATTTATTTAAAAACCTTATCTAAAGTTCATTAAATTTAAGATTACAAGTTCATTTTTAGATGATTCAAGGGACCGTGACAAATAATGGCCTCTGCAAATCACTGGAACTGCTACTCCTCCTACAACATTGGTCCGATTTTAGTGAAACAAGAATTTGTACTGGATATGACAGTTTTTGAGCCTCATTGACTTTACAATAGATTTAAATTTCAATAATTTTTGCAGTGCCGCCAATCGGAGACAAAACTTAAAGGTAGCGCGTTACACATTACAACAACCTGGATGATGGTTCATGAGCCAAACTGATGCTCCAGTTTGCTGTCTTTAATCAAAGTTGGTCTGTGGCACATTTTCTTCACATGCGTATGATTATAGCATACAATCAAAAAGTAAAAAAAACAAGCTGTTGTTTATTTATTTGTTTGTTTTTTGGTAGGTTCATTAATTAATGATGATTCTTTTTTGTATTTTCCAAAGTGAATATAAAAGTACTATTAGTAACCACATGCTCAAAAAATGTATTATTACAATTTTAAAGATATTTTGAGAAACATGGCTATTTGCTCTGCTGCCAAGTATTGTAGATGAGATTAGGATGAGTATTCGTGTTGTGGCAAAACCCACAAATGTTGTTTTTAGTACATTTCATACAGATGTGTCCATTATATGAACCTTGGGTCACTACTTTTATAAAGATGTTTTTTCTCCTTTTTGGGATCTTTCCTGTTGTTTTGCATGTGGGTGTGAAGGTTAAACCAACATGATTCTGTGTGGTAATTTGTGGACATTAGAGATGCTGCAACATGTTTTTTGTAACTTCAGGGAGCGTGTTAACTTTCCCCGCCGTGCTTCCAATCTTTATGGTAAACTAAGCTAATTGCCTCAAGGCTTCATCCTCATTATTCATGCTTGTAGGCTTGAAACTGAATTGATCTTCTCACAGAACTCTCTGCAAGAAAGCCAATATGCTTATGTCCCAAAATGTCTAATAATTCTGATAAGCTTTTTAAAGATTAAACCCATAATAGATAGAAACTTCCACATATATATTGTTTATCATCACCTTGAAGGAGGGTAGGTTTGTGAGTCTCTGCTCAGAGCATCATTTTTGTGTCTCCTCAGGTTGGACTGAGTGCACTTCACTGGAGAACACAGAGTGTTTGGCAGACGAGATAAAAAGTGTGAAGAGACTTCTGCTGTTTGTTTGTTGCTGAACAGCTGCATTGACTTACCTAAAAATTGTTGAATTCACAGATACCTGCGTGTGATGATGCATGGCCAATTAAAACACTTGAATTAAGAGATTTGTAGATTTACGAATTACATGAAGAGTTTCTATTGACAAATCACTGTGCTATTGTCCATGTATAATATAAAATGCCATTCTGTCTTACGTGACAAAAGTAAAACATTTACAGGTATACAGATTGTGTAAAGCACTGATTCTTAAAGCTTTATAATGTATCTATTCAGATGATTGTGTTTTATTTTAACAATAGTTTTTTGACACAACAGTATTTACATTTACATTTAGAGTTTTATTTACAATAGAAACACCAGCGGCACATGGACTTTGCTTTGAGAACCTTGGGAATAAAGGTTTAAGAATAAATTCTTAATAATCTAAACAGTTTGTCTTGATAATAAATCACGACATAATGCTAGGCCTGTTAATTAATTCCTTTTTAAACACTAATCAGAAGGTAAGAATCATTAATCACTACAGTGGTTTTTAGGTCAGAGAGATTTGTGGTGCTTTGGCACCATTTGCACAAAACCAGTGTGTGAGAATAAGTGAGAACAGAGCCACCACAATGCAGAGGTAGTTTTTCTGCTACCTCTACACCTTTACAACAATTAAAATGTTGTACCCTTAATTATTGTGGTGGTATCCGAACACTAACTGCTAGAAACCAAATAACTTCCTGACAGCCAATGGGTCACAAGGCAGTTCGTACTGCTGTGCCGCTGATTAAATTCACCCAATAATTAAGCAGACATCATTGATTCCCTGCAGAGAAACGGAGAAATGGAGTATGTGTGTGTGTGAGAGAGAGACTCTCCATGGGTCCCTGTGCTTCCTGTAGCCCCTGCAGCGGTGGGACAGTCAGATATGCTTAATTTGGGATTTGAGCATAAGTCGATTCCACTTAAACAGACAGTGGTGGTTGGACACATCGATGTTCCATGCATTGTTGACTCTCATCATTTGCCTCCTCTCTGACTTCCTCTGTGTAATTGACAGAGCGATCGAAGGCCACGCGAATGTGTGTCCTAGATTATGACTTTAATGTGAGTCAAATGTGGAGTGTAAGAATGTAAAACTAAAGAATTACATTCCAGTGTAAGACTGTTGTAAATTACCAAAGGCTTTATAAGTGAGACTTAGTAGTGTTTGGTGTTAACAGGCAAACACAGATAAGAGTAAGGTTAGGGGCTAGTTAATAAATGTAGTGATTCAGGTAGGTCTGGTGAATTCAATAATGCAAATATATGCTCATGTGGGTGCCTTCCTGGTTTTACTGTTGTTGTTTTTCTCTCATCTTTGTGGGAATGTAGGATGCACACCGCTCATTACCAGCAGAGATGCCTGAAAATGAATGCATTATTAATTAGAGTCGGTGGAAAGATAAAGATAAAGATTTTTGTAAGAACCAAGCAAACACTATAACTTCTTCATGATAATGTTCAAGTTTCTGACAATACAAATAGAAAAAGCCATTGAGGCAACTTTGTTGTGATTTGACACTATAGGCTTTCCTGAAAGATTTGCAAGGAGAAAGCATCTTCTCTAAAAAGAACACGGCAGCATGACTTAGGTTTGCAAAGCTGCATCTGAAGAGATCAAAGGACTTTTGGAAAAAATGAGACCAAAAGTTTTTGCATTTTGACTAAACATCTCTATAGAACCATGCTGGGCGACAACCAAACAGCATATCAGTAGAAGCGCCTCAAACAGCTATCAAACATGGTAGTGGAGGCGTGATGATTTGGGTTTGTTTGCAGTCACAGAACCTGTAAACCCTGCAGTCATTGAGTGGACCATGAACTCCTGTGAATACCAAAGTATTGTGGGTTCAAATGTGTGGCCTTGTCTCCGACAGTTTAAGCTTGTTCCAAACTGGGTCATGCATTTGAACAATGATTGGAAATACAGCAACAAATCTACAACAGAATGGCTCAAAAAGGAAAAAAATCAGGGATTTGCAATCAGCGAGCATCAGCGAGCAGCATTGTTTGAAGCTCCTCCACAACAATGTGAGAGACTGATAAAGTCATACAGAAAAACCTGCTTCAACAGATTATTGGTGCTAAAGGTGATTCTACAAGATATTAAATCATGAAATATATAGTTTCTCATGCGCTTTTCAATTTGGGCTAGTTTTTGTTAAATAAATGTCAAAGTCCAGATCTCAACCTGACTGAAGTGCTGTGGTGGGACGTTCAGATCTATGCAAAAACGAATGTCCTCAAACCTCAATAAACAGAAGCAACGCCCGCAATGATGTGAGAGACTGAAGTGATATAGAAAACAATTACTTCAAGGTATTACTGCTAAAATGGATTCTACAAGCTATTGAATCGTAGGATTTACTTGCATAGAATTCTTTGAAAACTTTCTTTTTCACATGAGTATTACTCTACGCAAACAAGGTTAAGCATGTTTTACGGCACTCCTGCAGGTATAGCCCTGTGCAGCTTTCTTTTCATGCTGGAAGTGGGAGAAATCTCCCTGCTCCCTTTCCTCGACCTCACCGCCTCTCATCAGCAACAAAATTTGTCTGCACAGAAGAAGCAGTGGGAGCTACACCTACGCAGCTCCGTTGTTCTGTATGCAGTAAGGCAGGTGAATAGTTGTATGTTATGTAAGAATTAATCGTTAAATCTCCACCAGGGTAATGGAGCTGACAGGTTTAACAACTTTCCCAGCAAAAAGCCTGACTAATGATGATGTTTTTACTCCAGCTGTGATAGCAACATTTTGAATTTGATGCAAAAGACTTTGACATAGCAGCAGCAGAGGGATAGTAATAGCCAGACTGAAACGTATAGTTGTGTGAATTCAGACGCTCGGTGTTTCCTGGATGATGTCATTAAACTTAAACTAAGAATTAGGAATCCTAGCTTTTCCAGCAGTAAACTTTTCAAAGACAGATAGTCTTTTCTGGATCAGTCTCACCACCAAAACTCTAAAACTACCTTTTATCTGTACAAAACCCTATCCCTAACTCCCTTACCCAAACAGCTAGTCAATACCCTGTTGGTTCTGATAGCAGAAAATATCTGACCTTGAGCAATTTAACAGCAGTGTTGCTGTAAGTTTTTTTTTTTTAACCTTTCTCGACTGTCATGGATTATTATGATTGAATTATGAACTTACTGAGGAAGCTCGAGACTGTGCAGTACTGTATGGTACCGTTAAATGGTTGCGTCTCAGGAGAATTGGAGGGAGTCAGTTAGCTGCTAATGTTAAAGCTAAGACTAGCCTACAGCAGGTTTTTACACATGTGACTGAATCGCATTGAGTTTTCCTGTGCATTCTTTTAACTCTCATATACATTTGTTCTTATGCTTTGAAGAGCTTTTTAATCAAATTAACGTGGTTAGCTACCCACACTGAATAACGCCTTTGCCATCATTTCATGAAGGACTAAATCCTTTTCACTCTGTGACTCTTTATTGTGTGGGAACTATGTTGAGGTTATGTTGCTCAAAAGAAGCAGTCCTTTATGAAACTGTATGGTAACGAATGAAAATACTGTCATAAAGTTCTTCTTAAAAAATAATAATGTATTGACTGACTTTGCTTGAAAGCAAAGATAAATCTCTGTGGAAGTTTAATTTCTCTTATAGGGAGATGATTAGAAAATCTTTATCCGTATTCTTGTTGACTACAAGTGATAAGTGTGAGTATCACACACAGAGCTCATGTGGAGTCTTGTTGAAATGCTTTGGCTCAAAATCTTCAGAGATTCAGCCTTGAGGGTTACGACTGACATACTTAGCTGTGTTCAGCGTCACATCCATTCAGATATTCATCAAATAAAGACATCTTCCTGAACATGTCAGGAAGACTTTTTGGTAAGAAATAAAAGCTTTCGAGCACAATGGCAAAGCCTCTGAATGTGTATTTATTTAACCAAACAGAAGGAAAAATCCTGATGGGCCTCTTGCATGTCATTCGTTGTCTTGCTCACCTATTACTGTTGTACTAACATATGTTTCAGACAAAAAAAGAAAAAATAGCAATAATTTAGCTTTCAATGGCGCTGTTCTCTTTGCTCTGCCTTTTCTGTAAAGACCATTGATTGGTTGGATGGATTTTAGGGGCACTCTTTTGTGTTTGCACAGTTTTTTTTTTTTCCAACTAGGCTGAAAGACTCTGGCAATGTTAATATTTCTCATTACAAAGACTGTCCACCCAGAGAGAGCACACACAATGAAGTATTCTTTTCTCACTCTCCCTGTCCGCCTGTCTGTCTCTCACATTTCCGCATTTTTTTTCTCCTTCTTTCTTTTTGTGACACATTGCAGTTGGTTTTTCAAGGCCTTTTATCTGGCCGGTGAAAAAATTGGCAAAAAACCATCTTTCTAATCAAGCTCGCTGGACACAGATCAGAAGGGCTCATTGAAAAATCTTTCATTGGTTTGTTACGGTTTGGAGGAAAACCAACAAATTTTAATATAATAAAAAAAAAAACTGTATCACAAGCGGCCCTGTGTCATTATAATTCCATTATTTACTGTTTAAGCTTTTGTGGTTTCTATTTCTATTCTTCCTTTGAGACTGTTCAACCAGTTTTCTGTTATACGTGAAGAAACTGACCTATTGCTGCGAGTCACAGATCAATAAAAAGTCCTCCAGCTCTAATGGAAAAGCATTCCAGTTATCCTGGCCTGCTTGAAAAAGATCATTAATGTTGTATTCAGTAATACTAAAAAATAAATACTCATCTCTGTGCTACTCCTTCAGGCTCCATTAGCTTTGGTGCCATAAGACTTACAGATATCTGGGATTGCTCTGTAGCTGCCCATTTGTGGTTTAGACCAGCGGTCCCCAACCCCTGGGCCTCGGACCGGTACCAGTCCGTGAGTCGTTTGGTACCGGGCCGCGAAAACACTTTGGTGTCAGTGTAGAAGTGCTTTAAACGAGCATTGTTTTAAATCACTGGCAGGTTACAACTCCTCTGGTTGCAAAATTGTCAGTTTGTATAAAGGTATATGAGACACTGACCCTACTTCTTGCTTAAAATTTGGTCTCAGTCACTAGTTTCACATCGTTTTAGTACACAGTGATGCTCGTTTGATGAACTGGTGAGGCAAGTGGCTCCCATCAGAGCGTGCCCTGGTTTTAAATCCGCCGGCTGTCTCCCTGTGCCTGCGTGGGTACTCTTCAGGTACTTTGGCTTCCTCCCACATGATGAGCACATTTGGTTTGTCTTTATGTGTTAGCCCTGTGATAGATTGTCAACCTGTTCAGGGTGAATGCAGGCTCTTGCTTGGCTTAAACCCCAGTTGTGACCCTGAATTGGATATGTGGAAGAAGATGGATGGATGGTCACCACCACATGGACATGCGGTGTCCAAAGACTCAGAAACCTTTGCTTGTGACATCTTATCATAATAATGAGATCAATACTTCAAAATAGGAATTCACAAACCAGTTGGTGATGGCTCTCTCAAGCTTTCCTCTGGCTGTGACGGTAGCAGGCTCTCTGAATGTAACCTCTCTGCGTTTGAAATACTAAAGTTGTATATGTTTCTTCCTCTGAAAAATTGTTATTAGTTCTGTTACAATCATTCTCCCTTTCCTTCTAGGCCATTTACAGATTCTGCTAAAGCTATGAGAGTGAAGTAAATCCAAATCATCCAGAGGCATTAAAAAAATACCATAATTTGCGAATGAAATTCAGAGACATTCCTCGTCAAAGCGGTCCTCATTATTGCTGCTAGCTTTATCTTTAACCTTAAACACGAGCAGAAAACTGTGATAATTACTTTCTGTAAGATCATTTTTTTCCCCAGCTTCTCTACCTTCTTTCAGTAAAAACATTTGTCCTTGATCGCTTGTAGGTGAAATGAAAAGTAGTGAGAAGTGCTGCAAAATAATTTATGCCGCACATTTTTACCGATGTTAGAAGATGGCCGTCAGCTTCGTGAAAGAGATCAATGTTCCTTATTCTTTTCTTCTCTGGGCACCACAAAGTTTAAGTTTCTGGTTTACATAATGGTGTAACCACACCAGCCCTGATCCTGTGCTGAGGAGCCTCGCTTCAGAGCGCGGTGTCGCTCGGTCTTTGTCATGAAGTTATGAGCGCATCAAACCGACAAAAAAAGCCAAAAGAAACCCAACTCAGTTTCTCTGAATTGTTTCACTGACTTTAAATTTAAAATGGTAATTGGTTGGTGTGGTAATAACTATGTGTCGGTCGGTAGTCATCCCGCAGTTTCAGTCTTTTTTTTTCTTGTGCAATAAGTGAAATACAGCAAAAAACTGGAGATAAGCACTTCTGTCAAAAAAAAAGAGCTGTGTTCTGCGATAAGGCAAAGAACCATCACACCCAACAAGCTCTTGCCATTTTTCCCACTTCGCTTCTTTGAGTTGCTGGTTATTTGAACTGGAGTGAGGGATGCACACTGAAACAATCCCCCAACCCCCCAAACTGTCATTATAAGTTGCCAACAAACACACTTGCATGGCTCAGAAAGAGAAATATTCCATCTCAAACAATAGGACAAGGTGGTTAATTACCTGGTTCATTTTTTAATTAACAGCATGAGCAGTGCAGGGAATGTAGCAAAATAGGGAGGGTTGCATTTGTTAGCTGGATGGATTCTGTGTTTTGCCGCGTGTTGCTGCTGAGATAGGCGCTGTGCCTGGAAACAGCGGTGGTTTCGCATCCAGCAGTACCATCCGTGGTTACTCAAAGGGAAGTAATGCCAGAAAAAAAGCTAAACAAACAGCTGGCACAGTGGAGTGATATTCTTCGGGGGGGAATGAACAGCACCCCGAAAGGGGACTAAAAACATGACTGCGGTCATTACCTGCCTGATGCATTAGTGCAAAATGACCATCTAAAATCTGAGGCGAGTCATCACTGAATTCACGCTCCCAGCTCATATGTGCCACACTGGTGCACCATTTACACAATACACAACTGAATATCACATATTAGTGGTATTAGAAGAACATTTACTTTTATATCCCCTCTCTGCAAATAGACATGCTGGATTAGCCCACAAATACGTTTCCTAGAGAGGACAGAGTATTCCCTTTTTTACATTTGAAATCCGAACTACTCCTGCTGGCTGCCAAAGGCATGTGTGATTTGAGTGCATGGAAGCGGGAAGCCATGAAACAAATTGGATAAATGTTATTTCTGGAGGAATGTTTAAATGGGATGCAGGAATCTTATTGAGTCAGTCATGCTTGAAATTGGGTGAAATCGCACATTAACGGAACATGGGAGATTCTGCGTTCACCTTTTGTTAACTCGGGTGCTACTGTTTTTGTCTCCCACGCAATTCTTTGCGTTTTAAGACTTATTTCAGTGGGTCTGGAGGATGCATGACACACAGTGGATATTTACATGTGTGCACATGAGCAGTAAGTGGACACACTGCAGAGGAATTTAACAGTTTTTGGCTCCATGTTTAGCCTTTAGTGCAACATCATTGCACAGTAATTCGAAAGGTGACAGATTTAGCCCAAAGTGACTAATTTCTGGTACAATTGTACAAAGTTTCGATTGAGGTGTATTAAAACCTACTGCGGTGTAGAGGCCTTCGCTGTATAGAGACAATGAAGTGAAGAGCAGGAGGTAACGGTGTGTGAATGCGGACGTGCTCTTGCTTTTAAATCACCTGTCGAGGAGCATTGTCTTTGACTTCCTTTTTAACTAAGCTTTGGGTGCATTTGATTTGCCGAGGCTGATGCAACACAGTGAAGTGGGGCACTCGAAGTGAAATCATCCGTTCAGTTTCTTTTTTTCATGGTTTTGAGAGTAAATTAAATTTCCAGCTTTCATGCATTTTATTTGCATAATACTCAGGCAATTAACAGTCAGGCAAATAATTTACAGTTTACAGCCACCTTCTCCTTGTGCAGAGATGAGCTGCTTTTCTTTCCTCCGGTTCTTGTTTAGGATTTCTTAAGTTGCATGTGTGCTTAGACTCACATGAGCGTGCTCTTTCTCACTGGTTTTTATTTTCCAAAGCCCTGAGTCACACCTCAAGGGTCATCTTTTATCATTCCTTACTCTCTTAGTCTCTTAACTTAGCGTAATCTCAGAGTTGTATTTTGGGAATTTGGAGAAGAAGACACACAGTGCAACCGAACGTGCTTAAGACTAGCAAGGAAAAAAATAGCTGTAACTGAGGATATGAAATACAATTATCCAGCTTTTGCTGGTCTAAGATCTACACAAGATTTAATTTAAACTATCTTCAGGAAAAAACACATGATTGTTGTTTCCCTGGAGAGGTCAAAAGTTGGGTGGCTGGGTTTTTTATTTCTTAGTCTGCAGTCTGCGTTATAAAGTAAGTGCAAGTGCTGACGACTTTATGCAGGAAAAAGAGTGAAAGAGAAAAGAAAAGAATATTTCCAGAGGGGAGCTGGAATCTGTCCCAGCTGTCACAGAGCGAGAGGTGGGGTGCGCCCAGGACAGATTGGCAGTTTCGCAGGGCTAACATAGAGGAACAGACATACATTCATGCTCACATTAAGACCTTTAACCTAACATTTTTGGACTGTGGGAGGAAGCCAGCGCCACCCAGCAGGTGGATTTAACCTTGTTTGCTCTCTCATGTAAAAAATAATTTGATGTGAGTTATAAGAAAAAAGAAGAAATAGTTGAAAAAAAATGAAGGCAAACTGTATATAATAATGTAGTAATTTGCAGGTACGTTCTAACAGACCCATTGGGGTAATTGCTTCATGTTTTTCTTTAATTTTAATCACACTGAGCTCACACAAAGACCTGAAACTACCTCTTAACACTGGCGACTGTGAACACTAATTTCCTTGTTCTTTTGTGCTGTGTGACCGTTAGTTACAACCAGTGTTAGTCACAGTTACAGCATCTGTCCTCATTCTTTCTCTCACACTCTCTTTTCCCATTGAATCCTTAACTCCTTGCCTTCCTGTCTTCCTCTCCACTTTTCTGGCGCCTTCTTTCACACTGAGTGTCACAATTAGTTCTCTGCCGAGACAGGCAGGCGGGCCGGTCCAGCCAGAGTCCAAAAACCAGAGATGGCTGGTCCAGACAACTGAAGTTGGTTTGTTCCAGTTTGGCTCTGGCCAATCACTTCATTAAATGCTTGTGTGTTCAGATTTTATGGCTTTTGTCAGACCCCAGGTCTCCATTGTAGTGCAAAAGAGGCACAGTGGAGACCTGGGGCGGGGAGCTGTGAAGTTCACACAGTTTGCTGCTCTGTGCCTGAGTCTTTCCTAGTTGCCATGCTTGATTCTCCCTCTTGTTCTCTGTCTTTCTCTCTCTCAGATACCCACACTGTATTTTTTTCGCCAGAGACTCATCCACAATTGTCCAGCGCCAGACATAATTCAAAAACAGACAAGAACTCCTTGTTCACTGTTCCATATCAGTCAATTACTGTGTCTGCATTTATGTGTGTGCGTGTCTGTGTATGTTTGGGGTTGTTGGCGATGTTTCTGAATGTGCAAAAGTGTGCCAAAACGAGGGACAGGGTGGCCAGTGTGGATATGGGAGGGGGAGTTGTCATTGCTGATTGTATTAACTAACAAATCATCAGTGTCCCAATTTTTGTGTTGCTTAGAGGCTTGTTTCCAGTCTATAGACTGATCTGACAGTGATCAATAAGCTGCTGTCTCTGTGTGGGTTCATGTGTGCGGGTTTAGCTGCGTTTGCATGTGTGGACGTGACTGTGTGTTTGCGGATCATTAAGCTCCTCTGGGGATGACGCTGTTCTGTTTTCATTTGGCAGACATCAGGGAACGGGGTAGTCATGTCATTATAACAACTGAGTCGTCACACTGATGGATAATCAAACTGTAGTGCAGCTTTACAGGGAGCATGGAATTACATGGCAACCTTCACAAGTGTGTTGACAGGTTTCTTAGATTTTCCAGTTTGAACCCTCAAGGCATGATAAATTATTAATTAGCACACCTCTTTATTAAGCACTTCAACCTCCACAATGTCTCCTTTTGTCTGCTGTGATGTTGTCACATCTTCAGCCCAACCCAAATGTGGATGTGGGTGAATATGAATCTAAGGAAAATATTGAGCTCATTTAGGAATTCAAGGTGTTTGGTTTATGGCTGAAGCAAACAAGGACAGTTCACATTTGGCAAATCTTGTCACGTTGACTTGCTCATTTGGCTGTTTGGTCTGTCAAATTGGAGCATTAGGGTTGAAGAACAAAATCCAGCAGAGCAGGAAGAGGTCGCTGGGTAAAGGGAGGTCTGTGTGCCTCTGCTTAGACTGCTGCCCCCACATCCCAGACTTGGATAAGTGGCAGAATGGATGGAGGGAGAAAAAAACCTTGTATTTCTGTTTGACTTTGTTTTGTTTTTAGTCTCTTGCCAATTTGCCATTTTGATGTATTTCTCATTTTTAAAGGTTAAAAGTCACAGCAGTTAAGCAAAGAACACAGAAAAGACAAAAATGTTGAGTGGTCCAGCTTCTCTCTGTCTTTGTGTTTGTGGACCTCAGTCTGACCTCTGCAGACAGCTGCTAGCGTTGGCTACTGGACAGGCAGAGGCTGTCTAAACAAGGTAGAACCCACGCACTGGTTGGCTGACTCTCATGCCTTCACCTGTCGTACTCAGAGGTAACACCTTGTGACTGAAAGCCAGCTAGCCAGCTGGAATAATGACTGGTAGGTGGACATATAGTTAAAACGTGTTCACATCAGAGTAGCTGGGACTGTCATGACTCAAGGCAGCAGGTTAAAGTAACTCTTGTAAAAAGTAATGCATTTTACATGACATGTAAATGTAATTTATTACCTAGCACTGTAGCACTTCCAGAAGAAAACTCAGTCTGAATTCATTCGATCTGTTTTGTGTTGTTTTTCATACCAAAAAGTTCCAAAGCCAAAAGCCTTTCATTATACACACAGATGAACAAATAAAAACAACTCATTAACATTTGAGCTGAAACAACGTTCAAAATATGAATAAATAAAAATAAAAAAATCAAGAAGATTTAAAGTACAACAGAGTGAATCTTACATATCCCTCCCTTTTTGCTCAGCGTTTGCGCTCAGCTGCCTGCAAACCCTCCACAGTTTTTGTGGATATTGTGATGGATAGCGCGATGCTTAGGATGCGCCTGACTAGTTGACATTTAAATGTTTCTGCCACAGTGTGCGAAGTTTATTTTTTCACAGCACTTTCTTGAATCTACACTCCTTGACAACTTAGGTCAAAGATGTTGTGCTGCATGACATAGAAAATGATATAAAATGACAGGAAAATGAAGAATTATAAGTAGGCTTTGTGAGTAAATGCTGGGACTAGTGCACTAGGGGTGGGGGAAAAAATCGATACTGTGTAGTATCGTGATATTTTGTTTGCTAATAATGTATCGATACAGGGACAGCAGAAATCGATATTTTGTTACAAAAAAAGTTTTTGTGGACTCTGACTTCAGAGCATGTTGATCCTTTTTCTGAGCAAGAATCCTGACATTCCTTCACTGTCCAAATGTGTTTAACTTTTTTTATGGCAGCAATAAACATGACAGTTTACTTATTTTAATTTAAGACATGTTTTATTTTAATTAAGTTTAAAACTTTTTTATTTAATGTAGAATTCTATTTTGTTTTAATTTACTTTCAAATTCTTCAGTTGCTGAAGGGGCTGCATAGTTTTCACAAATTGCATAGTTCAGAATAGCTATAATTGTACCAGATGGTTGCATTCAGTTAAGTTGGACTAGACTGTAATACAAACCGTTCAGTTTGTCAACAATAAAACTGACTGAAATGAGAGAAAGACTGAGTGTGAGACTTTGTTATTAGATAAAATGAATATTGATAAAGTTTACCTTTATGTACAGAATCTGAATATCGCAAAATATTTTTTAAAAATCGCAATAATATCGTATCGTGCGTTAAGTATTGTGATAATATCGTATCGTGGGATGTATGGTGATTCCCACCTCTATAGTGCACCATATCTTGCATGGTATGGATGGACGTTAGCATGACTAAAGAAGGCTAAAACAGGTTACCGGTGCTGCCACTGCTATTGCTAGCTCCAACTGTTGAGCTAATATGAGATTGTGTGTGTCTCTGTGTGTGTGTGCCATAATCAGTAGGATTTAAAAGATTCTTAGTATCAAATAAAAAGTGAAAAGTCGGATACCATCTCTTCGATTGTGCTCATTTCACTGTTTTCTTGCTTTTAGATGAGACATGAGCGTTTCCCCTCTCAATTAGTGACAACTTTAAAGTTATGACTCATTACATGTAAAGAAAGATTTAGGATTTAAAGTCAACTTTTCCTGCTAGCATCTTTGATCTTCTTGCTTTTACATTTATTTGCATTGTTTATGTGTTTGCGAATTTGCAGCCTGGAGCCTGAGCAAGTACACTAAAGGTCATCAGACTGAATCATCCCACTTGAGGCATACATAAGTATGAATATGGCAACAAAGTGACATTGTAAGTTCGCTCCACAGTTTGTTAGTGGCAACTGAAGTAAAGTGATGAAGGTGCAAAAGAAGGAGCAGACCGCAATATTAAACGTGAAGGTTCATAAATCAAAAAAGCAGGAACTTGTCACAGTGCAGTAGAGGAGGGGAGAGTGTGTAATATTTCACTCATAAATAAATAAATTTATAGTTGATCAAAGTTGCAATTTATTCTGCACCGACTGACATGATTTTTTTCAGCAGTGAATATGAATTAAATGCATTTTGTTTAAACATAACCATGATCTTTTGCATGTGCAGTCTTTAACACACAATACACACAGACATCTGAAATAAGGACGTTGTCCTCTTATTCTTTATTACAGTAAATGTAATTATCCCAGACTGCATAATGCTACAAGACAGGGATTTGAAATTTTACAGCAACCAGATATTTTTATTACATTTCCTGATCATTAAGTAAAGCATATCTTAGGGATTTTGTGACATTGAGAGAAAGGAACTTTTATCCAAAAATGAGGCACGTTTTAAGAACTACAACAAAGCAAATGACACGTGCTAAAACCTTTGCAGGTTTACAGCAGGTCTTTTATTTGAAGGGAAACTTTTTAATCAGGAAAGGACAAAAAAATGAAAGCGATTAGATAGAGGGCATTTTCTCTCTTGTACCAGAACTACCCTCCTCTTATTTCTCTTCAAAAACTACAAGTGGAAGTGGGGACACAATCAGACTCAGAAATAACCTAATCAGTGGGGTTTGGCCTGGCAGCACCTCCCTAGGCAGAGACGCATGGGCAGGTGGCTGTCTTACAGCCACTGGCATTCTCTCCAACAAAGTGTGCGACTTGCATCAACTCAGCAGTATACCACGGGGAGTGGGATTAAACCGGGTTAGCTCAGGTCAGAACACCATTTCCATGTTGAGAAAAAGTGACACCATTATTGACACATCTCTAACCAACTCCAGATTTATAGCAAGCGCTTTGAATATCGCATGAGATGGAGCTGCCTCTCCTGTCCTGATTGTCATTGGTGGACGGGGATTGATTTGCTCTGCTGTCGTTGCAGCAAAAAGCCATAACAACAATTTCATCCATCTCTGTTTTTCCACAACATGACGGTTCATTTAATCCTGTCTTCCAAACACCAACACCAATGTGACTCTTCATCAGTTTGCACCAGACGCTGTTACTCAGAAAACTCCACGTGCTCTAAAATATGCATCATATAATTATGAATATTAATTGAACATTTTCAATGAGGAAGCAACAGCACAATCATATAGGGAAAAAAAAGAGCAGGGCATCCAATTCTTGTCTCACACTTTTTTTAATTAAAGGATTGTAGTTGAGGAGCTATGTATTGTCCAAAAACCCTAAGCCCATTATGCAGTTGCATTCATTTCATAATTATGCCCATCTCCGCTAATGCAGCAACTCATTTCAATAAGTCGAGTTCCCATTGAATAAATCCCTGAATGTTTCTCTTAATTCATTATTCTGGCTTAGTTGACATTTTCGGAATTCATGGTGTATGGGTGTAAATAATTGCTATTATGAATATGCTCATTCTAACTTATGTTGATAAAAAGCTGTTTTGAATGCAAAGGCTGACTCATTGTAAGAAAATGCATGCATATTTGCAGAGTGCATATGGATTTAGAGCTTGGTCTTAATAGGATGAGATTAGGTCCTGTTTAATAAATGTTTAAGTGGATCTATTTTTTTCTTTTCCCAATATTGTGCAAAAAATCTTGAGCTACCCCACATTTCTTTATATTTTGCTTGAAATGAGTCAGGATTTTTTTTAAATAGGTTTTTAAAGTGGCATTCTTCGGATATTGGCTGATTTTTGACTCATTTTCAGTCCAATCCTTGTACCTGACCATTTTCAGAGGAGGCAGTTTTGTTTTTTTAAGTGACTTAACTGTGGAGTATCAAGCATTTATAAAAGGCACCTAAGTTAATCTGTAAAGCACGGTGGAGGTTCTGCCATGATTTTGGCTTTATTTCAGCCAGTGATGTTGGAGATCTTTTCCCAACTGAGGGAATTATGGAACTAAACATGATTTATTGATATTTATTGCTGAGTGTTTGTGAAGCAAAGTTGAACATGCTTGCTTTTCTTAAAGAAGAAAGCACTGCAGCACTTGATAAGGTACATTGTTTCAGACTAACATCAAACATAAGCCACATTTTATAGCAACCATAACCTGGTTGCTATAGAGGATCATTCATTAAGATAAACCAGTATGAAGCTGGGTTTTATGGGCTAATGGTAAAAGGTGAGATTGCACAAAGGGCAGTGTTCAGAAGTTAGAAGTACAACTTGTAAGAAATATTATATCTCTGAAATGTTTGCCTTGTATTTATAATCAGATTAAATGCCTTCAGTTTCAGTAATGACAGGAGGCATATTAACAACATAGCTAAACATCTCCTTTTCTCTGCTAACCCTTGCTAAGCTGTTCTTTGTATATGTAAGGCTTGGGTTATAAGCCGCATAGAGAGATAGTACACAGACACATTGCAACAGCAGAATAACATTTTACTCGCTACATTACCTTTGTGTTTCCAAACAGCACAAGTTTTCCAATTCACTTGATATTTAAACACATTTCTTTAACATGCAATCTAAGACAGGACTATATATAGACAGTACTTCATACACAGTGTTATTGAAAGGCTCAGTCCATCTCTGTGTTCCACATTAAGCAGGTAATAAATATAGTATTCACTAAACATGATGTCCTGCTGTAATCTTTGTCGCTGCGGATGTTCACGATAGGATTTGGGCTTAAAGACTTTAGATGCGTTTTCTGATCAACAATGAAAAATCTTCAACCTTTTTAATAGGTTAACTTCAAGGTTTGTTTTCAGAACTTCTACATGGGCAAACACAGGAGGCAGTGACCACATGCAGCTGATGTGAAAACCAGGTGAGGGAGCAGCCAATCAGAAGACAACTGGCCTAAAGTAAGGGTGTCCTTAAAGGGACTCCATCTGTATCAGGGCCAGTGTGAGATAAGTGCAAAATGTAAATCAGAAAAAAAAATCATGAGCATGTGCATGTGTCCCTATTCTTGTATGCACATGCTTGACACTGAACTGAACAGACAAGAGCCAACAAGAGACGGAGCAGAGAAATCGATAGAAAGAGAAAATATACCATCAGGGATGTTTGGGGATGAACAGGTACACAGCGAGAGAGAGCTCCAAATGTCAGGATTTGTGCAAAGAGGAGAAAGCGAGAGAGGGAGAGGCTTTCTGACCCTGGTCGGTCCCCTATTGATAGAGTTGCCATGGGAACAGATGTCAGGGCCCACATGAAGGGCGCTGGAGGTTGAAAACTGTGTGTATGTGTGCGACTGAGTACGATAGAGTTTCAGTCACTGGCCACACTCTGGTCATTTGTCATCAGAAGTGTGATTAAAACTCACTCATAAACACATGATAGTGTGCACAAACCCTGTTAATGAGCAAGCAGATTTAAAGATGGAAGCTGATGTCTTTGAGGGGACCAACAAACTGAAAGCTGCTGCTGAGTCAGGCACAGGTTGTTAATGGTGGTTTTGGTAGTTTGGTGATACTCTGAATACACTAGTAAGTAATCATTTTTTTAGTGATTTATATTTAACTTGCCTTTCTTCTCTGGCAAATATGAGCAGGCTGCACGTCCACAGTGACCACTTATTATGAGGTTTGTGTTATTCCAACACGTTCTCACTCCCGAGGCATAATATTTTACGCTAGGTGACAAATCAACAACATGTTACGCTTCCGGGCATCCAACATGTTCCTAAATGACGAGATCGGAAAAAGGAGGAAACACGAGAACCGTTTGGAATCAATCCACACATGTTTGTTCATTTTCCTCAAATTGCTTTGGAAAACACTATTTCACGTCATTAAAATGCTGGTTAGGGCTGGAATACATGGCTGGAACGTGTTTTACCGCAGGACCGTCATTCCACTGTATTTCACCCATAACCCGGCGTGTACCATAAGAACGCCGAAGGTCGCCTTTCGCGTTCCTTAGGAATGCCACGGACGTGACAAATCGTCAGGATGTTATTCCTAGGGAGTGAGGACGGGCTGTTTATTCCACTGTCACAGCTGCCACTGTCCTGTTTTTGTGAATGTGATATCCCTTTTAAGCCTCAAAGTAATTATGATGAATAAGGCATAAACATTCACTTGGACTAAAGAAAAAAATTGATTAGATTTCAGTGGTCAAAGGACAACTTTGCTGATCATCTGATAAACAGCATTTAAAGCAAATTTAGATGTAAATGCTGGTTGTGCATAATTATTATAAAGGGAGCAGCGCTATGGGCTGCTGCTTTAGAATAAAAATAAGATGAATTTGAATGAAGCTCTGTTGCGGGAATGGTGGCCAAATCATGTAACAAATCAGGCTCTGCCAAGTCATCTCAGCAGATCCAACTGGCCCTTTCCTAAAGCTCAGCACTGTGACACCAACAGTGTGCCCAGATCTCCTCTTGCTCTCCGTCTTCCTGTCTTGAAATAAAGCTGGATAAAAAGACTCCATTGCCTACTGGTGCTGTTACTGCAGGGTCAAGGGAGAGGAAATTTAGGTTACCCAGTTGCCAGAAACCAAATCACAGGTGGAGGGTTAAATAGGCCCAAAGAGGAACGGGAGAGTTGAGGAGAGGTGGGTGGTCTGATGCTCTACAAAGTCAACTTTACAGACAAAAGTTTACAATCTAATATCTGTTAGTTAGCTTTGTAGGATTTACAGCACAATGAGTTCAAAGTGCTTGAGGCTCTTTATGATTTTTTTATACAGGTAATTTTTATTTAAAGAGAAGCAAGTTTCCTGCATTTATCACTGAATACCAGCCATATAGAAATATCTGAGCGCCCTCATTTTTACAGCGTGAAGCTAAATGTAAGCTTTAAACAGCTGTTTGAGAAAGAAAAGTCAAAGTAAGACCTCAGAATTTGTCATTGTTCCAATCAAATTGGAAAATGCTTTGGGTAAAGAACATTCCCAGAAAGAAAAATGAAACCAGGAAATTTCCAATAAAACTCCCAAAACATATTTCCTAATTAGGTTCTTGTAAAATAAACATTTGTCACTGCCTTCTGTCAACATGCAGATCTAAATGGCTTGAACATCATATTTTGCAAACAGCTATTGATTGCAAAATGGATATCAATATATGTGTTCTTAAGTAAGTCTCCAAGAGTGTGCAAAATGGATTGAAGTCATCACGAGGAAGTGCTTTCATGTTTGAACTCTGGTGAAATTGATCTCTGATGCAGTCTGAGTCTGTCTTGATAAAGGGCTACTCTTTTAAAGAAAGCACCATTAAGTCCCATTATAAAGACACCAGACTTTTAGAGAAAAGCTTCATTAAATAGAGAACACAGCAGCTCTTATGTATCCTTGCTCGGCATGGCAGTGTTCAGGGAGTCCCTACACATGTATTTATGATATACATTTTATTCCAGCTATGTTTGGATAAGCATTGTAAAGTGCAGCTGGATGTAGAACATAGAAATGAGCTATGCTTGCTATATGGATGGTACCCTGTCTCTTTATGGCTCTTTGGGGCAAAGGTGTCAGCCCCCCAAGTGAAAAATGGAAGCTCTCAGCAGCATATCATCCTGTTCAACAGGTAAATCATTCCACCTGAGGAGTTTTATTTTGTAAGTCTGCCTGCGAAGGGAAGAGCTGTTGATGTGTAGGCGTAAGTTTAAGTCTGTGAGTGTGTTTGTTTGGAGTTTTGATATTTCTTAACGCGGGAAAATGAGCGACACTCTGCTCGCTTGAGGTTTGTTGCGAGTGATAAAGTGCGTGTGTTTGGCATCGAAAGGGCAGATGAGTCACTCTGATGTGCAAGCAACATTAAACAAGACGCTTTATTTTAATGGCTGTTAAATCTATTAAATTGGTGGTGCCGCCTGGCTATTTTTGTCAGCTGCTGTTCTCCCCAGTATGAGAAACGAGCTGGATATTCTCGGTCCCTTCAAGTTTTATGAGCTCTGCAGCTTGGAATCCTCAAATAAGTCCACACTCCCTAAAATGCAGAGATAACTTGTGCTGTGAAAAGACATTTACATTTAAATCATAATTGGAGAAAAGCCGTGATTATTCAGTCCTCCTTGTGGTTTATAGGCTCTATTGTATGAATTAATGAATATTTTTGCTGTGTTGGAGTATACATCACAGCACTGCTTTGTGCCAGTGCAGATGAGATGGTGCGAGAGGGCAGAAAATGAGCTCATTCACTGGGCTACGGTCCTTTTTTTTTTTTTTTCTTTGCAAAGCTACAATCCGTTTCTTTTGGTGCCCGCCAGCCCCTTCTGTGCTGCCAAGCAGCTGAATGTTTTGCGGAGTCATGGGCAGCATGGCAGGGCTATGTCGAAGCCAAATTGATCAGTCTTTTAAACTACAGCCAAAAGCTGCCACCATAATAAAGTTACGCCTTGATCATGTTGTTGTGATCCATAAAGCACACAACACAGAGATGGAGGCAAATACGGGCCGGCACACCAACCCGTCTCTGCTATATTCGTCCTCCTCGTCCCTTTCTCCTCATTTTGATTTTCCTCTCTCCTTCTTTTTCTTTATCTGTCTCACCACTCCTTTGCTCTCGACTGCATCGCTGCTTTTGTTCTGTTGCCTCTTTGGAAGCAGTAACAGGTGCTGGTTTTCAGCCTCTCGTCCTGGCTGACCACTCAGAGCCTCTGCCTGTAGTTCAAACACATGCACAAAGTCCGTCTCTGGAGCACATTCATCCCCTGACAGGTTGAACAGGCTGGGCCATGTGTTAGGTCCAGATGGGGCTGCTCCATTACTTTGGCTGGCTGGAGTGAGCAACACACGGGCTATTATGGTTTATATTGACGCTTATTCATAAAAGATAAGATAAGATAAGATAAGATGACCTTTATTAGTCCCACAGGTGGGAAATTTGTTTTGTTACAGCAAAAGTGCAAAGTTATGTAGCAGAAATTAGAAAACACTGGAATGCAATAAAATACAATAGAATAAAATAAAATACTATATACAATAGAATAAAATAGAAATACAAATGCTATATACAACTGAGTAGGAAAATACAAAAATACAACTTTGTCAGAAGTCTTATTGCACATGTGTGGGTTTGTGTGTTTGATCAGCTGCAAAAGTCTTTATTGTGGAGTCTGACAGCAGTGGGGAGGAAAGACCTGCGAAATCTCTCCGTCCCACACCGTGGGTGCCGAAGTCTCCCACTGAAGGAGCTGCTCAGTGCTGTCAGAGTCTCATGCATGGGGTGGGAGATGTTGTCCAACAGGGATGACAGCTTAGCCACCATTCTCCTGTCACTCACCACCTCCACTGGGTCCAGAGGGCATCCCAGAACAGAGCTGGCCCTTCGAAACAGCCTGTTCAGTCTCTTCCTGTCCCCAGCAGAACAAAACACCTAGGGTTTCAATAGTTGAATTTATGTTTGACTGGGAAACACTCATTACATTAAGCTTCCAAATGAATGGAGTGAGTATTTGTCTTCATATTATTATTCGTTCTTATTAGTGTTTAAATCTCATATAAGGTCAACCAATGCTAAATTAAAAAAGTGGGCAGGTGGAGCTGTAAAAATAAGTGGAAAAGCTCAGCTATACTATTATACTGAATGTTATTCTTTGAGGTATAGCTGCAGCTCTCTGAGTCAGTGAATTGTAAATTGCCTGATTGCAGCAAAGGTCTTGACAGTTTGTCAATATATGAAGTTTTTATTGTAAACAGTTCAGCATATTAGAAAACTTTTGACCCTTAGGGCAGGAGGGGTTTATTATTGTGGTTTGTTTCATGAGGAAAAAATAAAAGATTATCTGTCAGTGACAGTGTCGGCTTTTTGAAGTGTCAAATTATAAAACCTGCTGTTACTGTGAAATGTGTTGAAGTGTGTAATGTAAAAGGTTATTGTACTCACTTTGTGTTCAAAGGTTCATAAGATTAGTGGTTTTGCGTAAGACTTTGACTCAAGGTGGTCTATAAGTTTACAGTCAACAGCCACTTTATTAGGCACACCATGCTAATTGTGGATTGAACCTGTTTGCCTTAATTGTTTATGGTATAAAGATTCAACAGGTGCTGGAAACATTGCTCAGAGATTTTGGTCCTTATTGACACAACAGCTTCGCACAGTTGCTGCTGATTTGTATGCTTCACATCCATGTTGGGAATCTCCTGATTCACATCCATGATTGGGAAGACTAAGAATGCAACACATACGAAAAGTGCTCTATTGGACTCCAGTCTGGTGACCGTGGAGGTCAATTGGGTACAAGGAACTCATTGTCATCTTCAAAAACCCAGTTTCAGATGATTTGAGCTTTGTGACATTTTCAGTTATCCTGCTGGAAGCAGAGATCACAAGATACAGGTACACTGTGGTCATAAGGGGATTGACGTGGTCAGCAACGATACTCAGGGAGGCTGTTTTTAATTTAAAAAGTGATCAGTTGGTACTATGAAAGTATCGGGAAGAAAATGAATTGTTGTCCAATTATGGGTATTTTGACCCGACCGTGTTCTCAGCAGATCATCAGTTTCTGAGCAGCCTGTCTGGCATCTGCCATGGCACATTCAATAAAATCACCTTTCTTCCCCATTTTGATGCTCGGTTTGAACTTCAGCAGGTCATCTTGAACATGTCTACATACCTAAATGCATTCATTTTTTGCCATGTGATTGGCTGATTAGATATTTGTATTGAATAGCCCAATCACCTAACCAAAGAACGTGGCCATTCAGTGTGTGAGCTAAGGCAGTTTTGCAACTGACTGAATTTCTAGATGCATGTACACTGGAGTCAAACATTCTATAAATATGAGAACTTAAACATAGCGGATGTTAGTCGTTTTGAAAAAGCTTTCTAAATTCTACGTCACATAAAGAAATGCCCTGTATTAATGCAGGTAATGGAGAGTTTTTCTTTGACAAATGCCTCACAGGTGTGAGAAATCGTTTTGTGACATGCACTCAGGTTAATCAGTGGATGACATTAAAACTGTAACTCAGCTGTATGAGCATTACCGTGTGTTGAAATGCATAGTATAGAACCCCAGAGAGTTACATCTCTATAAAAGGCTGGTGTTGCTCCACTGATTATAAATTCTTGTAATGCATCAGATTGTGCATGAATATATTTTCTCAAGGCTGAATTATGACTCCGCTATAAACCTGTGTCATATTTTAGTTTTTTTATAGAGATGAAATAAATCTCTTGTGTTTGCTAAATAAACCTGCATCTTTCTCTCTGCTCAGTGCCCGTTTGAATAATAGCCGAAGCTGGTTAAGAGCGGCTATAAAACTAGTAAGCACAAAAGCAAATGTATCAGCTTTGTGTTTTTAAATCTATACTGGTTTATTTTTCTTTTGTCGTTCCAAAGACTAACGCGACAGAATAGCATCCCATTCAATTTTATATTCATCAAAGTAAATCAGACAGTTTCTTATGCAAATGATAAGTAGCTCTGTTTTTAACCTTGACAGTTATTGAATTTAAAAATGGGAGATTCACAATAAACAACCCTCAACAACCTTGTGTTGCGTCCAATATGAGTTTCTCTGCTTGTTTTCGTCCGTCAGGGCTAAAGTATACGGCACTAAAATCCATATCGCGGTATAATTTGAAGCACGTGCGGTAACGATATATATCACGATACATACGTTATACATTTTCTTCTGTATAACATATTTTCCACACTACAAGGCGCACTTAAAATCCTTTAATTTTCTCAAAAATCGAGAGTGTTCCTTATGTATGAATTCTGGTTGTGCTTACTGACCTCGAACCGATTTTGGCGTGCAGAAATCTGTTAAAAAATGTTTTAGTACAACTTTGGTAAGCCGCACTGCTTGATGGATTGTCAGAGCATTACGGCTGCCATGGTGAGGAGCTTCGCGGAGTAATCTGGGTCCAAAACTCCGTCCCCTTCAGGTCCCAAAGTCAAACGAACACTGAGAGTTAAAAACAGTTAAAATTCTTTCTTCTTTAATAAAATCATCAGCGTTGCTGGAGCTGGAGGATGAACGCCAACTTTTTTTCCACTTGATAAAAGTTAACGTGAGGGATTCTGGTGGTCAGGGACAAATGCAATCGCATAGCAGGATGCTATACACGGGCCAAACTTCAATCAGGAGAACAACTAAGATTATTCATCCACAATATCAGGTTAGTTATTAATATACTGCAAGAACATGGGAACAGAACAGCTACTTCATCTCTTTGCTATGACTGTCGCCCGGCATAATTTGCAGATGATAATGGTTGTAACTGCTGCGATCATGCTTTCGACCAAAACAGACGCAGCTTGATGACATCATCAACATGCGCTATCGCGATAGAGCGGTATAGTCAAAATCTCTATCGTTGGCCAAATTTATATCGTTTCTATCATATATTGTTTATATCGCCCACCCCTAACGGCACTATATCTTTTTTGTAATTGTTGGTTCAGCCCTCAGTTTTGGGAAGACTAAGAATGTTTAGCGTTGCAGCTGACAATAGCATAATTCCCAAGCTATTTTAGAATAAAATGAATGTAGCAGGTGCATTAACCAAATCAGTGGAGTCATTCAATTTCGTTGTTATTTTTATTTGGCACCACGATTAAAACCCCAGCAAAAATAAAAGTCTTTACATCACTGAATGTCTTATATGTTGAATGAGAAGTCAGTTTTTAACATTCTCCAGCCTTGATAGCTTCTTCTGCTATGGTGTGTCGTGGGCTCCTTTAGAACAGACAGGCTGTGTTAACTGAGCATCTTATCAGGCTTTCTGAAACTCTTCATTAACTCTTTTGGTGTCTCATCCTTTCTCTGCTCTCTTGTTGAGTTCTGTTCTCTCCTGTACTGGAGGCATGTGTATGTGTCAATGCTAACGTAAAGCCACATAAAAAAAACACATGTAATTTACCAGTTTACTCTCATGCATACTGTACATAGACATAACTAAGTAGTTGGACACACCAGTGGTTGTGCCTTTGAGCTATAATTAGATTAAAAGGACTGCATTAGAAATTGTTTTCTTAAATTATGTGCTTTGTGAGATAATAATGTTTAAGAATCACTGAGATAAACTAGCACCATTCATTAGCAGGAGACCCTTTGTTGCTTTTATCTTTAGTCCTGTTGTTGAAAAGCCTCCGCTATTTCTTATTACATTTTATTGGATTGTATCTTTTATTATATAGCCTATTGATCAACAGCTAGCAACAGTGACAAACTCTGTAAACACTGAGCTCTTGTTTTCTGATGTGGAGCTCACATAAAATGCTTCAACCCTGGACACCAAAGTCTTAAGGCAGTTTTTGTGGACTGAGTCTGAATGTGGTTTCTCTGAAGGACTTTTCTTTTACAGATACAAAGAACGAAACACTGAAATGATGTCAGGCTGCTAGAACATTAAAAATCAGTGCAATGACCAAGGAAGAACTATCATCTGAAGTGGGCATATTTTAGGAAATAGTGTTGTCTTGAGTATTAGTGGAGAACCGCTGGAATGACCAAAAAAGCCAAGACCAAAGTGGGGTGGGTCCAAATAAAATGAGTCAGCAGGAATCATGAATCAGGTCAGGACGGTCCAGCTATATTTTGAAAGTTCTTGGGTTTATGTGTCATCAGCTCTTTGTGTGACACCTCATAATCTTTGCATTGCATTGCTGTGTGTGTGTGGGTGTGTGTGTAAGACAGTGATTGTGAAGTGACAAGTGCAGTACAAGCTAACCTTGTCTCCTTGTTAATTGGTTGTGCATCATGATGCTGCTGTTCTTCTCTTTCTCCTCTTTCGGTCTCTTTGTGGACGTGATGTGGGTTGCTGCCAATTATCTTTGAATATATTCAAAGCAGATCTTTGTGTTATCAGGTCTGCTTTATTTTCTAAGTTTATCCAAGTCAAGTATGAATTTTCTATGAGTACTTTTCTGATAGGTGCAGATCAAAATTGTGTCTCTGTAGTGTGTGCTTGTGTGTGTGTTGGATGTAATTTGTAGCAGAGACAGAAAAGTGTAGGTGCACTTCCTGCTACTTTCTACTGTGCAGACATCCTGCTGCTAATGAAAGGAGAGAGATAATGAGCAGGAGGGTGTATTTTGCCCTTTCTTATGAAGAGAAAGTAATTCGAGCTATGCAAGTGCGAGACCTTGTTCACCTACTTACACCGGGGAAACCTGTGTGTTGTTGTCAGTCAGTTTGTTAACATTTTTGCCTGAAGCTTGGTTTGATTACCAAATCTCCTAATGGACCATTGGTGGGTGTGGCTCAAACTGCTATTTAAAGAATAATCACAAATTTAGCTTGCTGGCAATTATCAGCTTGGCTCTTTTACCATGTAGTACCGCCATACTTGTCAATGCTCTTGTCACATCTCGTTTAGATTACTGTAATTCTCTCCTCTACGGTCTATCTCATAAATCTCTCCATAAATTGCAGTTAGTTCAAATACAGCTGCTCGTATTATATCCAGAACTAGATCCACTGAACATATAACACCTGTTCTTAACCCTTTAAAACTGGTCAGAGCGGGCACGCTCTGTTTTGCATAACTATTTTTAAATCCCGGTAGCTCTGCAGCCACGTGAGCTAGCGCAATACTTTTTTTTGCATATGAAACCGGAGGAGTTGTACTTACATCTTATGCCATCAGCTTGTCCTCGGTCACAGTTTCCTTCCACATATAGCTTTGCAAAAACTGCATAAAAAGCACTTGCAGCAACAAAAACATAATATTCCAGAAACACGCTTTGCCGATCCGATCAGCTGTTCATAACACTTCCTATGTTGGAATAGACGTTAGCACGAACTATCGCATGTCCGCCATTACCTGCCTGAAACCGGAAGTGACATCATTTCGCGGAAATGTAGTTTTTTTTTTACCATCAGGGCCTCATGAGCCTATACTGGTGTTTTTAAAAGTTATCTTTGACTTTATGACTTTCTGTGTCGTTTCTGGGATGCTTAGGACTCATATTGCACTGCTGGAAATAGTTTATTTTGATGCATATGCTGCTTTTTTGCAAATTTGCATTATAATATTTATTTTCGTTTTTCCTGCAGTGTATAAAAATTGGTGTATTTCAAAAATAAAACTATGAAGACACTCAAAATAAATTTCCTGTGGTGGGAAACTATTTTGTGCAACTTTTTTGTATTTACAGTTTTGAGGGATAAGCCTCTTAAATTTCTCTAACTAGAAATATATGTTAAAAAAACAAAAACGATTTTCAATTTTTTTGTAGTTTATTGCACTTTTTTACAATTTATGTAATTACTATGCACTTAATGCAGACATATTATTAAAATTTAGGCTGTAATGGTTGTATTGATGTATAGCAACTTGAAATGTTCCCAAAAATGGCTCCACAGCATGTAAAAATATAATATAAGCTCTGGCGGACTTGGTTCTATGGTAGGTCTTAAAGGGTTAAACAGCTCCATTGGCTTCCAATTCACCTTTGTGTTAATTTCAAGATCTGGCTTCTTACTTTCAAAGTGCTTCATAACCTCGCTCCTCCATATTTATCTGATCTTCTCCATACGTACTAGCCCCCTCGTACACTCCGCTCTTCTTCAACTTCCCTTCTGTTTGTTCCACCTGCTCGCCTGACTGCCATAGGACTCAGAGCCTTTAGTTGTTCTGCTCAGAGACTTTGGAATGCACTTTCACCAGATCTCCGGACCACAAACTCTCTCACCACTTTTAAATCACGTCTCAAAACCCATCTATTTAGAACGGCATACCCTTGATTCGGTCATAGTCAATTTTTTACCTTGCTTAGCCTTTATACTTTCACGCTACATCTTATTATATTGTATTGTTGCTGCTGTTTGTACTATTGTAAGGTGACCTCGAGGGTCTTAAAGGCACCTATAAAATTAATGTATCATTATTATTATAGTGTAAAGTAACTGGAATTCAGTATGTTCATAGGTTACCGATTGATGGTTATGGGGGTTTCAATCATGGTAAACATAGCTGCAGATAACCGTTATATTGACTGATATTGATTATTCATTAACCGTTTTCTTATTTGATTAGTTACATGTTTACTCCAAAGCAGAAAAAAATAGATATTGTTCTTTACAATTTTTCCCATTTACTATAATGTCAGATAGAGAACTGTAGTGAATTTACAGCTTTTGAGGACACTGAGAATGGATTTAGTACTTAAGGATGAAGTAGCTATCAAAACTGTTTCCAACACGATATTGTGATTATCTTAACAGTTTAACACCATTATGACTAATTAATGATTTTTCCACGCTCTAAATTTTGAACAGGTTGGTGGTATTATCTTTAGTTGGTAAAAGTGTTTTGGTTTTTTTTTTAAAGTTTTTCCATTTCCTTTTTGTTCAATGTCATCTTTAATAAAGTCAAACGACGGACACAAATTTGCAGTCGGCTCGGTGTTTACGTTTTCATGATGTCTTCATGATGCTTCCATGGTGAAGACACACGATAACACAAGTAGTAGTTTATTTTTATGTGGAGAATACACAAACCCACATACATTATAACATACCATAATAGACCCATTTCTGTAACATACTTACATATCTATATTATTGCTAATATATATTGTAATATATCTATATCACTAAAGCACTTCTGGATGGATGCAAACTGCATTTCGTTGCCCTGTACCTGTGCATGTGCAATGACAATAAAGTTGAATTCTATTCTATTCTATACTGGGGCAAGTACTAACAGAGAGTTTTAAAAAAATAACAGCATTAAGAAAAAAAACAAAGCAAAGTAACCCAAATGGGTAAGATTAGAGGTCAGTTCTGCACTTAATTAAGTTTTGATTCATTGTTCAGTCCTATTATAATGTGAATCTTGTGTGTATAAATAGTTCTGTCCTCCTCAGTTTTCCCCTCCAGCTTTTCCTGATTTTGCCTTGTTGCATTTTGGATCCTTTTGGTTTTTTTCTTATACTTTGATTTGATCTCTTTATTATCCACAATAGGTTGTTTACATTTGCCAAATAAATACCAAAAATCTATAGTTTGTGCTAGACATAAAATTCAAATAATTTCAGAAAGAAGAGAAGAAGCTTTGTGGATATATTTTGTTTATCATGGTAGCACAAGACATTAACAAGGCACTGCTGTCTGAACACAGCACCTAAATTATACCAATGTGTGTTTCACAGTGCCGTAAATTCAAATGGAGAGCTATTTTGTAATTTTACCGTCAAAATTACAAAATAAGTCTATTAGGCCTGTATGAAACATAAAAGGTGAAATCCCAAATCATCCATCACTGTGACGGAAAAAGTAAAAAAATTGTCTTAAATTTATTTTGGTGTTTTGGCCGCACTGGCATTTTAAAAAGAAAGAAAGGCAAGTTGACATAATACTTTTATATTATGTCTTAACATACCAGATGTAAGGTGCTCCTGATACCTCAGATATATCACCTCTTTATCTTCATACTTCGAATATATGTTGACTGTTGGCATTACTCAGGATCTCCCAGCGTTGTCTTCCCCCCTTCTTTGCCTTCTCTCTGGCCCCACCCCACCCGTCCACCTTTCACCACTCCTATACATTTTCCAACTTCCCTGCTGCTCCCTGATTAATTACAAGGTCAGTATAAACAAAAGGGTGCAGTTGTTCGCATGTTCTGCTATATCATTGGTCAAAGCTATATTCATACTCCGGCCTTTCATTTATCACCACTCGACCCCAGTGCGACTGGAGCCGCTTGCCACGGTGAAGGCGATTCCAATTAATATAATGGACTTGAGGGCTGATGTTTTTCTTAGCGCTCTCAATAATGTCGTCATTTATATGCTGATTTGCCATTTTTTTAGTGTTGCAGGCAGCTGGATGCAATCCATAAATCCAAAGCCTCTGCAGGGTGTAGATCATCAAGGACACATTTTGTCTAAAATCAAAACAACACCTAGGGTCTTCAGATTAAAGATTCAGCTGATGTGAACTGTGGTGGCCTTGTACATAATGACAGGGTGCAGCAGCCGTCTGCTGAGATTGCTTGTCTCAGCAGTATCATTAGACCAATCCCAAAATTATCATTATCATGAATCATCAGCAGTAGTCAGTGGCAGTAAATAAAATGGGGACAGCATGGGTGATTGATACCTTGTGTTCATAAACTAGCCAAAGTAATCTAGCCAAGGCACCATATTGCTGGCATTTACTGTGCCTGAATTAGACTTAAATCGGGTATGTGTATGCGAGGTGATTTAAAGGCAAGCATCTGTGGCGCTTAGCTTGAGTGAAAATTGTTTTAAAGTGCATTTGGAGATGCATTTTCATACTGAGAGATTAACGCATTATCTTCACATTTGGGGAAAGGGTGTTTTTTAATGTCACTTCATTGAGAGTCGCTGCAGGTCCATCATGTCTTTATGAAATGTTAATGAAGAGGATTATAACACATAGCTTTTATTTGTTCTGAAGCCACGGATATCCTGGAGTCATTTTTCAAAAACACCTTGGGTTTTTATTTTTGTATTTTTCTCCCTCTTTCTGACCCCTTTGTCTTGGCACTGTCACCACAAAACACACAGCAGTTACATGATGAAATTTCCAAGTGATGTTTCACAAAAATAAGGCTTTTTTGTTGTCTTAAGATGTGCTTTTACAAAATAAAACATTACACTCTTGGGTATGTATGTCTAAATTGAATGTAATGCATTGTTTTTGATAAACGACTCCACATTTATTACTTGGGAGACACTAAATCACTGACAGTACCTGGTGTTTTTTTACCTGGCATTAAGCACAAACTCATTCATACATCATTCACACATGCTCCTTTGCATTAAAATGAATCCTAAAACAAACCGCATGTTCTCTTGTTCGAGCCTCCAGAGGTATTTAAAATGTTACCATTTATCCCAATAAACTGACAAGCAACTTAACAGCTATTAATATTCAATTATCCTCAGGCAACATTTTGAGGAAGAGCTTGTAATGGATTGCAGCAGAGCAGCTTGCCAAGCTGCCATTTTGACCGCGTTTTGCCCCGAAGAGCAATGACTTGATGAATTTTGTACACTAATGAAACAAATAAAATTTTGTTTGTTTGGTTAGCTTCGAACCCCACTCCCCTTTTCTGTGTGCTATTGTTAGGGTTTAAAAAGAAAGGATCTCCAAATTCTTGCATAGTATATACCACTACCATGAGGAATAACAAAAATATACCGTGGCTCTCTTTGAGAATTTCTAAATGAGGTCTGCTCCTCTAGGACCATTGTTAATCTAGACCAAGGTCACTCCGGTTGAAAACCACTCTGTGTATTTATTGTGTTTGTGTGCGCACATGTGTTTGTACATGTATGGACGAGTAGGAGAACGTGTGTATATCTATGTTGTAAATTGTGAATCTGCAGTATGTAAGCGTTCATAGAAAATGAAATCCCATGCACACACCATTACAGACAGACGGAGGGATGTAAGACCTGTGCAAGGTCAGTGTCACTGAGCCGTGACAAAGATCCAGTGTTGTAAATAATAAGAGCTCTGACCTTTCACAGAAACAAGATGAGCCATTTATCAGCTCCATCGACCCAGTCTTCAATGTCTTCATCCAGTGTTCTTCATAGCAGTGAATAGTGAGCATTGAATAGGTATCAGTGACTATAGTTATGATAAAATTCTTATACTTTTTATCGGTGGTGTTGAATAAGAAGAGAGCACATCGTTTGCCTGGCTTCATGTAGAGTTTTGCATGCACAGTGCTTTTGTTTTCCTGTAGTTGAAATTCAAATGATCTACAGCATATTGTCATCTTTCAGTGCTTTTTGTTTTGCTAGAAAATGGAAAAAAATAGGTGCAGTGATTTATTGAAATATGGTATATAATAGTCCCATTATAAGGCATAAACACTGTTTGTACAATTATATCAAGCTTGATAGTCAGTATTTAGTATGACACCTTTATTCATTAACACAACCCAAACACTCGTTCTTGTAATTTCTTTAATTATTCTTCAGGAATAGTTTTCCAGGAACATTCAAAGCTCTTCTTTGGATTTTGGCTGCCTTTTGTTTCTTCTGGGGAGGCCAGTCCATGACTGATATTGTGCGTTTTCAGATCCAAGTGTGCTTTTAGTTTATGCAAAACAGTGCATACAAGGCTTACTGTTATAATTTTGTCTCATTGAAAAAGGCCTTCCTGTTTCTTGATAGGTCTACAGCTATGCCACTATTGAATTACTGGTAATGCAAACTGAACATTTCCTGATACTGACTCTTTGAATTTACTCTAGACAACAGACCATCCATCGCTTATTGTAAAGCAATAAGAAACCATTACATTTGTCACTGAGTTTGCTGTGCACTTTAGAAGGGTATTGTTATTGGCCTTGATGCACATTTTGTTAGTAGATGGATTTCAGACATTGCATGAGAGTTAATTGGTTTTGTTTGAAGTGCATGTCCTAGCCCCATGACCTCTTTTACTTATAACACAATTTTTCATTTCATTTCATATATTTATTCATTTCAGTCACAACAAAATACATATATTGAACATAAGTGCACAAAACAAAAAACAAAAATTACCTGAAAAGGAGTGGGACGAAGAAAACTAAATACCAAAAAACCCGAACAAATCCATAATACCCCCATGCTTTGCAAACTTTCTGCAAGAACTGATGTCTTTTGGACCAAAAAAACCGCATCTGGTAAGTGTTCTATCAATTGTGTACATATAATTTGAATGTTTTTCTTCCATTCTTTAATGCAACTATGTATGAAGGTTTTACTGTATGCAAAAGTAGGGTAAACGTTAAATATAGCAAATGTACAGAATGCTGTAATTTTACCTGAATTGTTGATACTGATTCAAACACAGACATAACACATTGTAGCTTGGTTTGCTTACTACAGTATGTAACTGTAATGACAAAATGTCAATTTAGTCTGGTTCTCCTTTTAGGTGGGAGCTTGTTCATCTGCAGGCATTGACTGAGCCGGCTTCTTTTTGGTGTTTGTTATGCATTTGCTTTTGTGATTTATAGGATTTTGTGGAGGAGGGATCTCTTTCTTTGCACTTCTCACCTTGTATGACTTTATTTCTCATAGGGTATCCATCGTTGACAAAAAAAAAAAAAAAAATCAGAATCTCATCTTAAAGCGCCTTTAGCCTCCAGAGGCACCGTGTTGACAGTGAGTCATAACAAATGTGAACAGAAAAGATAGAAGAAATATAAAAATATCTCAGAGAAGTATTGACATAAAGTGAAGCTTTGATTAAAGGCTACTGTGAGCCCAGAACTAAGCAGCACGACTGAATTTATTTTGGCTCTTTTCAAAGCCCTGACAATATCTACAGTAACACTTGCTCTCAGAGCCGTTTCAAAAATGAAAGCAAGCAACACACCGAAGGTTTAAGCAGATGAAACCTAGTCCCAGCGCTTTAGTATGGCATTCACGGCACCTCTGTTTAATGGTGAATGAAAGGGAGAGAAAAGATGGATTGGAAGATATAGATGTTGATACAACACGGCTGGGACCTGCACTCAATTTTACAGCACCAGAAATATTACTGCGAATGTCCGTGGTGACACGCCACACCGTTAAGCCCCGGAGCTCCCATTAAGTTGAAGGGAGAGACGTATCACTCCCGTATTGCTTGTCAATAAAGACGATGGCCTCTGGGAGACTGGACATGAGAACGGCTTAATAAAAATACAATTCAAATAAAGTTTACAGCCTGTATACAGCCATAATAAATCAGGGTAACTCCTGGCAACAAATGCTGTGATAAATGTCTCATAAGATCTAAGAAGTTTGATCATGTAACACTTTTCCTAATGTCTCTGTAACAGGTACAAACACAAGCAATGATGTGGGTGTCATTGTATTGCGTTAGCGTTAGTTCTCGCATTACACTGAAATGAAAAGTGCACATAAATTTGGGTAAATAAAGAAAGGAAACAATTTTGGTTTTAAAGTTTTAAATTTATTTTCTTTGCCCTTAAAAGAAGTTCCTTTGTGTGTTCTCACTGTGTATTTAAAGTTAAAAAATATACATCGCACAACTCTAGAAGAGTACATCAGATCACATCAGGACTTTTGTATTAAAAATAAATAAATAAATAAATGTTCTATATTTTAAGCCACTCTGTGCCAGTACCTGTTTTTCTCAAGCAGCTCAGTTATAAATCTCACAGTGCTGATATTTTTATTGGAATTATTCCCCAAAGCTGCTTTAGATTCTGGACAGTATTTCTACTTGAGTGGCAGGCTCTTCTTTATTTAATGCTGCTCTTTCTTTCATTGTATTAGTAGTAATGCCAAGAGGTGGAACAAGAAAATTTGATCCATACTCTTGTTTGAGGCGTTTTCCCCGTAACCTTGACATTTCTGGTACACTTGTTAAATCGTGCCGTGTGATCAGCAGCTCTGCATGGTAATTTTTTAAGCATATGACTAAATATTAATGACCACTGTGGTTTAAACAGGTGATGCTTAAACAGTCTTTTGAAATCTTCTTGCATCCTAGAACGTGATGAAAACCTGATTGTGTTTTGTAGCTTCTCAAATGGAAGCTACATGGAAAAAAACATTGAATTACACAGATGTTTTTGATAAAATGTAACAAAAAATAGCGCTTCTTCTTATTAATGTACATGTTTTTTTTTACCATTGATTTAATTTGAAAAGGAACATTTTATGTATTTTTTATGGAGCGCTTCAAATTAATGGTGTTAAGTCAGTGAGCTAGATGAATCGGGCTGGAGCTCCCCCATATCGATTATGGACCGTCAGAAGCAGCAAAGAATGTGGGGAGGTAAGCATGGGCCTGAGGCAAAATGCAAACATCTGTGTTCGTTCAAACCAATTAATTGCAAAGCCTTGCAGCAGTGCCCATTGGCGGATGTTCCCACCCACAACTCCTCCTTCATTTATGCTTCCCTCATCTGTTCTCCCCCACCTCCTTCCCTCGAGTTTTTCTATACCCACTGCACCTCTCATTATGCCTCCCTCGCTTCTCTGTGCCCTTTATTGTGCATTTTTTTATGTAAATAATGGAAATATACAACAAAAAAGACTGTCTTATTGTGTGCTTCCTTTTCCTTTGCTACCTCCTCACAGACCTCCCCTCCCTCTGTCTTTTAGACTTCTTATCTACATCACCTGCCCACACTTCATTGCATCGACCACTCTCGCACACACGCGCACACACACACACACACATAAAGACAAAATGTTGAATTAATTCCCTCACTGTCCTTGCTCGCTGCCGGTGGTCCTTTATCTTTGGGGGTTGTGGAAAGGTGACTGGATGGCTCCCCGTCATTAAAACCTCATCATCTGAGATGACACAGTCTACTGTTATTGACTTTCACTTTTTTTCCCCCCTCACAAAGGATATGCCCATAAAATCCAATCGGCCGATGACTATTCAACCATCATTTCATTAAAACACTTTTATAGACTTTATAAGTACAGATTAATAAAGACAGAGTGCTTTATACAGCTGGAATAATTCCTGCACAAAACCTTAGAAGCCTCTTACCAGTTTCACTTTATAGGCTTTATTCTAACATACAAAGACAGGCCTGAGCAGGTTGTCATGTTTTATAGGATTCCTGGACTGCATTAAAGACAAAGAAAGAGAAAGAGATTTATAGAGGTAAAAAAGGAAAGGATGGATGTGTCAAATTGGATCATTTTAGTGGAAGGCATGTCACTCCTGGACAGAGGCATTCCTAAAGGTCACATCAATAATTCTCCTGTTTCTCCAGCTGGCCATTAATCATTTGGACGTACGTCTGTCATCATAGGGGGCTAATGAGATCTACATAGATCATTTCTTACTCTGGCTGGAGGACAACCCTGCTGTTTTAAAAAAAGCACTCTCATTGATCTTGTGTTGCTCTCAGAGGATCCATGTGTGGCCGGATTCCATTTTACTTTACTATGCAGCGTTTTCTCGTGTTTTGGTGAGAGGTTTGAGGCAGATACATGTGGGTGAGGGTGATGAGGCTTTTGAAATAATGTACCATGAATCATCTGAGAGCATTTCAGCATTAATGGATGAGTTGGATCCAATTTTCTGACCATAACGTCCTCATATCGAAAAAATCAAAAAGAGCCCAGTACCACATAACTTACAAATATAACCCGGTTGCTGCTCTTGGATTGTGTGTTTTGGTAACAGCGTGCACTGAATAGTTAACTACAGTGGGGATAAAATGACCTGCTGATGAATGTCAGCAGAGATGGGCCCTCGAACATACAGCTTCAGGATTTGGTCATTTAGTACAGGATATGAAGCCCAAGGCACCAAAATGAAAAAAACCAAGTTCGATTAAAATGGCACTATGTGACTTTGTCTGACAGAATGATTGATTGGAAGAAACTTAGAACAAGTGATGTTACCATTTAAGTCCTGTTCTCAACCTTGTTTTGCATAGACCTAATATAGTGTGGCCACAAAAGCTAATTCTTGCTCATTATTGGGAAGGTTTTAAGATACGGGGCAATATTTCATAGTATTTTTTAGCTCTTGTCTTCAGTAATTAAACTCAGCGTGATTAAACCCCATGCCCATTAATCACGGTCTCAATCAATAAATCTACAGTTCAGATCAATGAAACTAGTTTAACAATGTCGAAAGGGCCATTCATCAAGCTTTTGCAAATTTAAAGTGAATGTACATCTGGGACTTCTTTTCAAAAACTGACGGGATAACAGATCACCTATTAGTCCTGACTTTACGGCCCAATATTGTTTTTTTTATTGCCTGTCTGTCAGTGAAAACGTGTCATAGTGTGATAAGTATATTTAAACACAGACTCAACATTCCTTACATTTTATACATAAAGATTTTTACCTGTTAAAAAGCCTGTTGGGGTATTGATTGTCGTCAACGGCGGTGTGGACACCCAAGTGTGTGTATGGGATACCTCGAAAATGAGGCGTCATAGGAGCTTAGGGTTGCCACAATTAGTCGACTAGTCACGATTACGTCGACTATCAAACTCGTCGACGACGAATTTAATAGTCGACGCGTCGTTTGAAGCTTTGTAAGGTCCCAAAAGGGGCGATCGTGGCTCAAGAGTTGGCAGTTTGTCTTGTAATCGAAAGTTGGCGGTTCGAGCCCCGGCTCGGACAGTCTTGGTCGTTGTGTCCTTGGGCAAGACACTTCACCTACCACCTACTGCTGCTGGCCGGAGGGCCCGATGGCGCGATATGGCAGCCTCGCTTCTGTCAGTCTGCCCCAGGGCAGCTGTGGCTACAACTGTAGCTTGCCTCCACCAGTGTGTGAATGTGAGAGTGAACGAACAGTGGAATTGTAAAGCGCTTTGAGGTTTCTTGAAAAACGCTATATAAATGCAATCCATTATTATTAAAAGACGCAGGATTAAGTAGTAGGATTTAAGAGTGTAATAACGGACTGAAACAGAAGATGGCGGCACTGCATGTACAAGGATGCCAGCTGCCGTTAAACCCCGAAGAAGAAGAAGAAGAAGCTGTGTCCCAGAATTCATAGCGTGGCCCTGCTCAGTTTCCAACAATGCTGGCAGCTAGTTAGTTTTAGTATTCCTCTTATTATTCTTTCTGGGTCACAAAATAAATGTTTAACATAATTTCAGAGCTTCATATTGATACCATTGGTGTATCTAGCACAGGTGTGGGCAATTCCAGGCCTCGAGGGCCAGTGTCCTGCAGGTTTTAGATCTCACCTTGGGTCAACACACCTGAATCACATGATTAGTTCGTTACCAGGCCTCTGGAGAACTTCAGGACATGTTGAGGAGCTAATTTAGCCATTTAAATCAGCTGTGTTAGTTCAAGGACACATGCAGGGACACCGGCCCTCGAGGCCTGGAATTGCCCACCCCTGATCTAGCATCTAGCTACCGCTACAGAAGAGGAAAATGCATAAAGGGATTTTTTTTTTTTTTTTAAATGGCAATTTAAAAAAAATTCAAATTCAGCATTTCCATCAGCTCAACAAACATCAGCAAACACACAAAGTGTTGGTGTGAAGTTTGTGTGTGTTGCTAGCTAAAGATGATGAGATGAGATAGCCTTTATTTGTCAGTTTGCCCACAACCGAGATGACAGACCTTGCCGACCATACATACAATACACAAACATCACATTGGAGAGACAGGTCAGGCTAGGTAACAAGGAAAAAAAAAACATTGCAATGTGTAACACTAAAGAATAATCCAGGAATGCACAGATATTAACACGCCATAACTGTCAGGGCTCTGTGTGCAGGCGGATGGAGAGGAGGATCCAAATGCGAGACTCGGACACTGAATACAACTCAAAACCTCAGCTTTATTGCTGGCATGAAGACAAAACATGAAGTGGATACTGAGAACAGAAACACACAGGCATAATCTGATGGTACGACGCGACACTGAGCAAGGGCAAACACAGGGCCAATATATACACAGGGAAGTAATCAGGGAATGGAAAACAGGAGGGAGACACAGCTGGGAGAGATTAAGGCTAACGAGACAGGGGAGCGAAGCTGGACACACTAACATAAGATACAATCCTTCAAAATAAAACAGGAAACAATAAACCACTAAACAAAGACGCAGACAGAGGCAGAATATAACACATGGAACTCAAACAATACACGAGCCCACAATTCCTTAAACACTGATAACAGAAACATGAAACTCTAATAATAATCATCACCACCATCACCAATACAAGCACTACAAGAGAATAAGAAAACAATCCATAATGAAAAAACACACCAAAATATAACAACTCAAAATACTGGGTCAAACTGACCCAGAACCGTGACACAATAAAACACAGACAAGCAACATGGGAGAATATTCCTGTGTGTACAGTTGGATCTGGGACCGCTGCAATCTTCGATTGCGCCTCCAGCTGATCCGCTGTCCACATCGGATGGGAGGTAAGCATGGTCCAGCTGCTGTATTTCACAGGGAGAGAAAAGAGTATGAGATAGCTTAAGTCTAAAATAGTGAAAGACGTAGGAGGATAGATGGGACAGGAAGAAGAGATGTTGTATTTAAAGGTAAGGATTGCTTAGTGACACTTAATAAACTGCAGACTTAACGATTACATGTAATGCCATAATTTTTAATTACATATATGATATTCCTGCAAAACAAGCTATGCTAATTTTGTGTTATTCAAATGTCGCATGAAAATACAAGGTTAGCTACTGTGGTGGATTTATTCTAAAGCACTGTATTGGACTGGTGCACAGTGGCTGTGTCGGTGCTGGTTTACAGCAAGACACTTCACCCGTTGTCTACTGGTGGTGGTCAGAGGGCCCGGTGGCGCCAGTGTTTGGCAGCCTCGCCTCTGTCAGTGCGCCCCAGGGTGGCTGTGGCTACAATGTAGCTTGCCATCACCAGTGTGTGAATGGGTGGATGACTGGATGTGTAAAGCGCTTTGGGGTCCTTAGGGACTAGTAAAGCGCTATACAAATATAGGCCATTTAAATAAACTGTAGTAGACTAATTCGCATTTAAGATGATGATGGGTAGATTAATTCACTGAAGTCCACCTTTATACCAACTGTATACTGTTTAGTATAAAGACAATATACAGTAGCCAACAGCCAAGATAGCTTTGAAACATCTTCTGACATCTTGTTGAAATCAGTTGGAAATCCAGAAGAACCAGCAGGTCAGCTGACCTGGAGTATTTTAAACACAGGCATCTGTACGTCTACTTAAGAAAAAAAAAAGTGTATTTTTGCCACCTCTGTTAATGACTGTTACATTTAGTCCATGTCAGTATCCGGTTACAGGGCCGCCCAGATTACTTAACAGAGCTTTCCTGCCCAACTACATTCAACCGTGAACAACATATAACACTTTATCTAGCTTTATGCATCTGCACAGCGTAATTACAGCTGCTCCATAGTGTAGTTTTTTACACATTTTCCTAACAAGTTAAAAATTTCCAGTTCACTTCTAGGAGAGCATAACAAAATCTGTGATATCAAATATGTGGGGCAACTCACTGTGGAGACCCCTTGTGAATACAGCTCAGCCTTATTCCAAAAGGTGGAAAGTAGTATTTGCGCTGTAATTACACCTTTAGTTGTTGGTGGTGTTAACATGCTGTGTTGAGCTTCCCTGTGTTCTCGCTGAGCTGATCTTGTCGACGTTGAAGCCAATAAAAGTCTAACGGCAGTTACACTTTACTAAATTGCACAGAAGAATCAAATGAGTGTATGCGCAGATTGTTTTATGAAAAGGAGGGGAATGCAACATGCTACAGTGCGATGCGGCACATATTTCATTTTAGATAGCTGATCTTTATGCAGATCACTTTGCTGTGTTTGTAATCATCTGCATGTTTACAGTGCTTATCACTACATGCAGTTATGTTTCTAGAAATGTGCACTCAGGCTAAAGCACCAACCTGTTGTGTTTGATCAGCTGAAACTAATTTGATTTTGATAATCAGCCAGTTGATTGTTGCATCTATTAAAAAAAATCACGTATCTGTATTCCTATAGGAGACTGGTATGGACTCTGAAGTGGTAGCAATTGTTCAGTCAGTCATCTGACCAAAGGGCTGCCTGATCAAACGAACTGGCAGACCTGTCAGAGGTTGGGAGCTTTCATGGGTTATCTAACACCTCCGCATTTGTTCTTCGCACAAAAGACACAAATAGAAGGAAAAACATGAGATTTTGTTTCTTTATTTTAACAAAAATGAACTCAGTTGCCGACGCTGCTGTGTACCTGACAGAATCGATAGAAACCTGTCCAGCATTCAAGTGATGTGCCCCCACCCCGCATCCCTGCTGTGCTGTGCCTTTTCCTGACAGCAATTCTGTGTTTCACTTCTGAGCTGATGAGTGAGCGAGCACCCCTGCACTCGTGGCGGCCTCAGTGGGGCGGCGCATTTCACGTGCATCTAAGTGAGTGTGTTTCTTGTGCGTTAGACATTTATTCAGTGCATGAGTACAGTACATGTGTACATTTATCTCTTAACATACTGAATAGATAAATGTGTCATTTCCTGGACAGAGCAGGTAAAATCCAATATCCTGCTCCTGTCACTGTGATTACCAAACTGTCACATTTTTTTTCTTTCCCGTGGACACTGACAACACTATTGCAATACAAATTTACAGTACACAAAGAATTTGCATGATTATTTGCGTGTGTGAAATCTTCCTACTGTCCCTGCATTTGTTGCGTGACATATAATGCATCAGCCTTTTTACTGACTTTTGTGTTTTATTTATCCACTCACATTCAGCTCGTGCGCCTGGTAATAATAGATAATGCATCAACATGTTCAGAGCTGTTCAATTAGATGAGGAATATTCTCTGCAGCCTATAAAGATTTTCATGTTTTCCATTTCAGCCTTTTCCCTTTTTTTTTTTTGGAGCACTAATGTAAGGCCATTGTTGTCATGGTCTGATCTTTTCTTTAATATTAGAAAATCAAAGCTCTTTTCTGAGTCATAAAGAGATCCTTTTTGTGTCAGAGATGAATCAGATGGTTTTTAGGTATACTGCGCCAGCTTGCCTTTATAATAATGCTACTATAAATAAAAGAAAAATCAGTCTTCCACCTCCAGAAAGGCTATACAATCCAAACAAATGTCTCAATTATTATGTTTACACACAAGATATAAAGCACAGTATCAGTGAAACATGTTTTGAAAGTTTTACAGTTCAACTATATGATTATTTATCAGGTGTTAAAATTAAAACCTTAAACATGCTCTCCATCTGATAACTTTAGCCAACAAGAAAAGGTAGAATGCTCCACTGTGTTTGGTACGTCCAGCGTCTGAAAGCAGAGTTACAACCGGGCACATAAAGATTGGAAAGTACAACGGGGTCTTTTAGGAGTCCAGCAACAGTAATGGACTCTTCCTTCTATTTATAGTGGGGAAAGCTAAAGAAGATGAATAGAAAAGCTGAACAAAGAGGGAGAGAGAGCAGAGCCACTGGCTGTAATGCTTTCCTACACTGGTGGACAGACAGTCTAATGCAGCATGACTTCCTGGCTTAAAAAAAGAAAGGAAAGAGAGGGAAAAAAAAGATATGCTTATTACTACATTTTGACCATTATAGTTAAAAACAAATGTTTTTAATGAGAAAATCCAATAGACTACAGCCGCACTTTCTTTTACATCAATAGTTTATTTTAATCAAATAACCCGTAGAGCTTAAAAAAACAAAATATGTGAATAAATGCAGGTTTCAGTCAGCAGTGCACATGGTGTATAAGACGACAACGAAACAGGCGTCAGCGAAATGTCAGAAAGTAGATAGGGCAGCATAATAGCCCTTTATGATATTTAACACAGTGTCTTTATTTTCCTGCTACTTTGTTTTTAAAGGTAAAACAACTTAAAAAATAGTTTTAATAGAAATAAAATATTTTAGTAGATCTTATTAGATTAATAGATTATTCTTAATAAAAACAACATGCATGGTGTATTTCACAATTTCTTACACACTTCAAACATCTATAGTAAAAAGTTGGACTATATTCAGTTTATCTGGGGTCTGAACCTCACTCAGGGATCCCACAATTGAGAAGTGTTGCCATTATTTTGTTTTTTCCAAGATTCGTAGCAGCACATTTGCTGTAGATAATATCTATCTTAATATTATACTGCAAGAAACCTTTGTCTGCCAGCCTGTGTTTGCTTATTTGTTTGTTAGACCAAACATGGCACACCAGTACATCTTAGGCCTCTGAAGGTTCTTATCCAAATCCTAAGGTTCTTATAATGTGATGATGTTGCCTAGCAGCCACTTAGCAACAGTGACACATTTTTAGCATTTATGCACCACCTTAAAAAGACATCCTATCATTTTAAATTCAATGACACTAACAGCTCATTTATATCCACAAATTTTGAACTGTGCTTGATGCCATCAGGTTGCCTAGCAACCACTTAGCAACAGGCTAAAATTAAACATTTTAACATCTACACTCCCCTGATTTTTCTCGGTATAGTTAAGTATACCAGTTTCCCACCAGTATGCACAGGCCAAACAGTATTATACCACTAGTAGTTGAAATGCTGTAATGTAACAAATAATAGGACTTCCCTTGTTTGTCAGCAAATAAGAAAAAAATGTGTACAGTCAAAATGTATTCTCTTAAAGTGTTTGTAAAATGTTTCTTTAATCAGTAAAGTGTCATTATCACTATTCTGACCACAACAACTGGAAGGAGTGAGGAAAACATGTTTTTGAAATTCATCTTCTTCAGCTCTCTGGGCGATGCTGTAAAGTCACCGCATGATTTATTCTTCTTTCTTTAGACATATCCAAGAAATATGCCTCATTTTAAGTAATCCCTGAAGGTACTTATTCATATTCTCCGTATGATTGGACCATCAATACTAGGGGTAAGTGAAGGTCGCTTTGACAGCTTTACGGGTTGGCAGCTTTTCCTGCCTTAGTGCTGTTGCTTCTCAAAGCTCTCTAAGGTTGTTTCTTCCTCAGCATTGCTTATTTCATTGTATCATGACACACGACCAGTTCAACAAATAGCAAATACAATCAAAGCTGCATTAGTCTGAATTTGACCTTCCCCCACTTGTGCAAGATAGGCTCACGATTACACTAAGTGCTTTTCCTGATCCTTAGCTCTTGTACCTCTATATATCACTTGTGTGTCTTTAAGGTAGAATTCAATTATTTATCATTCAGGTGACCAACTGACCTGTTTTTCAGTGATCACAGGTCAGTAAACTGGCTTTATTAACATTCAGAAAAGCGAGGGACTGGCAGACTTTACATATTATCAAAAGCAATAACAATTAAAAAAAAAAGACTTGACATGTAATCTATAAACGGGAAACAACCACTAAATCATTCAAAACAAAACCGCATACTTATTCTATGTCAAGCATTCAATTAATATTTTATCATTTTTCCATAGCTACGTTTGATATTAATGAGCTTTTAGCCTACGCTGCTTGCTTGCTAAGATGACATATCTGAATGCTGTGAATATTTATAACGTGCTAGAGGACAAAGGTTAAAGAGGCACATTTTGCTTTCGGCTCACTGCCTTCACTTCTGCTACTTAATTGGTGGGCAAGAAAAGTTGCTGTCCGTGGTACTGAACTCACAGCTTATTCAGAGAGGTGCTGTTCTGTTGTTTAGGTTTTGTTTTTTTACTTTTCCTTTTTGTTCCAGTAAATTTGGACCTGGAACAGTTAATGCTGTCAGATACTCGGGCTGGCCGAGGAGGAAATTAGCTGAATAGCTTGTTCAGCAGCTGAGCGACTTCTAACCTTTGCCATAATATGGAAAAGAAGAAAAGAAGTTGGAGACAAAGAGAAAATATAAAAGCTTTATTGACCTTGACCTGGTGTGCAAAGGGTATAGAAGGTCTTGTGCAAAAGGTGTGATAAAGCAGCCTGTGATTAAATGTACATCTGCCCTGAGTCCTGCCATACTTGACCCGTGTTGGTTTCTTTAATTCTGCCTCTGTCTTTCTCTTCTGCCTCTTGCTCGATAACCATGTCTGAAACTAAATAGAAAGCCTCTGGCAGTATGAGTGTCATAAGTATGGCTGTGCATGGCAAAACAATTGCAGCCTGTCCACTGCATAATAGACGGGTGGAAGTGTAAGCACTGTGTGCCATCCATAAAATCAATGGTCCACTGCTTGGTGGCTGGCTGACTCCCCTCAAAACACACCCAGGCGGGTGCCATAAAGGATGTTTATTAGGCTGACAAGTCGACACTGCAGCTCCTTGTCATGCTCTGGTAATAGGGGCCAGCCGCAGACCAGCGGAAGCATTGCTTCAGCTGGTTAGGAGACAGACATCCCCTTCAGGGGTGAAGATAAGAAAGGAGAGGAAATAAGAGCGAGAGAGAGAGAGTAAAGAAGACGCAGGGAGGGTTGTGTTATTAGTGCATCTAGAGCTCGCTTTATGAGTGGAAGAAAGATGAGCGAAAAATAGGAAAAGAAGATGAGCAACACAGAAAAAAGTGAAAAAAGGAGAAGATGAGGAGAGATGATGGTAAATGGACTTGTGCAAATAGGACTTGTAGGATGTGTGGTGGGCACATATGACAAAAACCTCATTAATGCAGGTTTTCTCGACATCCGTGTTTAGAACACATATACACACATATCCCGAATGACTTGATGAGTCACTGATGGAGCTGAGACTTCAGGTTTGGATGAACACTGTGGATCAAATCGATATAATGGGAGTCATTTCAGGGTCTTTGAAGTGTTCATGAAAATGTATTTGTCATTTTTTTTTTTTTTTTGCAATAATTTTGTGTTGAGGAAATGCCTTTTTGGGCCAGTGTGCATCTCCCCTGACCTGCAGCTCCACTGTGGCCATTACTACACAATACTTTTGTGTAGTTACTCTTGTTCTCACATCGAAGTTACAGCTGTAATCTCTTCCAGCATATTTGTAAAACACTTTGCTACTCTTGTGAGCGGATCTGCATTTATTGTGAGCCCACAATAGATTCAGGCGATAAATCAGCTAATCAATGGCAACAAAGTCAGTCCCTCAACAATATTGTGGGAAAACGGCTTGAATGAGTCTCATTGATTTGGCTTCAAAAATCGTTGTTTCCTCAAGAAAGACTGACCTTGAAGGCATGGAAAGCTTGTTCTGATTGAAAAAGTACCCCATGCGGATTTTGCCTCATTGATTTCTGTTGCATATTTCAGATTTCTATTATCTTGACTCTTCTTATCGATGGAGCCTCTGCTCCTGACCTTTCTAATTTTCCTTTGCTCAGAAAGTCAGGTCAAAGGAAGAAGATGAGGAGATAAAATGAGATACCGCTCACTCATCTCGCTAACTCATCATAAAGCAGCACACCTCCATTATTTCAAGGGCTAGTTCTTCTGAATCAGCTCTGTAGAGGGAAGTTCCCAGCACCATTATGTCACCAGGGATAAGAGGACAGAGGGATGGAAAGTGCTACAAAAGAAGCTATTTTAATTAAAGCTGCAGATTTACTCGCCAAGCTGGGTTTAACTGTAGATGGCGAGGGCCGATGGGAGCCAAGATGGTGGTCGTAAAAATGACTCATGCCAAGCAGGGGTGGAAAAGAGCCCCTTGAGGAACGGGGAAGGGAATTAAGGTGGGCAGTCGGAGGCTGTTCTATAATGAGGACAAATAGCCGAGAAGTTTGTCGCCTGACAGAAGGTCTGGAGCCGGCCGGGGAAATATTCATAGTGCAATACTTTTAGCTCCTGTGACATTTCGACTGCACTATGTCACCTTAGTGAGAAGGGGAAAAGGGAACAGGGTGGATGAAATAATGACTAAGAAAGATGAGGAAGGTTTAAAAATGCAACAGAAACACAGAGGAAAGGGTTGCTGTCAGGCTTTTTATTTTCCCATTAAAAAAAGAGGAGTGATTTATGAATTTATCAGCCATCAGAGTATTTTAAATGAAACGACTGAAAATATGCCCAAATAAGTGATTCTTAAATTGCTTTTAACTTTTCAGCTACTTGTCAAGGGCACAGAGTTATTATATTGTTAGACAATAAATTGTACAGCTGATGGGTGTGCTGTGAGTATTAGTATTATGTCTAAAAAGAAAAAGAGTAATTTGTGGGCCTATATCTCCCTTGAAAGGATAATAACTAATTCTGATGGAGATTGAATGTACAATCATTGGGCACTTCTTTAGGTATACCTTGCTAGTACCGGGTTGGTCCTCCGTTTGCTTTCGGAACGTCTTTGATTCTTCGTGCAGATTTATCAGCTACACATCCATAGTGCAAATTTCCTGTTCTACTACATCGTGGTGCTTTCTTGGACTGAGACCAACCAACTTGAGATGATCTGAGCTTTGTGACCTGGTGAAACAGACATTTTATTACTCTTTCTAACATTTTTAGGATTTTTAATAAAAGCAATATGAGCATTCACCATTGTGGACAGAAAATAAGGAAAAGTGCAATAGGTACGCAGAATGGTGTTAGTGCACTCACTGTGGTAATGGGTTTCTGTTTGAGTAAGTGATTGCAAAATTCATAAGTTTTCTTCTTCAGTGTGTATACTGTACTGACAAAGATGTGTTAAGTGTAGTGCATGTAGCAGCTGCTGTCTACTTCCAGTGCCAGATTTCAGTCCTGGTGAGGAGCCAAAGGATTCTCTTGGTTCCAGCATATCACTGTGTTTTTCTGTTTTGAGGGACTTAGCTGGTGTGAAAATCAGCCAATCATCTTCCCCGCTTTGCCACTGCGATTTTTTTTTTTTTTTTTGTCTTTGTCTCACCTCCCACGCGCTTCTCTCGTCTTCCTTTCTTGTTCTGTCACTTGCTCCCTCAAGCTGTTGGATGTCCCCAGGAATTAATGAAGTGATAAAGTGACAGCACACACACACTCACAGAATTCTTTCCATCACTTGAGGAGACATTACACTGACTGACATTAACTTCTCACAGGCCTACGGTAATATTAACTATGGCTACTGCTTGCCTTAAGTCTAACCTGACCACAAACCCAAATCAAACATTACTATTAACAAAAACTACTGATTCTCTGCGGAGAATTGCTTTTGTGGACCATCACGATGGAAATTTGTAAACAAATCTACTTTTTCACAACATGAGTACTCACACGCACACATTGCCTCGTTTTCTCACCAAAGGCTCAGTCAGCTGCAGCAGCAGATGTAGCTGGATATGTGTCAGATATCCCCCCTCTCCTACACTCTGAGCGCAATTGAATTTATAATTTATATTCACCATCTGCATATGTCCTTATTTATGTCTCCCTGAGATATTCTAAGGGTTCTTTACCTAAACAAAACAAAATCACTTCCTGTAAATGGTTTGCTGGACTCAGAACATTTGGAAGAGCAGATGCACTCCGATGTAGTTTAAGGTTGGATCATAGCTGTAATATAACCTTCTTCCCATACAGACAAACCGTAGTAGAAACTAAAGTGTTCAGCCAAACCTAAATTTCTTTAAAGTTTTCTAGGAAAATAGCAAATGTGACTTAATGAAACCTGCAAACATACAGGGAAATACAGTATATGGGGCACAATTGTACAATTCTAACAAGCTTCAAAGTTTGGTATGACCACCTTTATTCTGTAACACAGTCCGAGGTCTCTTAGACAAACTTTGTGGTAATTTCTTTAAGCAGTCTTCAGGAATAGTTCTGAAGCTGTTCTTTGGATTTTTCTGCCTTTTGTTCTGTTCTTTGTCAAGATGATCTCACACTGCTTTAATAATGTTGAGGTCTGGGGAGGCCTGCCATAGCCATAGTATTCAGTTTTATTTTTTACTTATAAGATATACCATTATTGTACTGGCACTGTTTTGGGAGCATTGTCACTCTGAAAAAATAGGCCAATCAGATGCTTTCCAGGTGGTATTGCATGGTGGATTAAATCTGATGGTACTCTGTTTTGAGCCAAAAATGTCAAATTTTGATTCTTCACTAGACCTGTTGCCACAAATTTTCAGTAAAGTACTCGTGTAATTTGTCATACTTTAGCCCTTTCTCCATGTTTTTCTTCCTTTAGAAAGCTTTTTTACAGCCACACTTTCACTGAGACCTTTGTTAGTGCAAAAATACTATTATGTGTCAGTCAAACTGTGTTATCGATGGTATTTTTTGTAGAACGAACTAAAGAAATGGGAACAAATGATGTGTTTTTGAAAAAGGCTGTTAGTGACAAAGTGCCTAAAGATACACTTTAAATTTGGTTCCTTGCTAAGACACAACACTGGTTCATTTCTTAAGGTCGATGCCTTTTCTATGCTTGAATAAATCAAAGGTCATCGTTAAGAGACCTAACAAACAAACAGACAAACAAAACATTTCTCTGAAAATGATTAGGTACAACATTTGGACTCAAAATGAATGAAAACGGAGCCAGTATCCAAAAATAGTCTAGCTCCTTTTAAGCTTAAGTCATTGCAAGTGATCCTATTATTTTTTCAGTTGAGTTTAATTGAATTAACATTACCATTTTGTCCTCGTCAGCTGGTAAAATACGAGGTGTCATTCAGTGAGGGAGATGAGAGTGGGACAAACTCTGAAACACTGTGATTTTCGAAAACAATCAGAGCCCGTCTCCGCAACTTTGACTCGTTTTAAATCATTTTTATTTTTCTTCCCCGCCTTGCCTGCCCAGCTTCTGTTGAGAGTGTTAGAAAAATCAAATATGCTCAATATGGAACACTTTGTGTGCTGCCTTGATATTTATTTTCTAATTTGGAGCCAGTTATTTCCAATTGAAATGTATCTGTATATTAAATTTTTCCCCGCCCCAACTCTTTAAGCGTGTTAGCTCAGCACTGAGCTTAGACACATTTCATCTTTCTAACATCAGAGTAAATTATTAGTTTATTTCACCAAAGTATCTGCATTTGTGCCATTTTCTCTCTGTCCTTGTGACTGTTCAATTTTCATGTTTGTTTGTGTGCATTGAGACAGATTGAATGGGAGTATGGAGCTTTGCAGAGTGACCTCCGGTTCAGCTGAAACCCCTCGGGGGGTTGGATAGCAGCTGTGCATGTGTGTGTATGTTTTTATGTGCATGCCTCTGTAAGTGCACACAAAAGCACCTTAACTCTATATTTAATAAACACTTGAACTTGACCAAAAACTGATTGTTAGTCTAAGTGCTTGGAACAATATGGCAGGATAATTAGTATCATGAGAGGAGCTCATGAGACGAGTGCCTTATGCAACAGGAAAGGTTACATCCTGTTGTACTTCACCAGGCACACGTACGCAAACAATGCCTGCATCCACTAAGTGTGTCAAGAGCGAGCATCAAGTGCTGTCTCATCTCTCAAGTGTAAAACTTTTACTGTCTCTCAGAACTATTAAAAACTCTAATTAACTCTTGACCGTGCTGTTTTTGTTGCATCTTGTTTCATATAAGCAGGTAATGCCGTAGTATTCTTACACAGTACACACTGACCAGGCACCGTGTGGACATTACACGATGTATAAAGACAAATCACAAACTCTTGAAGTATAAGCCGACCTATTTATTAAAAAATGGAGATGGACAATAAATGCCAATTCATTTCAGTTAGATCTCAAACTCTAGATCAGGGGTCTCCAACTCCAGGCCTCGAGGGCCGGTGTCCTGCAAGTTTTAGATGCATCCTTGATCCAACACAGCTGATTCAAATGGCTAAATTACCTCCTCAACATGTCTTGTAGTTCTCCAGAGGCCTGGTAATGAACGAATCATTTAATTCCGGTGTGTTGACCCAGGGTGAGATCTAAAACCTGCAGGACACCGGCCCTCGAGGCCTGGAGTTGGAGACCCCTGCTCTAGATCTTTGGTCCTTTATTCTGTTGCTTTCTTCTGTCGAACATTTTGACATAAATAGACTTTTAACAATAGATAGCGGGCTCACTAAGGAGAGGAAATCTGTATGCTTCTATAATTGCCAGATCGAATGGATTTGAAGAATACCAAAGCAGGGACAAAAAGAATATATATATATATTTTATGGTATGTTTAAGTAATTTACAACCTCTCTCTTTTTCTCTTGACAGCATCATCCCAGGGACCAACACTAAAACAATCAAGTCCAGTTTGTGCTTTCCAGGTGAGTTGGAACTTCAAACGAATGCTACGGCATGTGTTTGTGTGCGTGTGGTTCTCTCTGTTGTTGTTTTTTTCCTCTACTGCTTATGTAAAACAAATTCAAATAAAATATATAAAATGCATTCACAAATGCAATGAAAACCGAGGTGCAAACTTTGGAGGGTTTTCCAAAAGTTGTGTGCTGTATACGTCAACGTTCTAGACATACTTTGGCTTTAATTACCAAAATATTTTTAATAATTGCTGATCCACCAGTGTGTGCAGGCTCCTTAATCTTCAATCAGAATGATATTTTTAATGCAAAAAATGTATTTATTATTGTAATATATGAATTATTATTGTATTATCATTATTATTATACAGTCGTTAACTTACATTCCTGAACAGAAAAATTACTTTCAGTGGTTAAATGTTATACTTGATTAATTTATCTGAACTCAAGTGTGCCGGCTCAAATTTGGGCATAAAAATGTGAACTCAGTTTGCCATTTGTCTAGCAAACAACAATATATGATACTGTTAATGCAGGATATAACAGGCAGACGAAAACATGATTCACTATTTTGAGAAATAAAAGCTAAAAAGTGAAGAATGACCTTTCCTCTCAGCATTGCCAAAATGAAGCTACTTCACATTGGTATTTGTGAAAACACGAGAGTTTACTGTGCTGGGTATACTGCAGAGAGTCCCTCCCTGCCACGTAAACACCCGACCCGCAGCGATGCCTCATAAACACCGGCATCACAGCCACTAATACAACACATGCATCAAGAGCAAGAGGTGTTGTTAGGATCCGTTGGGGGCTCAGCCCAGTCAAAAAATCTTTCGAGTTCCATCTGATAATTGCAGTATTATTATGATATTTCAGTGTAAAATGAAAACAAGCTGTGAGGCACCGCACTCTTGCAAAAGGTTTCAGTCAGGTGAGTAGGCTGCCTTTCACAATATGACTGCAATTTTCTCATTCAGCTTTCTTATTATTTCTTTTTCAGCAGCAGGAGTAAAATCCTGAAGGAAAAGGGTCTTGGTGTTGATGAAGGAGTCATATGGTAGATTATATGTTGGTAAAACTTCAGTTTTGAAAATTGGCCAACCCTGCTCTGATAGCGTCTATTTCTATTATGTGATAAAGGCTCCTTTTTCAACTGTGACAAACTGTATTATATTTGTGCCTTGTCTGTCTATATGATACTGTCCTCTCATCTGTCTGTTACGCTTCTCATTCTTTTTGCTGTTTTCATATTATCTTCTCCTCATCGTTAGTCAGCAGAAGGAATACAGTCAGAAGGAAGCAATCAGTGTTTGCCAACTAAAATGAGACAAATCTCTCATTTGATTACTCTATGGAGAAGTGCTATTTATCTATATATTACAAACATGGCTTAGCCAGCTTTCCCACACAGCAATAATCAGAAGTTATGCTTTTAATATGCGTTTTGTACATCGTGTGTCAAAGTCCTGAGCCAAAATCCATAATCCAAGGTTTTAATCTAACTCACAGATCATTTTACATTCTTATTAAAGTTCGTCTCACCCGGTTGTGGCTGTGATCTGCACAGCTCGCCCCCCGAACACTCCAAGCAGCACTCCACCTGAACACGCATATTAAAACAAGTTTCAAGAAGATGAAAAGTTGATGCTGAAGGGAGAGAATTTCCACTGGGGTGTGAAAAAAAAGCATGTATCTTTATAAAGTGTAAAAAGAGGCTGATGTATCCATTTGCCACGAGACAATTTCTGCCTTCAGAGGATGTAATGTGCATCGTCATTTTGATGCCTGAATCCACATACCTGCAGAGCTATGGAGTGATACTCCGGGATCAGAGGTTTCACACAATGTAGCACAATAGACCAAGTTTCTTTGGACCCCATCTCAAAGTAAAGGAGCTATTACCAATTATCGGGTGAGTTTCAAGTTTCATTTTGATGTGCTGTTAGAATAATGCAAATAAATGTTTGCATTATATACTATGTTTTTATTAATGTTTGCACATGTTTCAGAGATGAGTTAAAAAAGAAATGAGGGGCGGTTTAAGACTTTTGGACATGGCTATTATTATTTACCACTGCGGCCCTTAGTAAAGGCACCTTTTAACACCATTATTATAAGCAATAATGGTGAGAAAAATGTTTGATATTAATACAAACTAAGAAAAATGTTTGAGAACCATAAAGCTAGCTAACTGATAGCTGAAGAGCCTCTTCTTAACCAACTTGAGCTTGTAGATGAGCCGGTGGGAGCTCTCATGTCCTGACTCATCAGCAGCTTCGGCAGGAGACATCTCATCCTTCACCTCCTCTAGCCTCGCCTACACCTTGTTGCCATCATCCCTTTGTTCAAGCTTCACAGAAGCAAACTTTTATCCTCTTAAATAAACCATTGTAGCTTTCCTCATAGCTTATTTAAAAGGTCAGTTTACCATATTGTTAAAAAAAAGAAAAGAAATTGGTTAGAGTTGAACCTGCCCATAATTGAAATCTTGCATTGCTGAATTAGTTAACTAGTGATAGATACTAGCAATGACAAGCCGTTGACCTACACATATATAGATTCCTCAGAGGCATCCGATGGAAGACAAAACACTGCTCAGTAGACCATTTAACACTTTATTTTCACTTTCACAATACTTCTAGAAGGGAGATACGCAAGACACGTTGCCGCGGATCTCAATATGGTGACGGGCACCTGACAGTTTTATTACCGGGCACCCTATTCTAGTCTAAACAACAGCATTTCAGTAACTTAGATAAGATGGTTCCCTCTTATCTACTGCTCTACAGGCAAACATGGGCGAGAGTCTACGACTGGAGGACACCTATTCTAATGCCTTTAGTATTCAGGCCTGTGTCCACTTAACACTACTCTATATGATTATATGGGCAGTTTTGATTAATATGAGATTAATATAAGGCACAGTAATAAAGCACTTCAGGTAAGATCATTCTAACACCTGTCAATACGATCTCATGCCAGGTGTATGGAATTAACATCTTATTAGTACCAGAGCGGTCATTCAAGGACGTATAATCTTTTACATGTAACTTGAAAGCCTTTGTAAGTAAGATTTTGTACAAAAGGAACTCGATAGAGGATTTCAGTCATGACATCCTTTTAAAAGCAGTGAAGTGAATAGCTGCTGGGCATCACAGTCAGACTCAGTTATTATGTGATTTTGTCACTTATTCTAATAGACGTACTTAAATACACTGAAGTTTTTTAGCCAAAGGCTGTTGTAGATGAACAAATAGGTTCATAAAAACTCAACATTTTCTTTATGATAACTAGTCTTTAATTTAAACCAATTTTCATATTGGATGAGGAACAGTGTGTTACTCGTGCTTTAATCTGTGTATTTTACTTGTTCGAGTATCACTGTTTTGTAAAACTCTGTTTTGAGCCTACAGTGGGTGTGAGCAGGAAGGCAGCACTGCATGTTTGCCTTTCTAATTACTTCTCATAGGAACCCAGCTATTGATTGTTGCAAATGCTCATTGATTTTTAGCAGGACTCTACACTATCTGACGTTTGTGCTAAATACCAGGGGACGAATGACGTCAGTGGGTTTATCTGTTTGCGGGTATGTGTGCGGAGGAAGAGGTATGCAAATGTGTCTGTGCATGCATTTTTTCTGTAGTTTAAATGAGAATGGGCTTGTGTATCAGAGGAATAGGAAAGTTGCTGCATTTCTTTTGGCCCCGGAAGCCTAATCGAGAAGCATCGATCAAGCATGGGGAAACAGCGTGCTTACTTGCACATTGAGATAGCCAAAAGCTATTGGCAAACTGTTTGTTCTCATTGGATAAAATCACAAGACTTGCCTCCCTGTGATTCTAAACAGATCACCATGTCAGAAGGTCAGAAGGGGTGCCACAATATATCAGCAGTCTCTTTCAATATTTTTAGTAACTAAATGTTAGGTGATGCCACAGTTCAATAACTACTTCAATTATCCATTAATGAATTCTGCTGGCATTGCAGGTTGAGATGACAGCATGTCAAGTGCAAAGGAGTGCAAAGTAAGCATTAAAATACAAAATAAAGTTGTAGGCATAATCCCGGGCTGTTTAACTTCTTACAGTTGGCAAAATTACATCATTATTTACAAACTATACAGCTCAAACAGCAAACTGACTGAGTCCTCTAATACCAGGATTCACAAAGTACAGTCCATAGACCAGGTGTATCATTTCATGTGAGAAAACAATGTTGTGCTTCACATTATGTTTTTGTTTTTGACACTGATGAATTCAGCTGATACAAACACATTTAAAACAACTCATCTGTGAAAAGGCCTAGAGATCAATCGCCAACCCCCTGGTAACATTGGTTATCCCCTGGTTGATGGAGAAAAACATGAGAAGTTAATGGCTATTGCTTAAAAACTGGTCACAGAGAAGCTGCTACACCAAAAATCTCCCCTCGATTGCTTCGGCTGCTGGCATATTGCTAAGAAATCTCCAGCAGATTCAGGCTCAGGGAGGGGCAGCCTGTCTCTGCTGGAGATTTCTTCCTGTTTAAAGGTGTTTTTCCTTCCCATTGTTGCCAAGTGCTCACTCATAAAGGGTCATGTGATTGTTGGGGTTTCTTGGCCTACAGTATAAAGCGCCTTAAGGCAACTGGTGCTGTGAATTGGCACTACTGTATATAAGAAAATTGAACTGTAAACTAACTACCATGCCCCGAAGTGTGATGCAAACCACAATGAAGCTGCAGCACTGCTTACCTCTCTGTGACCAATTCAAACTAGTGCCAGCAAGCATTCACTCGTTAGCCTGTTGAGAAATATGCACTTTTCCTTAGCAAACAGTGTTTATCAGGGAGTCAGTGACCAAGCTCTAGGCATGTGTGCATGGGGATTGAGCAACCACTCACTGGGGGAATACTCATTTTTCCTTGGTGACCGGTGGTTGCCAGGTGGTCACCAACTGTTCCCAAAGCAGCCAGCCATCAAAACTTTAAGAACCCTCTTACAGTTTAGCACTAATGAAAGTGTAAAAATGCTATCCCGGTGTTTGTGTGTGACTACTTGATTAGACACTACATGGCCCCCATAGTGCTTGTAGGTATTCTAATTTTTTAAGATGCACAACACCAGTATAGCTATTGTTTCTCCGATGATCGCCACACCAACCAACAGTAATCGAGCCTGCAGCTCTGACAGTGTTGCCTCAATCTATCAGTCTGTGATGGTAAGCTGTAAAAAAGCTAAGGTGTAAAGTAAGAGAACAACCAGTATAGTCCTGCAGCACATTGTTGAAGGAGGACTGGTGGGTTTGGTGGTCATGTTTTTACCCAGAAGGCTCCATGTGTTCTACGCCAACTTGGCACTGTCCTGGATTCAGTTTCTTGATTTTTCACATGACTTAGTGCACAGTCCACACTATATTGTATGGTGGATTTGAAAGATTATCATTGTCATCTTGATATGCACGACTTGTGGTAGCTCAGTCTTAAATCTTCTAATGACTGGGAATTAAAAAGAGATGGCTCGCTGACAAAAATGACTCAGTCTCTTTTGCACATAAACGCCCCTCTGGAGTTGTACTGCTGCTTACTTTTTTTTTTACTTTGGTCTTTGGTTTTGTCCTGCCAGGATATCGCCTACTTTAATAGGAATTTGCCTATCATTGTTCCCTTATTCCTGTGAAGGGTTTTGAATAATGCATCATTCTGTTCTTCAACTTCCATTTGATTATATCTTTCTGGTCAGAAAAGAGAGAGTCTCTCTGTTGACTGAAAGACAAACACAGAGTTACAAAAGGCAAAGGGACAAAGAGTGAGGAAGGGTATAAAGAACGATAGCAAGCAAAGGGCAGACGAAGAAAGCAAGAGACATATCAACAGCAAGAAAGATGGATAGAAAGGCTTATTGAGAGTGAGAGGGCCACACAGTGCAGCATCTGTATCAGGCTTCCAAAGGGTATCTAATGTGGTTTGCTTTGGTAATGAGACTGCCAGTCTTTTGTAATTTTCAGTGTTAGTTCAGTGCTCCTTGTGTCTTTTCTACACTGTGTACCTACATCACGTTCCTGATTACCAAGAGATTGGAAATGTTTATTTTTAGTTGTCTGAAACGTACATCGACAGACCGTGATGAATGGGAACAGTCCTCCATTGTGGCAGAAACAACAGTAGCAGAATTGACTGTAGCTTTGGGAATATTCCTGTCACTACATCCAGCTTTGAAAAAAAATTAGCTCTGTTTGCTTAAAATTGGTGATTGTTGTTGTTTGATCATTTGCGACATGTGTTCAGAAGGATTGGAGAAGAATTGAACAGTCTAAGATTGATTGAGGTTCGGAAAAGGCAGCAGTCATGAAGTCAAAAACGACTTCACACACAGGTTTGCTTTCTTTGTCTTATTGAAACCAGAAACTTGCCACACCCAGTACAAAGGATACAAAGCCTGGAATATGTACTGCACCTCTAACACCACCCTCTAAATATTGTGTGTAAAACACGCTAAAGATTTTTCTTACATTTCTGATTTTCCAAGTTTTCATTCAGTTTTCCAAGGCACAGAGAATGGCCAGTAGATCAATAATTAAAAGTTCAGCAGAGCATATTTTAAGCCCTGATCTGTTTTTTTCAGGGGGACTCGAGGAGTATGTGTGTGTATCTAATTATCTGTCAAAGGAAGTATTTGATGCAGCTGCAATGGATCAATCAGCAGTTCCCCTGATTGGCTTGACTTGGAACCGAGCAAAGTCAGTTTTAATCGATATTGACGGCTGCCATAATTTTATCTTTGTATCAGCTTTTGATGAGTAAAAAGTTCCTGTACTTCTGGAGACTGTTTTAAAGCATCACCAAAATTAAATGCAGTGTATTTTATGGAGAGGCCAAAAGTACTGTATATAGTATATCCTTATCCATCCTATACAGCATTGGCACTGGCCCATCCTTTCCATTTGAGTGACAGCAGATAATCTACAGCTCCTCTGCTGTCACATGGGGTTTTGATACATCAGTCTCAGCAGACACCTTTTTTTTCTAAATGTTTTTCGACTTTTGAGTCCCCTTAACTGCTAGTTTTTAAAGATATTTTTGGCCAGTGGAAATTGCAAGCTGGTGCTGGCTGAATGTCATAGACTGTGATTTAATACTAGAACCGTTGGGGGAGCGGTCAGTCTCCCCACATCCTGTAACAACATCATCAAAGAAATAATTTTATAAAGAAGTTAAGTTATAAAGAAGTTAAGATGTGAATTTAAATTCTTTAGGGGTTTTATTTGTTTTACAAATGATTTGAATTATTTAAACCATTAAGTTTAAATAAATTCTACTATCTACTAATAAACAAAAGGTATACTAAACAACACAATAACTAACAGTGTTGGGAAGGTTACTTTTAAAATGTATTCCACTACAGAATACAGAATACATGCCCCAAAATGTATTTTGTAACGTATTCCGTTACGTTACTCAATGAGAGTAACGTATTCTGAATACTTTGGATTACTTAATATATTATCATGCTTTTTACAACTACATAAATGTGATTTATTAGTGTTACTGAAGGTCTGCGGCTCCGAACCGTAGTAAAGGGACCTCTGGCTAATACGTCGGGTTCTGTGTCGGGCTCGTAGCCGAAAAATAGCTTTGCTTTGTTGTCTGGGTCAAGTTTGCTAGCGAGAGACAGAGAGAGGCGTTGAAAGGCTGCTCCAGCGGAACTTATTGTTTCGGAGGAAAACATGAACACAGTGTACAGTCGAGTCTTAATAGCCTACTTACAACTGGGCTCGTCAGGCACTCTTCTTGGCTGTAGTGGTTATTATTATATTTACATGCTTCCAGCTCCCGTTTCTGCTCGATGACAGCTCGTACTTTTCCACTCTCCTTTTTCTCCCTCCTCGCGCTCACAGACACATAACGGGTATTGCAGTCCATTCTCCCTGCAGCACGGACTGCTGCCCATGAGGCTACATTCTTTAGAGCTATGCTTGTAGCATTCTACCTGTTAGCTTAGCACAACAACAACAACAAAAAAGCACTCTCTCACCCAGGAAACACACAGTCGCAGAGAGAGCACGTGTCACCCTGTAACATCAGCAGTGTTATGGTAACAACCGTAACGCTGCTGCCTGGAACAACAGAACATAGCTGTCAAACAAAACCCAAACAGTCCTGACCCGCCACAATATGAAACAGGAAAATACCACCGTGTAATCCATTTATTTCAACAAAGTAACTTTATTCTAAACACCACCTTTTTAAACGGTAACTGTAACGGAATACAGTTACTCATATTTTGTATTTTAATTACGTAACGGCGGTGCATGTATTCCGTTACTCCCCAACACTGATAACTAACATGTCTAAATTATCCAGTTATTGTAGGAGAAGAACATTCAGGAGAACGTGTCGTATTTAGTTACTCTAAAATACAGAAGGTATAAAAAAACAGAGCGCTCACTGTGAAACAGATTGAACTGATCGGCGTCTTCATTTTAAAATTTAAAAAATAAAATAAGGAAATTAATTCTGTAAAGGTAGAATTTAAAAAAAGTATAATCTCATCCATATCTGCCTCCTCTTCATCAGACCTGTAGCCTCTCTCTACACACCTCCATGCCTCAAATCTGCTGCCCTTTACCTCCTCAGACCTAAAACCCGTCCGATTTGCTCCAGATTTCACTCTTCATTTACTCCGATTAGTTCTACACACTCTAGACTGTTTTCCTGCCGCTCTGCACAGGCAGCAGCCACCTACTTCCACCATACCCTCCACTGCTCTGATCCCAACAATTATTCATCTTTTATCAAACTACAGTTTGTTTATGTTTATGAATCAATCACATCTAGATAGCTCTCACTTATATTCAGCATGGTTTCACATCAAATTGTAGCTAAACAGTAAGTGTTAGTAAACCAGGGAAGCGGTTGCATGGATTAATTTTGATGTGGTCAAAATGACGTCCTCTGCCGTTCTAGGTATATAATTGATCTTTTAGGAAAAGTCAAAATATTTGATGATCGAATTTTATTTTAAGAGGGTTACATGTTTTTTTTTAAATGTCACAGGATTAAAATAACCTCCTTGGTATTTCTAATGTTAAAAAGTTGCTTGAGTGTGACAGAACAACAATGCAGCTGATTCACTTTAACTTCAAGTCCAGTTAAAAGTGAAGATCTTTCTTAAACTCCTATGATATTATCTAGTTTTACTTTAAATCAGATCTAAGTTAAAGAACTCTTTCCCATTGAGAACTGCTACTGTACTCTACTGTGCTCTATCATTTCTAATTTCCCGTCCACTTTCCCCCTTTAATTCCTTTATCTTCATTTCAGGCATCTGACACGAAGGTATTTCTCTCCGTTAAGTTGAGGTCTCTTTTCTTCCTCTCACTTCCACTCTATTTCTCTGCCTTTCTTCTCTCGCTGCTCACTTCCTTTTTTCCTCTAAGAAGACAAAGTCAAATGGCCCAATAGCATTTAATTGCTGTGGTTTTTATGTGGTCTGCTGAGAAGTAATAGCCACTCAGCACTTCTGTCCATAAGATAGATGCTGCCGATGCTTGTCTGGGAGTTGCAGTGTGGGAGCATACCCAGTGGCTCAGGAAAGTGCAGGTGAAGTAATAAAAGAAAATGGTTCGCTGGGAGGGAGGGGGAAAAATCTCACAATGGATTTCATTTTCTTATTGGAAACAAGTCACCTTGGGTCATGCACACATGAATTTGCACACACACAGATAGACAAATACGAATCCACATGAACACACAGACAGCCGCAGCAACACACCGACCACACAAACAGGGGTCAGAGAGAAGCGGCAACTTGTTAGCAGCAACCATTGGCTGTGACCAGTCCAATAATGCAATCTGCTCTTGCTGTTGGACAGGCCACCATATGGAAGCAGCCGTTGGGTGAGTCAGATCGCCGTAATAATGGAAACAGCAGGAAATCAGAGGGATTGCCTGGATCCATCCTGTATTTGCCCCATCTCTGGTGTCACAGGCTAGACACAAACCGACTATTTCAAACAGGCAAAAGCATTAGAATAGCATGTCCTCCTCTGCCTCTGTGATTGGGCTTTATCAATTCATCACACTTCTTAACACCAGGGCTTTTTTTCAGGGGTGGCTGTGCACATAAGCCCAGCTGTTCTGTGTGCAATCAGTGGCACTGAGTCAGTCTTACCTTGGTGGGCATAAATCTGTGCATTCAACAAAAAATGTTTGTTATTATTAAGTAAATACACCCCAGTTAGAAAAAAAGAATAAAACACATGTTAGCTACATTTTTTTCAGGGTTGGCAAAAAATCCTTTATAAGGCAAAAAAAAAAAACAAACCCTGAGAACAAACAACATTATAAGATAATAATTGTTAATGTCATTAATGTAATTAATAATTAATAGCATATGCAGTACATATACAACTGAAAGGTTCCAGGGTGGCGTCTTTAAAAATCAAACGCATGTGCCTGATTTCGCATACATCTTCTCTTCAACCTCTGTGCTGCATTCAGCAATTTTAAAACCACTTTATAGCAGTCCTGTTGTGTCCACTTGCACTTGTCTCTCAGCTGAAATTCCTTTATTCTATCAAAACAAAAATCCTTCAACTCGATTCTCATCAGCAGGGAGGGTCCAAAAAAATTGCAAGGAGCCAAATCTAACAGGAGGACAAGTGGTGAACAAAAGACAGTCTCTCCTGTGGGGACCAATTCATAATGCAGAACCCCCGTGTATGCTGAACACAAGCAAACATACAAAAAAAAACCCGGAAACAGTAAATAAATAAAACCGAGCAGTGAAAATTCTCCTTGTCTCGCTCCTCACCTGATGCACTGATATCACACTTTCAGAACCTTTGTACAAAACTAATAGTGATCATTTCAAACTCTGCCCCCCAAAACCCCTCCATTGACAGGAATGGCAGATAAATTTTCATTGTTATGTCATTATTGGAAATATTGCACTACAGTAAATCCCTGTTATGGCCTATAAAAGCCTAAGAAAAGTCCCCTTTACGTAAAGTTTATTTTTTCTCTTGCATTCGTAGTGCATCACATAAAAGCCATCTTTGTAACTTTAGCTGCTGTACACGACAGCAGTACATGCCTTTAACAAAACTTTACCTCTGCTACAGGCAGAAGACATCACTGACATCCTGAGAGAAAATTAAGTATGGATCACAGTAAGTTATGTGATTACCTTAGAAGTGAACCATGTCAGAAGTTCACTGAAGAGTTTAATTGCAATCCATGCGATTGGATTTTGTTAGTCTCACCACATGATAGGAAGTCAAAATCTGAGTCCATGAAAAAGCAATTACTTGCTTTACTGCTTAACTGTTAAGAGGCACTCGTTATCTAGTTAAATCCATTCACACTTTAAATTCAAAGAAAGCTCTAATTTGCTTTATTTGCTGTCACACTATGTGCAGTTTATTTTTCTTCTGTGGGGGAGAGGTACTGGAAGACAGGCTTTGAGCTTTAGAAATTAGTGACAAATCCATTACTCAAATGATCTGTTTGGCTCCAGTTATATTTACAGTTGCTCACTTCATATGAAAGTATTTTTAATTTGACTTAAACCGCATTATAAACAACTGCTTGAAACGTCAACTGTAATATTCCCTTATACACGTTATAGTACATTAAACTTAATGTATTAACTTTTTCTTTTCTTTGTCCTGCCATTGAACGCCCTCATGGTGACTGAAAGTAGCATGGTGACAAAGTTTGAAGTCTTGTTCATGCTCTCTTCTAAACTTTTTAATTATTGCTTCTAATTGAAGTTTCCAATATGTTGTTAATGCATCACTGGTCACCACTGTCATCATCATTTGTGTGACACAAGAAAACTCATTAAAGACTTCAAACTTTGTCACCATGCTACTTTCAGTTTGTCTGCAATCAAAGTTTTACGGTTTAGTTTTGACTAGGTTTGAGTTTTGATATAGTTTTACATCAAAATAGATACTTAAATAAAATACAAATACATAAATAGGGCTGGGCCATTTCATACCGTTCACAGTAATACCGGTATAATGTTAGGCAATGATAAGAAAATGAAATATCACGATAGAATATGCACATGGTGGAAAAAGCATGGCGGCGACAGAGAATGACAAAAGCAGGTGAAAGCGGATCGTTGAATGAAACGGATGAACCAGAATTGGTTTGTAAAAATGCTGTAACTTCAGTGGTGTGGGACTGGTTTGGCTTTCGTCCGTCAGATACAAAACAAAGCACTATTTTTGGTAGCGCATGCTAGCGGGCCATCGTTATTACCGTGTTTTTCGGAAAATAAGGCACACTTAAAATCAATTCGTTAAATTTTCTGAAAACCCTTATAATCTGGTGCACCTTATGTATGAATTCTGGTTGTGCTTACTGACCTCGAACCGATTTTATGTGGTACATATCTTCTGTCAAAAAATGTTTTAGTACGTCTTTGGTAAGCTACGAAGCAGCACTGTCGGAGCATTCCGGCTACCGTAGGCAGGAGCCTCGCGGAGTGATACGTACTGTGCGTCAACATAATATTACCGTATTGTGTGTGTATAACCTCTTTTAAGTTTTGTGGATATTATACATGGTTATGCTGAGGATATGTTGGCCAATTTCCACTGGAAATGCCTTTTGGTTAAACTGTCAGCAAGAAATTTACATTTGCACTGTTAAATCTTATGTAGCTTTAATGCACATAAAAAAAACAGTTACTTGTTTAAGTGAAAATACATTGATGGGGTTTTTTTTGCACTAATAAAGTTGTGGAGTTGTAAAGTATTTTGTCCCGCATCAATTATATCGTCAGTTATATCGTTATCGCAAATTTTTAAATGTATATTGTGATAAATATTTTGGGCCATATTGCCCTGCCCTGTACATAAATGTAAGTTTAATTTAGGAGGCAAGATATATATTTTTGTAGCCAGGGATCCTTGGTGTTTGCAGCTACTGCACTCTGGCTTTTACTGCAGCCACGAGGAGGTTAATGAATCATCCTAATGAAATAAATACTGCTGTGTAATCAGTTTGAATTGCTTCTAAAATGCCCACACATCGCTCGTTACATCTGAAACTACAGTGTATGGAAACAAATACGTTCAGGTAATCTAAAGGTGCTTTACAGTCACTTGGAAGCTTTTGCTTTTCTGCTCAGTAGTGCTGCAGATTCATTTGAAAACACACTTATAAACAACTAAGAAATGGTAATCTATTTAAAATTTTAAAAAGCCAAAATACCAAGGTTTTCAGATACAAATGCCCTGAGTGTGCTGGCATGTAAGCAGGTACCTCTCAACAGGTAATTGAGGAAAGAAAATACAAAAAAAGGGAGAAGCATCAGTGTTTTCCAATGTTTTCCAGCTCTAGCTGTGAACTGCTTTATAGTGTAGTCCATCTGTGAAGCATTCAGTCCCTGGATGTCGTACTCAAAGTCGAGGGTTCCTTTCATGTCTCAGTGATATCTGAAACAACACACTCCCACCAACGCGCGCGTCTGCTTTTACAGGCGTAATGCATGTTTTGAGTTCCACCTCCTGACATTAGTATCATTACCAGCATCAAGGCATTGTGGGCTTATGTTTTCTGACTGCGGTGTTCTTTGTTTAAAAGAAAATAGCTGTAAATTGTATCTATACTGAGAACTGTTAACTGTTTAATAAATAAAACTCTATTGCTGCGTGAAATGAATGTGCTTTTTAAAGGTTGCAGACAGCATAGCAATGGTCAAGGGAAACGTTTAGCCATCCAAAGCCCTCAGCTGGGGCTGCTTAGCTACTTAGTCTAGGTTACTGTAGTGATTTGAGCAAGAGGTAGCCATTTGTCCTAGTTGGGCTGGCAGCGCAGTAGCCATCCAGAATGGAAAACAGCCCCTGGTGAAAATGACTTTCCATTACTTGTGACCCCTTCTGTAAATAGTGTTCCCTGCTGATAGGCTAACTCGCTGCCTTACATGTCAACTGGACCTGTTTGTTGCAAGATAATGGAGGAATATAGTGTATAACCTCACAATGTAGAAATACCGAGCCAAAAATAACCTAATATATTCATCTTTTTTGTAGTTGTTCAGATGATGGATGATATTCAGGGGAGCTTTGCGCTTTCAGGACTTCCATCCGAGGAGCCTCACACATAAAACACTGTCATCCCACAATACTGTTCTTGTCATACTTGTTGGGTTTTTTTTTTTTATGTGGTTGTATTTGTCCCTAGATAATGATGCCATATTTCTGTGTATTCAGCATCTTAGAAAATATATTGATCACATTATTAGAATGCGATGAATGGGCAAGCATGCTGAAATCGACTGCTGTAGGGATGCTTCTGAAAGAGACTTGTTTCATTGTGTAACACACAAATCAATAGTCTCAAAATAACAAATTATCTTGTATCAAGTTATGCGTTCGTAGCCATCTATCATGGTGTCAGTGTGCACAAGTGTGTGTGGGTTTGCGTGTGGCTTGTTTATGTAGGAGAGAGCACTGGAGTGGAATTTAGTGTCATAACAAAGGACAAGAATCAGTGCGGACACACTGTTGATATCTGTTCTTAACAGATACGTTCGCAGCAAGATGACAAACAAGCAACATGGGAAAGTGAGTGAGGGATGGTTTAAACACACATATACACACACTAAACTATTTCTGTCTCTGCACTGAACTACTAAGCAAATACACATTTTTCACCAGTTTTTTTTTTTTTTGGTAGATAAAATGAAAGATCAGCTTCATGTGCAGAAATGCTTGTCTTAACTAGGCCAGGATGTTAGACGTGAGATCCTCAAGATAGCTGCAAGCTCCTAAGTCACACTCTGTGAGCTGTCGTGAAGTGTGCCGTTACTTAACTACTGGCTTTATTCAGTGGCTTTAACTGCACCACAAAATTTTGTAGTCTACATAATGTAGTAATATATTTATTCCTTTTAATTCACATGGTTGAATTGTATATATTATTAGTTTTGCCAATGAGCCCTGTTGCTTACAGTAATACATTTATGAACAATATGCTTATACATTATAACAATAGACTGGTTTGTTGTATTAATATACACTACATAACTTTTGTAACATGCGAAGCTTTATCTGTAACTGTACTATACTGTATACATATTACTAAAGAGAGTACCACAGTTTCAAACTTTTCTTTTTTATGATATAAAACTCCTCATTGGTTTGCAGCCTGAAAAATATGAATCTGTATGCAAGTAGATGACTGTTTAATATATGAAAAGGTTCCCAGGAATCAATGAAACATGCAAAGTTGATTCACTGGTTTTGCTTGAATAACTGAGGTAATAGAAAAACTTTTATCAAAGCCCCTTTTCACTTTCCGAATGCAGTTTTGCTCATTGGCAGGCAGAGCCGTCTCTCGAGATTATTGGAAAGTCTGTTATTCATAAGAACAAGGATATATTTCACATGCAGCACTCATACAGTTGGACATGCATCTGTTTTTCTTTGATAGCATTCAACTAGTTTGGAAAAAAAATGTCTTTTTAAACGTTTTAAGCTGTTTTACATGACTAATTCTACAATCAAGCAAGCTTAAAACCATAAAATATGTGAATCACAACCTTGAAAGTGAATCAATCGCAGGTGTTTCTGCATGTGTTGTCAAGACACCTTAAGACCATTTGCAGGTCAACGCATCAAACCACAACATACATTTTTAACACAGACATATTATTAAGACTTTAAAATTATTAAAAATTTTTATGAATTGTAAAAACACTGATATCCTGCCTCCTTCTCACAGTTAACATGAAAAAGAAAAACCACAGCAAACTTTTATCGAAGGCTCACACCAACACTGTTTGTCTTGGAAACATTAGGGTGATTTTTTTTTATATTATCCAAGTTCATTTTAAATAAACAAAACAACAAAGGCAATAACACAAACCTTAACACCAGTATGTGTTACTACCTGCTTTTAAAGTATTTTGAAATAAATGTTATAGAGATATTGCTATTACTGCCAAGATTAATAGCTCAGACATTAATACAAATTTGCCAAAATGCCACTGAATGCAAGATTGCCTTTAAAATTCTATTGGTTTTCAGGATACAATACAATACAAATACAAGAGTCAGATTATCACCAAACGTGTCTTTCCCGTGCTGAAACATAGCCTAGATGCACTACAGTATCCATCCATCCATCCATATTCTTCAGCTACTATTTGGGAGACTTCATGCCTAAGCCCAATTTATAGTCTCAATTAACCTAGCTCCATGCATGGTTAAGAAGAGCCTGACTGGAGAAAATCCATGCAGACACAAAAACATGCAAATTCCTGGCAGGGGCCAGATGGTGCATTCTTCCCATGCCATAATATGTCTTAATAATTTCTTTGTTGGTTTATTCCAACATTGTTATTGAAATCTGCTGAGATTTTGATGCTCCAGGTACTCTGGTTTCCTCCCACAGGCTGATGTGCTTTTGTACACCAGTCTTGGTTTTTACACTGGTTATAGTTTTGGATATACAACATATGGGAAAAAAAGACTCAGGGATAACTTGTGTAATAAAAATATCAAAATGATTTTGAACAGTGCATTTGAATAGAAGCTGACATACTTCCTTTCAGGCTGACTCTCACACAGTTATTTGAAAAGGTTCCTGACATCATGAATATGCGTTACTCACTCTGAAAATTAGATTGTCAAACATACACAAATGCACATGCACAGACAAAAAATGATGTAAGGAAAGTAAAACATTTTTTTTAAATTTTATATATTTCTTGTCCCTGTGCTTGTCTGTAAAAATCAGGCCCCTCAGGCCCTGAAGGCTGATGATAGAAATTTAGAAATGCAGACGTTTCATGATTTTAACCCACACCTGGCAGGGAACAAGGTAAATAAAAATATGAATGTGGTGTAAATGTAATTGTGTTTAGTTTGGGTTATTAAACATGATAGCAATGTTGATAAGCCACAAATCAGATTTATTCTGAAAAGCTCTGTATTTTCCATTTTCTCCAAATTGAAAAAAAAAAAAAAAAAACAGTGACTGTTGTATCAGTCATTTCCATTTTTTGAAATACTTGTATTCTAAAAGTGTTCATTAAACAAAGAATAATTACCACTTTTACCACTTTACAATTTTTGCAAAGCATTGTAAGACCACTCTGCCATTAGAGCTACATTTGCATTTTTTAGCGTATTTTGAATATCATTAACCTTCGTGGAACCTAAGTTAGTAATTTCATGCCAGTATTGTGGTTTTCACATTTGCACCTGCTCAGCATGCAGGATGCATACAGATTTTTGACAGGAGAAGGAAAACCTTAATGTGGTTTCCCTGCTTCCTTGCAGTTTTGTAACCTGTTGTCTGCTAACAGTGAAAATATAAATATTTGTAGTTTTAGCAAATAAAATGATCTTTTGCTTTACAAAACCTTTCTTTAATCAAATCATCCAGAGTATGAGTATCAAAGCAGCTTCAACATTTCGTGGAATCCACATTGGCTATTCCTGAAAGTGCAAGAAAGCAAAAAAAGACGTGCATTGCTTAGCTCCGCATTGCTTCCAGTGCTCCCACTGTAGTGAAATAGAATAGAATAGAAGCAGATTGAGTGCTGCCTTCCACCTCTCTCTCACAATCCTTTCACAATCTCAGTCATCCTCCAGGATATCCGTGGCTAGACCTGCAGCCCTAACCTCTCTGCGCTGCTCTGACAAGGACTGCCTTTAAAGTGCGCCCATGTGTGTTTGTGTGTGTGTGTTTGTGTGTGTGTGTGTGTGCACTAGAGAGATAGCTACAGAGAGATAGTGACTGTGCAGTGTGGGGAAGTGTTACTTGCTCTATAATCCTGAGTATGTAATGTGCAGTATATGTAGAGAAGTGGAGTAGATTTCTTCACTGCCATATTATGTTTCTCAGCTACAACACATGTTCTTCATTTCTTAGTGATTCAGACTGCGAAGTCTTCGACATCGCAGAGAAGAAATCTAGAGTAGCTGGGTCACCAGAGTCCGACAGAGCCCAACTGATTTATCTGTGGGCCAAACTATCAGAATTATCATTTATAATTTCTGGTGAATGAAAATTTAAAGAGTAAATAATCGACAGGAGAAACACCCTTCCACCATGTTATCAGCGATGACAACAACCAGCTTATTTGAGCAGAGCTGGCATTTAGGACCCAAATGTAGACACATTGAGACAGGCACCAAAACTGAGCCTTTATTTTGGAGTTGATGTTTTGCAGGCCTTCCTTCCTGCCTTCAAATAGGCTACACTTTATTAATATAATACAGTAGCTCTTTTCCAGTCTTATTGACCAAAGCACTTAAAGTGCTGTTGATGGTAAACTGCTATATAGTGATTTTTATCTCACATAGCTGATTCAGATGGAGCAGATGTGCTACTTTCGTTCTGTAACCACTTCATATTTTTGTAAAAATTGTAATTTAATTGTAAATCAGCTTTTCAGCTGCCAGTGCACTAATCAGTGTGATTGGCCAGATGTCACCCCTTCGTCCGAACACACTTGTACCTAGATTGGGACACTCTGGGTTAACTTAGCGAGCTGATAAACAGCTTCGTGTAACCACTTATTTTGATTACTAATGTTAAGATAAGTGAATCCAGATAACAGAAAGATACCGTGGATATGTTGACTTTACTTTGCGGTATAATGCTTAAATACGCATAAGGTCATTAGAGGGAAGTGGACATAGCAGGGCCATGAGATGCAGGTGAAAATAATCAATGATAGTGAGACTAAACACAAAGGTCTAGACAAAAAAAACTCAGAAAGTGACAACTGTAACCAATTCAAGGAATACAGGCACAGGAAAGGGTTTAAAACAGGTTAATTGTCACAGGAGGATAAGATGAGAAACGAAGCAAATGAAGTAAACTAACTGACATAAACAATAACTGCAACTAAACACTGAAGAATGAAAATACTGAAACGCTGAAAATGTAAACAATAAGAAATCTAATAGCCAATCAATCATAACTCAGAACATAAAAATCTGCTGAGGAAAAAAAACATCTGAAATATTGAAATATCTCATTTTTAGCTCACACAATATTGGTGTCAGTCTTATGTTGGTCGGGCTCTAGAGTCTGATTACGATTTGCTGTGACATAGCATTGTAACTGCATGTATGTGATGGTTGTGCTTGTTCTGAAGCAAAGGAATTCCTCAACTCCCATGTCGTTGGTACTTAAACATTTTGGCCATCGAAACACTTCAAGTACTAATAACTCCAACCAGTAACATCAGACATATCCATAACAACCAAAGCAACCTGCAGCTATGCTTGCAGCAAGCTGCTTGATGCTGTCAGAGGTCACCCTTCCAACATGAGTAATGAGCAATAAATGAAAGTTTCACATCACCTCTCCTTTCACCACACTTTCCCACAGCTGTAAGTGTTTCAACTTTATCAAAAAGAATGCAAAATTTACCAAGAGATCAGTTTTCTCATTCTAATTGCATTAAGACTGAGTATACTGAATGACGCTTAATACTTGGTGGCTTGCTGCATGGTTGTAGAGACAGCTGAGCAGATTTGTCATTTTTAAAAAGCACACTATAAAAATATTTAATGGGCTGTATTCAGACTGGTAGGTTGTGTGAGTAGCTGTTTCTTTTCGAAGAAATATAAATAAATTATATTAATAGTAAAAACAGCGTTTTATTTGCATGTGCAGCCACAAACTGCTTGTTATTCTCCTTTGCTTTGAAGAGGGCTACAATAGCATCTTATTTCAGCTGTTCGTTCAATACAGCACCTTTTTTAAAAGCAAGCTTTAAAAGTAAGCTTGTCGGTTTAAATGTTGTGTATTTTTTTCTAAACCAGAACTGGTGCAATTAGACCCCACATATTTCAAGTCTTACTTTTTTTTAATGTTGTTTCAGTGAGAGGTAAATGGTGGCTTTTCACCTGCACAGAAGGTGTCTGAGTTGGTGTGACAACCTAAATGACCAGCTTTTTGACCTCTGTCTGCAACCTAGTGATATAAAAGCACTTTAGATCAGAGAGCCTGTGTAGATGCACAAAGAAAAGAGTAGGGAAAAAATGTAGTGTACACCCATTCTGTTGGGAGTGAAAAGCTAACAAAGGACTAGCTTTTATGTTTTAGGCAGTTTTAAAGTTTTGCAGCCTAGTATGTCTTGTGCCACAGTTTGCCAGATAGCCAATCAGCAGCTTAAACTAAAGCCTTTGTTTCTCTTTTAGAGAAATTTCGGGGTAATAAACAGCATTAACTGACTCTTTGCACTCATATAAATAGTATCAGTGAAGGAAAAAATGACCACATTTCACCAAATCGGGGGCTTCATTGGCATACTTGCTACTAGTTGTCTCCAGATTTGATTTTAAAGCATTATTGATTTCTTTCAAAGCCCCGAGAGGTTACTCCTAAAGTGATTTATAAGATCTTTCATTGCCCTTTTTCTCCGCTCTGTGAAATCCTCACACACGCCATGCTTTGCTGTGCCAGGGTCCACATTGTTAAATGAAGGTGCATTTGCACTTGGGAGCTATTGGACTTCGTATTGATGTATCCCTGGAAATAAGACCTGAAAAACTATTTCTCATTGTTCAAATCACTTAAATATGTGAAAATGTCAGTTGTTAAATATTTCAAATATTATGTAAACTGCAATAGTTTCTGTATTTATATGGCTCTTGTATTACTGTACATCAGTAATGCTTTCTGGTATTGATCTTCACTTGATGGATTTTACTTTGTATCCTGCAGTGTTAAAAGATTTATGGGCTTTATTTTTTTTTTCCTAATTAACATTCAGTTTTGCACATAGCCTGTGGGTTCATAAGATTGTCTTAACTTTTTCTGAGGCTTCCTCATCACCTTTTATCACTTTCTTCACCTACAGCATTTCTACTTCTGTCCATCTCTATGAGATTGATTACCATCACGATTAACAGTGTTATGTGAAGGCCGAGTGATCTAAAAAGATAACAAGTACTGCCTTTTGTATATGAAGGTCTGCCTGTAGGTCTATGCGTGCTTCTGTAGTACGTCCAGTGTTTGCTTCAGCAATAAAAAGTCTACAAATCAATGCGGGCACCCCTGCGTCACAAACTGGCTGAATGGTTGCGATAGATTCTTAAAAACATTTGCACGCACTGATGTATGTGCATGCATGCACCCACCCACACATACATACACATACACACTTAATTGGAATGTGTCGTTAGTACAAGTACAATTTGTGAGGAAAAATAAAACACAGTGGCTCAAACTACTGTAATCATGCTGATTGCACAACATTGAAGTATTCGCTTAATTTCCAATTTTCCACTAAATGTTCACATCATGAACTTGTTCGGCCTTGCAGTTTCTTTGGGTTTTTTTTTTTTTTTTTCATTAGTACGGGTTATTGAAATAAAATTATGGCCAGCATGAAAATATAAGAAATGCAGAAGGGGAAGAGGTTTTGCTTTCTAACAACCTTTCCTTTTTTCAATTTTTAAATCGGTCAGTGGAGACCTTTGCTCAGACTCTGTGGTTAATTTATTTGGTCTGAAAAGCGAAGCCATAAGCCTAGTTTTCCCAACAAGTTAATGAAGCATGCCTTTGACAGGATTTCTATCATCTTCTCAGTTGAATCCAATGTTTATTGATCAATTTAGAGAAGTAAATAGTCACAGCAATCACTTAATTGAATATACAGTGGCTCAGCTCTGAAAGTCCAAACATTTCTTCAGCTTTTTTCAAAGTAACTTGGCTGTAATACACCCAGCCTGTGAAATGAACAGAACAAGTAAAAACCATTTGTGTCAATTAGTTTAAAAAATTGGGTAATAAGTTTCTTTTTATTAAACACAGTAGGCTTAAGGCCTCAGTCACACGCACTAGAGGCCAGTTGGTAACCCCCTAGCAAGCATCCGTGGGTAGTAAAAAAAATATGTATCCTCCAACCGGTTGCTAGACGTTGTTGGCTGTCACTATTGGTAGCAAAGAAGTATATGGTGCTACACCAAACAAAAATATGATGTTTGCTGTTTTGATTGCTTTAGTTTACAAGGAAGACACAGATCTGTCCTAAAATAGTCAGCTGGTCACATTAAAATTAGCATCTTTTGAAACACATCGCATGATAAGCCAAAGGTTTTACTTTACTTCCTGGAATATGCAAGTTTAATTGCCACTTGGTGAGCAGTTGGCAACCATTTCAAGACAAGTTAGCATTTTCTATGCAAGCTATAGTGACTGTACCTAGCAACTGAAGCAATCACAAGGAGGTTTTGGATGCAGCACCCTTTTTGCCACCAGGGTTACCTAGCAACTACCAGCAGCCTCTGGCAACCACTCGCCAGTCAGATAGGGAATTCATTGAAAGTTGGTAGGCGGTCACGGACTGGTCTCTGTGACTGAGGATCAAAATTTTGCTTGATGCCACTAACATTATTACATTACATACTTTATTAACATGATTGCAGTCATCTTGTGGGCGTTGTAATTTCCTGCTCTGCAAAGATAAGACTCATTTTCACCTGTCGCGACTCTGAATGTCTCACTAACAGTCTTGGCTTAATTATTTCAGTTACATGCTGGAAAAATTCCTAAATGAATTTGTGCTTTTTGAAATGTCCAGGTTAAATCATTTGCCGTTTGTTTTTTTGGGGTTTTTTTTGGAAGAAAGACTTACCAGCACAGCTGTTGTGATTTGTGACATTTTCTTAATTAAATCCCTGTCTATCATGTAAATCTAAAACTTTGAAATTTTAAGAAATTAATATTCATATTTAATGAACTGTTATTATAATATTTCATCATGCATAACACCACTGTATTGCAGTTTTTTTTTGTTTTTAAAACATCATTCTCTTAAATAGTAACTTGAAATGAAACAGTCTGATAGTCAACACATTGTCTTTTCATTTTTTGCTGTGATGCACAAAATAAAATGAAACAATTTTCAATCTCATAACATCCAGTATGAAACCTGTTTGATGACACGTTAAACGATTCTTATTTTCTTGAGGAAAAAGATGGTCCAAAACCCATTTTTCATTGGTGAAAAGGGGGCAAAGAAAGGTTTTGGTGTGGCAGGTGATGAATGGTTAGTAGGAGGGAATCCATCTGCTGCATCAACACAACGGAAATGGGATCGTCCACTGATAAAAGATTGCACAGTGAGAGACGAGCCTGATTCACACCAGACCTAAACTCACTGTAGAGTACAGTAGTGTGTGTGTGTGTGTGTGTGTGTGCATGAGAGAGATGGACAGAGGATGTCTTTCAGTCTGTCTTTCTCTTTGTCTCTTTGTTTCTTCTCTACCATGCTGTCTCACTCTCTCTGTCTTTCTCTCTCTCTTAAACTCACACACACACACACACAGACACACACGCTCTCTCACAAACACACACACTCTCACACACATATACGAGAGAAATTCACCAGTGGCTGTGTGCCATCCTGACTAAATACCAACTATCTATCATCTGAGATATTTCATACTTTCTCAATTCAATAAGCCAATATGATTTATGTAGTGGCTGGGGTGGCTTTGGTATAGAATTATGTTGAGGTTTAGGACTATAGACAGTAATATACATTAAGTTCTTCATGTTTTAAATTTAAGTGCATATTAAAAAATGCCTGAAAGGTAGATTTTTTTTATCTAAATCCGTATCCTGTATAACTTTAAAACTGCTTGAGGTATTTTTAGTGAATCAGTATGGATTTTAATCTTGCATGGAAAATATTGCAGAGACACACACATAAGTCTTTATCTAGTATTTAAAACCACACAAGCCACACAGGCATAGCGTTGCAGGCCAGTGCAACACCCTGGTTACCGCTGGTTGCTAGGGAAAAATGTATATTCCCCCACTGATTTGCAAATCATTTGCCTGAGGTTGCTGGCTTTCACCAGGTGAAATCAATCACAAAGAGGTGACCTGTACTAAAAACCTTGTTGTGATTGCTTTGGTTGCGGTCACCCATTGTTTGCATGAAAGACTTTACTCTCCGAGCTGTAGAGAAACTTTAAAAAGTGCATCAAAAACCAGGATTGCTGACCATTTGGCTTCAGGGGAAACATTGTGCAATACCATTGCAGCGATGAGGATTTCAAAAATGGTCTCACATTCCATTTTTGAAAAAGAATAATATATACAAATTTTCACAGTTTTTCTGTCAGTTGGCGAGTACTTCACAAGTGTTTGCAGACAACTCATCGAGTCCATGCAAACTACTGGTGACAAAAGGAATCTGCTAGCGACCAAAGCAATGGTAAGGAAGTTTTCATTGCAGCACTCTATAGCGCGTTGTGACTATTTCATGGAAGATTGAGAGCTAATTGCTACAATTTGTGTACTTTGCATATGTGCGGTATTCTGCTGCATCGCAGAATGTGAAGCATTAATGGCTACAGAAAGTGTCTGTGCAGTTGGTCCGCAGTGCGATTACTGTGTTCACATCTGCACAAATGAACCACACCAATGGAAATTAAATGGAGATGAACACTGCAGGTGTGAAAACAACCTTGGATATTAAAACTTCAAGCCTCCTGGGAAAATACACTGGCAGTGGACCGCAGAGAGTGTGAAGGAGTGGGTAATTTACAGTGTTCCTTATTTTTTCATAAATCAGAGGTAAATGAGTCTTTTTCTGGATAAATCAAACTTGTTAATGCAATCGTAAAAGTGTTTGAACTCTTTGAGAAGTATGCAATTTTGGGGGTTTTCCTTTGGCAATTCAACTTGCACTCAGCCAAAGTTAAAACCGTTTGTCCCAAAAGTTCCAAGATGCAAACAAATTCAGCTCCACGCAGCTGCCGTACACATTAAATAAAATGTTGCATGCAGTATTCTTGCCATATGTGCATCTACGCAGAGTGCCTTTATTGCCAATGTTTTTTCATCTTTAATTGTATTAAAGGCATTGCTTACAAGAATGGATATAAAATAAGAGCAGATGGGAGCTGTGATACAAGTCAGCAAACACAAATCCTTTTGATCTACGCCTCCGCACCAAGCTTCACGAATTCACAAAATCAGCAAACTATAATTTCCATTCCCATTTTCACTTCATAAGAGTTGTACAACCCGATCAGTAATCTGTTCTCCCCAACTTTTTTTCTTAGACTTGCTGCTATTGTTTGGTGAGGCTGAAACCAAGACGGGGGAATGCAAATTATTTATTATACACATTCATTTCTGTTGTCTTACATTGTTTATTTATGCTCGGATTTTTTGCAATAACAGCATTTTTCACTGGCTGCTGGCCCAGCGAGTAAACTGCGGGAACATGATGTGATTTACATTCAAAAGCATTCCTCTGTGTTGCTCTCACAACTACAAAGCAGTCTGAGGAAGGAAACAGGACCATCTGTAACTTTCTTCTCTCTCAGTGGGACAGCGTACAGCAGCAACACAAAAAGCCTGTGTATATTTGCACGCATGGATGATAATGCAAAGGTTTTAAGATGTTTGTGTTTTTTCTGAGTGGATTACTGAAGAGTATGAGCATGAGTTTGTGTATATGTATCTGTGCAAAAACTTTTTTCTTTAGGCAAAACACTTCTGGTCTGTCGAGACTTTCTTGGTGGTTTTTCTCTGTAGGTACTGCTGTGGAAAGGAAATGTTCATTTCACTAATGCTGTGAAATGGGCTGAAAAGAGCTTTTCACTGACTCATGCAACTTTTCTCCATTTAGACAACATTGTCTGCTCAAACTGGATAAACAATGCTGCACAAAGCAGTCGCTGGAATTGTAGCAGATTCATGTAGCAGAGATAACTAGATATTGTCTTCTTTACCACACATACTGATTTCTTTTACTTTTCTACAGTACACCTCCATTTTCAACTGTTTATGCTAGTCAAGGTTATTGGGGCCTCAAGCTGTCTCAACAAAAATGATTACCTGCTGAAGGCTGGTCAGCTCACTTCTTTCTATCTTTTTTTATTATCAGTTATCTGTAACCCCAGACTTTCACATGGCTTCCTCTACAGCAGCACAGGACCTTATACCACATTTTCCACAGATGCTGTAGTTCTCCCAAGACCTATAAATAGGCCTTGATTTTTTTTTAGTGCAATCACTGTTTCATTGTTGCACTTTTGATTTGCAATCACACACTGTGGTTTCTTTTGTTTGTTTGTTTGGTTTCTTTTACTGAACTGCAGCAAATTGAAAAAGGCGTGTACTGAAAAGAAAAAGAAAGTGGTAATTTAAAAAAAAATAATCATATATTCATATATATATATATATATATATATATATATATATATATATATATATATATATAACACCCAGCACACCCCTGCGGGCGGTTTATCCTTCAAGCTCCTTCAAGCCTCTACCAGAGGCCTGGGAGCTTGAGGGTCCTGCGCAGTATCTTAGCTGTTCCCAGGACTGCGCTCTTCTGGACAGAGATCTCCGATGTTGTTCCCGGGATCTGCTGGAGCCACTCGCCTAGCTTGGGAGTCACCGCACCTAGTGCTCCGATTACCACGGGCACCACCTTTACCTTCACCCTCCACATCCTCTCGAGCTCTTCTCTGAGCCCTTGGTATTTCTCCAGCTTCTCGTGTTCCTTCTTCCTGATATTGCTGTCATTCGGAACCGCTACATCGATCACTACGGCCGTCTTCTTCTGTTTGTCTACCACCACTATGTCCGGTTGGTTAGCCACCACCATTTTGTCCGTCTGTATTTGGAAGTCCCACAGGATCTTAGCTCGGTCATTCTCCACCACCCTTGGGGGCATTTCCCATTTTGACCTCGGGACTTCCAGGTTATACTCGGCACAGATGGCGGAAGGGGCTACATGAATAGGATGAGGGACCTATTGAGATATATATATATATATATATATATATATATATATATATATATATATATATATATATATATATATATATATATATATATATATATATATATATATATATGATTTTTTTTTTTTGGCCCCAGTCAACCATCAGTTGTTAGGGAAGAATGTGTATTCCTTGACTGGTTGGTGAGTGGTTGCAGGAGGTTGCTGTCACGACGTGAAATTGGTTGCAAAAAGGTATATGATATCATCGAGATTGCAAATCAACTGCTCACAGTTTTGTTATTTTATGGTAATACCTATACTGATTTAAATAAATATTGCCTCTGGCTTATTCCCTCCATATGAGAATAATGAAAAAGACTAAAACTAATGATGAAACTAATAAAATTTTAAATAAAAAAAGAATAACAAACAATAACGACAGAACAGAAATGAGCAAACGCAAAAACTAATTTGAAAGTTGGCATGTGTTTGCTGACATTTGGGAGTAACACTCTAGGTTGCTGCAGTATCTGCTAGCGACTAAATCAAAACCAAGGAGATTTTTTGTGCATAACCCTGTTTGCAACTAATTTCACCCAACAACAGCAGCCATTCGCCAACAATGGCATGGGCTATGCATTTACAGAAATCATAGGTAAATTGATTGGCAGGAAGTGGTTTCTTCCAGTGGCAAAAAATATTATAAAGAGGAGTTAAGGGTAGGTGGTAGGGTCCACTGAGTGTCACCTGGATATACCACACTCATCTGTAACCGATGACTCTTCTGCTTTCTTATTTCCCTTTTAGTTAAATATTTTTTCTTGTTACCTCAGCCATTTTTCATTCTGCTGTATCCTGTTTTTCAGCTCATGATCTTGGCTTGAGTCATTTCTAGCAGCAGTGAACAAAACTGTTCTAATAAACCTGCTCCAAACGGCAGACCAGTGACCAAATGGTGGAGAGATAGCGATGCATTCAGCTGCTAAAGACAGAGCAGTTTTTTTCACATGTATGAGTGAAGATAGATTGAATATAGACGTTTTTACAAAACACCAGAAAATATTACTCTGAATTCCTTTTTACTAAATAAATAGGGTTAATGTGTTAGCACATGATTGCTTATCAGCCCAGCAGAGGCTTCATCCTGCGTACAAAGTAGCAAACACATAATACATTTCTTATTGTTATATATATATTTGAAAATAATATTGCAGAACTGTAAACAGTGACTTTGCATGTTTATTTCCCTCATGAAGAGCACAGATGGAGATGAATATCTCTTCTGCTTATAATGTTTGAAGAACTAACAGAGGAGTTCTTTTGTTTACTTAATCAACCTTCTTTGCTGGAATAAGCCAAAGTGAAAATGACACCAATTTCAGAGAATTTGCAGCCGCTCTAATCTGAAAGGAGCTCCGGCCAGCAGAGCATGCTATTTTGTGTCTCGGAGGGTGAGTGAGACACCCGCTAGAGCAAAGAGGGCTTGGATTTTGTGTCTTGTGTGGGTGCATGTGTATGTATTTGAGTGACTATGCCTCAGGAGGTTTGTTGCAACAAAAAAACCTCAATAGTACAACAAACAAGGAAAGCAAACAAGTCCTTTTTCTGTTTTCCTTGTTGATACATAGCTGTGATATTGGCCGTTTTTTCCTCAGCAAGGGGATGTGTACATACATACCTGTGTGAGCTTTTGTTTGTATGTTTATAGGTTTTTGTGTGTGTGTGTGTGTGTGTGTGTCTTCAGTATCACTGCAATGTCCCACTGTTACTCTGCCATTATAAATTTGTCAGTGGATATATGTGTTGACTTTTACTGCTAATTTAGTATATATAGACACAGACAATCTACAAGAGACAGAGATGACTTAAGAAGGCTGAACTGCACGTCTTTACCTGTGGTTTGTATACATCTCAGTTTGTTATGTAGTACGTGGGTGTAATAAACACCTCTGCAGTGTTAGCAGTGCTAATGCCTGTGCATCTTTACCACTGAGCAATTTGCATTTCAAATCATCTCCAGAGAGCGCTGTAACTCTTAAGTCCGGGATAAAGCGATTCAAATGTGGAATTGCTCTAATGCTAATTTAATGTTCCACTCTCTTGGACAGGTGCAGAGTCAGGGGGAGATTGGCTACAAGAGAACAAAGTCCTCACGGAGAAGGTACCGTCCGCATACACAAACATAGGCACTCACCTACGTGTCGAGACACATTAATGAACATCCATATTTTTCCCTCTGGCTATAGTGTAATGTTCAATTTAATGGTCTAATGTTCCTTAATGACTGCTTTATGTGCATGGACTTATTGTGAATCTATCAACCTGAAGCACATCTAATCAGACAATTAGCCCTCATCTTGGGCTAATTTCCATGTATGTATTCATCACCATTAGTGGCTTTCTAATAGAAACACAAATGAATTGTCAGCTTTCTATCACATAGTGCGCACACACACACACCTATACAAACAAACACACACACACACACAAAAAAAAACTCGCTTTCACTCCTTAATGAGGACATCAAATTGACATAATGCTTTCACTAGGCTAACCCTAAGCCCTCCCCTAATGCCTTTGGCATTTGATCCCCACAAGTGACTGTTGGTCCCCACAAATATAGGACCATTTTATGGTCATCACAAAGATTATACAAATACAAATACACACACACACACAACCCGGTTCAGCTATCCAAGTGAGGACCTTCATTGACATAATGCTTTCCTTAGCCCCTTACCCTAACCCAGGGGTCGGCAACCTGCGGCTCTTTTGTCCTTATACTGCGGCTCCGGGTGGTTTGGGAAAATAAATTATAAGTATTTAGCTGAAGTGTATTTTATTTGTGTTTAGTTCTTTTTTTAACTTGTAGTTCTAAATTGGAAGATTATTGTGATTTTGAAATATAAAAATAAAATTATATCTTATTTTTTCATCGCTCAAAATAAGCGTCACACTCGCGGAAGCCGGTGTACCCGCCGAAACGCCTGCATTTATCGAGACTTTCAACCCCAGGTAGGCCAATTATGGATCTTCGGATCCACATTATGTCAGCAGTTGTTCTCCACCATGAACTATGTTAAAAACAAACACCACTCACGCCTCACAGATGAAAGCTTACAGTCCTGCGTAAAGATGAAAGCCCCGATTTGCAGATGCTGTGCGCAGAGGTTCGGGACCATAATTCTTATTGTAAACATATCACGGCAGACCCGACGATGTTTCCATGAACATGCTTGTCAGCATCTCTTTATTGACCACTTTTCACACACGGTTGCTGTACGCATACAGCCGGCTGTAGCTTTTCAACAGCAGAGAGAGCACAGACTTTAAGGCGGCGAGGCGTGATTGCGGGTGCCCCTCAGGTGTGTCCGACTCCCCTGCAGCGGTGCTGCAGACCACGCCCCGCCACACACATTAACTAGGTAAATTACATATTTAGGCAGAATTTTGATAATATCTTTTTTTTTTTTTTTAGCAGCATAGTGCTTTTTTTCCATTTACTTTTTAAAAGTCAGGTCAAGGCTCCAAAAGTCCAAAGGAGATATAAGGGTGGCGGCTCACAACAGTTTTTGTTTGCTGGATCATTTTAGTTCAGCTGGGTGTCTTTCCTTTTGTTATATTTCTTTAAGAGTTCAAAATGTGTTAATTACATAAATAAAATGTAATTTTCTCTGTAGCACTTCATGGATTTCATAAACAACACAGTTGCTCTGTGGATTCGTTTAAAAAGCAGTTAAAAACGTTTCTGTTCAAACAAGCCTTTTGTTGATGTATTTTATATTCTTTACATTATTTACATTTGATCTTTTACATTGTGTATAATGTCTATTGATTGTATTGTTTATTTTAATATTTGTGTACAGCGCTTTGTGACTGCCTGTCTGTGAAAAGTGCTTAATAAATAAACTTTACTTACTTACTTTAGTTGTTCACACAAAGCATAAAGGTAAAAAAAGCAATATATACAGTGTTATCTTCATTTTCAAAAAGTATTTGCAGCTCCCAGTGTTTTCTTTTGCGTGGAAACTGGGTCCAAATGACTCTTTGGGTGTAAAAGGTTGCAGACCCCTGCCCTAACCCAACCATTAAAAATGAATGCCTAACCCTAACCCTAGGAGCCTTAAAGGAGAAAACTGGAAGATCCAGCGGCCCCTAGGACCATGCAATAAAAACTTTAGCAAAAGAGAACTAAATCAAACTCTCTCTTATACCTAACCATAACCTAATTGCAACCCTGACACCAAAACCACACTTTGATCCTCAAAAATGGCTTTAAATGCCTCCAAATTTGTGAGGACCGGGTTGTGTGTCCTCACAAGTGACTGTTGGTTCTCACAAGTATAGTAGAATGCAGAATTCAGTCCTCACAAAAATAGCTAGACAGGAACACACACACACACGCACATACAGTGTTGCATACAAATGATCTATATTCTTTACAAACACAGAAAGCTAGCGATCATCAAACCAAGATAAAAACATAGACCATCTGATCTTTCAGTATTAACCCCCATGTATAGTCCAGAGTTTCTAATTGCTCCCATTCAGGCGTGAAAAGGTTCTGACAGAAAGTCATCTATTGCAAACATGCATGAGAGAGCATGCAATCAGCTGTTAATGTTCTTCTGCCTGCAGATTGCTGAGATGTCGGCATTGTGACTTGTTCAGTCAGGTGTCTGTTATTTATTTAGCTTCAGTGTCAGTTTCAGGTTAATTGCTGTATTCTAAATAACAAATGTACACAAGTAATTAATTCAGATCAAGTATCTCTAAGTTTGTATTAGTTAGTTATACAGTGCTTTAGTGTTTTGTACTGCAAGCGTCATTCACCCAATCTCACACACACACACACACACACACACACACACACACGGTACTTTCAACATCTTCATTCAATTCAATTAAATATTCAGTTAAATTTCATTTATACAGCGCAAAATCACAAGAACAGTTGCCTCAAAGCGCTTACAATAATCCAAAGAAAACAGAGAAACCCCCAACAATCATATGACCCCTATGAGCAACCACTTTGGCGATAGTGGGAACAAAAAACTCCCTTTTAACAGAGACAAACCTCCAGCAGAACCAGGCTCAGGGAGGGGCAGCCATCTGCCCTGACTGGTTGGGATGAAGGGAGGAAGACATTCTGTGTCTTTAAGCATTTTGCCTAATATTCATGCACACACTCACACTCTGATGGTAACTTTCAGCAGCTTGCCCAAGGATACTTCGACATACAGACTGGAGAAGCCGCAGCCATGATCTGTGGGCTGTAGCGCATAGCTGTTCTTAGCTATTACAGCAATTCGCCAGGTTAATTCCATTAAGACTCCAACATGCTGTTCCATCTTATTCTTGCTTCTTACAGCTGATGTAAACTTCTTGGGCAAATCTATGTACAGAGACTACGATGTAATCTACCCAAGTGGATGATGTTGATGCCAGTGTTTATGTTCATGTATAGACCTCATCTTTGAAGGATTGCAAAGAGTGTTGATTTAAATTGACAGAGAGAGACACAGCACTTCTTTTTTCACTCTTCAATAAACATTTTTCCAGTCTAGAAGGAATATACAGTTCATACACATGGAAGTAAACTTAAATTAGTATCCGTAATTTAATATAATTTTATAAACATGTTTCTTCAGGTACGAGGCATTACTGCCTTATTGATGATATGCAAGTTTGAGTCGCACTCTCTGATTTGGGAATATGATGAACTGCTCTGTGTAATTACACATGGGTTAACCAGCTTTAGCATCTTTATCTCTTAATTAAATTTTCAGCCCTGGGACAAAATAGGAACACAACCTGCACTGCTTATACACTGAACTGGGGAGATATCTTGCACAGATTTTAATTTTAGGCAGTGATTATCAGGAATGTAGCAGGTGTCCGTAGGATTGGTCTTGAGCGCCAGTACTTCAAACAGAATTTTTTTTTCCCGAATAATAAAGTAAATCTATTAGTTGCATAAACAGGATTATGATTAGGACCAGTTTCACAGTTTACACACCATGCATAATATTTTTCTGGCAGTCCTTACAGCAGTGATTGTTGTGTGCATATTAATCACTTCAACATAATTTAATTTCATCTTACATTTTAACTGCAGGTTAATAAAGTGTTCAGTATTTTCACAAGTTACTTCTGTATGGAGCCACATTAATTACATTATTAATTGTGTTATATAGAAGAAAAAAGTATATTTTTGCAGTGTGAAAGTATTGTGTGAAATTATTTTTACTTGCAATGTTGGTCTTGGGGTTTTAACGTTTATGGGAACCTTTTGATTGTGACTGAGAATCAGGACAGACACCAGTCTTTCAGCTGGAGATTTAAATGTTTCTGACTTTGTCATCAATGGGATAGAAGAATGGACTGAAATGCAGACACAAGAACAATATGAAGTCAATATCACGAAGTCTATGTGGTTACTTAGTGGTGTGCTGTTTATTCTGGCAGCTGTTTGTTCTCTGTCTCTTGGTTCTAGTTTTACTTATCCTGTGTCATTGTCTTGATTATATGAAAACAGCAGTTGAACATTGTGGAAGTCTTTATTGATGTGTCTTTATTGTCTTCTTTTGTCCGCTTTTATAAATTGGTGCGTGGGGAGGCTCGGCTAATTTGGGTAGCACAGAAGTAAGAGAAGACCTTTTCTGCCTGCCTAGATATATAGACCTCTTCTTTGAAGGACTGCAAAAAGTATTGGTTTGAATTGACAGCGATACACACCACTTCTCTTGAATAAGCACTATTTCAGTCTAGAAATAATCAGATCAACATACATGTGTCAGTGTAATTAAATCATTGTTTCAATTTCAGGATGTTTCTTTTTTTAATGGATGTTTCTTCAGGCTTTACCGCCTTGGTGATAATATGCAGTTTCCATCTCTCATTATGTGTATGTTTAAATAGCCTGTGTTTTCTTTTTTTTTTTGGTTTTCTTTGGTTGTTTCCTTCTCTTTTTTTGAACGTAGTTATTATTTTTTCATTGTGGGTTGGTAATATGTAGTTTTCATAAAAGTAGTTTTCATTTTTTACAATTTTTGAAATCCTGTTTTTTGGTTTTAATCCTGTTAAATCAGGGAATTGGAGGAAGGAGAGTAACAAGACACAGCTGAAACTAATCTGGATAATGACAGGGGAGGAAGTACAACTAAATGTAAAACACAGGAGACAAATGATTACCAAAATAAAACCGTTAATGAATTTCAATCGGCACTGAAACACTGAGCATGTGTGCTTAACAGGAGGGAAAACACACGAGGAGGAAGTAGAAGGAAAAAGTAATTAAAGTAAAGTAAGTTACTAGTAATTAACTCATTAGGTACAAAGTGTAACTAGAATTAAAATACAACCAGGACTGGAGACACTGGAAAACTAGAGAAATGAGAATAAAAAACTATATATATAAACTCTAAATGAAACTAAGAACAAAGCAGTCAGCCAGACAGCATCTAATAGCAAGCGTAAATTTTAAACTCCAGTCGATCACAATAGACTATAATGTTGTTGAGACTGACACAAATGAACACATCAGAATGCAGATGTATATCCTTGATTTGTTTTATATAGTTTAAAATTGAAGGGAACCAGGGAAAACTCACCAAGGATAGTTTCTTTATCATCGTAATGGAACACTTGTAGAGTGTCGATAGCAGTAGAGAGAGAACAATTACTTGTAGCAAAAAAGAGTAAAATGGAAGACAGGAGGCAAAAACGATGATAGTGGAATAGCAATTGACAATTTTTGTTGCTGCTTTGTTTGCAACCTTTAGACTGATTAAACAGTTTGATTACTCCTGCAGTCATTAAATAGGAGAAGAGGCAGCAGCAGCCATGAGTTTGAATCCACTTAGCTAGCAAACATGTGGTCAAGCATGCAGAAACAAAATTTATTTCAGAGTGAGCCAGTTTATTCTGACTGAAGTGCTCTGATTGAGCTTATCCTCTGGGTATTAGTAGCATGTCGAGCAGCTACTGAGAGAGAGACAACGGATGAGAAGGCGATATAAGGGCTTGAATGGCAGGAGAATAACAAGTCGAAGCCCAGAGCATGAGAAACATATACACAGACAAAAAGGAGAGGGAAAATCAAAAGAGGTGGAGAGAGGGATGGTAGACAAAGAGGAAGGCTAAGCAGAGTGGAGACGAGGTGAGAGTGACAGCGGTGGAAGCCTTTGATCTTAGGCTTCTAATCAATGGGGATTATGGTCTCTGTGCCTGTGTCAGTCCTGATTATTGCACCGGCACTGGGAGACAGTGGGCATCCAGAAAAGCAGCAGACAAATACAGCCCCATCTTCCAAAAAGAGGCATTCTGAAAAGCTCCATATAGGTGAATATGATCAGACACATGAAGTGTTTGACAGGACACAGAAATCCAGCGTGGAGATGGATTCAGCATAGAAAGTTGATTCTGGTCATATTAAAATCGTCTCTGGAGACTGCACTGCCATCACTAATCAAACCGGAGTGACTGTAATGTGCCAGCAGGGAGTGCATCTCCACTACGGGGAGTAAACATTGTGAATACATGACATGAGAAATCACATGAAACATAACGTAACAGAAGACTGTAAACTGCAGCATAAGGATAGGCAGAGCCTGGAGAGCTACTTTCAAATCTTTGAATTCTTTCAGCTTCCAGTGACAGCAGATGGATTTCACTGACTGCATCTAGGGAGTTAAGATTTTACTGATGTTTTCCTGAGACACAGTCTGAAATATGATGGATTATGCATCTTGTCCCTAATGCTTTTCTCCTCTTTTGTATTTACACATAGCACTGTAAACTGCAAAACACTGTCAAAGTATAATTCATCGTATCCAAGAATTTTTAGGGAATAGCCTAAAAATATTTAATGCACATTTAATACATAACATGCTATTTAATTGAGTTAGTGGGTTCCTGCAGAATTACAAATCAGCATTAAATACTGGAAGACTATGTCTTAAATATGCTAAAGCATGAATGTGCTTACACTTGGCAGGTTTGGTTTGAAACCTGCCAAGTGTAATATACTCTGGTGCAGTTGCTCTGTTAGACTGGCTCATTTGAGCAACTGCAGATGCTGCCATCCCAACGTTTGTGCTCATATTGCTTCAAATTTTGGTGCACTTTCCAGGAAATGTGGACAGCACAGATCAAAGTAATCTAAGCCATTAAAGACATTTAAAGGCATCAAGCGAATCATGCATGTGATGTTTTTTTACATCACAGAAACAGTGTTTAGAGCTAGACAAAAGTGGGAGTTTGGAGCTCTGCCCCTTGAAACTGTTATAGCTGTGTCAACAGTACATCCAAATGTGTGATGCTGCATTCTGACATGGTAGCTAGGATGAAGAAAAAAAGTCTTGACCTCCAGACCTGCATTCAACATCAGAGGAAACTGCTGAAGGATTTTCAAGAATCTGAACATTTTTACAGCAATACAAGAGTGCAGCTTTTAAAAAATGAATGAAGGCAAACCAGGAAGTCGAAGAATACATGTTTTATGCTTTGGAAACACACCAGAATGCTACCAACACTGATTTTTTTCACTGGGCACTTTGATAAATGCAGTGTGCCACAATAAGCCAGAAGGCCCATCTTTGATCAAATTCCACTCCTTAGTGAGGCACTACTCACTCAGCACACCATGACACATGTTCACATGCAGCTTCAGCAGTCCATTTCATTTGCATGTTCTCCTCTTCAAATAGAAGACCACCCACTGCACTTTTTGCCCATCAAGAACCTCTATGTAAAATGATGCCCACCATTCAACCATCAGTCTCAAACAGAGGGTAAACAGCCAAAGGCTGATGTTAATGGAATACTCAGTTTGTTGTTAGTGCTACATGTGGCAATGTCGACCCAGAATGTTTTGAATCTTTAGGCTTTTTGGGATAATGCTTAAGCTTCTAAGCTCCCCTCTTTGGTTTTTAGTTAAGGTTGGATGAGGATCTGTTAGACTTTCTTTGACTTTCAAAAAAGTTTTATTTTCGATTAATTTTCTGCTTTTGAAAAAACTAAACCTTTACTTTAGGTTTTGCAAAAGCTTCACTTGTTTTTGGCACCTTTTTAAACATGTCTCTTAGCATGTGGATTCTATAACAGGTATATACATACATACCTCAGATGTTGCAGTTTTATTTTTTGCATAGAAATAACTAACATAAATATTTTAATCCTAATATCTATCATAGATAAATAATAAAACTAACCTAAACTATTAAAGTATGGTAAACATTTAATTCTATAGTTTTTTGTTTTGGGGGTTTTGTTTTGTTTTTTAAAGAGCAGTACTGGCAGGCTAAGTGGAGTCTGGCTCTGGCAGTATAGCTGAAACAAAAACTTGGGTGTGGGAAGAGTTCAGTGAGACGATGGATCGTCAGATGGCCTTGAAGCAATTCTGGCAAAATGTTAAGAGACTGAGGGGAATGCCAAGCTCTTCTAACACATTGTATAGTCCAGCTGGGGTGCTGCTCACTTCAACTGAGGATACATTTGGTTGGTTGAAGGAATACTTGGAGCGTACCTTCCGTCCCACTTTCTTGTGTTGAAGAAGCAGAGTTGGGGAATGCCGGGGGAAGCTCCTCATCCATCATTGGGAATAAGGACAATGAGGTAGTTAAAGACCTCCTCTGTGACAGGGTCCCTGAATTTCCAAAGACCTTGGATGTTGTCATGCTACACTGGTTGACATGCTTCTGCGATGGCATGTGTTGATTTGGGACAGTGCCTCCAAATTGGCAAACTGAGGTGGTGGTTCCCATCTTTAAGGACACCTGAGGGTGTGCCCCAGTTATAGGAGGATCACACACCTCGGCCTCCTTTGAAAGATCTACACAGAGGTACTGGAGAGGAGAGCCTATGTGTTAGTCAAACCTTGAAATCAAGAGAAAAAATTTTTTCCCCTTTGTGAAACACTGGACCAGCTCTGTCATCTCAAATATATTCATGTATACATTGGAGTTTGCCCAGCCAGTCTATCAAGTGTTTTGTGGACTTACAGAAGGCATTTCATCGCATCCCTCAGAGCATCCTTTGACGGGTGGTTTGGGAGTATGGAATGTCTGTCCCATAGTTTGCCATTTCCAGTCAATTCCTGAACAACTGCCATGAGAGCTTGCACTATATTGCTGGCAATGATTCAGACGTGTTCCTGGTGAGTGTTGGACTCATAAATTATATAGACAGTTTTTCTCGATTTTCCATCTTGGTGGGCATAGGATAATGTCTCTACTTTTTGCAGATGACATGATTCTTTTAGCTTCAGTGTGGTCGCCACCTCACATTGGAGTAGTTCACAGCTGCGTGTGAAGCAGTGGTTACCTTCAAGCCTGAGACCATGATTCTCAGCAGAAAAAAACAAGTGCACACTCTGGGATAGAGACAAAGTGCTCCTCCAAGTAGAGGAGTTTAAGTATATGAGTATCTTGCTCACATATGACTGGAAAGGAGAGTTGGAAATTGACAGACGGATTGGTGCAGTGTCTGCATTGACCCGAACACGATATTGGTCTATTGTTGTGAAAAGAGAACCTAGCATAAAAGCAAATCTGTAAATTTACCTGTTGACCTACAATCCCTACCTTCACCAGTGGTCACAAGTTCTGGGTAATGACCAAAAGAATGAGATCATGAACACAAGCAATAGAAATGTGTTTTTTCTGAAAGGTGGGTGGGCACAGCCTTAGGAATTTCTTCCAAGTTTGTTGCTGGTGTTTTCTTTATACAATCTACATGGTATAGCAATCTCTAAGCTCTTGGCTAGTACATACAACACAGTGAAAAAAAAAATTTAACCAATAACCCTACACACACTTTGGTTTGAAGCAAAATAGCAGTGGGAATTCAAAATTTAAAATCATGATTATTATGTTTCATATTTCTTTGAATCAATGTCAAATAACCCTGCAGAGAACCCTGCAGGGAAAGTGCTGCATATTTAAAACATAGTACACAAACCGGTGTGGTCTTGTGGTATCTTTTATGTAACTTTAAAAACCGTTATATACAAATATTTATTTACAAACTATAAACATAGAAGATCGCAAGCATAGAGTGCTGCATTGGTAAAAATAGAAACATGTAAATTGCCTGGTGTTTATGTAGCACTTTTCTGCTCTTACTGAATACTGGGGAAGGAGAAATTAAATAAATTAAGATCATTACAGGTTTCATACCAAAGGAATGTCAATTTACCTACTGTTCCTTAACTGGAGCTTTTTTCTTTTGTAACTGTACCCTTACTTGTGAGATTTTATTCTATTTCTGCTTTTGCTGTGTTAAGACCAGGCTGGTAAAACACTTCGAGCAGTCTGTCACTGTGACAGGCTCTCTGCTAATGAAGTGGACCCTTATGTCTTCTCCTCACCAGGCTATTCCTGGAACTCAAAGCATTACAATCTGATGCCCTGGAAAAGAGATGTAGCTGAGATGACCTGTTCAATCTGACCTTACCTTCCTCTATACTGAAGGCAACTTCAATTTGACCTTGTGTAAGCTCGATCAATACTGGATATCTTAACAGTTTGTCCCTACCGCTGAAAAAAGCTGACATTTCCTTTATTATATGATTGTGATACCTGACTTCTTCGCTGTGATTTATAGTCATAATAAATGCCAGACAAACCCTATAAGTGGCAGCTTAATAACAATAATGATTTGCAAGCTTTGCTCTGTTTTTCTTTGTCTGTTTTATTTATATGAATTTATATCATTTCTAAATTGCAAAAGCACAAAAAATCAAAACAAAACACAAAATTTGAATTGATCTCATCATAATTGTTATTCAAAGAGTTTTCTGCAGTTCTGATGAAGAACGCTTGACAGTTCTTAGTCTTCTGTCTAGACCATGAAATGACCAAATCAGTACTGCCTCAGGATCTCAAGCCACAGTTATACTCACAAGGACTTAAAAGCTCAGATACAGCTGGGCTCTAGTCCAAGATGTGGCTTAAGGGTAATGAATACAATTTCTTCATTGTACTGGTAGGCAGTAAAGACACGCAAGGTCCAGTTCTCAATAGGAGTAAGATTTCTGGCAATGCACCATAGAGATCGATGAGATTATTAACGAGGGGTAGGAATGAAGTCAATCCAGCAGCTTCTTTAAGCAATTCTTGGAGATTTATACCAGAAGATATTGAACAATGGCACTGATTTGTCAAGGGACTTGACAATCAAACGATTTATCTACATTTTATGTCTGTAACTCTTCAGATTGACCAGTAATAAAATGGCTTATCAGTCTTTCCTCTTAGTTGGTACCCGACTCAGTAATAAAAGTCAAGTCCAGTTATAGTTTGGTTAATAATTTATATTTGGAAGTCAAAGTCAGTACTGGACCAGGTTAGCCTTTTACAGAGAAAAAATAAAGAGTGGCATCTATAGAAAATGGATGCATCCACTATATGGTGCATATTTAAACAAAGGAAAAAAGCACAAAAATACTACCAGTGGTAATACTACCACTACAACTATTACTACTACTACTACTACTAATAATAATAATACAAACAATCAGTTATGCAAGGTCCTTGGGGATATCTCTTACCTAAATGGTTAAAACCTAAATAATTCTTTCCAATATAGTACTATATAATTTTATAAACTCATAAATCTCAACTTCAGCAGGGGATCTTAATTTTATTTATTTATTTATTTGTTTTTTAGTTGCTGACAGCATTTTTGATTCTATAGGTAGAAACCCCAAATTCCCTCCATAAAAGTGCTTCCTCGAAGATTTTCGCTTGCCTTCTTAACCTTTGATGGTAACTCACGATGCAAACCTAACCTGTTTCGGATCAGTTTAGGTTCCAGATTAGAGATCAGCAGGTATGAAACCACCACTTTCTGACCAATTGATACTACCAAAATTCCTGGAGGATTTCTCCGACCGCTGTACCTGGATAGCAGGAGTGTATACATTTTTTCATAGCATCAAACGTGTGTTTCCTGGATGAGTATCAGTAAGAGATACAGACTTTTATTTAAGATTTTCCTTATTTTGTCCCGGTTTGCAACAATTTTGTTGTTGTATAAGCATTAATGCATAAATCAGGATAGCTATTTGAACTCGTGGGCTTTATATCAGTCACATGTAAACTAAGCCTAGATTTAGTTCTGTCTAATTCTGTCTTTGTATTTCTTTCTTTACTTCCTGTCAGACCATTAAACAGCACTGAGACTACAGCTGAAAGACTGAATGGTAAAGCTGTCTTATGCAAATTTAAACATTAATTGAACAGAATACGATTATATACTGTATACTAATACTATATTATAACTCATCAGATTCTCTCTTGACTCCATGATAGAGTTGTGATATTCAACTGAAAGCATGCAAGTTTGCTAACACAGCTTTGCTTCCTTTCTTCAGTAATACAATAGCTTTTTTCCAGTCTTACTGACTAAAATGTTTAAAGTGCGCACACATTCATAAAGTGTTTTTAATGCTAAGCTGCTACTACTACTGTAGAGCTTGTCTTTTATTTGTCACAGCTATTTTATTATCATTCTGTAGTCTGTGTGTAACCTCTTCATATTTCTTTAATATTATCATTTACTCTTCTGCTGTAAAATCATCCACTCGGTTGCCGGTGAACTAATAAATGTGACTGCCAGTGCCAAGCCTTTTTATGTGAGTGTGTGTATACCAAGATCAGGAAACACTGGGTTAACACTTGGTTAACTGGTTTACTGTTAGGGTATGTGAATCCAGATAACCGAAAGATATCCTGAGTATGTCGATCTTGTTTTGCAGTGCAGGGCCTAGTTTTCTTTGTGGTGTTAGTATTGAATATATTTCTGTAGATTATATTGTAGTTTATTTATTTCTTCACAGGCAGAATGCAAAACCTTTCAGAACAAAATAGTAAAGCCTAAGGTCTGACATTTTTGGCCATTGTACTGGGTTTTTATTTTATATTTGATGTGTTTCATTGGAGTTCCTGTTTGAAAGTTGTATATCCTTTGTGTTATGTTGATTCTGTCCTTTAGGTTTGTGTTCTTGGTTACCTTTGGGCGTTTTTGGATTGGGTTCCTTATGTCCAAAGATGTTCTTTGTTTTTCTTGCCCCTTGACCCGTTGTTTATTGTGTTCAGCTGTGTTTTATTTACCGTCCTGTGTTCATTTCCCCATTACCTTGTGTATAAATAGTCCTGCCATTCCTTTGTTCGTTCATGGTTCATTCATGTGTGTTGGTGGTAGTGTATTTCCAGTGTTTTCTGATCTTGTGTCTATAATGCATCAAAAGACCAAAAGACTTTGTGTTTCTTTAGGACTAATCAGCAATAAATACTTTTTTCATCTGCCTCGAGAGTATCTGCTTGTGGTTTCTCTACTCTTCACACAGCTCATTGTGACAGGTGTAGCAGATTACATAGGCTATTACCACAAAATATTACCAAACTAAAAAAGAATGAAGCATAAAATCAAAGTGTCATTGATAAGCCTGCTTTAGCATGAAACATTCTCCATTTTAATGCCTTCACTACATTTAGAAACAGGTTTTTATTAAAGTGTGACAATGCCTGCACAAATACAAGCAGATAGTCATAATAATGAAACATAATACTATTTCGGCGTTAAAGCAACCACTTATTGTGGCTCTCTGCCATTGAGCTATTTATTTAGTAATTGAATCCAATCCCTAGTGAGCGCCAGGAGCACTTCTTCCCTTGCTGTCATGGCATTGAGCAGACAGCTGCAACAGAAGAACGTGTCAATCCTTCTGATCCCTCGTAGCTGCTTTATCGTCTCTGCACAGCTTATGATATTGGATTGTTGCTGCGTTTTGTGTCGCATTTCAACCCACCTTAAATCACAGGAGAGAGAGCGAGAGAGAAACAGATAGCACAGGTGGGAGGAGTATGACTTTTTTCCCCTATTTACTGTATATGAAAGGTACAGCAGAAAGTGTTTGTCATTTCTGTCCCCACAAGAAACAAAAGCCTTTGAAAGGGGAAGATGAAAGGAGAGGAATGGCTTACTAGAAAAGAAGGGAATTGGACAAGCAGACGATGACAGCTCATGAGGTGACAGGCAGGAGGTTTTTGAAGGGTTTTTTTGTCCATTTTTTTTGTTTTAGGTCATGCCTGAGTAAAAAGATAGTGAAAGGGAATTGAGTGAAAAGGGAGGGGAAGAGAGGCAGAGGAGTACAAATGCATGTCGGACTCAGGCAATGACAGGCTGTTTGATGTGTTTTGTGCAAGTCCCACATAGAAGAGTGACAAAATGTAAATGAGTGCTGCTTTCGAAAGAGAATATACACCTAGCATGCATAAAATATCCCTCAAAAAACGGCATGGCAGCTTTTGGCTTGGTATATATATGTTTTCTGCCCTTATGTATTTTCTTTTATTTAAGGATTTATTTGATTATTTCTTTTCAAAAATGTGCAGTGGCCAGCCCTGAGATGGAAAATGAATTTGCTAAAAGCCATGTATTGTATCAGGGCAGAATAGAGGAGAACTGGGTATTCGGCTGCAGCAGACAGTGAAAGAGAAAAAGAAGTCTTTTTCATTCTCCCGACTCACAGCTGACTGAACTCAAAAGGACTTAAGCATTTTCCTTCACTCTAAATTTTTTAACTCTCCTCTCACACTCGTCCACCCGTCCATTCTGTCCATTTAGCTCAATCTGTCCCCCGTGCCCTTTTTCTGAATCTCTCTCATGTTCTCTTGTGTCTATGCAGCATTTATTTATTTATTTTTTATCTGGTTTCTCCTCACCGACTCTGTGCTTGTGTTTTTCTTCCACTGTTTATCTGCCTGATTTTTTTCTTTTTTTGTCATTATGCATGCTCTCTTTTTATCTCTGTTTCAGGATTTATCTTTTGTTGCAGTTTGTCTCATTTTCTGTCAAACTGTTACAATTTGTCTCATTTGTGAGACAAACTATTTTTCTACCAGCGCTGAACAAGTGAGAGAAGACAAGTCGACGTTTGAATATAAGCTAAATACAAAAGGAGTCTAGATGGGGTACATACACTCATGGCCAATTATCCAATCACATGGCAGCAACTCATTTGAGGCGAGTAGGCATGGTCAGAATGACCTGCTGGATTGAAATATGAGCAGCAGAACAGGGAAGAAAGCTCATTCCACTAATTTCCAACATAGCATGGTTCAAAGTCACTTAAACCATCGCTAGGGTTTGCAGAGAATGGATCCGAAAAAGGAAAATGTTGATGGAAGAGATCAGAGGAGATTGATCAGATTACTTTGAGCTGATAGGAAGGCAACAGGAACTCAAATAACCACTCGTTATTCCCAAGGTATGCAGAAGAGTATCTCTGAATGGACCACATATCGATCCTGAATCAGATAGACCACAGCAGCAGAAGACTACCCTGAGTCCTCTAGGAACTCAAACAATGTTGTCTGGTCCATTAATTCTCATCTATCGACATTAGTTGAATTTAATCATTCAGGTGTACACTCTAAATTATGACAAAAGCTGGCGATAGTGGAACACGTCAATCCTTAATTCATGTAGCACACGTCACCTATCACAGACTGGCACCTCAAATGCTAAATGTTCGTCTCGCACTTCTATGTCTTTTTTTCCTGAGTAAAGTCTTGCTGGGATTTCTGCTTGGCCTATTGTTGTTGTATTGGCCATGTGTTTGGCTGATAGTTATTAATTAGCAGAAACAAATTAGTGGAAGACTGAAAGACACAGATTAAAGACACTTCTTTCAGATGAACAACCACTGTGCAGCAGTTCTTTCTTCACTGCATGTTATCACAGTTCTTCCTGTGAACATTTGTTTACACGTTCCTTAATAAATGGATCACTGTGTGCTGTGTGGAGCACACAGTCATCAGTGGCCTGAGGTTGTATTATTTGCTGTAGAATTGAATCCATTTCTTGGTCCCATCTTTGTTCTGAAACAGCCCTGAAATGGGGGAAAGACTGGTTGCAGGAGCAGCCAGTGAACAGAGCCCAATGGTCCTGAAAGACAAGGCAATTTGGCCAGAGTGATGGGAATAATGAGAAAAGCATCGTGATGTTGCCTGAGTCCAATTTAGAAGGTAGGGAAGCAGGGAGACTGAGAGAGAGAGACACGGGGAGAACGAAGCAGATGCGAGGATGGAGAAGGAATAAAGGAATGCGAGCGATGGGAGAGAGAGAAAATGAGCAATCACCCACGCAAGAAAGCATGGCATTGGTTTTATGTTCATGTTGAGGTGGCTGCACATTAACCTGTGCAAATGGAGGTTGTGGCTTTACTTCCATAGGGTTAGCCAGGAGGGGATAACAGGGGTTCTTCCAGAAAAAGAGAGTAAGAAATAAATGATGGCAGAGGAGAGAAATGTCAGTTTTTCCATCTCTACAGCATGTGGCTTTCAGTCTGAAAATCAGCATCTCCGGACGAATGGAATTACTTCACAGTGCGGAAGAAATGACTTTCGGGGATAAAGAAAATCCTCAGAGAAAGAGAGAAAATGAAATCCCTGTTAGTGAGATAAAAGAAGATGGTGAAAGTGACAACTGGAGATAATAAAAAATGAGAGAAGCAAAAAAGAGGAGATGGACCGGGATAGAGGATAAAGGTGATTTTTCTGAATGAAGTGAATAAAATCATGAGGGGGAGAAAAGTCGGGGGAAAAAAAAGTTGTTGCCTTCATCCTCTCCTCACCGACTCCATGTTGAAATGTAGCGGTGTGTTACTGAAGAGCACCGGCAACATTTCAGCAGATGGATGTGTTGTGCCCCCTGATAGCAGTTCAGACCTGAGTCTAGCATCCAGTCTGCTGCACCTTAAAGCAGAGGCAGGACTTGATCACAGTGTCTCTCTACGCCGATGTGTCTCTGTGTCTTATAAGCTAGGGAGGCCCCAGAGATCACCAGGGCTGGATTACAGAAGGCGATTGCTTCATAAACACTTTCACTGTCCTCCTCTGGACAGCTGTAAAGGGATAGCGACAGTCAACTGCTCCCAGGGCTGATTTATCTGTTCTCGTGAAGCCCCGGAGGCTTCCACAGACGAAGGAGACCACATGCACAGATTGAGACATACAGGGCAGACAGCAAACACTTATTCAGGAGGCAACAGTCTAAAAAGCCCCGTGGCCATGGAACGAGAGCGGCAGACACACACACACATGCAGAGTTAATGAAGCTTTCCAGTACGCATCCCTTCCATAATCCAACAGGGATGTTAATCTCCTGTGGGTCCCTAACTGCTAAAACACACAGATACACACACCTACGCACACATTTTTTTTTTTCTGAGAGACTCTATGATCGTGAGGGGAGTGTGGGAAGTGAGGCATTCAGTGGCTGCTTCCCGTTTCATGGTGCAGCTGGCTGGATGAGAGAGGCTTGTTCAGCTGCGTGCTCCTTCTCTTCAACTTTCTTTTTCATATCTCTTGAACCCTCTTCTGTCGGTTCTCATGTTTTGTTTTATTTCATTATTACATCCCTGTAATCATTTTACTTTCACTCCTGTCTGTAATTAGATCGTGTTATTTTCGTAGCATGCTATTTCTTTCTGTGCACACTCTCCCTTTTCCCTTGTGTTCTTATAATTTCTAATACTTCATCTTCTTCAAATCTTTCACTTTTCCCCCTAAAATAATAACTGGTATGTAGATAAATTATGAAAAAAGTGGGTTCATCCAGAACCTTGCAAGGCGCTCAAGTGTAAATGCAGGTGGTGCAACATGTTTTAAGAGAAAACCCACGGGAGCGAGAACGCCACGAGTCGTTGTAAATTTTGCTATCCGCTCAGTAAAGAGCTGCAAGCACAACACTCGCACAATTCATGGCTCGGTTCACTCATCCGCGGTGAGGGAATCATAATGGATGAGGCAGGGAGTAGCGCTTACAGCGGCTGTTAATACTGTTGCGGTAATAACAACCTGTTGTGTTTTTTGTTGCTTCCCACATAGAAAGACAGGTTTTCACACCTCCAGTGTAAACTAAGAATAAGCTGTACAGCACTGCAGGGCTCTGTGTGAGTCTGTTGACATCAAAGTTCAATGTTAAGCACAATATGTTTTAAAAAAAAAATATCTGCAGTTTTAATGGCCAAACAACATCTTATAAAACCAGCAATAATAATCCTTGGGAAAAGTACAGCCGAGGGTTTGCAACTACCTACTGCATCTACCCAAATATAGCAACAGCTTATTCTTAAGCTACTGTTCTGGCTTGGGCGATGTGTTGTTTCATTATCATTTGTACAAAACTGTTTATTTTGAAATCCATGTGTAATAAATGGATGTGAATCTGTGAGTGGAAATAGTCATCAGAAAAATATGTTTTCTATTCCTGTTAACAAAAGTAATATTTGCTATGAAAAACTACACTGTCTTTACACAGTTTTTACATGTCAGGGCATAATAAAGAACTTCAGATGAACAATAAGACGCGACATATAACAATATATCATTATTATTAACAGAAACTAAAAAGAAGTCAAGAGTTAGCATGTAAAAAAAAAACAAAAAACTAGGCACTGCCCAGCTTCTCTGAGAACCAAGGAAAAAGGTTTTGTTCAGTTCAACTTTTTTTTGTGATTTCCTTCCTTTTTGGAGTCAGAAAAGAGGCCAAACACATGAGATATCATTGGAGAGGTCAGGATGCTCAATATTGAGCACATCAGGACTTAGTAGGGTAGCTCAAATAAGTAAAAAGATATAGAACAAATACGAATGTCTATTACAGAGGACATCCAAGTGACTTCTTAAGTCTCAGCTGACTGCAGGTTTTCCCAAACTTTCAAACTGCATATTTGCATAATGACTGAAACTAGCACCATTAGCGAACAATGAGCTGTGTTCGCCAGTGATGCTAGTTTCGGTCCCTTAGATACGAGGTTTTCTCCTGGCAACACTTCCAAACTAGTCACACTTCAGTTCAGTCTTTTTCTAATTATGCTGTCATAACATTAGATTTTCAGTGTATTCCTTTTACTTTCGCAGAAAGTGTACTCATGTTTTTCTCACACACTGCTTCTGCATTTTGGCACAGTTCTTAATAAGTAAAAGATAACATGCTATTTACATTATTTTAAAATGTTGTCCTTTTTTTATCATGTCCTGATGTGTAAAACCTTACAACTAAAAGAGGGTGCATTTATTTATTTTTTTAATGAATGTATATATGTATGTATCTATCATAAAAAATCACATCTTCAGTAGGAAACAACAGGCTTTGGTTTTATAGCAACTCATATCTCATCGAAAAAAAAATTATTAAGTATTCCCAGGTTTGTTATTTAACCAGTGTGAAATACAGTCTGAAATCCAGGTGAATGGATAAAAAGCAAAAAAAAAAAAAAAAATGCTGCCTCACAGATGAAAGAAAGTCACAGCTTTCTTAGTCAGATAAAAACTTTTCTGACACATTACACTGTGTGAGAGTCACGACCCAGTCACATCAGGATCTAGTTCAAAAAAAACAAAACAAAGGGTCTTCTTTCTCCTACCGTCAGTGGCTATGCTATTACACAAACATGCTTGTTAACTTGGTCTGCAAGCTCCTCTAAAGAATGAATAATATAACGGCACCTGAATATATTATGCGTTCAGTGTACAGACTGGGTCAACAGGTTCAATTAATGCTTGAATAAGGGCTAAAATCAGCAAGTGTGATCTAAGCAGAGCTATTGGAATAAATGCCAGTGAACATCATGTGGTGCAGCAGTTTTTCTTTTTAAAAAATACAAAGTACTGAGAGAGGTCAAAGGAAAACAGCAAGGAGAGGCACAGAAAAGCAAAATAAAGCTCACTTATACATCTCAGGATGATTCAGTTTCCATTGTCTGCTCAGTTGCATGTGGCAAAACCAGAAAAAATGAGAAATATCCTCATACTGAAACATAATGTACGTTCAGATTTGAAAGGATCACCTTTAAAACCTGGGGAATAAACAAAAGAGGTTAAGTAAGCTTTTAAGTAAGAATGTGATCAGAAGCATGAGCATTACCTAATCAAGGCACCAAGCAGCATTGACACCCTTACACTGTGATTGAGTGACTTGCTGTCTTCAAACACAAATTGCAATAGCCCCAACGGAAAACATTGTAGTAAACCTCCTTTATCCTTCAAAGCTTATGAGTGATGAGTTACAAAAATAGGTTTATTTAATTAACCATGCCTCAGTGGTCCGTAATGAAAACAGTTCTGTATATTGTAAATATTGTAGAAACTTGTATGACAAATTGAGTTCTATAGCACAGATTGTAAACGTTTGAGCTATCAGAGAGAGAGAGATCCTTTGTTAGATCACTTGAGAGTATGTGGATATTCTCTGATTTTACTTTGGCTTCTCCGAGTCTGTTGGAGCAGCTGGTGATCTTCCCAGGACATCTTATTAGATCCAAAATGCTATTTTTAGCAAAAAGGGTAGAGATTGGGTTCAGAAGATGAAGACTTCTACTGACATGGCCAAGTTTTGTATCACTTCGTGGAAATCTGGCTTGAGGTGCTAAATTGATTATCACATCACTCAAGCGAACATTAAGCCTGCAATATTTTCTGCACTGCCTATTCAGCCAGGGTAGCAACTTGGATATGCTGGAGCCTGTTAAAGATGGTATTGGATAAGAGGCTAAGAACAGGCATTCACATTTCAATATATCTATCCATCCATCCATCCATCCATTAGGTATTGGGGGGGGGGGGGGGTGTATATCGTTAGCATTGCAATTTTTTGCATGGCAATATTGTATTGATACAGGATCATCAACTATAAGGGCTCATCACATCTAATAGAAGGCAATCTTTCTGCAACTAGTTGCACTCTGACTTGGACTGACTGCGGTCACTCTCAAAGAGATTTTCGAAGGTTGGTAAATGATCACTGCCTAATTTATAAATGCTGAATGAGTCTTTATCAATGACAACATTTATGGCAGGTTTTAGTGGCAGTGATGGTTGCTTTACACAACTCAAAAAAAGAAAAACAACTGAAGTATAACACTAACAAATGTCATTTTAAGGATATAATTAGCAGTTGGAAAAAAATTGTAGTATATGTTGTTACAGTACTCAGCATATCACAAAATGTTAAAAATGGTAGATTCCCACAGCTACCATCCATCCATTTTCATTTTAACACTTCATCACAGGGCTAACACAGAGAGACAGACAACCGCACACTCTCACATCTGTACTGTTGGCCAATTTAGAATCAGCATTTAAATTAACAATCCTGTCTTTGGTCTGTGGGAGGAAACCAAAGCAAATGGGGAAGTCTCATGCTGGCTCATGGACAACATACAGATTGCACCTGTAAGGCCCCAACACCTTCTTGCTGTGAGGTGAAAGTGTTATGCACTGCTCCAACTGTACCACCCACTGGCAGCCATTTATCATGCAAATACAAATAGATGCTATACATAGCACATGTTACAGTTTCAATCAAATGCTAAAACATCACAAGCAGGAGCTGTGCGGTGGAATGCAATCAAAAGACTGACGTCTTTAATGTCAAAAAATGCAAAAAATATTTCAGTATTGCGTTGCTTGAGTAAAATACTTGATATGTTTTTTGAAGGTGGGATATTTTGTCTTGTACTACTGGTAACAGCTGGTCTGGAGACTGTGAGATACACTTAACTCTGTATAATAATTTAATGATTCCGCTTTACAGTATTCATTAATTCTTTGTAAACATCATCTACATATTGACATGTGTCATAGTTTGATTATTATGTCTTAAAACCAAGATACAGTTTTGCAATTTACCAGCTCCAGCTTCAATATCTACTAAATATGATTAAAGGACTGTTTCTAAATAATGGGATAAGTATCTCAGTGTAATTACACTATGCATTTTTAGATTCAATTCTCTTTTTATATTGACTCGGTTGTTCATAAACCCCATTGTGGATGAAACGGAGAGATATTGTCAAGGATTCAAACATTCACCTCAGAGAGACGTTTAATCTAACAGAGATGAAAAAAGTTAGAAAGACAAGATCAAAGCAACTTTTTTTTAAACATCAAACTCATAAGCTTGCTGGCTTTTGTGATTCATTTTATAGCGCTAGATATTTTGTAGCGGCCTCCTTTGTGTAGGCTGATTTTACCTTTTCCTTTGTGACATTGCATAAAGTGCCCTGATGGTTTTTATTATAATTGGAACAGGCAGTTTCATTTCAGCCTCGCAGGGGGTGAACTCACCCAATTTCACTGAAGAAAATCACCAGGTAATACATGATGTGACAGCATTGTTTCAGAGCGTCCTCAAAGCCATAAAATTTATATTCTCCTAGATAAACGAAATAGTTAGCGGTAAGGAAATGGCTTTGATCATACATGCACATGCGCACATATTTTCCTGTGAAGCTGAAGAAATATTTTTTTTAATGTCTACATTAGACTTCTATTATACAGAAGAATTAAAAACACTTTATTGACATAAAGTGTGTTTTTATGAAAATATACACATTTGTCAACCATTTTTTTGGAGTACTTGTGCATACGGGGGCTTTCTGTGAGTGCATTGTGGATTTGAAAGCATGTGTATCATTGCTGGGTGGCTTTGTGTTTGCTTCTCTAAGTGCATATGTTCTCTCCCCTGGAAAAAAGTGAGTAAATTAAGCCTGTTTTACTGCCTAAAGCATGTCGATTCTCTTCAGTGTGAATGAGTGGGTCTGTATTTAATTGAGCTTCCGTGAAAAACCTTGTCTGTGCGGTAATGCTCGTGGGCATCAGCTTGCACCATGACCCTGGAACAGAAGTATACTCATGTGACTTTGAACCTCTTTCAAAGTTTTATTACTGCCAGCGTAAAAATATATATAGGGGTTTGCTATTTGCCTTGAAGGATGAAACTCTGAATGCACACCCTATACCTCTACCTTGTTTGTTTATAGTAAGAGAAATGAAAAGTTTTGTGATACTTCTTTGTCATTGTCCTTCTGTGTCATTGAACAGTCTGATATGTTGACACGTATTTTTACGGGCACAATACAGATTCATCACTGTATGCTGGCCACTTTAGTAGGGACAAGCCTTCATCTGTTTTTTAACACAAATGTCTAATAAATCAATCGCATGGCACCAGCTCAGTGGATTTAGGCCTGTAGACATAAACTGAGCATCGGAAGAATTCACTTAAAAAGTCACTTAATTTACCTTTACGAAGAAAGGTAAATTAAGTGACTTTGAACATGACATCGTTGTTGGTGGAATATATCAGAAACTGCTGATCCACTGGTATTTCCCCAATAAAAGCCAGTTAGCAGCAGTCCTCTGGAAGAATATATCTTGATGTTAGAGGTCAGAGGAAAATGACCAGATTGATTTGAGCTGATAGGAAGCTCTGAAACCTGGGACTGACAAGGTATAAAGTGGTTGTGAGTATATATTATCTGATTAGTTATCAGAAAAGCCAAACTATTATATTGAATACAACTGCAAAATGATCCAAAAATTATATGTGTCCAAATTAAAAACAAAACCCAAAAGCAAATAAAAAAAACAAGAAAGCAAATGCAGAGAGGAAGAGGTCAAGTAGTACAGGTCAAGTACTGCAGGACTGCTTGACACATGTCATCAAGACTGTGTTAGAGAGAAAGGGAAAGACATACAACACTTGAGTGGAGGAGCTAAATCTAGAGGAGAGTAACCTTTGCAAATAAGACAAAAAACAATGAGAAGAGAACAAGTCACGCTGTTTATATTATAACATCGTGGTAACGGTTGATCACGAGAGCTGCTTCCTGTCTTCCCTTTCTTAGGAACTGAATGAAATTCCTACATATGTAATGCCATTTGTCATCTTTTAAACATGCGTCCGCCATCCACTGAAGCTCGTCAATGGCATCCATCTTTGCCTAATGGTTGTGAACAAGACAGTTCCAGTTGGCTTTGTTCATCTCACTTTGTCATCATCTTCATGCTCATCATTTCTGTGCTGAATTCACCAGTTAAATGGCTCCAGTCTTGTCGAGCAGTAGCTCCATGCTTGAAGGGAGGTTTCAAAGTACAAAAAAGTTCCATCTCTTCACCATAAAGTGAAGAGCGCTGGTTGGAAGTCAATTTCTGCAAGGCCAAAGTCATTTTTAAAAGTGCTGGAAGCACAGTGTGGAGCGAGGCGTGCTGGAAATGGTAACATATGACCAACCATTCTCCTCCTATGGGAGCGTTTTGATAAACTGTGTGCGCAGTGTAGATCTTCACCACACATATAGAAAATCCCTCGCACATCTACTCAGGGTTTTTTGTCTTTGTCACAAAATGAAGGATGTGCTCAGGTAGATGTGTGACTGTGTGACTAATCTTCAGTATAGAAGCAAATAGTCTGAGACACTGAGTATGCATTAATTCCAGAAAAAAAATCATTTTCTCTGAATGAGACAACTTTAAAGGATGCTTGGCACTGGGGGTCTCTCTGTTTTTCATTTATGTGCAAATACACTCATGTTTCAACATTTCCACCCTAAATGATCAAAAAAAAAGAAGAAAAGAAGGCCTGAGCCAGTTAGGTGCGATAAGAACATTTCCATCTGTCTCTCACAAAAGGAGCCAGCTGAGAGCAATAGCCTGCTTCGCCAACATGAGATTGTATTGTTGCGATAAAAGGTTTTTTGAATGCAGACAACACAGACTCGTTTTTAACTCCTTCCTTTCGCCCCCACTAGCCACGTATGTCTGTTAAAACTTAGGGGTAATGTGCGAATATCTACGGTCGAGCATAAAATGAAAATGTGTTATTATTGTGACAAAACTAGCAGCTTTAAAATTAAACTTCAGTTCTTTCCTGTCATGTCCCTGCTGATATCTGACAGTTTGCTTCAAGCATCCGCATCAGCTGTGCGGCTTTTATTCCAGTAGTTTCCCGTTCTCCCTCTTCTGCTCAACGGAGAGGGGATTACAGCAGCATCACTCAGACCGTGTCTCTGCTGAAATCCATCTATCAACCCTCTCCCTGAGCAATATTTCTGTATTGCTCCCAAGTGGGAAGATCAAATATTTGGTATTGCACAGTGAAATCCATTCAAAGGTTCTTAGCTGACTCCATAATCCCCGGAAGAGTTTCTTTTTCTCTATAAAGCCAATTATTTCACATCAGATCAAAGGCATTTATTTATCATTTACAGCGGATAAGCTGAAGGTACTACAACTACCCATTTGCTCACGTACAGCAGAAAGAGAGATGCACAGACACAGGAGTAATTCCATACTTTTCTTTTCCTGAAACCTAATTTTAAATGATTCCCTGCTTCACTTCTTTCTCTTCTACTTCTTTGCTCCTTCGCAGTTTCCAGTGGATGGTACTGTTCACTCGGGCTGTCTCCGGCATGCCAATGGCACGACAGCATCACCAGGCCAGTGTGCCCACAGCAAGCTGGATCCTGGTTTTGGCTCTGTTTCTCACTCTACAGGTGAATTAAAAAAAAAATTCCTGTTGGTTTCTTTATTTGTTCTGTTTTCTGTTGTTTTTTTTTTCTTTTAATGAGTAGCACTGTTTTTTCACATTCATTGTTTATTTCCACTGAACTATTATTGGCAGTAATGTTAATCACTTGATTCTGGGCACAAATCCACTGAAATCCTGCCCTGGCCAGTTTGAATATCGAGAAGAAATAATGAGTTCGACTGCCTGCATTTCAGTTTGTTCCAGTTTCTTCTAGAAAGTAGACTGTTTCAGTTATTAAACTCAAAGTTTCACAGTTGACTGTCTTAGTTAATGTTGTGTTTGTCGAGCTTTCTGCTCCCGCGTTACACTTGTGCAGTTTTCTGTAATAAACAACAAAAAGAGGTTGAAATTCTCAGCGAAAGAGGTAGAAAGAGTGCGACAAAAGCAAGCTCCTCTTTTTCTTTTTTCCTTGACAGTGACATCTGTCCTTGACATCTGCAGCTAGCTACCTAATTAAGCTAATGTTCTCTCCACCAGTTAGTAACTGACATCTTTTTTCCTTTCTCAGATTTCTTTTTAAAGAAAACTATTTTTTTGTATTTATTTGAGAGCTACAAACACAATACAGTGTTCAAGGATGAGGCTAAACCTGTATGGTCAAGTAAAAAGTAGGCATCCTCGACAACATTTGACAACCTCCCCTGTACTCTCAATGAGTTTTCACAGTTCACTATATGTCAAAAAAGATATGGTTTGACAACCATTAGAACAGATTGCTGGTTTTTCGAAGGGTAGCCCTAATAAGCTGTATAGGCAGAGATCACATTCACTTACTTAGAACAGAATAGAATAAAATAGAATTATGGGACAGGTATCCAAGGGGAAAAAACCTAAGACGTTACTATCATTCTTCAGTAAAGATGTAAGACATGTTCCAGTAATAGCTGTTTGATTTGTATTACCAAGATATGTTTTGTCAAACAGTTTGTTTTCTTTTAATTCTGTCCACTTGTTAAGTTTGACATCATTAGCTATGTCCAGGTACTTCAGTTCAGTAATAACTGAGATACTGAGGCACTGGGAAAGTGGTCCAAATTCTTTCAACTTCAATAAAAACATCAGTATGGCTGTTCTGCCAGTACTAACAATAAATTTTAACAGCATCCATGAAAAAGAGGATTTAGGAGTTTTAGTTAGCAGGACGTTAGCTTGCTAGTTTCAGTGCAAAGATAATACACCATGTTCTGACCGTTGGTGTTCCTAAAAAACTAAAGTTCTTCTACAAGTTTGGATGTAAACAAAGACAAAAGACTAAATAGCAGGGTTAGTGGTTGGGCAAGTTTACATATAATGATACCTAGTGGCTAGCTGCAGAGCTATCATTAGGCTAATATAAACACTATAGCGCAGGGAACATGTAACATTTTACCTCAATAAAATTTCATGTTTAGGGTTTCTGATGGGCAGAGACACCATCATGTGGCAAACTTCAGCCAAGAGAGCATCTGAGATTATCAGTCCACAACATGGGAATTGAAATATTAGACTGAGAGTGATTTTTTCCAAAATGTTTTAAAAAATTTGATGTCAGCTTTTAAGTGGTGGCACATCAGCCCCAGTCAGCTATACGTTGACTGAGGCTGTCTTCTTTTTATTGTGTTGTACTGCTTAGTGTCTTGTCTTATTTAATGAAACAGATCCCCTCAAAATAATTAGTGACCTTCCTTTTTATTATCCCTGTCCATGTGCAGCACACCTTTAAGCTACATTCTAACAAGCGGATGGATGAATACACTTTTCTGAGAAGTTTCTATGCTTTTGGCAAATGCACTCTCTGACTCTTAAATAATGGTCAAGTTGAAATAAACTATATATAGAAAAGTAATCACCAAAAACTTACTAATATGTAGTCTGTATTTAACCAGTTATTGTGGGCCAATATTACTGGCCACTATTAGCTATTTGCCAATATGTTACAACGTGTTGCCGTTGCAGTTAGGCCACCAGAGGACACTTTGCAACCTGCCTGTTGGCAAATCACCACAACTACCAGCTGATAACAGATGTTAGTGAAATCCTAAAAATCCTATATTATCAAGCTATAGCTAATAGCATGATAGTGTGATAGCACTGACAAAAATATTAGTTTATTGATTAATTTGCTACAGCAGAATATATACAGGTGTACAGCTGCTGTGACATGCGGAAACATTTTGAGAGAAATATGCTATATACTGTACCATTTGCTGTGCTACTGAGGAATGAGTTTAACAAACAGTTAATTGTGTAGATAGGTGCAGTTACTCTATACTAAGAACTCATCCAGTAGAGTTCAAATGTACCTGCTTCAGGCTGTATTTTTTTTCTTATCATTCCCTTTCTGCTTCAAATATTACTTCTTTATTAAATGTCAGTAATTCTCCAAATTCTCTGCCTCACACGCCGGGAGTGCAAGCTGAAAACACTAAACTGTCACCACAGAATTTTGAAAATGACCCAATTTTTTCATGTGAAAATTGTTTTGTCAGTGTTGCAGCCAGTGAGAAAATCTTTCATATACTGTATATTAGTGTCATCTTGTTTTGTGTCCCCTGGGTTCCTCTCTAAGTTTTCACTCTATCATTTTGTAAACAGAAGGTATCAGAAAAAAACAATTGGAAGCCCCTGAGTACAAACCACGTGTCCTGTTTTTTCTTTTTTTTTTGTTTCATTTTGTGTCTCACTCCAGGGTGCCGCTCATGCTGCTCCATCAGGAGACAACAGGCTGGTTCGTACCACCAGAGTGAGGAGGCAGACCCCAGGGGGGGATCTGCCCCCCTCCGACTCCTCAGCCAACCAGACCCTGCGGGAGCAACCTTTGGTCTTTAACCACGTCTATAACATTAACGTACCCTTGGAGTCTCTATGCTCTGTTGACTTGGACACCTCTGCACCATCAGGCCCAGGGGACGGTGAGGACTTGGGATCGATTTCTGGTCCTGCGCATGCGCACACACACACACACACACACACACACACACACACACACACAAACACACACACACAAGCCTTTAAGACGTTTTTGAGACTTGTTCTTTTTACTATCATAGGTTCTCGTGCTGAGTTGGGATCCAGACCTTCTGTAGAGGGTCCAGTGGATCCAAATGGAGCAACAGAATACACAGAGCAAACACTGGATGCTGAGAGCCAGGTGGGTGCTTCAACAGTGTTTTATTTGTGTGTAATTAGCATTACAATTTTGGAAGAGCTATGAGACGTGAAGAGACTTCTTGGGTTGAATTAGATGATCTAATGTGAAAAGATATGATACGAAAGAGTTTAATGGGGATGTTTTTGCCAGAGCTAATTAAAACAAAAAAGCAATCAAAAAAATCTCTGTTTATCTCATACTGGGCCTTGTTGCAGCCCCTGATTGTAGCTCCTCTCCCTGTAAGGTCGCCCTCCTTTTAGGCAGTATTTTCCTGATTGGCTGCCCCTTGTAAATAATAAAACTGAACAGCAGGTAAGTGGGGCTTCTTCCTGAGATGACCTTATTAAAGTTACCACCTCTCTTCAGATTCAGGTTAGGAATAAAAAAACTGCCATGAATGTTTAGCATGAAGCCAAAGCATTTGACTCACAGGGATTACGTAGTGTATATGCCAACCTCATTACTTTAAACTATGTCCTGTTTAATGACAATCCAGTTGTAACGGTTAATGTGGGACAGAATCTTAATAGTTCCCTTTATTACGATTCAGCGCTCTCCAACAAGAGTGCAAACAGGTGAATTTTAAATTGTATCTGTGCACATAATCCTCCACTTCTCTGTCTGGGTTTCGTTGTTCCTCTTTTAAACTGGGTTTGACAAATCCAGTCAAAGTGAAACTGTCAAACTGAAAACTTTTGTTCTGCAGTGAGATTCTGGTAATGGAGAGCGCGAGGGACAGGTGGTTAGGATGTAGATGGTCTGGATGGGTGAAAAGAAGCTGGATCCAGACAGCGAGCACTACAGCTTAAAACGGCTTTATTTACAAAAACAGATCAACAACATCACAAGACATGAACATACAAAGAAAACATGACAAAGCCAAAACAAACAGGATAGAAGGGGGATAGATGGTAGGGTAACTGGCGTGTAAAAGAGTGTGACACATACTACACTCAAGGCTGTGTGAGTGTGATTAATTACATCACACATGACCAAGATGGGTTAAGGATGAACGAGTACTAATAACAACAACAATGTCATCTATGATAAAAAGGATCAGAATCCTAAGATTGGAATAAAATAAATGAATTAATATTTATATATAAATATATAGTTAATTAAAGTAATTAAATGGCAATACTAATAAAGAAAAGGAAGGGCGTTGTTGAGAAACTCTAGGAATGGAAAGGAAAAAAATAGATGGCCAGACATTAATAACTTTGTCACGATGGATCTGTTCCCTAAGTGTGTGTCTGTATCTGTCCTTTAAAAGTGGCCTTCATTTACATCTCACCTGGACACCTCTAAAGCTTTATGATCATCCATGAATTATATTTGTTTCTAAATGTTTCTACACAAGCACACACAAGGTAAGAAGTCATATAATTAGTGCTATTTCAGGCTTTGGAGCATGAAATGCAGCTCAACAGTCTTTGCCGACTCATCCTTTATAAACAATTAGAAGTTTAAAATGCTAGAATGAAAACGTGGCAATGTGAAAAAACATTTCATAATGTGAACACGGCAGCTCAGAGTGATAAACCTACAGAGAATTATCACCCAAATCCACAGCTTCCCTGGGTTTACAGAGCTTATAGCTAGTCTAGCTTATCTTCTAGCTATTTGGCCAACAACTCTTTTGGTAAGCTCCCGTCATTCTCATAGCATTGATTTTTTGCTGCAGCAGGCAACTGTTTTTGGGGAATAAAGCTCTAAAAAGCCACTCTACCTGCTCAGCATTAAACAGCAGAGCTGGCAACTATCTGGTGAATACAGCAGAGACTTTTTTGCAGCTAAAGAGACAGCTATTTACATCAGGAGAGAGTAGCACAAAAACAGAGCTAAAAGGGTGAATCACAGAGCTATCTGTGGAAGCCATGAGCACGACTCCCAGTGAATGATAATGTTTCTAAGCACCTCTTGGTTGTGTAATAAAAACACCTTGAAAGGAGATATTTGTGTGTGCATATACTCGGGATTTCCTCAAGATGTTAATTAAAGATGCATTTCTACTTCATGATGACTCTTTTATCTAATGGATGCACTTAGTTGTCAAAATTTTCTCCTTGTTTAGGTGACATTTACACACCGCATCAATATCCCCAAAGCAGCGTGCGGTTGTCCAGCAACGGCCACAATCCAGCAGCTTGCCACCAGGGTGGAGATGCTAGAGAGAGAGGTTTCCATGCTCAGAGCTCAGTGTGGATCCGGATGCTGCGGGGAGAGCTCGGCCATGGGTGAGTACTGTTTAACACTGACAACAAATACTATAGACAAACTTGTAGAATGTAGTTTTTGTCTATAAATCCCCTCAGCGTCTATACAAACAGACCGTGGTGTTGCAGAGAGCTTTTTGAGGCAAAGGTGCAAAGAAATAAGACTGCATTATGAAAAGAATGACATGAACTGTAAACCAGGCAGAAAAGAAAAGACAGATGCCAGTAAAATATTGATGCTGGAAGGTGTTTTTTTCTTTTTCTTCTTCTTCTTTTTGTCTTGTTCATAGTCTGAAATGTGTGGAGAAACCTTTGTTACTGGCAAAAATTTGTTCTCTATTCAAGAGATGCTGCCATTATAATATGAGGGGACTGCAACTGATAGAGTTACAGAATTTATTATGGCTAAAGGATTTGCTCCATTGACACCATCCCCTCCGTCAAATATTTTCTGAAAACACTCCATCTCCACTGTCAGAATATGATTATCTCCAGCAGTCACGATCAGAATCAGAAAGAGGATGAAATGTTTAGCCTGCGAGAGCAATGGGAGGATGGGAAAGGCAAAGTAGAAAAAGTTGGAGTATTTTAGATTTAACTACTGTTTCTTTAATCAGGGCTGTTTGACAACATTGACTAAATGATAACTGATTGGTTGTTACTTTCTATTCTATACTGAATTGATATGTTTCTTCAAATATGCTATGTATTTCATGGTGGTTACTTGAGGTAGGTATCACAAAATGCACAAAGTAATGTGACCCTAACTTTTCAAACTCCCGCTTTAAAGATGTGTGTGTGGGAGGTTTTGTACTTGAATCAAGTACTCAGCGATTCAATCTGTCTTTTCAGGCCGTTTGGACTTTGTCCCAGGCTGCAGCAACCACGGCAGCTTCAGCTTCGATATGTGCAGCTGCATCTGCGAGGAAGGTTGGACCGGCAAAAACTGCTCCGAGCCTCGCTGCCCAAATGACTGCTCCGGTCAAGGGGTGTGTGTTGAAGGGGAGTGCGTGTGCGACCGTGACTTTGGAGGTGACAACTGTTCGGAGCCGCGCTGCCCTTCGGACTGCTCGGGCCGCGGATTGTGCATCGACGGGGAGTGCGTTTGTGAGGAGTCGTTCACAGGCGAAGACTGCATGGTCGGAAGGTGTCTCAACGACTGCTCGGACCAGGGGCTGTGCATAAACGGGACGTGCCAGTGCCGGCCTGGGTATGTTGGAGAGGACTGCTCGCTCGTCTACTGTGCAAACAACTGCAGCAAGAAGGGAATCTGCAAGGAGGGCTTCTGCGTCTGTCAGGATGGATATGCTGGAGATGACTGCAACTCTGGTAGGCTGCTAATTTTGATCTTCCACTGATCGCTTTGATTGTCTGCCTGTTGGCAAGTACCAAAAGCAGTTGGTCTGACGTTTGTGGTTCTATTCCCTAGAGCAGAAACTCTTGGAGAAGGAGATGTCTTTCTTAACACTTGGTATCAGTGTGATCAGGATCATACACTCAGAACAGAAATCCAGTCTAAGCAGATTTTATAGTAACACTGCATGACCCACAGACAGATTAAACTGAATTCTTTACAAATGAGGCATGTTTTTTATGGAATTGTAGCTAAAATGTTTAATAGAGTGACTCTATTCGGTCTTTAAGTGATGACGTGATGAGTCCTGCTTCCGGGCCCAAACTGCTTTGTATCTTGTTCTATTTAATCTCAACAAGGCCCTAAAAACAGTCTGTGATCACTGTCGGCCTCTATCTCAGTTTTTAAAACCTTACGATGCAACTACAGCTCACCCCATGCAGCAGTATATTGATAACTAACCTCGTATTGTGGATGGATTATGTCAGTTCTCCCGACTGAAGTTCAGTCCAGTTACAGCAGGGGTTGGCAACCCTAGGCACGCGTGCCAAAGTTGGCACTGTGTGGCACAGTTGGCAGTCTTTCTCAGACTTACTGCACCAAAAAATCGTTTGAGCCAATGACTGATTGCGTGGGGTCGCAGAACTAGTCCTTGTCTCCAAAACAACCATTTCAGAGGAACAAGAATCAACTTCAGTGTACGCAGACAATCTGTAAACAGTGTTTCCTGAGTGTACCATGATAAAGTTTTCCTCTTTAAGTTCTGGTTATGTATCTCATAACCATGCTTGATGTGACATGTTTCAAACGAGTATCTTTATAAAGAGGATATCAGTGTTATTTCTATAGAGATCTAAAAAAAAAAAAAGAAAGAAAGAAAAATAAATAAATTGTCTCTTGTTAAAAACAAACTACCAGCAGTAGATATTTTTAGTCACTATTTTACATCCAGCTAGAGATTTTACAAGTCCTACATATTTGCCCCACATACAGCTAGGGCTGCAACTTCATTGTTATTCAGTTAATTAATCAAATTACCTGAAGGCCATCACAATTTCCCTGAGCCCAAAGAAACAGCAATATCAGTTATCGGTCATTAAACCTAAAGATGTAAATCTTACAGTTTTATATAAAGCAGTGGAAAACTGCAAAACATCACATTTAAGAGGCTTTTTGTTCTCTTTTGACTAAAACAGTGATCAAATATGTGCGTGATTCACTTTCAGAATTCTGTCTTAAAGGTATTAACTGACTGCTTCCACATTAAGTAGAACATAACACAGAAACTTAAAGCTTCCTGTAAATACCCAGTACTAGCTATGATTGCAGTGCTGCAGAGAGCTTGCATGAACACGTGCACGAACAAAGGAGGTTGTTAATGCAACAACCTAGTGCAGTGTTTGGATAGAAAGTAGACTTCACAGGTTTGAACGCACACCTGAAAAATAAACCCATCTGTGCTTCAAATGGAGGTGGTGGGGTGCCTGACTTGCTGGACAGCCAAAGGTGTAACAGCATTCATTTGTCAAAAGTCACATTCATCTGAGGGAGAGCTGTCATATTAGCCGCAACTAAGACGGTTTTTTGAGCCGCTTTTGTTCAAAGCCAGCTCTCCACGTCAAAATATCAGATCCTCCTCTGCCATTTAAGAGGCCTGTCAACGTGGTGACGGATGGGGACAGACAGAAGAGCGAGTGATAGAAAGACAGGGATGCAAAATCATATTACTAAGGCGTCTCGGTCCTACCCCACCCATTTAATATCTACACCAAGTGAGGGAGACCGAATTGCCTATTTCTTTGTAATTAGAGACCAAAATAGGCAGCGCTTGTAGGGGATAGTTTGCTGAATACCAAACGAAGCAGTTCAATTACCGGAGACTTGTAGGGTGACAGGCTTAAGTGTTTCACGTTATCACAAACTGGAGAAAGCTGCATGTATTTTTGCTTCAATAATGGTGGCCTATATTCTCCCACTACGAGAAATAATGGAGGTTGTTGAATTTAAATTGGATGTTTCAGGCGTGCAGTAAGAAATAGTATATCTTTACATAAAAATACATTCCCCCCAAAAAGCCAAAATCAGCTGGAGGAGAGTGACATTCAGCCACACAGCAGAAGTGCTCCACGATCATTTCTATGAGTCCCGACGCCACTGTGGAGAAGCAGTGACACTCTTGCTTTGTTGACATCCTTTGAGTGCTGCAGTGGTGACAACTGACATTTACATTTCTCATCATATCGGCGCTATGATAAAGCTTCGGGGCCCGGGCCTCACCGCTTACCCGACCCGCGCGTGATGGTCGTGGATCCTCATTTCGAGGATGTTGACAGGTTAGAACAGCCGCAGAGCCTGCGTGGCGGGAGTTGTGGCTCAAGATGCTGCCGCAGCACATCATCTAACATTTCCAGGCAAGAGGAAGCATGTTGCTGCATGAGTGTGAAAAAAATTCACTCTTATTGACATCATACAAGCAAAATTACATCACCTTTTGCTGTACTTTTAATATTAAGGGCTGCTGCTGCTGGCTTTATGTGCCATAACTGTAATAGCTTTATTATGCCATTAAACTATATGAATATTATAGATTTTTTTTAAATATATATAACCATTTTAATGGATGTGTGTTGTAAAAGGACAAAGTGGAAGCCACATGTATACATTTTATTTTTTAGAGTTAGGCGCTGTGGTCTGCTTATAGATGTTGTTTCCTTGTTTTATTGCCCCATTCAGCATCAGTCAGTTTTATGGCTTATGAGTCAAAAGCATGGCCTTGTTACTTACAGCAGCCCAGTTAAAACAAGCCTACTGTTAAAAGACTAGCTTTGCTCCATACAATTATATTATGATTAACAGCTCGAGCGATTTTGGCAGGAATGTGACACTCGCCTCATCGCACAGTAATGCATTGTCACAATCGGCTGACAGCTGTGCGGGTGGGTTTTTTTTTTCACGTGTTGCTTTCACGGACAGCCTCAGCAGGGTGAGAACATACATCGTTATTATGGTTTTGACTGAAACTCTGCTTCAGCTTGGGTTTTTTTGTTTTGGTTTTTTTTTTAGCTCTTTTTGTATGTGCAACACAAAATTATTATTTGTATCTCTATCAATGACTATTGTAAAAAGAACACAAAAGAAACTTTTTGTGCTTGTTGTTTATTTTTTTATTCAGCATTGTCTGTATTGGCAGTTATCACATTTCAGCTGGTAGTCGTGCCCGTGATTCATGATTATCAGGCTTTGTGAGTCTGGTAACTCAGTCTGTTTAACTTGAGCTTGATTTATTATTGAGATATTGGTTTGTTTGGATCATTCAAAGTGCAGCAGTAAGTCTTTTACTCTGAGCCAGAGGAAGAAAACAATCTTGTACTGTATCTTCAAAATATCTGTCTTGATTTGCTTCCCAAAAGTCATCTGTCCTTTCTTTTCCACCCAACAGAAACTCCAAAATATTATAATTAACAGTAAAACATTCAGTTTAGTCAGTGATTTATATGAAAAATTCCATTACACATAGCAGCCTGAAGGTAAGTTCCTTCTCTGATGATGCACTGACCTTCGCTGTGTGCTTAAGTTGTACCATTGGGGTCTTAGTTCGGTGGATACTGCTATATCTGCCTATAATAGCATACTGATTAGACTTAATGATACTTAAACACTCCAGGCAAGATTCTTCAAAAACCTTCAGCAACTTGCCCTTTCTCAAGCAAACATTCAGAAGAATACAAGCTGAAGAAGACAAAAACCTTGAGCATTTTAATTAGTTCATGTGATTCAAGCAGTGTACTTTGAAATATGTGATTTATGTTGCGGATCGTTTTTAGACGGGCGATTAGTTCCTAACAGCGTGAAGCTATTAGTAAAGTTTGCCATCCAAGGTTGGTTGGTGCTGCCTTTCATTCACTCTTGGTTTTTCACCATCTAGAAATGTTGATGGGATGTCTGAATGCACCGATCCCACTCATCAGGGTAAATAAAATTAACCAAAAACTTTATACCCAACTTAAGTGTTTGATAGTGAGCTTTTACATAGCCACATAGTGAAATAATATTTAATACTGTTGACAGACTTCTCTGAGTAACCTTGTTAATCACTCTACCCCTGACCTTCTGCTGTATTTACAGTACTGTGCAAAAGTCTTGAGCCATCCTTCATTTAGATACTTTATTGAAAATTCGGTTCTTTGCTTAGTTGTATATATAGACACAGTTGTTTATCCCTTGAGCTGGAGTGGTTCTTGAGTGGTTCATAGGTCAGTGTTAAGTGGCATAAGGAGCAAAACAGCATTCCTCTAAAAATGTTCAGGTACTAGGAGTGGACTAAAAATGAGTGAAAAGGTAGGCAACAACCAAAGGAAATCAGAAACTCTGGAGAACTACTGCCCAAGACCACTTTGAAATGTCCGAAGAAAGTCTGGCTTCTTGGAAGGAAAATATAAAGAAATGAGGTGTGGCTTGAGACCTTTGCATAGTATTGCATAGTATGTCTTTGCTTTCGAGGAGTTCATCCATTCGTCTCTTGCATGACCTTATTCAGTCACTATTCTTTTGTCCCGTGGATTATTGCCCCTTCTTTGATTTATCATTCCCTTTATGTACCTGACAAGTTGAACTGACGAAATAAATCTCGTTAAGTGAATGCTGCAGGATTTGTCCCTCTGTTCTGAAACGATCCAGCCACTGTACAGGATGGGCCCATCTGTCGAGTGCGTGAGAAAGTGCTGGAAAATTCTACTAAAGTGCCCAAGGGTTCCCGGTGGGGGATTCACTGATCGGCTGTAGTGTCCTGTATCACAGGGGTGGGGAGAGTTTTGTTTTTCACACCATCACAATTCTCCTTTATCTCCTTCTCTCTTTCATCCTTTTTGCTCTAGTTTACTTTTAGTTGTTTTTCAGTGTTAAATTATTTATTCTTCTCCATCAGATCTCTTTCTCCTCTTCTGTGTCTTCTGTGCATCCAGCCCATCCTACAGTTTCTTTTTCCCAAGTCAAACTGTTTGTATCATCTGTCTTGTCTCACCTCCTTTATGTCCTTCACTTGTCTCCCCCTCCCCTTTTGTTGTGTTTGCCTGTGGGAGTTGTGGACGGTCTTTCTTTATGGCTCTACATTTGCATTCAGCACCACCTCTTAGGTTTACGACCTGATGATCTCAAGTTCAGGATTTCTTGCACCCAGCACTGGATTCTTTTACTGGCTGGGATTCGCTTTAACAATGCAATCTGTTCAAATATGAGATGGGTGTAATAAGCTGTCTCTAAGTATGACAGGCTACCTGGCTAACATCTGTCTCTAATCACAATGTCTAAACTAACAGAGCACTATTTAGGCGTGACTTTGGGATAATTAAAACACAAACAAAAGTTTTAAATATAATAATTACTGCCTGCCTTATGGGTAGGAACATTTTCATAACCAAGATCTTAATAATCTATAAATATATTTTCTACTCATACTCCATTACCACAAAATAGGTTCGCCACTCGATGATGATGATGTCTTGTCAGCCTGCGTGAAATGCACGGGTGGTGGTATGAGGCAAAAATGTAAAAACAATAAATATAAGCTTCTGACCTTTACCCAAGTCCCGCCCCTGTCGGGTGCTGCTCCAGCACCCAGCGTGTCAATTTATGGCATTTTCAACTGTCAATGAGAGACATTCCAAAGGAAATAATAGTAAATCTCTGAAATTAATGAGAGAAAGGACTTGTACTGGGAAGCCACATTCACTATTTCATTTGTCAGCTGAATATTTTGAAACAATATATGTGATTTGCAGGTTTCAGTTGCACACATTCTGAATTTCCCCATCTTCTGAAAGCTCAACATGCCTAGTTACTGTTGCTTAACATTAAATCAAACTGTGGCTTTGCAACGGTCCAGTTGGATGCATGAAATTTGGTCATACTAGCTGTACAGCCTATTTGTATGCATGTAGCTCAATAAGCAGTGGAGCATGTGCACTTTCTTAATTACATCACTGCTTTCTTTAACAAAAAAAGAGAAAACATTTAATTGAGATATTATCTCCTACAAAGCAAAAAACTGTTAATAGCCAATTTGGTGAAAAAAGCTGTAACTCACTGTAAGGATGTAATGGGCCAGAAAAAAGGAGTGCATCACAGCTTCCCATGGATCATCAGTTTTTTAAAATTTCTTCTGTGTCAGTGTATTTAATGCTGTTAGTTAACATATCTGACGTTAGATTGGAAAAAGAGAAATTGCATACTTAATGTTCTAAAATCTAAACAAATACAGGCTAAATAGCAGAGTACCAAAGACCGTGATTAATGAGTTAGAAGTTCTCGTTGTCACAACGTCAGCTGGCGACATGGTGGTGCAGTGGTTAGCGCTGTTGCCTCACAGCAAGACACTCCCCAGTTTGAACCCATCACACCCGCAGCCTTTCTGCACTTTTGTGTTCCCCCTGCGTACCCTGGCTTCCTCCTACACGCCAAAGACATGCATGAATGGTTGTGTCTTTCTTACTGTAACATAAAACACAACCGGACTCAAAGCAAGTGTTCAGTTAAGGCATCATTTAGTTAGTTTAGTGTAAATTGAGTGGAAGTGACATGTTTTCAGTGATTCTTTTCCTCTGCGGCGGTATAAGTGTGATATATATTCTCTGGTGAATAGATACAGTTTATACATTGAGCTTGTTTAGCCATATGTTGGTAATAACACCAAGGGAAATGTGGAATAATTGCACGTGTGATGAGACAAATGTGATACAAATAGTGCAGGGATATGTTTTCACATTTTGTACTAATTCAACATGAGTTCAGTTGTACAGTGCTGAAATGGCAGCCAGAACACAGACTACAAAACTGATCAGTCTGTCAGGAGGGTAGTTATTACCAAGAATGTTGGACGGATGAATGTTACTTTGTTGCCACAAATCTAAAGAGACCCGATCAAGCATCAGCATTGCTTTCTTACCTTATTTCCAACTCTGCTCTGTTTTGCCGTTACACTCCTCACATTCTTTATAGATTTCCATCACCTGTTGGTCTGACGGTGTTTCTGACTTGAAGTAGGCTGCACTGAATCGATCCACTTTGTGAGAAAGAAAAGTCAAATGATGGGTCAAACACCTCCTTTAAATGGGAGCACGCACAGAGCCTGAAGGGCAATGTGTGGGTTAACAAATAAAGATGATAACTAACTAACATCCTTTCTGACTGGGGTTTGAAGTCTGGCTATGTATGAACGTGCACCAAAGAAACTCCACTCACAGTATAACCCACTATAATGAGCCAGTTTCTTTTAAAAATTTTCAGCCTTTTCACAGGACCTTTAATGATTATTGCAGAAATGCTTCAAAAATACACAAATTCTCATATTTCCTACATTAGTAGCTTGCAAAGCCCACAAGTAAGACTTTAATGTCTCTTCTAAAATCGGCATGATTAATAACCACCTTAACATTTTCTAGCCCTTTGACTGATCTGGCTGAGCTGATAAGGTAAAATTATCTTTTATCTGTAGAGTTTGGATGTCAGGCTTACTTAACTCACTGGACAGGCTGCGCTTAAGCTGGCTCACCAAAGGATTACAGCAAGGGATACGCAACCTGGTTGACCGCTCTCTGTGCGAGACACTGAAATAATGACATATGCACTGTGAACCTTCTGTTGCAAATCGCAGCCTTTATACTAATTTGATTACTAAATGCTCACAGTTTTCCGATTAAAGTAGGCGAATCCACACAGAAAACGTTTTTGGAAGCAATCTGTCGCTCGCCCATCTCACAGAGCAGACAGGTTGCCATTCTTGTGAGTCACACCTCACCACAGGCGCACAACATTTTTTTCTTCTTCGTTTTTTTGTTTTGTTTTGTTTTGTTTTTTGGCATCTACTGAAGTAATCTCCACAGATAACTGTTCAAATCACACAAATAAACGAATTCTTTTTGTAAGAATTAATATGGTTCCAAATGTTACTTAAAAAAAAGAATCAGTACAATTAATAATAATTAAATCTTCTTGTTAAAACAGTAGTTATTTCCTTCCGCTAAGCTGATGACAACTATTTTAATCCTGTAACTTTCTTCAGTGTCAGCCAGATGAAGGGACAGATTGTCCGGCTGCTCATCTTTCTGCTGGTGATAGACAGATGGTACCACTCAAGCCTATTTTTCAGTGTTTTGCTTTGTGTTAAGGTTTTTTTTTTTTTTAATCACACATATATTACAGTAGCAGATTACTAGTGTAAGATTTGTATTTTTCATTGCTACACAAAAAACAAATGTACAAAAAAAATTCAAATCAGTTGTTTTGCTTTCTGTTTTTCGTTAACAGTTGCACCCGCCATGAACTTGAAGGTTCGAGGGGTGACAGATCAAACCATCGAGCTGGAGTGGGAGGGGTCAGTTGTTCTGACAGATTTCTTGGTGACCTACACACCGAGCACCCCCGGAGGTAAGTACAGATCCACGCTGACCTTTCAAAGCAAGAACAGCCGTGAGTTAACTTCCCGTTGCTTCGAAATCTCTTGAAAGCATCGACATCTCTTATTTCTTCACCTGTCTCCCTGTCAGGTGTGCAGCTAGAGATAAGGATTCCAGGCAACACGACTACCTGCACTATCTTGGAGCTCCAAGCTGGCATGGAGTACAACATCAATGTGTTCGCTGTCATTAACAACACTATCAGCGTTCCTGCCAGTATTACTGTTTGGACCTGTAAGTGCAATCATATGTTTTTGTTCTTTTTTTGTTCTTTTTTTTTATAAAATGTTCCCTTGTGGTGCAACAAAATGAGTAACTGAAAGCATCTTTGTTTCCCAATTTAATATCTCAATTTACCTTCACGCAATATCCCCGGCTCCTGGAATATTGCACGTGCAGTCCTACATCACCAAATGTGCACACAGTGTCTATCACGATTTTTTTTTTTGTCAAATCCTCCCAAAGATGTTTCTCTGTGTCAACAGAGTGAGAATACCACTTGTTTGTCTGTTCAAATTGCTTGTGATTTTCACCTGTAACAACTGCTTAGTGTCACTCACACACACACACACTGTGTTAATGCCGGGTCCTTGCACCTGATATTGAAATACGTCAATTGCTTTCATGCTGACCAACACTCTGCAAGCATTAAAACCCTGAATAAGTCTAATAAGTCTAATATTGTATGATCGGTGTATTAGGTGACGTTTAGGTACATACAGTGTATTGCTATTAGTGCTGGCTTGGCTTGTAAAATTATTCTCGAATTCAAAAACAACTGAATTTAATTTAAGTAGAATTTCAACTAATAAATTAGACTCAGGGCACTTTAGTCTGATGGATCAATTTTTCCACTAGAATATGATTTATTTTGGGCATTATTTTTTTGCTAAACTTAATTTTAAGGGTTTAATTAGATTTTCTGGAAAGATTGTTGGGAAACATTTAATTATAGCACTTTGAAAATTAAAGAATGAGCTGTATTTTTTCAATGAGTTATATATCATCAAAACTATGAAAACTTTCACGTATCCAAACTTAAAAAGAGAAAGAAGAGAGTTTTTTAAGCATTAGACAGAGTTGTGATTTATGGACTGTTGGTTCACTGAAGAACAATGATATGTCTCTACTCCTTCAGATCTCTCAAGTCCAGATGTTTTAGTCTTCAAATCCATGACAGAGACATCCGTAGAGGTCCACTGGCAACCGTTCTACTATTCCTTCGATGGATGGGAGATTAGCTTCATCCCCAAGGTACAATCTACCTGTCTGAATCTAAATGAATGGAATTGACACTCCTCCTTATGTCAGACTACACCACAGATGCTGAAAGTACAGTGAAACATATCCAGTATGGTCTTTCCCACAGCTGGCTGTGAGTTTTGCAGACTGTTGTCTACAGGTAACCATTTATTGTCGCCACGACTACCTTCACTAGTGCTGTTGTTGGCCTGTCAACCATCGGTGAAGAAGAAGACCAAAATTATAACATACAAAGACATAAAAACAATGAAAAGTGTAGAAAAGTGCTATATAATAATCAGTCCTTTTACCATTAAATAAGCTTGCAGACTCAAACATGACACACATGGATGTGATTCTTGATTTTGGGCATTCCTGATGTGTGTGTGTTTGTGTGTGGGGGGGGGTGTACCTTGACTGGAATCACAAGGCAAGCTATTTGAGCTTCAATTGTTCAACAGGTTGATTATTCACCGCAATGATCAACTGCCCAGGCAACCAGACTCTCAGTACAATTGCGTACCATTGTTTCATTGGTTAACGGCTCTGCTGGAACATTTGAATCAATGTGATTTGACGACGCCTACGACAGTGCTTCAGAGGTTGAATTTTGATTGTTTTGTATCACATACAGTGCCAGAAAAGCAAAACAAGGGATTGATAATATAGTTCAGCACCATGTGACATCTGCCCATTCAGAAGCGAGAGTGCACGAGTCTCGCCTAATGTCCGTGTGTGTGTGAGATGGACAGAAGGAATAAAGAGTTATTTATGCTTTAGATACATATTTGCACATTCTCTTTATTTTTCAGGGTTTTGCTTGTGAAATCTTGATTGGAAATAATTATTTTCAAGTCTCACTAATACCATCCTCTAGCTTTGAATGTCTGTAAAAACGGGGAGAAAACTGCATGGATTTAGGTTTTCTTGGGGTTTAAAGCCCATACCAAATTAAACGAGCGGATTGTCTTAAGCTTATTGGCTATTAGATGGATGAGCCATTAAACTCTTTTTTCCTGAATAACGCTCTGCGAAGCCATACTAGGGCCAGGTTCAAAGCCAAAAAGCAAAAGCCTTTCTCTTTCTAATTCCTGCTGTAAACTCAGGTACTCTGAACTCTAATCTTGTCCCCTCTCACAGTAATTGGTTTTCTCCTTTAAGGTGTTCTCAAGGGAGATATCCTTTGGTCCAGCCAGGCACTAAGTCTCAAATCTGATGTTAAGATGCTTTTGTGTGTTTGTTTTTCGAGGCCTTTTAAGGATAGTAAGTTAAAAAAAATTGCTCATCTTAATTTTATTTTATTGCTTTTAGTGTTCCCATCCACCTTTGGTCTGTCCATTCCTTCATGTCTCATCACTGTTATGTTCTCCCATCCCCCCGGGCCTTTCCACCTAATCCCTTGTTTCTATTTTCCATCCAACAGCCCTTGGTTGAAATCTGTAACTGTTTTTTTTTTTCAGTTACCCCTTGAAACTGCCCTCCATCCCTTTTTGTTTCACCTCTCTCGCATCCCTCTCTCTCTCTCTCTTTTATATTCTTTCCTCAATCGTGCCTTCCTTTCCCTACCTCCCTCTCTCTCCAGCCGCAGGGGAAATCATATTATGAGTTGGCAGTCCCACCCCTGGTGGGTTTAATCCAGCAGTAGGGATTGTGAATTTTGACAATCTTGTAATGGAAGTAGGCATGAAAGCTTTGGCCTATGCGAACAAACACAAAACTCACTACCCTGTAAAAAGGAAACAAAGCGAGAGGGAAGGGGGGGAAGGTGAGCTTTAGGACCCACCATTAATAGTGTTACAAACTGCTATAGCACAGTATATATGGTACATTCCCATAATATAATATGCTGCCAGGGTTTTTGTACTGCATGCGTGCAGTACTGCAACATCTCATATGTTGGATTTTGTAATTCAATAAAAAATAGATAACACTACAAAGAAAGGCAGTTGTATATCAGAGGGACGGCTCAGCTTGAGCAGTTTGGAGACCAAGAAAGAGAAGGAAGGCTGAGAGGGTTTGGACATGTGCAGGTGGGGTGGGATTGTAGATACACTGGAAAAAGGATGCTGAAGATGGAGCTGCCAGGGAAGAGGAAAAGTGGAGAACCACAGACATGCAGATGGTTGGTGGGATAGAAAAGGATGGAAGGGAAAGGATGAGATAAAAGACACCAAGAAGAAGAAAAAGCAGAAGAATCAGTCAGTTGACAACTAAATACTAGGGTTGGTGTTATTGGACAGATATTGCAGTCACATATTGACATTAAACAATTTTTATGTTCATTAGTGTCATATTTGTTTTCCGTAAGGACTCTTTCAACTTTAAAAAAATGCAACCATGAAAACCTTCAATTCAAGTCAATTTTTCTCAAATCATCTTAAAAAGAATTGTGTTAATAAATGAGAGGATAACAAACGAGCTCGTGCACACATGTTGTTAACTTTCCCCTACTAGTCTTTGAGGAAGTGTTTCTCAACTTAAGACAACAAAAGTTGATGATCTTTTGATATTTGTGCTCACAGCATTAAACATGACATTTAAAAGACAAAAGACGGGAACGTCTTTTCCGGAAGCAGTGTCACCGTTACTTTGAATAACAGACTATACTTTTGTGTGTCTTCCTTGTTACCGTCTATTGCTGTCTATTTAAAAAGGATAATGAATGATTTTCACACATAAGTTTTCAGCCCAAGTAACTGTAAACAAATTAGATGTATTTGTTGTACAGAATTTTTTCCTCTGAATTGTAAGATGACTAAAAACACTTCCCGCTAGTTCTTATCATTAGAAAAGAACGAAAACAGTGAATGTATAAATGGGCAGTTAAATTGCTACATTTTCTTTTCATCCAGTGAAACGGAAGCAATAAAAATATAAGGGACTAAGTCGTCAAAGCGATGTTGTCGGCACAGATAATGATGACTAATTATGAGCAAAGTGACACATGAGATGGGAGTGGGATATACTTTTGTGGTGATTCATTTTGCTTAATTTAGCATTACCTCCATGAAACTGTATTATTATTGAGATTGAACACCACTTGTTGTTGGAACATTACCATTGTGAGTGTTACTGCCCACCCTGGTAATTGGAGCTGAGGTGATTAAATGGATTACATCTCTAATTACAGATTTGATTCAGGAAAGCAGCAAGCTGTTATATGTTCTGTTTTAATACCAACCGTCAAAGCGCAGGGGTTTGGAGATCTCGGACCAGCAGTGGGTGTAACATCTGTGTGATGGCAGGTAGTGCATTTGCAACGCTGGCTCTCTGAGAACAGCTGGGAATTGCTGTGACTCTGTATGGATGAGTGACAGGCCTTTGGAAACATACACAGTGCTGCCTTTGCAGAATACGGCCAGAGAAATATCACTCTAGCCCGTTTGATATTCGGTTTGGGAATTTAATGTGCTTTAAGTTTAAGCATGTAAATTAGCTGCAGAAGTTCTGTCATTGGGGGAGGGCCTTTTTCTTACCTTCACTGAGAGACGCTGTTTGTGCCACACAGTTGCTGATATTTACTGAAAAATTAAAACATTGTGCAAAAGATAGGCGCTCTCTCTCCCTCTTCCTTCCCCTTTGTCACTTTAATCCTTGCTTTTCTTCCAGGACAATGATGGAGGGATGACTACACAGCTGCCCAGCACCATCACGTCATTTGTGCAAACTGGTTTGAGGCCAGGCGAAGAATATACAGTGAACCTGGTGGCGCTCCGGGACCAAGGCCGAAGCCAGCCAGTCACAGCTACTGTCACAACATGTATGTATTCAGTCTGGAAGCTGTAAATGAACAACAATTAGCTAGAATATTATAACCACCAAAATTTGTAGTTAATGTTAGGCTGCTGTGCGAAATGTGCGTTAAAACGAAAGGCCATTTTTTGCAAATCTCATAAATCCACATTTTATTCACAATAGAACATACAAAACGTATAAACTGGGTTATTTTACTATTTCATGAGAAGTATTTGTTCTTTTTTAATTTGACGGCAGTAATATGACACAATTGCTTTTGTTGGGATGGGCCAACAAAAGCATTGAAAAGTAAATAGTACTAAAAAAACAACTGGAGGAATGTTTTGCACATAATTCGGTTACCTGGTAGGTAACAGGTAAGTAACATGACTAGGACTAAAAAGATCATCTTAAAAAGATGGGCAGAGTTTCATTGCTCTGTAAAAACACTGCATCTACAAATCAAGGAACAACTTCAGAATAATGTGTGTTGTCATATGTCGTACGTGTATAATATCCTCAAAAGGTTCAGAGAATCTGGAGATATCAGTGTGCAAGGGACAAGACTGAAACTCAGTACTGTGCATGATCTTCAGACCCTCAGCCAGCATGGAAATCACAGCATGGGCTGAGGAACACTTTCAAATAACGTTATATGTGAACAAAGTTCACAATGCCATCAACAGATACAAGTTAAAGCTCTGCTATGCAAAGAAGAAGCCATATGTGGTGATGATAATCTTCTCTGAGTTGAAGCTCATTTAAAATAGACTGAGGCAAAGTGGAAAACTGTTTTGTGGTTAAAATTTGAAATTATTTTTGAGAATCATGGACGCCAGATTCTCTGGACTAAAGAGGGACTAAAAATGACTGGGTTGTCATCAGTCCTCAGTTCAAAAGCTTGCATCTTTGATGGTATGGCAGTGCCATATGTAACTGACAGCTTGCACATGTGGAAGCTCGCCATGAATGCTGAAAGGTGTAAACAGGTTTTAAAGAAACATGTGCTCCCATCCAGATGACATATTTTTCAGGGAAGGCCTCGCATATTTCAGCAAGACAATGTTAAACTACAAACTGCAGCTATTACAACAGAATGGCTTCATAGTAGAAGAGTTTCTCCAAGTTCAACACATACAACCATGAAAAATAAAACAAAGAAGACCCACAACTGTTGAGTGACTCGTCTCTCAGACAAAAGAGTGACAAGCAGCTGGTCCTCAAATTGAAAATGAGCCAATATTTTTTATAAAATAGTACAATTTAAAGATCTTATATATTTGATTAAGAATATTAGAAGAGATTCTGCTATTTATGTACATTTTACACAGCATCCCAACTTTTTTGGAATTGGGATTATAAAATCCGACGCTGATCAACCATAAATTCTTTCAGTCCTCCATTTCAGAATCTGCTTACCATGTTGAGGGTTGCAGGGAATGTTTTTTTTTACCCTTTTAAGCTAAATCAGTTTTTATCCTCAGTAAACTGGGAACGTGATTAGGCCAAAAAATAAGTTCAGGCTGATGATTTTTGGGGGTTTTGTTTATTTTACTTAATCCCTGTAATTGTAAACTGAAAAAAAGAAACAGTTTAGCATATTTTGTGCTAAACCTAAATATTTAATGAAACTGCATAAATGTTTACAAAAAGTTTTCTGTTAATCAGTTAATTAGCTAATCACTTCAACATAAACCATAGCACAGCTTTCCCTGCACGCTCCCGACTCACTGTACGCTCAGCAAAGCAGCGAATGTCACCTTGACGTATTTGCTCTGTAAACCATTTAGGACCCTGACGTAAACCTCACTGAAGTATTGCCCCCCCCCCCCCCCCCCCACACACACACACACACACACACACTCCTCACCCATGCGACACTACTTAGACAGCTGTAATAGATCCAATTCAAATCTCCTCCATAACAATTCAGCCTCTGGTATGCACAGTCAAAACACCATCAATTTCCTGTCAAGTCTTTGTTCATTTCTTGGGTTGTAATTAAGTATCGATTAATAATTCATGGCACCCGCTCATTATTTTTTTACAGCAGCCCACTCTATGACACCGTATTGGATAAAGAAAGAGGAAAAGACAAATTTGAAGTAACTAAATAATTTAGAGCAACGATTTATCCTTCCTCTGAGACAACGTAGCGCCATGAGGAGTCAGAGGAAAGCCAGAGAGTGAGCACAGCTGATCCGGGAACTGGTTCTCAGCAACTGTCTTCCTCAGGATGCTTTCTAGGACGAGACCCTTGGGGCCAATTTCTAATACATCAAGATTCAGGCCGGACCTGCAATATGTCAGGCCTTAGTCTGAGACTTTATTTAGACCTCAGAAAACTAAAAAGAAGAGAAGAAAAGGTTTGAAAGAAAAGAAAACATTACCCAGTGTGTGAGATCAGTCTTTCACCTGAGTTCCCACAGGGTTGAGCAGTGGAAAATAATTATGGTTTTACAGCACAGCATGGTGCTTTCAATTAAAAAATATGTATACTGAACTATCCATTGTGGAGTTTTCTGTTGGTCAGTACCTCAACATTTAAAAATTTTGCGCATTTTTCAAACGGAACCGAAAAGCTGATTACTTCAAATTAAGTGGCATGAACTGTGCGAGAATGCCATTTCATCTTAAGCTCCGAACTTCTTTTAACGGCAACAAATTTATCCCGAAAGTTTCAATTTGAGATCAAACGCTCCTTCATTCTCCCAGACAATATGTTAAACGGAGCAGATGTTAAACCGTAGCTTCTGCGGAAAGAGGTAATTAACAGGTTAATGAAATAAAGTGCTAATTATCACATTCTCTAACACCCCATTACCTTGACAAAATGTCTGTGTATTGGCATAGATGCTGTAACAAGTGCAGAGAAAATGTTTAGTGAATCCCTCCTCTGTCAGACATTTGTGTTTTCCCTTGATGTATTTTGAGCTCTGCGAACTTGATAAGTGTTGTTTTCTAGCAATCAGCATGGAAAGACTTCAATCACGGCTTATGTTTTAACCCTTTCACGCAGATGAATCCTACTGTCTCAGCGTGCGTCAGGTCTGATTTGTTTTTCGTGACTGGCTGTCGGAACGGCTTTCACTGATATCAAATACACACATCCAGCGCTCCAGAAAACTCAAGGCGATGACACTACATCCTCTTGGGATTAGATTACATTTTAGGGTTTCAGCTTGTTTGGGATCAAATGCCAGATTAAATGCTATTCAGTAAATAATCTGTTCAAATGTTTACCATCTGACAGTTTCTTTTTGGGGATGTCTCTCCAACTGGTCTAAACTATAGATTCTCTATATTATTACTTTATGTATTCAGGCATTGGTGAAGCCCCCATTTTAAAACCTTTTTTTTAAAAAAAAAAAACTACAAAAGTATAATCAGCTGCTCAACAAGCCATAGTATTTTAATTACATTTAAAATGCCCCGAAAAGCACCAACACCGGTTGAGTGGTCAAGTTAAGTGACTTGAATTTGCACACAGCTCGCAGCACAAATCAGTCAAAGCAGCCATGCCTCTAATAATAAATACCTCTTAGCCTAAAGGCTTTTTAGATTCTTAAGACATAAAGAAAGTCACCTCTCGTACAGTTGTCACGACAGAAAAAATTATCTATCCAAAACCAGACAGTTATTTCTCCAGACTATTTTTTTATCTCTATTAATGTGGGAGTGTGTGGGGATGGATTTGCTTTGGGGCCATCCTCAAGTGACCATTTACTTCTGCATTGCCTTATTTTATTTTATTGCCCAGAAGGTGCCACTTCTTCAAACTATAAATCCTAATAAGAATTGCAATTGTTCTTGTAATCGTATATTCTAATAATCCACGATATTGGATTTATGAGTTTCATGAACTATAATCATATAAATTAAAATGAACAAAAGGCTTGAAGTATTTAACTTTGCATATAATGAATGGAGAATTGGCTGCATGAAAGTTTACTTTTTTAAACTATGATAAAACACAAGTGCGTTGTGAAAAATTAATAGATCATAACTTGTAATAGCAATTGTCAAGTATGGTTGTCAAGTTTGGCATTCAATTTTAATACCCAGCCTGGTCAACATGTACTTCATCCAAGTTTGGAAAGGTTAACAAAGAAACCGCACACTGGTGACTGTGCTTTGTTTGTAACAACATCACCAAGGGACCTTATAATTAGACATTTTCTTTGTTTTGCAGTAATCGATGGTCCCACTCAGCTGATTGTGCGTGACGTGTCGGACACAGTGGCATTTGTGGAGTGGACGCCACCGAGGGCAAAGATTGATCAGATTGTGTTGCGTTACGGCCTCGTGGGAGGAGAAGGGCCACGGACCACCTTCCGCCTCCAGCCCACACTTAGCCAGTACTCTCTGCAGGTGTGTGCGCTTTGAAATGAGACTTGGCTAGAGTCATTATAGGTCACAAGTATAGTATTACCAGTATATCTGTGTGTGTGTGTGTCTGTGTTTGTACTTGCCATGCTTGTTAAACGATCTAATCTCACAGTCTGTCTGCCTTCTGTGTCTGGAGATAAAACAAATAGAAAACAAATACATAAAAAAAACATAATGCAAAGAGATTATACACAGACTAAACGGCCTTTGTTGTTTTGTTTTTTTTCCTCTCCACAGGTCCTGCGTCCTGGCTCGCGTTACGAGGTGACAGTGAGCGGCGTGAGAAGAGGAAACGAGAGCGGATCCATTTCCACTGAATTTACTACCGGTGAGGTCTGACAGCAAGCAGATGTGGTGATACTGGTGTGTGTGATCCTGCGTCTGCCTGTGAGAGTAGAACAGTAATGACATATGGCCTAATATACGCCACACTGTTTATCTGTATTGGAGGGAGTAGTGAACATCTGTTCAGGGGAATGTTTACGCTCCTAAGGTTTGTGCTGAAGAAAGTACTTATTTATGGAAACACTATGCTGATTTGTTTTTCCCCGCTGATGCCATATTTACACATTAAATATCTGTTTGTGGTTGATACTTGAAGTAAGATCTACAGAAAACTGAAGAGGATACACCTTATAAAAATACAAAGAGAAATGTGTTTGATGAACACGAAGAGCTAAATATGAGTAACTGACAATTTAATGTGATCTGTGTTTGTTGTTTGCTTGTTCACAATCTCTGAGAATGGGTCTCAGTGTCCCCAACATTGTCAGCTTTATCGTTTTTCTCAGAGATTGATGCCCCCAAGAACTTGCGTCTCGTGTCCAAGACCTCTACCACGCTCGAGCTTGAATGGGATAACAGTGAAGCTGAGGTAGGAAGTCTTTTGACATTTTTCAACTGCGCATGTTCTAGTATAGTGAAGCATAACCAGCTTGACTTAGTCCTCATGACTGTACAATTACCAAAAATTTGCAGGTAATATGAAGCCATCAATAATAAAAAGTGTATTGGACCCTGGCTAATATATGGCCAATATGAGGTATTTGCCAATATATTAATGGGTGCTTTTATAATTGCCAATGACTATAAAAAAATTAGTTATAAAAAAGTAAATAAGAGACTGAGAAACACCATTCAACCATGTTACGAGTGCTTATGTTGCTATGTTTGTCCACCAGAGGGCACTCTGCACATTCCCCGTTGGCAACAAAACACAGTAACCGAGTTGGGCAGAACATAAACGTTTATTTTTAATCTGCATTATCATATTTTCTTAGTAAGGACTAATAGAAAACTACACATAATAAATGTTAGGCAAATCTATTTATGTCTGAAAGAAAACATTTGTCAGACCAAATATCGGTGTTGGTCATAAACATCTTATATCGATCTGGCTCTTTTTTTAACTTTATAATTAACAACACCTTTGAGACGAAGCATCTGTTGTTTATTATTTTGGCTTCCATATGCTTACAAAAGTGCATCTGATGCTATATTAATTATATCATCTTTAGATTTAATCGGTAACACATGACAAATATATAGAATTATACGCAGTGTAATGCATTAAATCACCAAGCATAAGCCAAAGTTATCTAATAATGAAAATATTAATCATAATAAACATTATTTATAAAAACGATCAAAACCAGGGTTACAAGGTACTAGAAACACAGAAAAAAAGAACAAACTAGATGGAAATTTTCAAAACAATTTATATATTAAGTTCTGTATGTAGGACTTAAGTCAGTATAAGACTAGGAATAAAACACAGTATGATTCCACCTTAAGGAATAACTTAAAATCAACATAAAACTTTAGAAGTTATAAGATAAGCTAAGAATGTCAGACAATATAAAATCCTTGTTAAAATTTCCCCCAAAAAGTGTTTAGCAGTCATTTAAAAGAAGATATTGATGAGGCCAGATTTCCTCAGGCAGTTCATACCACAACAAAAACAACCCCAACAGCGAACGCTCGATTGCCTTTTGTTTTTAAGCGAGAGGTGGGAGCAGTTATCAGGTTTTGCCTGAGGATCTGAGGCTGCACACTGGTTGGGAGATATGATTGGTATAAATTCAGGGGCCAGGCCATGAAGGGCTTAAAAAATAATGAGTAAAATCTTCAAATCAATTCTAAAAGTCATGGGCAGGCAGTGTCGAGTCATTAAGACCGGCGTAATATGTTCAGTTTTCTTGGTTCTTGTAAGAGGTCTTGCTGCTGCCTATTTATGCTTTCTGATTTATGCCTGATAAAAAAACATTATAATAATCTAACCGAGAGAAAATAAAAGCATGGACGATAGTCTGAGTGCCACTAAAGCTCAGGATTGATTGGATCCTTGCAACATTCCTTAGGTGGACTGGGCGACCTGAATAATGAAAGAGTTTACAACATAGAAGTGCTGCGTACATCCTGATGATAACAACTTAATGTTATATAAAGATGGTGGACAAATTAAAGGAATAAACTCATACACTGAGATCTGGTGTCTGGGCGAGATTGTGCTGATGTGGGTTCAAATGTAAATCAATACAAAATTGTTCGTCCTCTGATGAAACATGGAGGTGATCTCTTCCTGGGTTACGATCCACAGGGCTCACTGGATGATTTAACAAGTATAAAAATCAAGTGAATCATACTATGGGAGTCCCGTCTAATAATCTCCATCACCATCATCAAACACAAATGAGGGAAGATCTTTTGGGCGAATGCTGTCAAGTCAAATCAAGTTATTTATTAGCACATTTAAAAACAACAACCACTGACCAGAGCGCTGTACAGCTGAAAGGTTAAACAGCATGAGCAGTAAAACAGTTAGTGTTAAGACTCAGGCAGGTTTAGTGGATACATCTGGTCAGCTGACGTTAATGATCTATTGGGAGTGTGCATTGTTGAAAGATCAGGAAGGTAAGGCGGCGCTAATTCATTCAGTGACTTAAAAACAACCAAATCTTAAACTCAAAACGCACTGAAAGCCAGTGTTCGGCACCAGAAGACCTTAGACAATCAATACCAAGGTACTTGAAGCTGTTTTGGTGGCATGTGATGGCCTAACACCTACCAAAGATGCTTCATTATGGCTTACCTTTAATTTGTCACTGAATTTGTAATACTGTGCAAGCGGCTGTTTTATTTCACTGCATTAAATAAGTGTAGTGGACCATCCTGAAACGCATTAAAGCTTCTGCTGGCTCTCATACTGCAGGTACATCTTATATCAGTGAGCCTGCTGCATGTTTACCTTGCCCTTTTTATAAAAAACAGCTAATTTCCTCTTAATCCCTCTGACATTATGACTCCTCTTAAATTGTTTCAATAAAACAGCTTTTTTATTCCTTCTACTTTTTCTTTTTTTCCCTCTTCTTGGACACGTTACCATCACACACAGACGGGTCTGCCTTTTGCTGCCTCGGAAAATGCCAGTTAGAGCGCTGGAGCAAGCGCTTCACTCGGTGCAAATGGTCACCGAATGTTTTGCTGTGAATGAAAATGTGATAAATTGCGTTTTACTCAGCTGTCACAATGATATTTCCAGGGCTCGCTAACCACACATTCAGACTTATAAAGACAGTCTGTCTCGATGCCGGCAAATTTATTCATCCTTCTGATTCTGCACTGCAGTGTTGACAAAGAGCCAAACATCACACTGTGCCGAGACAAAATAAACCAAACAATGCACAGTAAAAAAAACCAACACAGTTTTGACTGTTTGTGTAAGTCTTGCGTAGCGAGAGCATTCTTTTTCAGGCATTACCTTCTCTTCAATGCTGTAAATATATTTGTGTTTAAATGTAGGTGGAGAGTTACCAGGTGGTTTATAGCACATTAGCAGGAGATCAGTATGACAAAGTCATCGTACCGCGCAATGAGGGAGCCACTACTAAGACTACTCTCACAGGTAAGTGAGGAATAACCAGTTTTTTGCATTTTGAATTATTTATCCTCGACATTTTTACATTTTTTGTTTTTTCCTGATGCTTTCAGTATCATCACAATGCATCTAATATGTACCAAAGAAGCTGGAAGTGTCTGTGTTTTACATGGCAAGATTATCTCCGGAGCTAACACTTGGCTGACGGCCCACTGATTGTATCTGTAGAAACGCTTGTTGTCCTGCGGGCGTATTGAAAGGCTGTCAGAAAGATGGGGTCAGCTGGGATGTTTTTTTCTGAAAGGCCAGAGTGCTGGAAAGGGCACGGCCTGCATAAGAATAGAAGCAAAAGGTCCCCGTGTTATTCTGTTCGCTCGTTGCCATCGATGCTCTCCCTCACTCTCATCCATTCTCTGTCACTCTCATTTTCCCTCTCCCCCTGCTCTCCTCCGCTAATAATCTCTGTCATCCGCCTCCTTATTTTTCATTCCTCATCTCTTCATCTCTATTTCTGTAGCTCGGGATCCTCTCTGTGGATGCACTCAACCGATTTGAAACTGATCAGTTGTGCAGTTGATTTAAAAAAAAAAAAAAAGGAAATTTCCTCAGAAATCACGACGATGCTACATGTAAATTTGCCGAGACCTCATCACCGGTGTCGAGCTAATTGGGGCTGTCATGAAAAAAACTCAGTGTAATTGACGTGCACTTTGCACGAGGACAAGAATGTGAAGCACTCTCTGTGATTATTATTATTACTATTTTTTTTGTTCCTGCTACGTTATGTGTTAAATTAGTTCCCGCTTCTCTGTCTCTCTTTGTATCTCAGACCTGCTTCCAGGCACAGAGTACGGCATTGGCATTTCTGCCATGAAAGGTAGCAACCAGAGTACACCAGCCACAATGAACGCCAGGACGAGTGAGTGAATTATGCTTTGTGCTCCACTGTAAAAAGCCAGTGAGTCACTCGCGCATGTACAACACAGAAATCACAGCGGGAAATCGCAGCATCACAGCAGGCTCGTGGGCCTATTTGTTATTATACGTGTAATTCTCACCTGTGGGTCGGCGCTGCCATTCCAACTACTAAAAGCAATTTTAGAAAATTAAGCAAAATATGTTTCGCCGTGACTTGTACTCTTCTCCAGAAGTGTTTGGTATTGTCGGCTTGGGTCAAAGTTCCCATTACAACATTTTAAAGCTGTTATAATGCATACTTTTTTTTGCTAATGGCCCTCTCTTTACCTCCATACTTGATCCTTTATTTGAATATTTATTGTGTTGTTGAGTTGTTTGGCTGAAAGGAGAAAAAAAATGTAACCCTTTGTCTGGTAAGTGAGTGCGTGGAGGTGCCTCGCTAATCTTTCCCCTCACGTTCACCGTCAAGCACATCTTTCATCCAGGTGCAGTTATTTTAATGGCTAAAGGGTTTCTGCACTTTGTAAAAATTATGCTTCCATTTGTCTTACAAACAAGCTCGTTGTAACGCCTCTTTTCCCTGCACTCGTTTTGAACTTTTGAAAATGCATCACATCTGTCGCATTTCTCTTAAAGAGCTTTAAGAGAGCCGTTTATGACGACAGCTTCATGGCAGTGCCGGTGTTACCTTAAGCTGCTAAAATAATCATTTCATTTAACACACATTTACATCAAGTTTTTTCATGTCTGTTTGACCTCCTAAAAAGCCGTGAAACACCAAAGGTTCAGGCAAACAAGGCGGCAGATGATTAGCTGAGGATTAAACAATGATGATACACTGGGCAAACTGGGTTACTCATTCTGCAGGGAAGAGAGCAACTCACTTAAAAATACAAGAAATATAAAAAGAATAAAGCAGACAGTCAGATCGTTGTGGTAATATGCATTAAACCCATTAGAAACGCTGTAAATGTTTTATTAGTAATGGCCTGTCCTTTAATGTGAGAACTGCACCACAGATACACAAGTAGACAACAGTATAGCAGAAACTAAACATGAATTAAAAACATAGTAACCAGTAGCAGTAATTATGTTTCCACTTATATCATGAAAGCAACATTTTTGTTCTTATTTTTAACCATTTTGAGCTAGATTTACTAACCTGAATAAAAGTACTGTTGGTATTTACAAAAATGCGATGACAAGGCTGTGAGATGTTTGCGACCACACCTGTTGCATTTCTGAGAGATCTTTTCTCAAGGTGCAAAATAAGGACAGGAGGATATTCAAGCACGCAAACTGATAGCGCTTGATAGTGAAATTAATCTAACCACATGTGCGAGCACTATTTGGGGATTATGCTCACGCGACGTTTTGCCTCATTTAGTAAATCTGGCCCTAAATTTATTTGAAAATATTGTTAAAAATCCAGCGCAATTGTGTTGCCCAACTAACAATCCAAAGCGCTCAAATGTAGAAAAAAAACATGTCAAATCAAATGTGAATCAGTGAATATTTCCATGAACTCTTATTTTGTTTTATGCAAATGCACGCGAGCACGTACTGTAGGTGACACAACACATTAGTATTTTCCCAAATGACAGCAGGTGGTAATGGGCTAAGAAGCTGCAAAGACAGTTGAGAAGACGACTGAGAACAAGTAAACATTAATATAAATACTCGTGAATTTGAAGGAGGATTAAGAAGAAGGTCCCTCAAAGGTCATGTATTTTTTCGATGTGCACCCACTCAGATGTATCTTTCAGGGTCGGAGTGTTACATGAATCTGGGCTGGAGTTTTGAGTGTTGCTTTCCCTGTTTTAGCTCTGGATGTACCTATGAATCTGACTGTGACGGCTTCCACGGACAACACCATCACTCTGAATTGGGGCATAGTCCAGGGCCCCATTGACCACTACAAGGTCACCTACACATCAGCCTCCGGCGTCACTAATGAGGTAAAGAACACTGAAACGATAACCATGTATATGTCCGATCTGGACCTTGTTTAACTCATCTTCCCTGTTCTAGCTGACGGTGCCTAAAGACATCAACACCACCACTTTGAAGGACCTGGAGCCTGGGACTGAGTACACCATCACTGTAGCAGCAAGAAGAGGAAGACAGCAAAGCACTGCGGCTACCATAGACGCCTTCACAGGTAGGGAGCGTAGTCTAATTTCATATAGTGAAGGACTAACTTTAAAGTGTTTAATGAAGATCAGCAGAGACGTGCATACAGATAACATAATGATGAGATCATTTCCTCGACAAACAGTCTCCCTTTGTCTTTTCCATTGCAACAGCTTCAACTAAACGTTCCTAAACAGCACTCATTTAATCCGTTCAGATTTCATAAGGAGCTCAAATAAATTCACTCACGAGCGTCTCTGCACAGACAAAGACATGAAAGATCAGCCCATTACTACAGAAAGCTGGAGAACACTTCTAAAGACGGTATAGGGTGTAATGAAGTTGAATGATGGATATAATGAACTAAAGTGTGACATCAGGTGAGGGGAGTCCCGCTTAAAGAAAATGGAGGACCGTGAAAGACTTCGAAGGAGCAATTAGCAGAGGCAAATTATTCCAGCCCGCTAATGAGCTTGTTACAAGCGCTCCTAATTGCACCTCTCTTTTGCATCTCAATGTATTTGTGTTTCTGTTTCTTCTTACTCCAGTTCATACCACATTCTCTCCCTTTTGCCGTCACGCTCTGTGCTGTCTGCTCGCCCTGTTTTTCAGCTTGATGTTGCTCCTTTCTTTTCAATCACTTCATTTTCCTCTAAACTCACATCCATCCACCCAACTATACGTCGGACCACCTGTCAGTCTTCTCCACTCTGGTAGTTCTTTGTTTTTTTTTCTTTTTCCGAAAGCTTGACGTGAGTTTCAGTTGCACAGAGGCCGGTTTCAGAGATGATGGACATGCAATCACCTGCCATCATTCCTTTCTTTACCAGTGTCATTATTATCATCTTTTTTTCTTTATTGCTGCAGCCATCATTGTTGTCACCGCCGCAGCGTCATAATCATGTCATCCTACTTCTACTCTTTTTGTTATCTCGCACTCCTTTGGGAACACCACTTTAACTGTCTGGGGAGACGTGAAGGAATGATACGATGACAGATCAAGAGAATCAGAGGACAAACCATAAATTACATGTCATCTTCTCATCCACTATTCACTTATTGGAGGCATCTGTCCACCTTCACTCAGGTGAACTCAGGTGATGCGTTCATTTGCATGTTTCCAGCATTTATGCGTTCAGAGTTTTAAAATACACGATCTGCACATCAGTAAGAGTAACCATAGACATAAAACATGGACTTATCTTCTGGGTCCGAAAAATGAAGCTAATGCGGACCTGCACTTTGTCTGAAGGCCACCAGATGGCGATAGCTGCAGTAGCTATGTATATTGGAAACCAGCTTTCTCTTTTGACCTCTGTAAACGCTTGCAAACACTGATGAGTTTATGCGCTCGGTCACTTGTTTTAGGTCATATTTATTTATGACTATTTCAAAAAATCTTCTCATACTGCATTTCAAAATAGAGGATTATCTGTGGTATGAAACGGCTTACGAGTCAATCACAAGTCAATAGCCAATGAGAGGGCAGTTTCACAGTCAGAACCGCCTCTCTTTGTCACGTGAGTTTTTAAAAATGAGACAGTGACCATCTCGAGACTTTTAAACAGGACAAATCACTGGGCACGTCACGGTAGCTATGTTCATATTTATGAAGTGTAGTAGTGTAGTGAATTATGACAGATTATTAAGTGATTTAGTTTGTCACACTGGGATGTGATTCTTAATATAGTCCAACCTCCGAAGATGTTAAACCCCATATTTTTGCGTTTAATAGCATCTTTATATTCTAACCTTTTAACCAGACTCAGAGTGTAGCCTGTTTCCACAGACTGCTTGTCGCAAGATCCCCCATCCTCAGCTTGAGATAATATTAACTTTTCTTTTATTAACTATTAAGTTGAAGTTTTTTCACAATCCATGACAAGGGTTTCTCTTTAAGGAAACATAATTTACTCTATAAAAAAGTTCCATTAATATCTACAAAGGTGAGTCACATTGTCATCTCACATCACCCACATTGCCTCTATGTGGTCTTACTTGCTGTTAAACCATTAACCTGCTTATCACTGTCATCTTAATCAAAGACGGCACTTTCATCACGTCTGTGATTTTGCTTCACACAGACTCTCGACCCCTTTTGCATTTTTTTCATACTTAATCAATGCGTAGCCACAATCTTCTCTATTTAAAGCTGCTCTGGAGACGCGTTTGGATCTTTTTCGTACCCCGTCTCTCCACCACTGTTGAGATCATGAACGCACACAGGCACTGGTATCGTGAGGTCTATGTGATACAGAATTTCTGCTGACTGCACATGGCAGTAATGCATACTGACAACTTGTGAAGAATAATAAAAGGCAGCAGCTCACCAAGAAGAATACAGATGCAGGCCAGTGTAAACAATGCAGGTTTCATATGATGATTGATTGCAAAGAAAACTCCACAGGATGTCTGTAATCCTGGCAGTTCAGGAAAGGAGAAGTCAGTGTTGCCACATTTCCCCTGCTTATACATCCACGCATGGCTAATTAAATTCAAGTCCTCTTGCATTTGTTGCTGTGTCAGCTGGTACACTACTTCATATTCATTACATCATCTCCCGTCCAGGTCATACATTTTGACAACAGCATCTGGTACTATCATCCTTTTTCCATTTTCTTATTATGAACAGTCCCATCACATCTTCATCCTAACGGCGGGTAATCTCATTAGTTTCCCTTTTTATGACCAATTAATTCATTACTGCCACATGATTGTGGTTTTCTTTGACTCTCACCTTCCCCATCAAGATTACACCCAAGGCTAATTTTCTCAACTGTATTATAAACGGTCTGTTACATCATCGAGGACGGCTTTCATCCATCACTTAACAGCTTGTCTGTCATCTCCATAATGACAGCAACTGCCTGTTTTTTTTCCCATTAACATTTCGTGCTCGTAGCAGGATTTCTGCCTGTCCTTGGAAGCTCCTCGGTGACCTCTAAACCCCCTCGTTCCTCCAGGAATCAGACCTGTAACCCACCTCTACTTATCAGAGGTGACTTCAGACTCTGTGTCAGTGGCGTGGAGCGCCCCAGCACCGCCCGCTGAACTCTTCATTCTGAGCTACAGCTCTGCCGATGGGACCGACACCTCTAAGGTGACACTGCATGGCTCCAAGACGAGGTCACTGATCCAGGGGCTGCTGCCGTCCACTCATTACACCGTCAGTCTAATCACAATACAGGGGGACGTTGCTTCAGAGCCCATTACAGCTTCACTCACTACAGGTGAGCTGCTTGAATGATGGAAAAAAAGAGTTTGTAAGTGATGAAAATAGAGAAACATCAGCAGCAAAATAAAGGTTTGTGACTTTGTGGGGGTCCCGTCCAAGTAGATATGCACACTTAGGGTCATAGTAATTTTGTTTGTCTATGTGTGGCAAGAGTACATGCATTTTTCTGCAACTCCAACCCAATGATTGTGAAATTTAAATGTAAATAGAATGCAATCATTTGCAAAACCCATAAAGTTATATTAGAAAACACATGAAATGTTTTAACTGAGACATCCAGCAAAATGATGCTATTTCTATAACAAAGATGACCCAGGGGTGTTGAATCCTATATCAGACCCAAGAGTCCAGCAGCCAGTCTTCTCAACTCCCAGTCGTTTGTTGACTGTTGTGAAAAAAGAGTTGATGTTACACAGCACATTGTCTCACTTAAAGCATTTTATATGTTTTTTATGTTCTTCTGTGAATAAAATATGGCTTTGTGAGATTTACAAATCATTGTATTATGTTGTTATTTACGCAGCGTACCAGTTCATTGGAAAGTGAAGAAAAAAGATGATCATCACAACTTCTTGAAGCTCAAAGTATCATTGTTAACTGGTTCTGTCTGGCCAACACTACAAAACCCCAAGGATCATAAATATTCTGAGTCTAGTATTATTCAAGACAATCTCACACCACAGAAGCTCTAAATTAGCAATGCTTTGTATTTGTGCATGTAAAATGACATCGAGTTCCCAGTATTTATTTATTTGTTTTAGCTTGATCTACTTAACAATTAAGAAAGATTCAAACTCTAATCACCTTAATCATATTTATGAATGAGGGATACAATGTAAAAAACTGAGATGGGCAACAGGAAAGAAAGGATTTTGGGGGAGCAAAGTATTGAATTAACATGTATGAGGTAGCGTGTAAAAGGAAAGAGAAAGAAAATTAGTTTAAGAAATGGAAATACAAAGTGATTTTAAATTAAATATGTATTTGCAGAAATGCTTTTTTTAGGCTTTCATTTGCGCAGCACCACAGCAGAATGACTTTTGTAATTAGAAACTGCCTTGGAGGCTTTTTTCTTCTTTTCATTTTTCTCCTGTTTTTTTCTGGTCAGATGTAGATGTAGAGATGCAATGCCAAAAATAAAGGTTTTGCTCCTCTGTGCTATCAGATGGTTGAGGTTTGCACAGTTAAAGCTAACCTCAAAAACCCAGATGTAACGTTGGATTATATTTGAGAAAAAAACAAGTGGCTAACAAGTGTCAGCCTAATGGAGTGAAGGCCATGCAGTAGCAGAAAGGAGCAGTCTGCTTGTTTTGTTTTTCCTGTGTATTCACCCATTTAAGTATATTCATGTCTTCTTTTTTTTTTTACATCTTAATTACAGTTTCTCTATCACTTCTCTCCATGTCTTATTAACCTATTTTACCTTCAGCGATGCCACCGCGACCCCTCGTTAATTAGTACAGTGTTTCTGTATAATTTTTCTGCAGACTTTCTAAATTCCAGTTTAATTGGAAAAAGATTATGAAAAGAAGCTCTCCCTCTCCCATTTGATTGCGACTGTGCTATTTACATCTCAGAGAGAAGAGAGATAAATGAATGAGAAGAGGGTCAGTATTATAACCTGCCGGAGAGTTTGACAATGAGCTGGAAGAAAGAGGATCGCTCTCTTTCTTTGTAGCGAGGGGGACAAAAGGAAGAGGATGAGACGAAAAAATAATGGAGGGCTGGAGACAAATAGAGAAAATAGGAGAGCCAGCAGTAAACAATAGAGATGTTAACTTAGCATCGGTGGCAGAAACACCTGCACATGCCGGTTTCAAACACCACCTTGGCAGCTTGGAGCCTTCGCTTTCTCGCTTTACATTCACGCACACTCAAGAGGCAGATTTTCAGGGGGTGAGATCGGATGGGATGGGACAGATGTACACTATTTCTTGCACTTGTCTCTACGCTGTGATCATTTTAGCGGCTTGCTGTGATCTCACGTGTTTGAACTTGAGCATTGATGGGGTGCTGCTTGTTGCCTTGAATCACTTGCTACACTTGGACTGTGCTGCATTAAGATTTAACCGCAATTTTACTTCATGGTCCAGCTCTGCTTTTGCTGACATAATGCAAAAGTGACTAGCTGTATATCTCTGCCCCCCCCCCCCTCCCACCACCAGGAACCTTTACAAGAGAATACATTTTTACAGCCATTATTCTTTGGTTCTACATTTGCCAAAGCAAACGTAATTAGTAAAACATGCACGACTTGAATAAATGCAACTGTATTTCATGCGAGCAGACTTTAAATTAGTCCTCTTCCAAGAATTTGAAATTTCCTGCTTTCTGCGTGGGAATAGTAGCCATAATTCTTCTCAAATCAGGGAAGAGAGAGTGTAGCAGTTGTCTACAAGTGCTCTTACCCATCGCCCACAACAGGAGATGGAAGCGATCTCTTAATCTTGATCTGTGTTTTTTTTGTTCCATTCTTGTACTTTTTTTTTTTTTTTTCTTCACTGTCTAAATATCTTTCTTTTTTTTTCCCCTAGGATCTGTCAGGGCTTTAATTGTTTGCTCAAATTGTCTTCACCGTAACCTTTTCCGTGGCAGCTCAGTGGTCTGAGGAGACATATAAAACAGAATTTTGGCAGGGGAGGGGTCTCCTCTGTGTAAACCCTGCTCAGCCTCAACATTAACGATTGTGTTTTTTTTAGCTTGGTGCTGCACAGTTTCTTCTCGCTAATCTCTTGATGGTGTTTTGTTCGTAATAAAAATGTGCATTAAAAATTCACACAGTCTCGCAGACCCAAGGACAGCTCTGTTTATATGTAAATTTAATGAAGAGGACATTAAATGTGGACAAAACAAGGGTTACTGAACTACTTGGGCCTTCAAGGGCAGTCTTTCTTATAGATTTTCATGAAAATGACTGAATTAGCTCTGTAACCTTGCACATAACATGCTCCTATTATATGCTGGGGCTCATCCTTTTTTTTTTATACCATTTGAACCGCATGACAGTGTTTTCTTTCTCATCACCCTTTTAGGCATGGACCCACCAAAAGAGATGATGGTGTCGGATGTCACCGAGGACGCCGTGACGATCTCTTGGATCAAACCGCTGGCTCCGTTTGAATACTATAAGCTGTCCTACCAGTCGGCCAGAGGTAGCGCGCACATAACTGCAAACCGTGATGTTATTCTTAAGTGCATTTGAATAACACGCTATTTATTATATTAGCATACACAGAGCACACTGCTGTTCCTTGTTACAGTTAAATGAGCATGGCATTTGCTGTAGGAGGCTCCCTCTGATGTAAGATACATTTTGTAGCAGAGCGCCGTGCCACACACCTAATTAATTATAACATTTTATCAGTGAAAGGTAATTGAAATTTTAATTAAAATTCCATATTTATTAAGTATTTTCCCTGTGATGCAAAAAAAAAAAGAAAAGGACAGCAGCTGGCTACGCTGCGTACCCTGTACGTGAAGAAGGAGATCAGTGTGACAGTTCTGGTGTTCAGGTGCTGGCCTCTCTTTCGTGTCCCCTGCAGGTCGAGTAGACAGCGTGATGATTGACAGCGATGTTACAAACTACACCCTGTCCAGTCTGTTTCCTGCCACAGAATATGAGATCAGTCTCAAAGCTGTCAGCGGGAGTCAGGAGAGCAATGTTGTCAGCACTTCCGTCTTCACAGGTAGGAGCTAACCACAGAACCATTAGGTCCATATTGTTGTGGGGGCCCTTTGAGACCGGGTTTACTCATGCAGGAAGAACGTTGAGGAGACTCTGATGTCTTACACAGAAACAGTTAGTGCAGGAAACTCAGCCAAGGAGAACAGAGTGCGGTAGCTCAGGTGGACACATGTAAAGGTATTCAAGTGTGCTGAGCTGTTCTCTACATAGTGCCCTCTCTTTATATAAAACCTTATTGCATTGCGTGTTTGTTCTAGGTCTTAAATAGCTGCAAGGTATTTCTTAGACACCTAAAAAAAAGAGCTGCTGTCTACTATAGTTCTGCTATAATGTCTCAAGTAAGGCAACACTGTGAATGACTGGTAAGTGAGCAACCCCACCTCAGAGTGACACTACCTAAATTTCCCTCTGCAGAAAAATAAACGAATAAAAAGCTTCCACATTTTCGCAATAGTGAAAGACATACCTAACCATCAATTGTTATTCATATACACAATTGTTTTTCTCTTGTCAGCTTTTATGCATGTACTATAGTTAGGTGCCTGTGCAAAGGATGATGTTACTAACCTTTAATGTTCTGGTAAGCCCATTGTTTCTCCAGCTAGCAGCAGCGTCCATCGCCAGGCAGATACCCATACAGTCTTTATCCCGTCTCCTATGAAGATATGTTGGCTAACAGCAAACACACTGAGTATAGTGAGTTAAGTATAAAAGCAAAGCAAACTGAGCAGTAATAGATTGAAACAGGTTAAATTAAAGGTAGGCAACTAATGACCATGTTTATAGTCAATTGATCAACACCAGAGTTATCATAGTTTTGTATTTTATAATTATTATTATTTTCTCTTTTTTAATTGAGACTTTTCTTCTTAACTTCAGACAGTTTCCAGAGTGGATTTTATAATTTCAGTTTAGTTTTTATTGTTTGATTAAATTATTATTGTGTAGAGGGCATAATGGATTTTTATTATAATAAACTTTTCAAATCTTTAGTATTCGATTAACTATAATATTCTGATCTAGACATTGTTGTCCTTAATTAATATTAAGAGAAACAATCACAGCTGTGTTTCTGAAATTGAATTGTTTACTTTTTTTCTCCTAAAAAAAGGAAACAGTAAATTAAAAAATGAGTCAATCAAAGTCAGATAATCTTTAAAATAGTTTACGTTTAATTTTCTGAACATCACCTCGCAGGTTAGTGGTATTTTGTTCTCCTCTGAGGCTGTAAAATCACAGTGCTGACAGTTCTCGAATAAAATAAGTCTTGCTGTGAGAGGGCAGCAGAAGGACAAATGTTTGCCATGTAAAATAAATGAAGAGTTCCTCCCCTGCTAGACTTTTGGGTCAATTGCTCTGTCCACAGCTATAACAGCTGTGTTAAAAACGAGCAGCAGGCTAAAATGCACACACAAGTATGCACACAATCCAAGGGTGAAGCTCATGTTGTAGACGGTGCAGTCTCTGCCGCTGCAACAGATGAAAGCGTCCACTCCGTGACCCAGTAATTGGTAACCTGCTCCCAGCTCCATCTCACTGTCTTCTATCTCTCTGGCTGCTCTCCTGCCTCCTCTCTCTTTATCCTTTGACTCGCTTCAGTCTTTTAGCACTGTGATGTCTCTCTCTGTCTCGCCCATTCTGCCTCGATTTCCTCCTCTCCTCCTCCCTCCGTCTTCTCTGCCCTTCCTCCCTCCTTTGTTGTGTCTTCAGAATTTAATGAAATCAAAGGTCTTGCATTTTCATGCTTTCAAAATTAGCACCAAATCATAAGTTAGGTGAAAATAAAACCTCGCCGTTGCACACACGTGTGACAATGAGATACCATTCTTCTCTGAAGAATTCCGCTAACCTGAGATTAAAACACCCTCCCAGTGCTGTATTCAAAATGCTCGGTGTACGTGCGAGAGAGGGGAAAGCGAAAGCCGAGGAGAGCGCAGAATTGGAGCGGGAACAGGCGAGTAGAAGGTGTGTTTGCATACCAATGAGACCCGATTCACCTGGAGCGGCAAGGTTCAAGAATCCAGTAAGAAAAAAGAAGCTGAAAGAGACCCTTTCCCTTGTTTTCTCTTTCTCCCCCCTGCCTCGCTTCCTGCCTCCTCCTGTTCTTTATTATCAGCGCCTTCTTCCAACAATCCCAGCGTGGGTACAATGAGCAGAGTCGGTGGGGCTGTAATAGCCTGAAAAGAACATAACTACAAAGTCAAGCTTGTTAGAAATGGTAAACAACATTTTCCTCACATCCAAGAATGCTCAACCAGGGACACTTTTACACTGCTTTCAACAACAATACATAAACAAGGGATTTGAAAGCGTAATCCAACACTGCCTGGCCAAGTATGTAATAACTTGGGTAACGCTGCAATTTCGACTTACTTCACATCCGTAATCAATTACTGTGCGAAGGGCTGAGAAAGCGGGGAACCATATTTCATTTTGCAAGCACAGCAGGTACTGCTAATCTAAGATGAATTTGGCAGGGGGTGACACTAAATGGACTGTGTGAAGGCCTGTTTAAGGGCTAATGACGGTGCTCATTAGCAAAGTGTCAGGACCCCCAGTAAAGTATTACTCTTCCCAAAACTGAAGTTTGTGGAAAGACCATTAACATCCTCCCTACCAGCTGCGTTAAGAGAAAACAGAGGAGGGGAATGCACTTGCATTTTTAATTGAAACGTGCTTAAAATAGTCCACACAACACCAAATAACACTTAATGAACATCAGAGATAACACATAAATTAACAGAAAAACAAAAGGCATAATGCCAGGCATGCAGAGGAAATGGTAAATACAAAAATGGAAAAAATTTGACTAAAAAGTGTAATGAAAATAAAGGAAAGGAGAAGAGAAAATAGGTTTTTATTCTTTTTTTTTTCATCACAAGTGGATTAGGATCACCAAAAAAAGAAATGGCACAGAAATAGTTAACAGTCGGTAACTAGCTAACTGACTGTTACATGTTTGTTTGCTAAGAAACAGTTCTCGAGTAGGGATTGCAATAATGTGCAGCTCCACAAAACTCACTTTATCAGCAGGACAGTTACCGCTATGCTAATGTTATGATAATTATTACTTTCTGTGAATTTACATAATGATCCTTATCTTAAAGACTCCTTTAGGTTCAGCTACTAAGTGCCACAAAGCTTTGTGGCACTTAGTAGCCACAAAGTCGTAATGACTGGTCTCACATTTTAAACGACTGTGTGAGTGAGCATTTTACCTACACTTGAAACACACTCAACATCCAACATCATCAGTCAGCCGGTATCCATGCGGCTCTAAAACGCCACAGATTATATGCAGCAAAAACACTGTTTATGTGTCTAAATATTTGTGCGCCTCATGAGTATTAACGTGACACCACGAGCACGCATATACACATTCAGCGTAGCTCTGAGGTTAATGTGTAGAGCATGCTGCTTTCTTTTGCTTTAACACAATAATGAGAGGGTGTGCAGAGATTTACTGGAGAGTAACATCACCCTTTGTGTCTTACTGACTTTAATGGCCACAGTCGCAATACAACGCAGGCTGACCTCGTGACCAAGCGGCACAGCTGGAGTTGTCCAGCTGAAAATGTCCTACGTTGTGAATTACACACTAATAATGAGCTGAGGGCATATTTTCTGCATGTAACAGCAAGCCGAGCGCCCTAAATAAAACGTATAATGTCGACTTAGAATATCAAACCTCAATCATCTCCTCACCAGGACTGCTCCAGGTCTATCAGATATTGCTGTGTTTGTGTTGTTCCTACAGCGCCACAATTAAGATCTGAAAAATATGGTAATAAGAGAAGAAGAAATGATTTCTAGCAACTGGTTTGCTTTGTGAAACTCTATATTTTTCACCCTAAATCATAGTAGTTTTGTTGCCTAAATCTAACCAAACAGTGGAAAAGAAATAAGCAGGTAAAAAGTAAAAAATATTGGGAGAAAAATAAGTCTAAAAATAATATGTTGCCTTTCTTATCTCTTAGATGAAAGCTTTATCCTTGAGCCATTCAGCTACATCAGTATGGTCCCTCCTGAGGATATTTGGCATTGATATCAACTGTCTGCTTATCCAGATATCATGGATGCAAAGAAAGTTCTGAAAAAATAGCAACTGTTCCCAAGGCTAAGTCAGAAGATGAGCTAATAAATCATCATAGTACGACACATACTGTACATAATAAATAAAAAGTTGTGATCAAATCATTTTCTGCAATCATATAATGGCCTGCATTTATATTCCCACTGGGCCTTGACTTCCAGATCTGAGTGAAAGTATATAGATAGCCTGAGCCTGTAATTCACCCATGCAATCAGTAGATGCAGTATGATGATTGAATTATCGCAGCTCTTGATGAAGGAGGATGACCTGTTTATTTTTTTCTATTTTGGCCATCTCTACTCTATCTCCATTGCCAATCTAATTGACTTGGCAAGGCTCCATTAAATTCACTTAAACCTTTTTGCAATTAAAGTAATGATTTTAATCAGGTTCGTCCATCTATCGCAGTGATAAGAAAGAGCACAATTCTTTTTTTTTTATTATTCTGATGAGGGCAGGGCAACATTAATTACCTCATCTGGGCAGAGATTGGGATCACTCACAGTGTTCTGTGTTCTCCAGCCACGCTCTCCGCTGTGCCAAAATAACATGCCTGAGGAGAAATTGGGGTTGAAGCACTGAGGTTAAAGGTATAATTAAATTCAAACTCAATTTTGGCATGTCCAGCAGTCTGAGAACAAAATTAGGGAGAGGGTGTGAAACAGGAGGCCTAAGAGAATATGAAACTTTTGCATCGCGGTGAAGTCACCATTAATCAGCATTCTTGCAAAGTTTTCTTGTCTTTGCAATTCATATGAATATATATCTCGTTGTTGTCAGTCTAATTAATAATTTATGTGTGTCTCCAATTGAATTTCACACAGTGTTCAAAATACAAAGCTCTCTGCATATGAAGGGAAATATGATACAGCTTGTTAATTTGTGAACAATTCAGTGATAAGTTATTTTCCATTAAAAGCGGTGATTGACAGAGTCAATTTTCCTTTTTCTTTTATTTGCTCTGAGCTTACTGGGTGAGAAATCCAGTGACAGCCAGCAGCTAAGAGATACATGAAGCTATATGAAGAACTTTGTTATGTGATACAAAAAGTAGTGTAGCAGTCTCCTGGTTTAGCTATGCACAGTAATATAAAAAAGATGCTTAATTTCTCACATTTTACTAGGAAATCGGGAGTTTATGGAAACATATTAGCCAAGCTTTTTTTTCCACTTCTTTAAATAGACTTCAGGAATAGTTCTCCAGGCTTCTTGAAGGACATTGAAAACTCCTCTTTGAACATTGGCTGCCTTGGCTTAACTGAAGACTCATTTGAAGTGTAGATGAAGCAGCTGAAGGGCTAGATACATCTCTCAAGTCCAGGGTCAGGATTTTTGCTGGATTTCTTTCTTATTTCTTGAGGACATGACTTTCAAATACTCCTGATTGGCTGTAGATCTTTTTGGGGGGAATGCCACTTCTTTTGTTATCCTCTTGTCCACTTTCTTCTGATTTTCTTGGAACAAATTGTATTTGTATGTATTTTTACAACAGGTTTCTAGGCACAAAAAGGCCAATTTAAAATTTTAAAAGGGTTCTTTGCTAAGTTCTCTGTTATGTGTTATGCTCTCCGTTTCTCTCGCCTCTTGACTTGGGTGCCTATTTTTTCCTCAAATTATTTATAGGTCACTGTTAAGCAAGTTGACAAAAAATTGTATAGATTTGCACACGTTACAAACAAACAAGATCATTTCGACAATGTATAGCAAACATGTTGTATTTGTCTGCAATGAGCGGACCACTGTCATTCTTGGTTGTGATCCACAGCTGTCAATTTATCTGTGTAGCACTGACACAATATCTCATAAATGATGGGGAAGACGTTCAAAGAGCCTAATATTATCTTTTGTTTAACTGTTGTGTTCATTCTTGTCTTGTATTGCAAACATAGCGATGGATATGCCGTCGGAGTTGACGGCCCTCAACATCACCCCTCAAGGAGCCCTGCTGAGGTGGAATCCACCCGTGTCCAATGTTGACAACTACGTGGTGACTCTCACACACAACCAGGGTGAGTGTGCATTCATTTGCTTGATTTGATGTTGGAAAGTCAGTGAAAGGACACCAGTTAGATAACATCATCAACAACCATTAAACTGTAGCACGACACTGTGACTACTTCACATTAAAACACATGAAAACATTAGCTTATACTTCCTTACGTTGACAAAATTACTGTAGTGCCCATCTACACACACACACACAGAGTCACACACACACACATATGTATATATAGTAGTACTGTAGTAGTGGCAGCATACAGTGCAATGAGAGTCATCGGTTGCATGTGAAGATGTGACAGGTACCATCACAGTTTTCCCATTAAGAAGTGAGATCAGTGTGATGAGTCCTTTGAGGCAATATAGATCCATTTATCTTGCTTTCAGAACAGTTCATTATGCTTGGTTAAACTGCTTTGCCTTGGCAAAAACAATGCAGTTACTAGGCGGCATGCATTTCTGATGCAGCCCATGTCTTCAGCATCTGACAGCCATATCCAGACACGTAAAAGATAGCCATATTGCTTGGCCCCTCAGAGCCAGCCTATAATTTGCTCCCTGAACCAAGTGGATGACTGCCAAGCAGTAGTAGGTACAGATATGGCTTAAAGACACTTGACATGCACACAACTAGAGCGCTGATATGTGTAGGTATAAAAGGTTTCCAAGAAATTGGATATTGTTTTACTAATAGGTCAATACAACACTCAACCAGTGTTATCTCATGCTGTTGTTATTTTTATAAACTGGCTGGGGAAAATGTAATGGGAAGCATCTTTCTCATTTGCACATGACCCCACGCAGTATGCCACGCCTGGAGTTATCCAGAGAAATTTGTATTACTCAGCTGTCAGAGTCTGAGTGTAAATTACACCCTAACTGACTGGATTGCAGCCAGATCATCACAGATACGGAGACAGCATCTATATGGTGGACACATATTTGGAAACCAGCCCCAGCCAGGGTTTAGAGAAGTGCAGTGTAAGTTGTGGACAAATTCCCTTGAGTGTTAATGTACTAAACCAGGGTCAATAGTTAAATATTTCATTGCGCATTGTCCTGCATGACAAAATAGTTTTTATTGATGGAAACACCCACATAAAATGTAATCCAAGCCATCGTGGTATCAGAGATTAATGGTATCACATGGACTACAAATAATATATACCTGTCTACTGTAATGTTTTAGATTAATTAAAATGCATCAGTGCTCTTGTGATGTTTCTGTATATAAAAGGATAAAGGAGAGACTGAAAAAGGTTCAAAATATCCAGAATTGCATCTATAAGATGCTTCAGAACATCTTGTAGATGGCCTTTCATCATTGCCACCTTAATTTAATACTCCACAACCAAAAATACTGCCTGTGAGCCTCTGAATGTGGCATTGTTTTTGTATTATTATCTTCCTTAGCCTGCGCACAGTGTCTTAAATGGTTTCATAATATTAAAGTAAATAAGAGCTTTCTTAATACTGAATGTGTAATGTGTAAATCACTACACCATGGAGCCACACAGTTAGGAACAGAAAAATATAAAGTGCAATAAAAATTAAAATGAAATATTTCCAAGTTAAAATATTACTATGTACAATGTAGAAGGGAAAATAGTCCAGCTGTCACAAGGCGGAGTTATAAACTTTGATGTTTCCTGTGTTGGGAAACATTTTCAGAGATACACACTGCAATCTTTTTAGGATGGTTTAAATGTAGTAAACATCCATGTGTTTTCTGTGTTCTATTTTTCATTTTCTAGTAACAGCTGATACTTTCCTCGTGGAAGGCAACAAGCAGGAACTGCAGCTGTCCAACCTCAAGCCAAGCACCACCTACTCTGTAGCCCTCTACGCCACCAAAGGACCACTTACAAGTGGCACCGTCATCACCAACCTCCAAACCCGTATGTATCCGTTTGATTCAGCTCGTACAGCATGCTGACTCAGCAGCTAGCACTGCCGTCTGCAGAGCGTTCTTCCAGGCCTGAGTTTAGCCTAATGGGTCTGTGCGGGTGTCCTGGGGACATACAGTTTTATTTATAGCAAAAACGATCGTTATGTTAATTGTTAATTTTTCTGATACTTTTTTAATGACCAAGGGCAGCTGCTGCACTACCCTTGAAAAGTTGCAATGGATCATTCACCCCTCAAAGGGGATTAATAGAATTCAAAATAATCAGCAGTACTATTTCTTACAAAAAATATATATAATTAATTATAATTAACAGAGAAAACTGCTAGTGCATATCAATTTAATAAGTGAGCAAAATGGCAAAAACAAAATACTCATGCCACTGTTTTTCCTATTAATTGGTAACTAGATGGCAATAAGGTGGGTCTTATATAATTCAGGCCTGTCACAGACTGACACCTTAATGATACAAGAAGCTGTTATGTTATGTCGAACCCATAAAGGATAAAGAATACAGTGTCAGTTGGTTTAATTTCTGCCTGCATTAATAGTTACACAGTAATGTGATTACTATTATTGGCACCTGCTGTATGAAACTATAGGAAAATATGACAATCAATATCAAGTTAATATATATATATATATATATATATATATATATATATATATATATATAGTAAGAAAAAAACTACAACTGCATAACAAATGTTCCCTGAGGGATAGAGACAAGGTATACCACATCAGTATGTGCATTGGATCCTTGCAAGACCTGAAAAATTAACTTCAACGTGCCTGTCAAGGCCAATGAGAGTGTTGCTGGCACAAGAGGCTTCGCCCTCCCTAAGGGGTATTAAAGATGCTGCACAGTCTCATCTCCTCAATCTACACTGCACTTCACAGGCTCCTTAGGCAGTAAGGAGCTGACTTGTGTTATATCTAGTTTCCTTCCCTCATTGGTTATATGCATAACACCCAGTCCCCTTTCAGTTGCAACACATTACCATGGGGGATCACAACCAGTGATACCCAGGCAGATAGATTAGGATGACTTGGCCCTAAATCAGCAGCTGTAGCGACAACTTGTGTGAGTAAAGGAGGTGAACACATCCACAGTGGCCAAATTGTTTCTGTATCTGTTCTCCGTGCGCCGCATTCTTTCTCTGGAAGGAGCTGAAATCCATTCAGTGGTTTAGAACTCTCAGTTTATGAGGCGCCTTTAGGGATAGCAGCTTATAGCACCATATTTAAATAGGCTGACAGAGAGAAAGAGAGAGCGGGGCAAAGGGCAGTTTATCCTAACACTGAATATATGTGAATATGGGGGTATTGTCATGGTCTACATCGTGGTGCAGAAATAAAAATTGCAGTGGGATTGAGGCTGTAAAAATGCCTCAGCTCTAACGGAGTAATATACTACCTTTCCTCGTCCTGCCAAACAAAATTCACATATTTGTTTTTGCACAGCCCTGCCCTGCATGTTCATGTTGAAAGGAACTTTGTCTCTCCAAAAGAAGCAGGCAGTCCACACTGCCTGACCACACTGGGATAACCATGCATTATTAATTACAGAGTCCAACTTCAACTCTGGAAAGAAACTTTCTAACTGGGAGGAAGATGGTATTTCTCTTGGTTTGAACCTCAGAGATTGTAAATCTATTATCAGCAGGACTGCGTGAGTGCTGGCTGGATGAGCCAATTCTCCCAAATCAATAGCTCAGAGGTAGTTCAGGGGCCAGAAGCCCTCTGTCATGATGGGTGCCGACAATGCCTTGAGCCACAAGCAAGACTCCGAATGAGAGAGCACAATATTTGTATGCCGTTATCCAGTACACAAAAGGACTGCTTCGGTGAAATTAGGACTTGCAATGAAAATGAGGTTCTTTCAAATCTAACCAGCTCCTTGTGCACGGTGACTCCAACCCCCTGACATGTAGTTAGCATTCTGAACTGAAAGTATTTATTTAACATGGTTATCTCATGGCTCAGAGGGCTCTTACAAAATAATGAAATAGTAGCTGTGGGTCTTTGGAGTGGGAACTATTGGAACCTTTTCTCCAGCAGAGTTTAGATTTCTTCCCTCACCTCAGGAGCAAAAGTTGATTGCGCTGTTGACATGGTAATGCCAGGTGCCTGTTCAGTTGAAGTATCCTTGGACTATAGATCCTGCCATGCACTGTGCGGTGCACACATGGAACAAAGGTGCCCTCTCAGAAAGTCTGTTGAGCATTGCCTTTTGTGGACAAGAACTGTCACTGTTGGATAGCGAGGACCATTAACAAGAAGAAGAGAAAGAACCCAAAGCTTTGAATTGAACCTCCCTATTGCCCTGGTCAGCAGAGGCTCCACCCTTGAACCCCACAGCAACCAAAGAATTCACTGCTGCCTGATGCCAGACACTCGAAGACCCAGTCCTCCCGTGTCAGTGTGTTGGCTGTTTTGGTGGCTCAAGAGTGTAACATTAGCACCATAATATTAGAAAGGTGGCTTTAACCTTTTAACTGAAACCAAGCAGAGCCTTTTGCTTGATGAACTTAAGATGTAAAACCAATGCTTACTATCTAAAAGAAAAACAACAATAAAAACTGGACTGTTTTGAACTGGTCAGCAGTGAGTCCTGATGTTAATGGCACTAAAACCAGAGACATAAAATCTGCCAATGAAGAAAGGAATTCTGTAGACATTTAAGAGCTCGAACACAGTGGAAGGTAAGAGGGGGAGAAACTACCAGCTGACAGGTGCAAGAAGTCATCAGTGTTGTTTATACAGCTCACTGCATTCTTGCCTTTTAGGGCTCCAAGATCACTGCTGTTGGATGAAGGCAATGCTGGCTGGCAAACTCACCTGCGTATCAAAGTCACACTAGCTGCAGAAGCTCGGATGGGTGAACAAGCAACACAAAAACAATATTGAAAAGAGGGAATTCTGTCTTTTTACAGCCCTCGTGATATGTTTACCCTAAAATCTGCTCCTTTGTATCAGGATTATAACATTAAACTTTATCTGCACCATCTGCTGCTTTGATATCCCACCCACCCACCCCCATTCATTGCAAACACAAATCTGCTCCAACTTGAGAAATATGATTTAACAATAAGTAGCTGTAATGTTTAAATAATTCAATATTTACTGCAGTATGTTTTTCTTGCCTTATTCATATTCTGTGCACTAAATCCTGACAAATAACCAAAGTTACTGACTTACTTATGCTGATGTTACCATGAAGCTACCTATTTGTTACAATCGTATTACCCACTTTGTACCACTCTTGTAAAGGGCTACCAAATCTATCATGACAGGTTTTTTGCATGCATGCATCAAAGTTTGGAACAAAAAGACTAACAGCAAGAATTTCAAGCATACTTAATATTGTGATGGATTGTTTCACAGTGCCAGTCAGGTGTATGTACACCTTTATTACATAATTTCCTCAGGGATTAATAATGTATTCTGATACTGATTTAAATAGCTTTGATTCTTTTTCAAACCTGCTGCAGAGAGTCTGTATTCTGCCTGACAGTTAGACGTGGTGAAACAGTCGTTATGTGATGAGGATTAAACTCATCCCTGCTCCACCTCCACCTGACCCCCACAGTAAATTCACGTTTGTCGCCTGCTCCACTGAAAGGAAAGTTAGGGGTGAAGGAATTGTTCTAGTTTAGCTGAGTTGCAGCTCTGTAAACTTAGATTTTTCTTCCAGGGGGAAAAAAAATAAAAAAAATAGTCAGCAGAGGAGTTCACATCCCCTATGGGATATGAGCACCAGAGATGCCTGTCCTGCACTGCAGCAGATACGAACTACTGGAAATGGAAACAAGCTCTGACAATGTATGAGAGCAAGGCTCCAGACACTTCAAAACATATATGTGGGCTCAGGAAAATTAGGTGTGCCTGCATCCATGTCAATGCGGCGTATGCATATAGTAACTCATACATAAACAAATGTTCTTGGCAGTTTAAGGTGCTTCTAATTTTGAAACAGAAGCTCTGCTTGTGCATCACGTACCTCTGCTTCTCGAGAAAACAAAACAAGAAGGATGGAAACGCACGCTCCTGCCCCGGTTAGAATCCCTCATATAATAGAAGCTGGGAAATTGCTGTGATCCAGGCAACGCCACGGAGTGAGCGAAGAGGACAAGGATTTTGTTTTGTTTTGAATGTCTTGTCTTATTGGATTAAGAAAATGGCCGGGTGCTTCCTTTTGTTGGTGTCCTTCTCTGAGTGGAACAGACTAAATGTATTCTCGCTGTGCCAATCTGGAGGAAATATTCTCAGGTGGGGAAGACAGAAAAGAGGAAAAGGCATTTGCAGAGGACTCGGTGTATTCATTCAGAAATGTATTTGATCTATTCTGTCCTACATTAAAAGAGCATAAAGCCACAGAAATGAGCAAAGCTGAATTCTGTTAAATTTGTAGATGAGAAAATAGGTTTCTTCCTTCTCTTTTCTACTGTATTTCTGTTCTGTCCACTTATATATCCACTGCTTTTTCTCTTGAGTTTTGCCCGAATTCACAAAGGGACTAAAATCAATTTGAGTTTTTGACAGTGTCGGCCCCCCAGTGCACACGTACTGTATACAGTAGGCTCTCTTCACACAGCTGTGTGCTGTGTGGCCCTGTGAGCTCTCAAACGCACAACAATTAAGTCTTCTGCCTTCCAGGACTGATGATGACATGTCTCAGCAGGGGGAGCCTCAGTCAACCTCAGCTTCAAAGAGCTCTTCCAGTGTTGTTAATTAAACTTCCTAATTGAAACCTTAAAGCGCGGTTCTGTTCCTCTCTCACAGCTTGCATTCTCGCGCTATTGCACTCCAGCCGAAAATGTCAAGTTGCGAATGAGCTGGGAGAAAAGATGAGACCCTTGATTGTTTTGGTCAGCTACTCCGGCTTTGGATCTGTTGCTGTGCCACCCTGCCTACTCCCATTATCTTTTTTTTCCTGCTTTTTTCTTTTGTTTTGAATACTTTGTTCTTGTGTCTGTCTACTTGATCACAGGGTTGAGAATTACTGCTCTGTGTATTTTTTATGCAGTAAGCCTGTGAGTAGGTTTTGTCTAGAGCACAAATACTGCTGACTAAAATGTTTTACACAGAAAGATCACACTGTTAAATTTGTAAAGGTACTCTCACGTTGCACTCATAGATGTATAGATTAGCGTGGAATTAAATAAGTTAACAGGTTCTTTTAAACTAAGAATGAATCCATAAAGGTTCAAATAGAAGCTGCAGTTCCTGTCTAACTGATACAAACACATATACATGTCCAAAAGGTCAGTAAAAGTTCTAGATGTCAGGTTTTCACTTTTCTTCTATGCCTGCTGAGCACAGCACAGACAGAAGTGTGGGAAAAGAGATGAGGCTCATCCACAGTTAATATTTATTTAATCTTTTTTTTTTTTTTTTTCGGGTGGTGGCACAGTACTTTTTGGATTCCCCAAGCCTGTTAACCACAGATGAAAGTTTTTTGTTGTCAGAAGAGGCAGTTTTGGCTCCCCACAGGCAGATATTTAAGCTAAAAGGCTAGAAAATAAGGGATTTTGCTGAAGGTGGCCGCATAAGCCTGTAGGTTGCAGCACCGGGACTTTTCTCTCAGATGTGTCTGAACCCGCTAGCTGAGAAGAGCTTGGCACGTTTCTCAAGCAGCAGCAATCCTTGCTGCAGGCAGCTCTGGTATATACTGTAGTTCTTTACCGAGTGCCGCTATTACACAACCGTAATCTTTATTCTTCAGGCAAATGATGCATTTTTGACAGTTTTATCGTCTTGCTTCCTCAAAAGCCTGCACTGTTAAATGTTTTATGGGAAAATAGAACATCGTATATATTGTATATGGTGTTTTTAGTATAATATCTAATAATATGCACTAAAGCCGTCAAGACATCCTTTTCTTGTCCTTTAAATATTGTTCGTACATCATAAATGATTTGTTAACAGACAGAAATGCTGCTTTTCATCTTGGCTGGTTAGAGGGAATGGATGTGTTTGATTGACAGCAGCCTGCAGACTTTCCGAGTGTCTTTGCTCCACCGTAGGACACAAAATACTCACATCTAGTGAATTTTGCAAGTTTGTTTACTTTTCAAGTTCCACCAACTGACCAGCTAATTGGCAATACATCCTGCAAACTGACTTTAATGGAGCACTTTTTGCCATAAGATGTTTGTTTCAGTTTATATCCTTAAAGAAGCCACACGTGTGTTCTTGTTTAATAGTTAGATAAGAAAAAGACTTGAGCAGAAAAGCTAACATTAGTTATTCAAGGTGTTTAGTCCTTGTGTTGTGCAGCAGGTTGCTGTCTGGCTCAGTGTGACTGATTTGCATACGAAGGCAAATCTGGGGTGTGAGCATACACATTTATTTTATTTCCAGATGTTTTTGTTCTCCAAAGGGAAACGGAGAAAAAAGTGACTGGCCGGGCACATATGTATACCGGAGTAGACAGTTGGACTTTAAAAGATAATAACACAGTGTTGTCTTGGTGATCATCGCTCCATATGTGAGTTTTATCCAAGTAGCATTTGCTTACATTTGACTTCATAAACACAAATGAATGGCCTATACATCTTCCAGACACCATCACTCACTCGTAAACTGGCACAGGGATGTGATATCCACTCAAAAAAAGAAGAGTAACTTCCTCCCTCTTGTCTCATTGCAACAAATTGCTGGTGCCCATGCTGCCCTTCCCATCTGCCGCTCTGTGTGCTTATTTTTTTTCCTCCTCTGGAATTGTTTACAACGTGTGTTAATGAGTCATTAGATGTAGCCAAACCTATTCATCCCAATCCCATTGTTCAAACCTCGTCATCCAAAGATAGAGCGCCAGAGCTGCCAGGAACTGTGAAACACCTGCTCGGCCGCACTCCATGCAAAGGTTTAATTGGAGGGAGAGCCTGAAAGAGAGAGAGACAAGGGGACAGATTTAGCTGGAGACGGAAGAGAAAGGGGAGAATAAAGACAAGCTAAATGATGGTTGTTATATTTCTATGAATCAGAAGCTCCGCTCTCACCTGTCCCCTACGCATCTATAATCCAGCCGCAGTGTTCATCAGAACGGGGGAATGAAAAGAAGAATAGATAAACTTCTTTCTGCAGCACGCTGAAAGAGAGTGACAGCCTGTCAGATAAGGAGGACAAGAGGAGGTGGGCAAAGGATGAGAAAACGAGAAGAAGAGTGAAACATAAGCGCTAATGGAGATAAGGAAAGTGGAAGGCCCCTGGTTGATTTGGACGTGGGAGAAAACAGACAAAGGGACAAGGAGGAAAAGCAGACATAAGATGCAGAGGAGGTCAATAAACTTAATGCAATGAGAGGAGATTGCCACGTCACCCTGGACTTCTGCAAAGTGCCTCTTCTGTCTTAAAGCGGACGACTCACTCCTCTCACCCTAAAACATCCCCCCGTCAGCGTGAGTCTGCCTATCACCTTCTGTGAGAGAAGGCACCCTGCATCTCTCAGGAGGTTATCAGCTCAGGTACACGCAGTTAATTACCGAGCTGTCATTGATCTTTCCACATGTGTACACACAAAAGGATTTAACTGACAAGTGTGCGGGGAAGCTGGTGCTGAGGATTTCCTTTGTATTTGCAAAGTTTTATGAAGTCTGGGTTCAGTTTTGGGGCTTGATGTTGAGCTCAGAGTTAACTCCCCAGCTCTTCTAATCCTTGGAGTCCTAAAAACTCATGTTAGTTTCCCTACAGAGGACAAATAGAAGAGAAAAAAGCGGGGGCGGCTATCAAAAGCAAGGAAATCAGACAGAGGGAATCGGAAGAAGAGACGGCCATGTAGAGGATATCTTTATTTCTTATTCACAGAGGTGACATTGGACTGCTGTGCGCACAAAGCTCAGCACTTCATTTGTTTCAGTCCTCCATAACACTGAGCGCTGTTGCGTGAGTGTCTGACGATGTGCCCCAGAGTCATGATGTAACTCCAAGAAACCGATTTTCCAAATAGAGGGTCATCTATTTTATATTATGCACTAAAATAAGGTTGGAGCATGTCGGTGCTTCCGCGACATGTCAGAAGATCAGATATTGGCTTAAAAAGGGTGATGTAAGGTTTGGAAACTGAGGTGAGTCTTCTTGTGATGTGGTTAAAGTAGCAACAAAGGCACTGTAATCAGGCCTTGTTTAAAACCGTGCAGGGACCCAGAATATTCTTGGATGATGTAATGTAATGTGCGGTAAAACTTGGGTGGGCTTGCTGATCAAGGGTTTGAATGCTTTTTGAGGCTGTGATATGCAGTGACTAAACATGGAAAAATATCTCGCTGTTTTTTTTAGCCGGCCCTAAAGGGAATCAGGAGTGCTGATGTGGAGATTTTAGAGTACACACCTCCTGGAGTACAAGTAAAGTGTACAAGTACCTCCTTTTTTCTTTTCTGTTGTTAATTTCTTAGAAGGTAGAGATGGTGAGGTGCGCTTTAAATTTTTTTGTTTATTCTATTAGCTTATGGCTATAAATTTAGTTGTAAGATGCCAAAATCATCACTGGTCTTAAAGCATTAAGGTGGACACACTGGACTCACTTGAACATGTCGATGCTACGGTATTGTTTAGTCTGTGGTTTTAGTCCATTGTTAGGTGCTTTCGGAAATATACAATGCATAATTCAGGTTTTGTGGCCATAAATGAGATCTTACAAGGATTTTTATATGATGCTGTAGGTGCATAAGCCATAAAAAACGACTAATTTTAGCCCATTGGCAGGTGATCGGTTTAGAAATTACATCAAACACTATGTTTCAGTATTTTTTAGATCTTTGCAACATTTACATAAAACAAATGAATAACACATATGTTGGTCATCGTACCAAGGGTTCAATATCACAGATACTATGAAAGGTAAAAAGGAAATTAGAGTTCTGCTATCGTAGCGTGTTTGCAGTCTGTAGGCACCTCGGGACTGTGCCATTCTGTGATTCAGATCGATTCTCCGTAGGCAGATATAAAACATACAATAGAATTTAACAACCACTAAAGAAAGAGCACACCTTTCATTTATCAGACTCACTGCTTCCATCTGTAAAAGTTGCTTTGAAGCAAGCTAATGGTCATTTACAATGATAATATGTGATGTGGAAAAAGGTGTAGCTGTGGCTCAGGTTTGCTTGCTCGTCTCCTGACTGTGTCAGAGTTCACAGATGGACAGACAGAGAGATTTTGTGTGTTATATGTTATGAATGTGATAAGAAAATTTGAAAAGCTGGATGTCGGGGATGGTGTGTTCACTGTGAGCCTTTTTGTCCAAGATGAATAAATTAATGATGTCATCGCGCACCATAGATATACAAATTCACAATTACAAAAGCAACAGAATCTGACTGACGAGCACAATAGGGGCCTTTATAATAAAATTGGCATCTTTTAAATGCTTAGAGTATATATACAGAAAAATGTTATGGTCTCATAGTGTAAGTACTAAAAAGCTGTATCATAGACTTTCATTCTTTTGAAAAAAAAAAGACTAAATGAGTCACACAAATTAAGCGGATGACACATTCCTTCATACATCAGTGCAGCACAGTAAATATTTGGCATATTACTCTGCAGCTCAAAATGAGCCGTTGACTCCTGTCTGAGTAACATTTCTTTTCGAAATAACATATGAAATACTGATGTATGGACTAAAACAAATTACTGTGCATGATCTCTTCATTTTGTTAACACTAAGAGACATGTGGTAATGGCAGCCTCATCCTTTAAATCTTCATGGATATCAGCAGCGCTGCACTTGTGGTTAAGTGGCAGAAAAATCTAAATAATTAAACCCTTTCAAGATGGCCTTCAGCAGTACTGGCATGAATGCAATTTATATCTTAACACTTGAGACTCTTTCATCTGAGCTTCTGAGGTTTTATTAGAAGGCTGGATCACTGCCACGTTTCTTCATCTACTGCTTGTTCTGTCCATAAAGAGAAAACCTGATCAGGCAGCGCAGGCTGTTGTTTTATCCAAACAAAGAGGTGTCATTTTTTGAACCCATCTGCATCTTCTAGCTTTGCTCAAGCTCCTCAAACTGCAGGAGCGGCACTTGCACAATGCACTAGACACCAGTGTGCCATATCACTACTGGACCAATAAAATATAAAGGTAGTGAACATTTCAATAACAGTCTTGAGTAATAAATCAAGATCTCAGTGGGTATTTACTCTGTAAGACTCAACCCGTCAAAAAATAGCCTGAAAACTATGATTTTTTGAAACTGAGATGTTTATTAACCCTTATAACAAAATCCACATTTTTTTTTTTGCTATATCATGTTGTGTATCATATATTTGTATTATGTATTTATTATATATTTTTTGTATCACATTTGATACATTGGGCATTTTTGGCAACTTTTTGTTAAAAACAATGTTAATTTTATATTTACAAAAAAGAGTTTTGTCCGTAACATTTTGAAATTATGGCAAGTATTGATCATGTTGCTGAGATAGAGGTCTCAGAAACTCAAATATGAGTTTCTGATGATACAAAGGGCATTATAGGGTTAAGAACAGCATTATCATGTGCAGTATCAGCACCAGTAGAAGTCTTTTCACCATCACCTAAATGTCTTGCAAACCTTCTTCACGAGTGTCAAAGTAATGTGTTTTCTCTGTTTCTGATAGCCATGGATGCACCCGTGAACCTGACAGCCAGCGAAGTGAATCACCGCAGTGCTCTCATTTCATGGCAGCCGCCCATTGCAGAAATAGACAACTACATGCTCACCTACAAGACACCCGACGGCAGCCGTAAAGTAAGTGGCATAACCCGCTCGCCTCAACTCGACCCCCTAAACCTGAGCTCCACTGGTAGTGCTGGTTCCTTAACCTGTGTTCTGATATTTGCAACCTATTTAAATGAAACGACGAGCAGTGTCTAAAAGGCGAGTCTATCCGATCTCGTCACAGTCTCGGTTCCATCAGATATCGGATGGAAGGGGCTGGTCCACTTACTGATTCAAAGTAAACCCCACGTCGAACCATGAACCTGCTGCAGCTTCAGTTGGTAACTGAATGTGAAAAAATGATAAGTTGTTGATTTGACTAAAATGTTGTTTGTTTGGAGAGTTTTTAGTCTGGAAACAAAACAAGAGAACTACTTGTAACAGTAAAGCCAGAGGCTTCACGTGAAGGAGTATTATTCCCAGTATCCACAGTATCCACACATAGGACAAAGATTTTCCCAGTTCCTTCCCCAGTTACTTCCTTTATTGTCCATATTACTTGCTGGTATTCCTAATGTATGTATTCATCTTATTTTCTTTTTTTCGTTTCCTATTTTCCTTATTTTTTTCTCCCCTCATTAAATACTATCATCTTTTAAACCAAATAAAGCTGAAGACATTCACCCAGCACTCCCACTCTCACGCACTTTCTATTTTAGTGTTTATACTAATGTGGTATATTTTGACCTTTTTTCCCTGTGGTTTCGAAATGAAATGAAATATTACAATAAAATGTTTGTGTAACTTGTATAACAGAGATTTTTTAACACTGGCTTAACAGCAAAGAGCTATTTGAAATTTAAAGAATTAGTGGAGTGAATAGTGGCATCGCTTGGATTCAATCAAATCTGAGATCTCATCCAACCACGGAATACACAGCCGCAGTTTTTCAAGACATAGGTGTGAGACTGGTGTTCATTTCATGTAGGTGTGCATGCGTTGCAAGCTACACCTCATTAATTGGAACATACACTATAACTTGGTGTACACTTAAAATCATATGCACGCATACACACACATTTTGATAGATGTCCTCTGTAGCCTGCAGCTACACGCCCACAGTGAAACAGATAGCACACAGACAGAGAAGAGCAGCCAGCAGAGACTCTCATCAAACAGATCACAGCACAGCACAGCCATCGGACCCCCTCCCCGTAGGGGTCAAGCATCCAGCCTGGTAATATCTCCCTCTCGTTGTATTCGTCAGCGGGCAGTTCTTGCAGACACAGTCTCGTATCGTGTCCTAGATAATGATAAATGCACGAGCATCGCTGTCATCGATTGTAAACTGTCAACAACAAATTTTGACAATATTTACTGATGTCATAGATGAAGATGTGACTATATTCACTGCTCCTATTGAAATATTAGCCAGTTAAACTGCATTTGTGGCCAAAGTTCATGCCGTCATTGCCCCAACAATGAACGCTGTTTCTTTTGTAAGGTTATTAAAAATGAATAAACAAACAAATAACAGAACCGAATGATCCTCCTCAAGAGTTATATATATGCCGTGGAGGATGATTGGATGTTAATTGCTCAGGTGTAATCAACAGCAAATGCATCGGAAAGATGATAATTCATGTCAGACGTGTTGAAACCTCAGTTTGGCAAATTTAGTGAAATTAATACACCGAGTTAAGCAGTGATCAGGACAGAATATTAATGCAGAATCACAACTTCATGATAATCCCTTTAAAGTTCTAATTTTATCTTTCAATCAGGTAAAGCCCCTTGTTGGGGAGCGGTCACGCATTCAGGGACAGACACACTCACACAGTGAAATTGCCTGTCAAATAGAGATATGATTATAATGTGCCTCGGTAGAGACGTTGTTTATTTTGATTAAATGTTTTGATGTGGCTCAGTAACGGTAATAAAGCACGTTAGCGAGAGCCATGTGGTCAAAACAAGCACAAAGATCCATACTGATGTACTGTAATGATGACCTACCACAGGCCTTGCTCTCTCAGACAAACACAGACACACACACACATGCAAACTGACCTTGCAAGTGTGGCACTGCTGTGCGGTTGTCCATCGGGTGTCACTCATGCACAAAGTATGCAGTCTGACTCTTGAGATGAGCTCTTTTATGAGATTTTACACAAGCAAAGATCTTTCTTAGATCAATGATTTCTCTGCTGACCCTGTTCTCTGTGTTTCTGTCCTTTTTCCCACAGTAATGGTTTGTTTTCAAACACAGAATCAACATTTCATGTACTAGTTTCAACACTTTGCTTTCATTTGCATTCATAACTCCATAAATTTTCTGAATTTAAATTAAATTTAAGTAAATAATATAGTAGTACACGTTAAATATATACTGTTATATTATTTACTTTTGCTCTCTCTGGGTACACCCAGCAGCCACTTTATTAGCTACACAAGTTTGGCTACTTTATAATGCATATAATAAGCCAATCACATGGCAGAATTTGAAGGCTGGGATGTCATTTTACACTGTGGGCCGAACCAGTGAAACTACATAATAAATGTGTAAATTACAGGAAAAAGGTGTGTCAGACTGTCCCATAATTAAAATAAAAAGGTTTTGTTAATTCAGTGAAAATCTTATTTTTTCTGTGAACACACTGTAAAAAATACATACAAACATACATTTGAAGACAGATAGTGGAAAAACAGGAACTTTGTCTCATGTAATTGTTTGTCTATTACTTAATTACTTTTCTATTAATAACAGGAATCATTATCAGTAGGAAAAGCTGTAAAACGTATGAAAATACAGTTAAAAGTAAATGACTCCTTCACATTTTCCAGAGCCGTCCAGTGGGCCACTTCTGGCCCCCAAGCCTTATATTTGATATCCCTGATTTAAGGCATGTAAACATAGTCGAGGTGACCCTAAAGTTCAAACTGGGAATTGGAAATGGGGGAAACCGCAGAAGATCATCGCTGAACACTCAACACATTAAACCTTAAGGGAGGTGGGTTAAAGCTGAAGTTGGTGACACTCCTGTCTGCTCAGAACGCGAATCTGACGCTACGGTTCATGTAAGCTCACAGAAATTAGACATTTGGACAGATTACAAAAACTTTGGCTGTCTGCATGAGTCTCGATTTTTGCTGGGACGTTCAGATAGCAGGTAAACTATTTGGAGTAAACAACAGAAAAAAGCATGGGCCCATCCTGCTTCATATGGTCAACTCATCCTGGTGGATAAAAAGAAAGTGAACTTCTTACTGGATTTAAAAAAATATGCAATGAAGATTTACTTACCTAAATGTTGATTACACATGCCACACTCTCTAAACGCTTGGAATGTAGTCAAGTGGAAAGAGGGCATTTCAGCAGCGATCTCAAAAATCCATAGTGGCCATAGTTTAATTTTGTTTATTAATAATAATAATGATGATGATAATGATGATAATAAAGTGCCATCAAGGTGCTGAAGTATTTATGTTAATTAGCGACAGATGGCATAACCTGCTGCAGATGATGCTTTTGCAAAAAGTGAGCAATGGTCAGCACTAAACCAAAAAGCTGCTACCTGAACAAGCTAAACACTCCTCTTAGTGTTCTAGAGGAGAGATGGAGAAATGTTCCTATCTTTAAAAACTGACACATAAGCTGCTTAAAATTTCCAGCTGTGACTTCACTCATTTTGTATCTTGGTTGTTCTTACACTTCATTATAACTCCAAATAAATGGGCACTGATACACTCTTTCAGAGACAGAGAGGAAAAGAAAGCTATTTACAAGTCACTTTGACATTTATTTATTTTTTTACAAAGTATGCCTTGTAGCATTTTTTATTGTGTAATAGAAAAAAATAAGCTAACAGATTTAGAAATTGTTTTCATTTTATAGGCAAACTGAGGGTTTTTATAATCTTTTGAAGATGATTTCAGACACATTTCAATGTGCAATGTGCAAAATTAAGCTTTTCCAGCCCCACACAGCTGGTATAAATGATATATGTGCATATTTATGTAAATAAGCTGAAAAATTGCATTTCCATACTTTGGGAGCGGTTGTGTGGAGGAATGTGGAGCTGATGCATGATTTCAGGTATACCTCTCTGGGGTTTTATAGTACAACTGCTGGTGTAATGCCACGTGATATGAGGAAAAATCAATATAGGTCAATATACACACACAAAAGCTATATATGTACATCTGTTTCTTCAGACATCAGGCAACAATGTCCTGGGTGTTTTTCCAGATGTTAATGACTGGAAAGAGTTCAGAGACTTGACCGAGTTAGCAATGTGAGAAAGATCAGATTAGTCCAGAGCTGAGTGAGTGAAGTGTGAAGCTAAAAAAAATAAAAGCTTTAGGAATTTCACTGGAGACTGACTCTCTGCTGATGAACATCACAGTCCATTTCATCCTCAGGAGCCTGATGAGCGCTGTGTGGGATACAGATTCGAGAAATGTATAATTTAGCAAACTGAATAATAAAAAGAAATAAATAAAAACTTGCGGTTCATCTTTTACAACGCAAACTCTCTTACTGTGAAAGGCCGCGTGCTCTTTTTGCAGACTTTTGAGTATCTGCTCCTCTTTTCAACCACGATTTGCGGTTGTTATTTTTAAGCCCTCACTGCCACTCATCTCCTGCTCATTTTGCATCACAGGACGCGCATCCAAAAACACCGGCAGATCACATTTGACGCCACGCACGAAGAGATTAGAGTGGCAAGTGAGACTCAAGCACTGTCTGTGTTTGTTGTAAAAGGCAAAAGCAATTATCCTCCCTCGGGCTTATTTGCTTTATCTAAAAAGCAATCTATTTAGGCAGATATGGCAGCGAAGTTTCAGTTGCTTTATTCAAAATCCAAGCTCTTTTAAAGCCTTGAAAACACCATATTAAAATTCAAGCATTCTCAAGTATTTCAGCACCTGTGTGAACCCTGTCTTTTATCATTTATTCAGATGTTATTATTTATTTATTCATTCTTGGTGCACTGCTATAATTGCTCATAGCATCATGAATTTAGGGTATTGAACAACACATGAGTCATTCAACCCATAAAAGGAACAGCAATAGACTGAAGTGCTTTTAAGATTTTTCTCTTTCAGTCTCTGCTTTAGGGTGTGGCTCGTTCTCGCTTCGGTCTTACCTCAGCAGTAATCTAACCACATAGTGGTGAGCCTTAAAGCTGTTCAATCAGCTTCTCCTCTTGGCGAGATAATGGGCTCTTATAATTTACACAAAGTAGCTTTGAGATTAATTTCTTATCTGATGAACATTAACAGAACAGTTTGTAAATGCATGTATCAGTAATGGTCATGCCTGGAATGATAAAGATCTTACACAAGGACAACATCCAACCATTCGGCTACACATACACAATCGATAGCAAGCGCGCGTAGGTATATATTAGCCTTGATAAGACGGGGCTGCTCACTTGCAATAAAAATCTTATCTTGACCCTGAAAACCCAGCGGGACAATGACAGATCCTCGGAGACTGAGAGACACCGTTTACCAGCTGCTTCCCTGCATAATTCACATGGACACATTGCTTCAGAATGTGTGATTTTTTTTTCCCCGGCCAAACCGGCTGAATATTTCATTTTTTCTTGTTTATATTTAATGTGTACTCAGGCCAGACTGTAACACACATGCACACACACACACACACACACGCACGTAGACGCACAAGTTTGTATTCATCGGTCAAACCTCGTGCCATTGGATTCATGCCACAAGAAGAAACTGGTGTCACACAAAGTATGCTCACAAATCGGTCAAACGTCTTGGCTCCTCGAGACAAAGACAAAGGAAGCGACTGCACTGTGGTGTCACGCCTTAAAATAGAAATTCTTGTTTCCTGATTGCTTTGCAGCTTCTCAGCGCAGCTGTCTGATAAGTCTTTCATTTCCCCCACCCACCCCGCCCTTAGCATCTCTTGTTTCTCACTTCCTCTGCTCTTTAAATTTTTGCATGTTCTCTTGCACTTTCACCTGTGAAAACAAAGGAAGTGTTACTGTAACTCGCACAATATTTAGGTTTCACCTAACGTGCAGTTTTAATTTCTTTGCTATACTCCTCATTTGTTTCTGTTAGCATGAGAATATATAATGGATTGCATTGATATAGCGCTTTTCGGGGCCCTCAAAGCGCTTTACAATTCCACTATTCATTTACTCTCACATTCACACACTGGTGGAGGCAAGCTACAGTTGTAGCCACAGCTGCCCTGGGGCAGACTGACAGAAGCGAGGCTGCAATATCGCGCCATCGGCCCCTCTGGCCATCACCAGTAGGCGGCAGGTGAAGTGTCTTGCCCAAGGACACAACGACCGAGACTGTCCGAGCCGGGGTTCGAGTTCGGGTTCGGCAACCTTCCAGTTACAAAAACTGCCAACTCTTTGAGCCACGATCGCCCCATGGGCCACTGGGCCCGAAGTCCAGCTGTCATGTGTTAAAAACGAATATCTGAAGGTCTCAGAATTTAATTTCACAGTTTTATCAGTGACTTGAGGGTTTTCTAACTGAATTTTTATTTTTACCCTGAGGTTTGTACTGAATGCACATTAAATTATTACTTTTACAGAATGTAGTTATTTATCGGACATCGCCTCCCTCACACAGTATGCATTACGCGAGTGAATTTGGTCCTGTGTGTGCACTAGGAGCTGATTCTTGATGCAGAGGACACATGGATTCGACTGGAGGGACTGGCCGAGACTACAGAGTACACCGTCAAGCTCCAGGCTGCGAGGGGACTAGACACCAGCGCTGTAGTCTCTACCACCTTTACTACAGGTACAGAATGCACTCATTCAATCACACGCACACGTAATGCATTTGTATTCTTTAATTGAAGCTTGGAAAGCGATACTAATGTGTAGAGTTTTCTTGGCCCCTGAGACTTTTTGCTGCATTTTGCATTACAGTTACTCTAACAGACGTGCACAGTAATGATTCCCCAAAGTCGAGCACAATTTCTATCCTTACCCCATCGCTTAGTGAGAGAGAATTACTGTTAGGCTGCACCTCCAGGGTGGCTGTATGAATAATGTGGTTTAATTTTTATTGTGTGACAGCATGTCTGATGCGTCAGGAAGCATCATAAAGCAGCAGGAATAAATCACAACATCTGTGGCATACAAACATATCACTGACAATTAAAAAGGATGGACATCGCGCCATGGTCTGAAAAGTTAAGCCAACTTAGAAATGCCTGTTCTTTTTATTGGCCACCAGGTGGCGACACCTGTGGTGACAGAAATACATCCAGAGCTATAGAAAACAGCTTTCTGACTAAACGTCTGTAAACACTTACCTGATGAGTAAGTTGTACTCATTTTGGGTTGTACTGAATAAAAAATTGAGACCTATGCTAGGTTGTTAGCCAATGAGTGTGTGCTCTCACAGTCAGACCCAGCCGCTCTCTTGCCACATCCAATTTCAAAACACCAAGTTCATGTTGTAGCAACCTGCTGCATCAGCAGTTTCTGAATAGATTGAAACTGACAGCAAATTTACTGGACTCAAAATATAAGACACAGAAATACTTTGTAAGTGAACGTAATGCCCTGATAATCATGCCCTAGATTTCCCTAGACTTTGGTCATATTCCCTTTTGACCAGAAGCACTTTACTAGAAAGACTGGATTTTTTTTGTAGATGATGTTAATCCTGTCTCCTGTTTGCCTCTGAAGTCAGATGTCAGAGCTGGGAGTGACGTCACTCCTAACCTGAGAGCATTCCAACAGTGAAGTTGAAAAAGTAAAGAAAAACAGGAACGTTTTGCTCCTCGGTAAGGTAGAGCCAGCATTACAGCAATACAGCCATTGGTTGTTTTTTTGCACTTAAAAACAAGCTATAGCACGTTCAGATGGAACGTACCATGCTCACACAGCAAATTGTTAACTACCCAGCATAGGAGCTAGGTGCGAATGACTCTAACTGGAGTCCTGTTGGCTTCTTTTCAAACTCTCAAGACTACCTTTAACTGGATAACTGTAAACCTACACAGATGACTCCAGCATTGGCACAAACTGCCAGGCTTGTAAAAGTGACAAATTCCAATTTTACTTCAATGCATAACAGTTGTTTCTGGTTATTCTCTGTGTTGCCTCCAAAGTCCTGAGAACAACTGTTGACCTATAGTTGCAGAGCAAATTACATTGCATGACACATCCTTTTTTCAACAAATTCAACCAAATGATGGCCACAAGTTGTTAGAGGTAGTTAGAGTCAGGGGAGAGCTCATTTTCTTAAGGCAAAAAAATACTTAATAAATGATGTTTAAAAGCATGCCTTTGATATAATATCTAAAGTAACAAGCTTCTAAATACTCTAATAGAGCAACATTTTGACAAGCTGAATATTTTTAAGTCAAAATGGGGAACAGCAAGCAAATTTTAACTTCTCATCACTGGTCCTCTGCCTTTTTTTCCAGGGAGTCGCCTATTTGCGACACCTCAGAACTGCGCCCAACACCTGCTAAATGGAGAGACTCTGAGCGGCGTCTACACCATTTACATCAACAGAGACCCCAGCCAGGGGGTGCAGGTGTACTGTGACATGACCACGGATGAAGGAGGCTGGATTGTAAGTGGGTGTAAAGACAGCTAGTGTATAATTATGTACTAATCTGAGTATAGGATGTACTACTTTGATCGGTTGATCTGTAATCTCCATAGTGTTTTGTTAGATGTGTCTTGTGTTGTTATATGTGAACACACCAAGACAAATTCCTATGAGCAGTGTGGTTCAAACGGCTTCAATAAACCTTATTGCTCTGCAGGTATTCCAGCGTCGTCAGAACGGCCTGACGGACTTTTCCAGGAAGTGGAGTGATTATCGTGTCGGCTTTGGAAACCTGGAGGATGAGTTCTGGCTTGGTAAATCTCCCACTAGATAACGATTATATAAACTGTGGTTCCAAAGCAAAGGTTCACTCATTATGTTTAGTTGTCCAATGCAAGACAGAGAAAAAAACATATTGTGTTTCTGAAAGTCTGCGGGCTTGGCTAGAAACATATGTTGCATCACTCGGTGAGGTTAAGGTAGCAGGGGTGAGATTATCTGCATTTATTTGTTTTTCTTGGAAAAAAAACCTGACACTGATTGACTTGTAGGTGAATCACACATTTCACAGGTAAGGTCAGGTCTGCCACCGGCGTATTTCAGCCTGTCACCCTGCCCAATATATTTCAGCTGCATTTTATGGGCAATATTGAGCTGCAACCTGCCACCCATTTTGTTCAATTTCTGCTGCAGTTTTCTGAAGGTTGTAACACCCTGTCCCCCATGACTGAGGTGGATTTAATAGGTACAATCAATAGAGGTTCATAGCTTTCACTTGGTTTCAATTGATCTATCTGTTTTATGGAGAGGAAAGATGTCTTCAATATTTTGTGCAGGCTGTAAAGCCCTTCTCGTCAGATTTTTCACGTCTGTGCAAAGACAGAGAGTCACGCCGCTCATCTCGTCTTTTAGCACTTGACTTCACAAAGTCTATCCGATTCATTACTGGAATCTCTGAAAGCTCATTTCTCTCCGAAATGACTTGGTAATTGTTTTTTTAGCGTCACTCTGATCCAAAGACAAAAACAACAGAATGTCCTCACTGCTTTGATGGACGGCTGAATACTTTTCACCCGCCCCCCCCCCTCCAAATCTCATTATGAAACAATAATTATATTCATTAAAAAATGTGCAAATGACTCATGTCTCTTCATGGGCCAGTTTTTGTGTTATTGTTTTGGTGCAGATGATTAAAGGAAAAATATTACATGAATATTTCATCAAGTGAATCAGGACCTTGAGTGGAATGTTTTTTCGAACTTTTTGATTAAAGAAAGAAATAACACGGCGGGGAAATTTTACAGCATTGCATTATCGCCAGAAGGAAGCCTGCTACTTTGCTGACACATTTTGGATAATAATGCAAGATAGCTGCGGCATCCATTTGTGACTAAGCACGCTGTAATAGGTAAAAGCATAAAGGGATTTTTTTTTTTTAAATCTAACCCATCATGAGCTGACAATATAATATAATAAAGTAAAAGAGTGTACAGTTCTTGTTGAGTATATCAGATTTGTTTGGGGTGGGGGTTTCACGCTGGCTATTTTTAAAGATTTATTTTGAGTTGTTATTGAGCCAAATTAAATAATATTGTCAGCTGTTCCTGTTATGCACACAAGAGAGCGCGTTCAAAGGTAGCTCTTTATCTCAACAGGAAAAGTTGGATTGCTGTCTGCTGGTATGAATTAATAATTTATCTGTTTTTGTATTTCAACAAAGAAGAGAGGAAATTACTCCCGGAAGCAAAGAGCTTTTGATAAAAATATTAAATATTTTTGTAGGATGATACTGCGCACACACACACACACACACACACACACACACACACACAGAATAAAGAGAGAAATCCCTCTCCTTTGCACACTGTTAAGTATTGAGTGTGGATAGGGAACTATAAAGTGACAGGAATGTTTTTTCTCTTTCTGATGGAGGCACCTGAAGGCATCGCATAGAAGCTTCCTGGCACAGATATGAAAGATTATTTTTAATGGCCATGTCAGTACAATACAGTCTAAAGATGCCTGAGCGTATCTGGCTCAGTGACTACATTTCATCTGACCTGTTTCCACTACAGCTGAATCAGCTATAATTTGCCCTCTCGCCAATTCTGAGCAGGCCCCGTAGAATGGTACCTTCATCTCTAGGGTCTGCCTTTACTTTCTAGGTGCCTCCCAGGATACACTTTCCCCCATTCCATCCTATTTCTTCTGGCTGCACTGTAACTTTGTCCTCGGTGCACAAAAGGAGCTTAATGTAACCTCAGGGTGTGGAGCGTCAAGAGCGGCCCCATAAAGCAAGACAGATATGCTGACAGCACAGCACACAGAAGCTTTACAGGTCTTAACACAAAATGTTGAGACCAGAACACTAATTTCTTTAGTGTATTACACTTATTTTAGTTTTATAGTTTTAAATTTGTATTTACACTTTATTAGGTTCTGTTCAGCTGCTCATTAGCACAAATATCTGATCAGCCTATTACATGTCACCAATTCAGTGTATTTAGGTATGTAGACATGGACTAGAGCAGCGGTCCCCAACCCCCGGGTTTGGTACCGGGCCACGAGAGTCGAGGCTCAGGTGTGAAATTCATCGTTTTTAGGGTTTTTAAGTGTTATTTTTTAATCGTTTTTATCATTAACTCGGTTTCCCTGGGTCTTTTCCCATGTCTTATGAATAAATCTTCTTCTTTTTTTGGTACCGGTACTGGTTTCATTTTGTTGTATTTATCCGTGACACCTTAAAGCCCGGTCCGTGAAAATATTGTCGGACATAAACCAGTCCATGGCGCAAAAAAGGTTGGGGACCACTGGTCTAGAGGACTCGCTGAAGTTCAAACCAAACATCAGAATGGGGAAAAAAGGAGATGTACTTGAATGTGGCATGGTTCCAAATAGAATGGTATAGTATTTCAGTAACACTCATTACAACTAAGGTATGCAAAAAAGCATTTCTGAACACACAATGCGTGTGCGGGACAGAGAAATCAAGGCTATAGTTCACATAGGCCACTAAAATTGGACAATAGAAGATTGGAACAAATTCTTCCATATATTTGTTTTTGTATTAGCGCTGTTAGTTTTTATTCCAGTTAACTCCAGTTTTTTCTGTTCATCCACGGGTTAAAATTATTGTGAGCAGGAAACCGTTAGCACAGGAATCACCAGAAACATTACTGATGGCTTTCTGCTCTTCAGCTGCCCTCGTAACACCATGACAGCATGATCCGGTATCCACCTACGGGCACCATGAAAATGAAACTGCTGATCAGAGTGCAGCCATCACTACACATATCGCAGGTTTTTGAAATGTGTTATGAAAATATTATGTGTGAAAAGGATCCGAGGAGGCGGAGGAACATGATCACTCTAGGGTCGGTGAAATTTGTGGTGTAACTGATGTAAGGCCTACTTTTATAACTGTAATGAATGCTTAATTTAAGAACAAAATCCTCGGGGTTTCCTTGCAATATGCAGTGTTGCCCCCCTGGTCAATAACACTAATTGTCTTTTAATGTGTTTACTGCCTAAAATGCATGTAAAAATCAATCAAACTCTACGTAAGGCCCAGTGTCAACTTGTTTCTCCTGAACGAGCAAAGTCTCTGATGACAGGAATTACACTGCTTCGCAAAGCTGATTGTGAAATGAAATGCTGGTTTTAATTGCTGCCCTCATCAAGCCCCAACACAGCGAATGTTGCATTTTTTGGAGTATATTATGTGTTATACATAGACATCTGTTGCTAGCCAAAATAAACAAGTAGAAATGGACATTACTTCCTTCCAAATCACTGATCGCAATATCCCTGCACTCCTAAATGTTACAGGGAGCTATGTTCATATCAATTAAGCTAATTGCTATGTTTCTGTTGCGTCTCATTCTGGCGCTGTAGTCGCTCTCATTTCACTTTTCACTGTGTAAAGAAGTGTATCCTCATAAAAACGTGAAGGTTATCCTACAGATGGTCACTGCAGTTCCAGAGTAGGTGACCTTCACTCCTCTTTCAAGAGATTAGGTCACCGTCGTAGCCCTGGAGAGCCATTGCAGGGAACATTTAGCTAATCATTGCCTCTGCACACAGAATAGCAATATACCAACCATAAACATTGATACTAAATCCACTCAAACTGAAAAGAAGGAGCACTTAACGGGCCAGCAGTAAAAAATATGGAAATTGAACTTTCATTATTATCCGTTACAGCTTGAGAACAGCCATTTTTATTGCAGCTCTAGGCCAATCTATTCTCCCCACCCCTGCTGACCTTAACTGGCTTATCCCGAATCCAATGTCAGTTTGATGATGTCATAATGGAGAGAAACGCACAGCGACTGTGTGCGATTTGCGATCATTATCCCCTGCTCTCGCTTTTTCTTTAATCCCCCTATTCCTTGTTTCTACTTCATTGTGAGAGAAATGTAGTGGTAATAAAATTTGATGAGATGGTAATGTTGGTAGTATAATAGGAGAAGAGCGCAATAGTGTGTCACAATGCATTTTTAATTGCCGCAGTTTGGAATAGAGCAGTCTGATCCCATAAAAGTCTTGGAGAAAGAAAAAAGAAAAACGATGTGCGACAGATTAATTGCTGATAATGCGGTGATATGCTATGGATATTAGAGATGACTGAGTGTTAAACACAGTTTTATTATAACAATAGCTTTTCCCCTGTCACCCTAAGTGCCTTTGGGTTGTAACATAGATTTTATCTACTTTCCATTGACATATTACAGCAGATTTAGTTTCCCTGCTCTCCCCCGATTTTGACTTCCTACTTCTTATCAGCGAAGGCTTGGGGATTTTATTTTATTTATTTGCTGCTCAAAATGTTCCAAGGGTTCAGAAAAAGTGCATGTGTGTTTCTGTTGGAGGTTAAGCAGGGAAGGAGGCTCTTTTTCCAAATGGGTGCTTGTTGTAATCTGATAGCGAAGGCAGTTCCAATCGCTCAGGATAGTGCGGGGCCTTATCGGCTGTCGGGGCTCAAACGAGCCCCCCGTATCTGCTACCTTTGAGATAAAGAGCAAAGCTGCATATCTCGCGAACTTGGCATTTGCCGGAGGGCTGGTGGTGATGGTGTCCACCGGCCGACACTGCCAATCATATACAGCAGAGCCACAAGGCCAGCTGAAGAAGACGCTTGACATCGGGCCTGTGAAGATTGTAACAGGTGGTTGAAGCAGTCACATGAGAACATTTAGGGGCGATTAGGCGTTTGCAAACAACAAATTGTAAATTGTTCTGTGAATTCTTTTAAGGGCTTTGCCTTATCTCGGCAGCACAGTCTTCATTTAAATCTGCTACTGCTCATTTTTGCCTATGCTTGCACATCTTGGTGATGTTTCAATGTAGACTTCCTGTTACAGGAAAGTCTGATTAAACCTGAAAATCTTTTTTTTTTTTTTTTTTGGTGATCGAATGTTGGGGTAATTCAGACAGGAAATATAACTCAGTTTGAATCTAAAATTGCACATTTCTCTGCAGGTCTAGACAACATCCAGAAGACTGCCGCTCAGGGCCGTTATGAGCTGAGGATTGACATGAGGGACGGACAGGAGTCAGTCTACGCTAATTATGACAAGTTCTCCATTGGAGATGCAAGAAATCTCTACAAGCTCAGGATAGGAGAATACAATGGCACAGCTGGTAATTTATATGTATTATATATATATATTTATATATATATGCCCCAAAATAGCCAGTGGTGACATTCAGCGCTGTCAGTTTTTGCTATATGACCCTCAGTTTATGTCAGAATTGTCCCTATGCCTCTGCCATTTTTTTGTCATTGTAAACCTGCCTCAGCACTCCTCCACATTTCCATTCCTGTCCACTCAGTCTGTTAGTGTGACAATATACCACAATTACCCATGATGCCCTTATGTTTATGATCGTAATTCTCACTCTGTCAAGATAAACTCAAAGGGACTCGGGACTTTTTTCCTCTTTCCCCGTCACCCTCCTGCTTTTATTGGCTCATTTACGTCCCGCTGTTATTCACAGAAGTTCAGTGTTTCCCAGGAAGCAGTACTAATATTATAAGCTCTCTACTGCTCTCTCTCTCTGTTGTGATCCCAGGTGACTCTTTGAGCTACCACCAGGGTCGGCCCTTCTCGACAAAAGACAGAGACAATGACATCGCTGTCACTAACTGTGCGTTGTCATACAAAGGAGCCTGGTGGTACAAGAACTGCCACCGGGCTAACCTCAATGGCAAATACGGCGAGTCCAGGCACAGTCAGGTCAGTGCTCATATATACATATTAAGTGATGAAAAAGTAACGATGCTGAATGAATGATATATAATTTTGACAATTTTGTGGTGCAAGTTTTTTTTTTTTTTTAAAAAGAGGGCAAAACTATTGTGTTTGTTATTTAAAACATGACGAAGTCTCTTGGAGCAACCTGAGCTCCGAGAGGTTTATGCTAGTTTGACAGTATGTTCAGGACACAACTTCAGTCGGTGCGACTGGAGATTTGTTTTTTGTGCTTCCTGATTTCATTTGTGTTTATGTTAGAAAATATGATGTAAACCACTCTATTTTTCTTTCTGGGATCACCTGGCCGAGTCACACTACAGTAAAAATAGAGTGGCATCCTCCTTGCAACTAGGAAAAATTGTGGGGTTTTTGCATCAGGTGAGTTGTTACAGCAAAGTTTGCAATGCCTGGAAGAAGGCAACCTGTCTCCAAACAGCCACAATCTGACTCCAATCACTCTCAGACAATTTCCACATTATCACAAGACCGCTTGAAATTGCAACTTGACCCCATTCGGTTGCAAATTGATTGCCGTTTTATTGTCACCTTGATGCAACAAAGTCAAGGTAGATGCAGATGACTGCAAGTGGTCACAAACCTGAACGATGTCCTGGAAGCAACTGTTTCAGAGGCAGCAAGATCGCAAATTCAACACACATGCGATAATTTGTTTGCGGTCTCTAATCGCTGCTTTCCTTTTCATGACTGTAGCGTGAAAATTTAACTGTCAGCTCATTGCAATGGGAATGAATTTCAACACAGTTTAAGTGTTTGCACTAGAAATAACAGATGAGAAGTAGTTGAAGGGAAAGTTGTTGATAGCCGTTTTGTGGGTTATTGAGTATTTTGGCCAGCGAGTCAGTTGAAGTGTGCTTCCATGTCCAACTTATTTTATATACGTGGTGAAAACTTTTGAAATGTCAAAACAAGCTGATGCTATGGGATTAAAACTGTAGCCATGAAGTTAGACATATAGTGCATGTAGATGTTTTTCGCCCACATCTTCACACAAATAGTAAAAGAGCTTTGCAGTCGTTGTGAAATACCTCTGTTCAGATTATCGGCCAACAAATGTTTGTGCCGAATATTTTTGATGTTGCAGCTAAATTTTGATCTTTTAAACGTTACAGTTTTGTCCTCTTAGATATTTGTGTGAAATCTTTTCATAATGTGTTCTGCGAGACCACACTAACCTTGATCTTTGATGACCAAAACTGAATGACTTCATTCTTGAATCCACATCAACTTTGTGCCAAATTAGCTCCCACGAGGTGTGCAACGGATACCATGTTCACAAGAATAGGAATCCTTTGAAAACTTCATTCAACCTTACTGCATGAACGTGCCAGTTCTAAGTGGGAAAGTTTTTAAAAATGTGTTTTTTTGGCTATTTGAATGAATCAAGTCTTAAAGTAAATGCCATCTTTTGAAAAGGGTTGCGTTTTGAAAGTGTATCTTGGCATTTACTCACTTTGATGGGATCCAATACAGAACAGTGATTAAAGGCTAAAACTTGTCATTATGAAAGGGTAATAATTAGCGAATGAAATCACATGAAACTTGCTACCAGCATCCATCTTGATGAAGGAGTTTTTTAATGAAAGGTCAAAATTTGAAGGACCAAATCTGCTACACCACTCGTCTGATTTTAATGAAAGAGGATGGCGCTTGAGACTAATTTGTCAAGAGATACGCTTTCATTTCCCAGTAAGTTCAAACAATTCAAGCATTTCAAGTTCCTTTAAGGAACGGCACAAATTATTAAATGTGAGATTAAAAATGAAAAAGCACTGGCACCCCAGCCGAACACGAAAATGGACACTTTTTTGTGTTTTGTACATGTGATGTGGGATAATTGAGGGCTTTTCGTGTCCCTTCTGACTGGTGTGTGGTATTCCTCGTTTTGCTTGCTTCATGCTGAAATAGCTGATGTGTTGTGTGAAGCCATGATTAGGATTTTGGAGCATCGCCACTTCTCCCACTCTGCTCCCGTGCTTTCCTCTTCATCTGTTAATGACATGAAACGGGAACAGGTGGCAGCAGAGATGGTCGGCCACAAATGTTGGTGGTGATGGGGATTAGAAAGGCTAGACTCAGGCTGTAATTACACCAGGGTTGTATTTGTGCTAGCTATTAAGTCAGGATTCCTATCATCCTGGATTGAATGCTTCATTTAAATGAAAACTACACTCAAATAGAAGCATAACTTTTCCATCTTCAGAAATATCTCATATCTCATGTGCTCAAAAAAAAAAATAAAAGAAGAAGAAGAAAAAAAATCCTGTTGATCCGAGCTGCTTCCCAAATTGTACTTCTCGCTTTTTTACAGGGTATCAACTGGTACCACTGGAAAGGCCACGAGTTCTCCATTCCCTTTGTGGAGATGAAAATGAGGCCGTTCAATTTCCGCAGCATCAGCAGCAAGAGGAGGCGGTCTGCCCCTGTATAGATGAATCGCCACGATCCAGCCCAGAGTCATGGATAAATGGAGTTCGGATGTTGAGTTTTTGCTATTCGCGCGCCTCACTGACAGGAGCAGCAGGCTGGGATGTGACCGCGGCAGGGCAACGTTAGTGAGGCTCAAAGAAGAAGCAGAATATGACAAAAATCTACTAATATTTTATTAAAACGTTAACAAGAAGATGTTATTAACACGGATGTAATCATAAAATAGCAGAGAGGCTCGAGCAACGTCCGAACTCTGTTGATCTCTCCACCTGCCCAGCTTTAGCTGTCCTACCCTGCTGTACTTCTGCCCAGAAGTTAGAAGACACTGTATGTAATTTATTAAATACTTTGAATGAAAATGGTTCTGTTTGCTGTATAAAACAAACAAAAAGACAAAACAAGAGGAAAGGCAAACCAGGAAGCTTTGTTTTTTTTTCTTTTAATCCGTGATTTGTCTTTCCCTAGGATGTGCTCAGAAACGCCCTCAGGAGTGAGAGCTAGCATTATTTTAACCGTTACAAAATAACACTTTTAACTAAAAGAAAAAACAAAAAAAACCTGTATATGCCCTTAAAACCCTCTGTAAAATATATATCTATTTTTATACCTGATATTGTGACAAAGTCCATTTATTTGATGCCTTGGTTTTTGACCCTATATTAAAATTAATATTAATTTTCTGGATAATTAGCATTAAAAAGCAAAACATTCACAAAGCAGTGCACCAGCAGCAGCTTCATAACCATCTACTTTATTTTTTTCATTATCTTATGGATTTTAAAGCAGAATAAAACTGTTCTAATTATCATTATTATCGTTATTATTATTATTATTATTACTCCTACTGGTGGCCACGCTGAGACAGTATTTGCACTGTGAGTGGGAACACAGCAAAGCTATTGTTGGTCATTCACTTCATTTCTTCGGTGGCTAATGGGCATTCGATTTTTCGAGCTCGTCTTCTTGGCCAAAAATAACAATCTCTTAATTGCTTTTTGACCCCTGCTAAAGATGCTCTGATTGCTTGCAGAGATGGTGCTGATAGATGCAACATTTAACCAAAGATCTGCATAATAACGGCCCGGCCTGCTGTTTGGAAAGATGCCAGTCACCAAAGTCACTGAAGCAGCTTTTCCCCCCCTGTGTTAATAAGAGTCCCACTTTTTCAGGGGCTTTTTATGGCAACTGTGTCCCCAGGCGTAATTTTATGCATTATGATCGCTAAATTCTATGCAGGGGAAAGTCAGGGGTACAGCGCACGTTTCGCCTCTCTCCCACTGCTGGCTGAAAGTGAACCTAACAAAGAAAGCAGAACAGTAGGTGGAGAGGAGCCTTTCTTCTGTGCTCTTCTTTTACTCGCTTCACAATTTAAGCTCCCCGGTGAAACAACAAAATCAGCAAACACGGCTGAGCCTGTATTCCTTTTTAGCTGGGCGGGTGTAATCTGCAGCGTGCCCACCAAACATTTTGCTTTAATTCACCGCTCACGGAGTCGCACAAAGTGTTGGGAGCCAGTTGGTTTTCTTGAAGTTGTTTTCTTGGAGTTTCCTGGCTCCTTTGCGGGGGTTGGGGGAATGCTGTCTGCGGAGTCGGAAGATGAACCACACAGCAGTCCACGGAAATCGATGTCACCATCACTGCAAGCGACATTCGGTCTCACGATTGATAATCTGATTCTGTCTTTTTCAATTTTTGATCAGCTGGAAAGTGAACTTTTCTTTATTTCTTCACTTTTCTCACAGGAGTGAGCAAGCGACTTTGGCTCCTATTACGACTTTGTATATTTGTCTTTATTGTTTCCCCATTTAGACTTTAAAATATTAGTAACTCTCCCCTCTATGAACTACTAACAATATACTCATGTAGATATAGAGCTGAAAACAGCTTTTGATGTGTTCCCCCTTTAGATGCAAACTAATTCAACAAGCCCTTTTGAACATCTCCATTTTAAGTGCTGTATTTTTAACCAGTGTTGTGCTGAAGGCTGGAGGGAGACTTGTGCATGTGGACTAAAATGCAATCAAGAGCCTGACAGTAAAAACCATATGTCCTAAGGATGCGTTGCAATCTGATTTGTAGTCACGTTTCTTTGTCGATCTGGGTAAAAGGTGCTCCTGAAGTTTGTTAGGTAGAAGATATAGATCACTTTGATTATCAGCCTCCAAGTCAGGTGATCACATGATCTCTCCTGAGTCTGATTTATGTTTCAGTGTCTAAGTAACTGCTTCAGTCCATCTCCTGTAGTGATTTATAATAGAATAGAGAATTATCTGTACTTATTTCATTAACTAATTAGATGAAGTTTGCCTCATTGGGTTTTGTGTAAGAGGAACAAAGGTCGGGAAGCTTTGCAGAAAAGGAACAGAATGTCATTTGCATTGTGATGAATACCTCTCACTGCGGATTATAAGGTGCTCTTAAAGAAAGCTAACGTTATATTTCCATTGATTTTGATTTTTTTTCTATTTTGCAATAATCCTTCAACCGTTAATAACTTCACAGAACGAGCATTTTGTTTAATGTCATCCACAGATCCACATCCATTCTTCTTCTTTGCATTTACATAAGAAAACAAATTCAATGAAATTCTACAGAAAAACAGGTGAAAACCTGAAATATTTTCTTGATATTATTTCCTTCTCTCATTACCTGAGATCAAGTTGTGTTGGTATTTTTTTTTCCACATTTGGTCTATATTCTGTGTTTTATAAAATCTTTTCCACTTATTGCACAGCATCCGGTTCAAAAAGTACATTTTATCCCCATTGCTTAAACTTAAGACTCGTACTGAACTTCTTACAAGTTACGATACCACCTTTAACCAATGTTATTACGATTATATGACCTTTTTATGCTACTGATATACTGACAGCATAATAATTAGGGCCAAGCCAAATGACATCACAAATCATACACTTCTCTTTTTTTTTCTCCTGGTAATCATTTACATTGAGTTAGCTAAAACGTTGGTGATGTTCTCTGTAGACACAATAGGACAATATTGACCTTGTGTCCATATATTGTATAATTACCCAGTAATGTATTTATCTCGACTGGCCCACTCACTTGAGAGGATATCTGCTCCCTTTATTTATTTCACTGCTATTTATTTTCCTGTTTCTTTGTGACTGATGTGACACAAAAACAACAAAAAAAGAAAATGCTTTTATTTATTGGGTTTGTGTTCACAGATTACTTAACTGATATTGCCACCGTGGTTGGTAATAACTCTTATATAGGCAGATAATGTAACTGCATTCATTTGACAAATCTTGCCATGGAAATGTAAATGTTGATAAAATGTGATCTTGACTGTTTGAAACGCTCATGTAAGCTGAAACTAGGAATTATTGTTGGATAACCTTGGATATTACTGTCAAATTTAGCTCTAGTTTGACTTAAACATGTACTATATAGTTCCTTTTTTAATACATTTTCTACATATTAATAAAATATTCAAATAGTCTGAATCGGTGTCTGACTCTCCTTTTTGTTTCGTGAGCGCTGACTGCAAGCTGTTACATAAATTTGATGGTACAATGAACTGCTCACGGGGTCTTTAACTTGCTTGGAGGTATTTGCTTAATAGACACTTATTTTTGAGTCACATTTTATATTAAACAAATGGGATTATGGTTACTGTGAAAATCCTTCTCCATTTTGCTCCAATGAAATAACAGCATGGAGAACCAACTCCATGTCCTAAACTTATCAAAGTCTCTCCACCTCTAATTGGAGGCCATTAAAAACTGAACTGAAATGCAACTTCTACTCATGAGTAGTGGCAGAGGCAGTAATAACAGTCTGCCAGTGTGGTTTGGCTACAAGACCTCTAATTTATTTTCAAACAGAGAGACAAAACAGGCCTAACCTAAAACAATCCAACCAATGCAATATTACAGGTAGGCACAGAAGAACAATAACACGTTAATTTTAAATTTTAATCATCTACAAAGAGGAGGATTTTTTTTAGTACTGGTGCAATTTTAAGTGAAATTGTTTAAAAAACAACCACGGGAATGGGATTATCAGAGCAGGAGGTGGATTATGTTTAAATTTAGTAGTTTAACCTTCCAGGAATACACTGTATAACGTCTGCTCTGTAAGGTTAGCTTAGAAAAAAAGAGGAGAATCAGCTGTTGTCTACAGTTTAGTCTTTTTACTAATTGTAGACAAAAGTAAAATGTGTATTATTTTACTCAATACGTGAACATTTGCAGTACACACTTGCTTCTTCCACAGGAATTAAGAGGCAGCCAGGTGCTAGAAATCAACTGCACTTGATTAACTGATCATTAGCAAGTGTCAACACCTCTATGAAAGCGGAACTTTAGCTGGTGTGGAGCCCAGCAAAGTTGCCCCAAGGTCAGACTGTGCAATGCTGAGAGAGAATGGGAAAAAAAACAGATCTACATGTCAGACTCTACTCTAGGCCACAGTTAGCATGTTAGATGTTAAAGTTCATGACAGTATAATTAGAACAAGACTGAACAAGTGTGGCTTTTTCAAAGAGTTGCCAGAAGACCGTGTCTGCTCTCTAAAACGAACATGGTAGCACAGCTTAGGTTTGTAAAGTTGCATTTCAACAAATTAAAAGACTTCTGGGACAATGTACATTGGAGAGACAAGACCAAAGTTGAGATGTTTGGACATAATGTACAGCGTCACATATGCAAAAACCAAACACAGCATATCAACACAAACGCATCATACCAAGTGTCAAATACGATGGTGGAGGGTTGATCATTTGGGCTTGTTTTGAAGCCACAAGACCTGGGAATCTTACGCTCACCGAGTCAACCATCTGTCTACCAAAGTGTGCTAGAGTCGAATGTGAGACCATGTGAGTCCAACAACTAAAGTTTTGCAGAAATTGAGTCATGCAACAGGACAATGATCGCAATCACAGCAGAAAATTTACAACAGAATGGCTCAAAGAAAAGAATCAAGGATTCTCAATGACCCAGTCAAAGTCCAGACTTCAATCTCATTGAAATGATGTGGTAGGAGAGAGATGTGCAAAAAATGAATGTAATACTCAGTGAAATAAAGCAACACTACCCAGAAGAGTGGGCCAAGATTCCTCAACAATGATGATGAGAGACTGAGAAAGTCACAGTGAAAAGGATTACTTCAAGGTATTGCTGCTAAAGGTGGCTCTACAGGCTTTTGGATCACGAGGTGGACTTATTCACGAGATTGCATGGAGTCTGTTTAAAAAAATTCTCAAATAACTGCATGTTTAGTCCAATATGGCAGAACAATGGAGGAGGACTCTAAATGTTTTTTCTGCCAATCTGACTTGGATGCAGCACCTAATGTATGTCTCCTAAAGGTAGCATCATGTCCTTAGCTGTAAATGTAGGCTTAATAAAGACCATTTTCTTAATAACCAGGTCCATTTAAAGACTATGCAACGACTAGCATGAATCCTAAATCAAACAACTATGAGCCTGCAGAAAAAAAATATGTGCAACCACAACTATACCCATGTATTATTGTTTTTATTATCATTATTATAATGCACAGCTACAATACTCGCAAATCTTCAGTTCAGCAGTTTTAAGATTCATTGTTTGATTTCAGCATGTTCTAATTATCCAATAATAATCCATTCAAGTGTTTGGTCAGCAAAAAACAACTTTGGTAAGTAATGAGCTTGTGTGAAGTTTGTGAATATATTAGAGTCAAGCACAAATAAATGAGCAACAAAGACTTTGCCAGTGGAATAAAGGTCAGTGAGACAAGCTAATCTGTTCAGTCTTTAGCAGAACAAAACATGTCACATGCACAACTGGATCATTAAAGTAATCCTCGCAATTCGACAGGGTTCTCCGGTCATGTGGAACTGATATGTGTAATCGGGTGACATTTTCTTCATAATCCACGCAACATTCAGAAAGCAACAAGGAGACACTGTGCCAAACGTATCCTTTAACTAATGACAGAGCTCAAGCTAGAGGCTCTCATTTCAAAGTGGGCTTGGGGCTAATTTCCTGGTACATTCAAGGTTAACTGTGTCTTTTTATTTATGAAAGGGGTTCAGTTCTTACAAGGTTAGATTGCCATGGCAATTTATGTTGAGACCTAACCTGGACTGGAGCAGGTTAGGCTCGAGATTAGAGAGCAACAAGTGTAAAATAACTGGCTGCCACCCAATCAGCTCACCAGGTACGTCCATGGTACGGAGTTATTTCTTGGTAAGATCAGACACTTTTTAAATTGGTTCCTCCAACTCTTCGGTCAATGGACTTGGACATTTGATTCATCCAGTCTTCACCTCCAGCAGTATTTCAACTCATTTTCCATTAAATCATCACCAGCATGGTAGTGTAGCCTGTGGGCAACCCAAATCTAAATCTCATGGGTGACTCTTGTTTTTGAATTCCCAGTAACCTCTTGTTTCCTGTGCCTCAGGTTTAGTTCCTCCACTCACATGTGCTTATTGCTTTGCTCAGCTCTTCCACACTGATTGAGGATTAAGCCAGTGTGCCCTGCTCCCTGCTCTGCATCGTTTTTCTCATTGGGATCCCCTTATATCCAACCAGCATGTCACCCTCTTGCTGCTGGCTAAAATGCTGTTCTGCAGCCAAAGTCATACAGGCTACTTCATGCTTGTAGCCACTCACAAACACATGCCAACTTCCACTAAACCAAAACTAAGATCTCAGCTACTGCATGGCAACTGCAAAATATGGCTTGTACAGCTCAGCCCATATAATTGGACACTGGCCCTTTTTGTTTAAGGTATTCAAATGAGTTATGAAATAAAAACATTCAAATCCAGGCATTCAAAGATAGTTGTATACAAATTATAATCCACATTATTTAGGAATTACAGAGGATTAACTTTGGATCTTTTTCATGGCAAATACATTTGAAAAATGGCGACCAGTTTGCAAACAGCATCGTTTGGACCAGCAGGTGGGGACATTTTCTTTCTTCTTTCAACTCTTTTGTTGTTTATTATAATATTTAAAAATATGAGAGTGTGTTACCAAGGCAGCAAAGGCTATATCTCACAAAAGTATAGCATATATCTGCACGTTGTATATATTTATAATGCAATATTCGACATTGTCAAACAACACCGCACATGACACTTTGAGCTGAACCTGCCGAGGCTGCAAAAATGATGAAATAAAATTTCCAGGCTAGATTAGATCTGTTCTGATGTCAGAACCAATTAGGAGAAGTATGTCTAATCTTGATCTTGCTTTAACAGAAAGCATTGGAGATATGAAGCAACTTAGTGTATATTAGCTTACTCATTCATTTTGCAAGATTAAGCTGGGGGATACAGTTATTATGTTGGGCTGGTGCAGAATTACTAAGCATCACATGCTACACTGGTTTATGGACACAGATTTGGGAGTCACACAAAAAATCCTGATTTGAGCCAACACTTCAGGAGTCTTCTTTATGTCTAAGCTTTTACTGAGAATGATGTTTTCATCTGATTTCTTAACACAAGGTCCTTTTCACGAAGCTAGTGTTGTGAAAAAGCATTTGCAATTTTTTTTGTATATTTGCCGCATTTAAATGTTCCTCCAAATCCAAACTGATTTGTTTGATGAATGATTGAAAACAAATGATTAACCAATTTTAGTTTTGGAAAGCTGAGTTCAGTTCACCCCCAGGCCTGAGTACTACTAAACCTATTGAACCAAGAAATGATTTATGTCGAACTTGTCTGGCAAAGAGAGGTAGGCTAAAATGTCTCAAAAGAATCCAGCAGAGAAACAAATTCATTGGCATCTATAAGTCTGGAAAAGGTTACAAAAGCATTTTTTAAGGATTTGGGACTTCAGTGAACAACAATGAGAGCCATTATCCACAAATGGAGCAAACTTGGAACAGTGGTGAATTTTTCCAGTAGTCGTCCACTCAAAACGACTCCAAGAGGGCATCAATGATTCATCCACAAGGACACCAAACAACCCAGAACTACAATATTACCATATTGTACAATTTTCTAGAGAAAACTTCAACAATCAAGTGACTGCTGAGGAGCAAGCACTTTGTGATGGTGGGAAGGAAAAACTCTCTTTTAACTGGAAGCACCAGGAAACTTTTTTTTTTTTTAATTTACAAAAACCTTTAAAAACTGACCTTAAATGTAAAAAATACAAAAAATGTAATTAAATATTGGTTTGGTCTGTATACTCAAAACAAATGTACCAAAACAACAAAAACCCCAAACAACCCAAAACTGAGCATAGAAATTAGACACATACAAATAAACATATTTACAATATATAACAACACTGATCTCTGCTATTTAACCATAAATCATTGTCTATGTTACTGGTTTAAGTTACCTTTTCCCAAGAGATGCACCTAAACCTTAGATACAAAACACTCACAAGTGTTAATGAACCATGCAAACATACAATAACAATGCATACTGTATATGAAGATAGCATACACTCAGTCTGAAAGTAAAAGAGAGAGTTTACTTACTATTGTTTTGTTTTAGTCTTGCAGTAAAGGAGAGCAGCAAGAAACAACACAGATGTCTTTGTTGAGGACCTACACAAGCAATCCCGTTTCCATACACTTCCATGTTAAAGAGACCAACTTATTAGCTGAAAGAAACATTTACAACATGGTTCATGAATAGTTTTGTTTTCTGGAAAGTATCCCCTTTCACCGAAACTGTACAGTTGGTACATTTTATTTTTAAATAGTTAATTTATTTGGACAGAGTACTGGTGAGACTTAAAGTAGGGTGCATGGCTGCTGTGATGGATAGAATTGCTGAAACAGGCCACTACAGCTCACCGCTCTTTCCTCACCATCGCTAATTGGAGTCCCTGAACAGGACCTCTTGACCATGTTTGCGGTCTTGATGGTTTTTGGAGCATTTTAATTGAATTATTTAACCAATAAAATTGCTTTTTGTGTGGCCTGAGTGAAATGTTAGTGATTTATGCTGTTACTGCAGTAAATATGAGATATGTGCCTTTGCACCCATACAATTTATGGATGTAGCTTGCTAGCTAGCTAACTTAACTTCTAAATTAGCTGACATTATTACGTCTGCCCCCAAAACGCAACATAGCAGCAGCCAAAATGGCACCTTCAGGCAGAGATATTATAAAAAGGCTTTTTGTATTGTACTGCAATGCATTACTGTACTGACTAAAACCCAAGTATCAGGTTCAGTACTACTCATTTCCTTCCAGTGAAATATATTCACAATAACTACTTTGGCTTAATTAGCCAGTAAAGCCAATTTAACCCTTTCTGGTGGCAGGACCATTTTACAAGCACTATTTTACTGACCGCGTTGCGTTACTGTTTGTGCTAGAGACAAAACTCAATGGTTTCTAAAAGAAGAGAACACATACTTTATGGGGGATATTCAGTTTATCACAGTAACACAAAGTATTCACAAAGCAGTACCATCTGAACACAGAAAAATCAGCTCTGCCTACATTTTACCATGTGAGCTTCACATTTCTATAACTCTTTAACCATTTTAGACTAGAGAAAAAATCCAAATTGTTCCTGAAAGATGAGAATTATTTTGTAATTTAACAGCCAAAATGACAAATTACGAAAAGTCCAGTGATCCTGTATGATACTATGATAAAAGGTTAATGAAGCCCTACTGCTTTGGTAGCAACTTAGCTACAGCTAATACTTTCCACTAGGTTCCACTAATTTAGCTAAGTCAAAGAGTGGTTTTACACTGTAACACACACACAAACAAACACAAACATTTCCTTTTCTGTATAAAGGGAAATAAATGAAGGAACATGTCTGATGGCACTTGTAAGAAGACAGTAGATTATGATTATCCCATGCGCTGCACATCTCAATCTTCCTCAAATGCTTACTGTGCATGTCTGTGCTAATCTTAGCTATAGACTCACACTTCCCTATTTTCATGAAGGAAACGGAACTCTTTTTTTTAATTTGAAAAGGCTTTAAAAACCATTCATGTTTAATGTCTGTTGTCACTGTAACTCTTGCACTTAAAAATAGCTCTGTTTTAATCTGCTTCATTTGCATGCTGCCATTTTTGTGTTATGATTTTGTACTCTGTATTTCATATGGATACTGTGCATCTTATTGTCATAAAAATATAATATTAATCTTAATTTTAGACAGTTTCCTTAGATACAGTGGATAATGTATCTACTATGACATCGCCCACTGGCTTATGAAGTCCCATTTTGAAGCCTGCTGTCAAAATTTTGGCTGCAAAAACCTGGGTATGATAAAGGGGGGCAGGTCTGACTGCAAAAACACATAATCATTGCCTAACGAGCTGACTGACAGGTCATTAGCCAATGAGCCAGAAGTTTCATACCACAGATAATCCTTCATTTTGAAACATGGTATGACCAAGATTTACAAAACAAACTTGATTTTTTATACAACCGATGACCTCGAAATTAGTAACTGAGAACATAAAATTATGATAAAAGTGTTTATAGATGTCAAGTCAGAGGGATGTTTTCCCACAGAGTTCTATAATCCTGGAAGTTTAATTGTAACTACCACTATCGCCATCTGGCGGCCTTGAGTAGAATGCAGATTTGAGGCACGTCGTCAGAAACCACGTCCACGTTTTATACTATCTGGAATCATAACTAATGAACCATTAGTCATGACTAATCAAAATATTTTCCTTTGTTTGTTTGTTTGCTTTGTTAATTGTAAATGCTCACATGAAAAAGTATTGAGAAAGTTTGTTTTTACATTAAATCAAATACCAAAAAAGCACAAATGTGTGGAATAAGATGCTCTGCTGCACTGTGACAACAACAGTGGGGAAAAAATATGAGGCTTTCTGTATGCAAAGTACGATGAAAAAAAAAAGCTACTACAACTCAGTTTAGAACTAAAATGCCATCGGCATTTGTGCATTGCAAGTATTGTTACATTATTTTGCAAACCCAATTATTTTAATTCATTTATTTCCACCCCAGGGCCACTGGTGTTTAAAATAACTTTATTACATTTATATATCTAAACAGAAATAGCAGCATGTTTATTATCTAGAACTCCCAGGTGGAACAGCATGACTTCTTAGGGCTCATTGTGTGAAAATAAGGGATAAACTCAGAGGAAGTTGTAACAGTTTTGTTAGAAATGAGGTTGTGACTAAACCTCGGTTCAGTCATGTGCCAGTCCAGATAAAAAGAATTACTAATCATACAGACAGAGGGGTGCTACAGTGCACCAACCTGGAGATTATTTAAAACTAAACACAGAATTTAAACATTAATGAAGTCAGGTAAACATCATAATCTTATGTGGAGCAGCAACACTGTGCTTTTTAATTAAATTATGCATTCACTAGCCATTACACTGGACATATAGTGGTTGTTAGTTAAAGAGCACAACTGATGAAGCCTTTTTAAAGCCCAGCAGGCTCAAACTGCTACACTAGGATGTGTTTGCCCCGACACAGTTCCATCCATAAGATGATTTGTTGACTCCAGAAGGTCAGCTCACTAACTCAGCTAAATCCCAGTGTCTTCTTTCTCTGCTTTGTGGATGTTTGGGTGCATTCCTGCTAAGTCCAGCTTATAAAAAAATCGACAGAGTCCCCTCTACAAAAGTGCCAGGGGGCTTTGTTGTAAAGTCTTGTGAAGACTTTGTGAGTTTACAAAGCAATGTTTTCACATGGAAAACTAATTAAGCTCTAATCAGGCAATTCAGATCCAAAGATATATCATATGATATTGCTGTCTGAAAAAAGAAATAATAATGAAAAGATACAATCAGTTACTACATAGAAAATTTACTTTGAGACATAGAAGTTCAAGTTTTCAAGTTTAAACAACAAGCCACAAATTTCATAAAAAACAAAAAAATGCAGCTACATGACTTCAGTGTTTGGTGAAAGGAACGGCAGACATGCATTTTTTCGTGTGAGCCATCATCTTCTTCCTCCCTCCTCATGCTGTTTCTGCCCTCACTCATCTTATCCTCGTCCCATCCATCCAGTAATGTCTCCACATCTCTCCACAGGATTGAATGCAGATGGCTTGAAGCTGATGAAAAGCGGCGTTGTGAGGCATCCCGAGTCTCCCGTGCGCTCCTGGAGTCTCTTTACATCTCACTGAACTCATACAGCTAACAGGCCCTGGCAGGCATCTGAATAAGAAGGAGGTGCAATCCAGCTCTCCCAGTTAGACTCTCTCTGTGATAGCATTGTAAACACTGGGGCTTAATTGGGCATGCGGCTGGTGAACAGCTTGATTTTCATCATGCTTTTATTGGCGCTCCATGAGTTGGGATGGGGGAGCATGAGCAGGGCCTCACATACATCACAAGTGCAGTGGAAGGCATGAAGACTGGTCTGTGCAGCCTCAGCAAGTTGAATGTGAGGTAAGATCTGGCTGTGCTGGTCACAGTCTCATTCTTTTTTCCATTAGCTTTTGTGTGTGATGCTCCAGTTTTTTTAAATTGGAAAATATAAAAAATGAAAATGGGAAAAGCTCCTATTATTCAAGAGGACTGTCTGACCCTCATTAGGGCTTTCAGCACACTTGGACACTTGCAGCTAATTAATGAATGCATTAATTGAAGGTTTGACGCCTGAGTACTTTTTCGTAAGACTATTTTTTTTCCTGTAGTGATTGACCAGGTATGACCGGCACTTTTTCATCTTTAAAATTTAGTCCAAAGCATTTACTGTCTGCAGCTGCTAAGCTAAGTTTTAACCATCATCCCTCTGGACATGGCTGACCTGCAAAAGTAGATATGAGTTGACGTGATTCTTATGGTGCGGTTATTCCGGGTAAAACATTAGAACTGACAGCTGAGCTCCCGGAGAAGATTTAAGTGAAGAGTAAACCAAGAGAAAATGATTTTTTTTTAAATGATTCTTTAAGGATAAGGCACGCACTTTCTTTGTTCTAGTTTTGATTTCATTCATTCCATTAAGGACTGTTACCATCCTCCCCCTGCCTCCCCTCCTTTCCTATGAGGTTGTTGTATTTGATATATAATTTAAATCAGTGGTCTCTAGTCCTTTTCAGCGTACCCCTGACAGCCATATCAGATGAGCTTGTGTAAGCCTTTATCATACCCCCACAGACAGATTGAATTTTTGGAAAGGCTTGTAGAGTAGTATTTATCTGCAGAGAAAACATAGCTGCATGCAAATTCATGTAAAGCATGGTCACTCATATTGTTGATATTAAAGCTTTACGTTTTGTTTTTTAAACTACCATTTTGGAGTTTCAGAAGCAGGACACTGCAATAATTTACAGTGGGACTTTTTTTTTTTTGTTCCCACTTAGTTCTTATGCAGTCTTAATGAGCTCACTTTGACCCAGGCAGAACACCAAAGTAAACATACCCTATACTTAAGATAAGTATTATACCAGTTTTTGGTCCTGATTGCATATCAGAGCCCAACTTTCACATAGCTGCAGTAAGGTTTGAAAGCCCATTACTGTGAATAAGAGAATAAGTGAAGATGAATTGTCAAGCACGGGGTGATCGATCATGCTTTGGGCTTGTGCTGCAGCCATTCTCAAGTGAAGTTGGAAAGGAAATAATGGGTTCAATCCAATCCCTGAAAGTTCTATAACAAGTATTACGGCATCTATCAGAGAAAAAAAGGGGGGAAAAGCTGTAGATAAAAAGTGAATGGTGTCTACCAAGAAAAACAGGTTGTCTGGCATTATGAACATCTGCGTGGACTCAGGAGACTTTAAGGAAGCTTTAATGCTTCTTAGCCCAGAGAATCACAAAGCACAATTCCAAGTCCGAAAATCCCGGGGCTTCTGAAGCGCTTAGCCAGGAATTTGATGACTGAGAGACTGAGGCAATATATACAAAAGGTAATGAGGGAAGAGGAAACAACTAAACACAACTGAAGACAATCAAGGAATGAGTGAAGGCAGGGATAGGAAGTGAAACTAGACAAGATTCAAAAGCTAAAAGCACTTACAAAATAAAACATGAATTAAGGCGAGTAAATGGGGAAACAAGATAAACTTGACAAAGAGGAACACTGAAGGTGAGGCACATAGTTTAGAGTGGAATGAAACACAAAAGGGAAGTAACTAAAAACAGCCTGAAAGCCACAGTAACTACTGAGAACAGAAGATTAAGATAACAAGATTAGAAATACAAAGAACTAAATTAAAGCAAGGAAAAGAAATATATATATATATATATATATATATATATATATATATGACACAGATAATACGCTCAACATATGCAAGGCTGAGCCATGACAGCTGAAGGTTTTGCCAGGCTCTCAAAGTCTGTGGCTCAGACCAAAACATCATCAAAAGTCTGTGAAGCAACCTTAGAATAGCAGTGCATAAAAGACGGCCCAAGGTCTTTTATGCACTGCTAAAAGACCTTGGGCGGAGCCTTTTATAAGGACAAATGGTCAAAAAGCCAACAAACAAGAAGTGAAAGACTCTTACATGCTACAAAAAGCCTTTACAAGCTGTGATATTTGCCAGAGGGTGTATTACTAAGTACTCCAAGGTGTCCGGAGTTCTGTGTTGGGTTTTCTGTTCTGTTACTTTCTATATTACTGTGTTTTATGTGAAAAAATAGTAAAGAAATCTGTCATAGTTGACTTTATGGCTTTCGGAAATCAGCTAAACAAGATACATTGGATGTGGGGATGTGGGTATCCAAACATTACATGGAGGACAGTGAGACTTTCCATTTCCTGTTGCTTGTTTTTGCAAGATTAAGGTCTAACATTTAAAATATATGGCCTAAACTGAAGACCAAAGGCGTTTCGCTAAAAATACTTGGCTTGTGACCTGCTTTATAAAAAGCCATTTCCTCCAAGGCTAATTTCCTAATAAATCTATTAAAAGATAAAAAGTGAAGAAAAAATTAGAGATGGACCGATCCGATATTACGTATCGGTATCGGTCCGATACTGACCTAAATTACTGGATCGGATATCGGAGAGAAATAAAAAATGTAATCCGATCCATTAAATATCAAAAAAGCACCTCACAAAACTTGCGACACGGCGTAACTCGGCTCATAACCGTAGCACGTCGGAGCAGTGTGGTCACGTGATAGAGCGGTTGTGTGTAGGGGAGACCGGGGATAGTTGTAACGTGGGTCAGTTGTAACACTTCCAATTTCTCCAATCAGGGCTAAGTTTCAAATGATGTGACTCATCCTGTGCATGCCCAATTCAGTTCTGCTATCACATGTGAAAAATCAGCACATTTTGTCAAACACAGACAATTTAACACGAAAAAAAGTAATTTGTATGCCAAAAAGTAAGTTTTTCTACTTTATTTTAATTTCTAATAGCATTATCTGCTTTGCAGTTAAACTCATCAAACTTAAATTATGTTATTTGTATGCCTATGGGGATGTATTCTGTGTAGGTCTTTAGTGCTAATGTTTTAGTCGTTGGCTGTAATGTTAGCTAGTTCATGGCTATAGGAGTCTGGGTCAGTTGTAACAGCAACAGTCTGGGTTAGTTGTAACAATAATGTATGTTACAACTTACCACACTATTACTTTAACTTATATTACACAAGTTGGGGCAACGACATCAGCAGAGAGAGGTTCACTGGTCGCTTTTGTATATGCGGTTAATGCCATAGGCAACACAATTCCTCCACTGTTTGTGTTCCCACACATACATTATGTAGACCACTGTGTCAGAGATGGACCAGTAGGAAGTATTGGTAGTGGAAATAAATCAGGATGGGTGCAAGAAACAGATTTCCTCATCTTTCTGAAGCACTTTGCAAACCACACCAAGAAAAGCCATGATAAAAAGTAATGGAATTGCGATGCTGGTGAACAACTACATTTTTTCAGCTTCATTGTTATGTTCAAAATTGGTGCAAGAGTTGTAGGTTATAATGCCCACTGAGCCAATGAGGCCAAACTCAAGGAAAACCAACCAAAATTAATGAAATATTCAGTTGCAGAAAATTCCATAATTTGTCTTTTTTGGGGGGTTGGCATATGTTCAAAAGCTAGATTTCTGCATTTTGTCACACACACACACACACACAGTTACATAAATGGCTCTAAGTGCATTCATGTGTTGAATAAACAAAGATTACATGTTAATGTTTTGTTAGTACCCTTATTTCATTGTGTTACATTTCACCCCAGGATATGTTACAACTAACCCAGACTATGGGGTTAATTGTAACATTTCACTCTTTGTGTTTGAGACCATACCATGCAATGGGTAATTGTGCTGCAGAGAAAATAGCTGCACTATTTAATAGCTGAGACATGTAAATACTTCGCATTACATTTTGAATCCACTACCTTAAAAGAGCTCCAATTTACAGACAGAAATGTGAAAAATGTTACAACTATCCCCGGTCTCCCCTATTTGTAGCCTGCTAGCAAACATTTCATCTCAGAGGAAGTTATCTCAGAGAGAAGTAAAGCAAGTGTGTAAGTTCATCTCTGAATGTTTGTAAAGCATTCCCGCGTTAAGCTTAACAACCGATATATAGAGCAACTGCCTCTTCTCTCTCTCTCCTGCTGCTACTTCAATCGTGAAACTGCTTAATGATCAGCTGATCGGCTTTTCTGTCGCGAGTCCGTCTCTCTTCTTTGTTTTTGGCCCACTTTGCACCAGAAAGAGGAAACCAGCGGCTGAACAACAGCAGCACGTTTAAGCTTGATAAGCTGTTGTTAGAATTTATTTAATATTACTTTCTACACCAGGATCCTTTTCTACGCAGCTGACAGCTGGTAACTGTGCAGGGGCGGATCTAGCAAAGTTTAGCCAGGGGGGCCGATAGGGCATGAACAGGGAAAAGGGGGCACAAAGACATACTTTTCTTTCTTATTCTCATTTAAAATGTCTAGCTTTTAATAAATAATTATCTGACTCTTACACCCAAAGTTTTAATCTGATGTAAAATCTATAGAAGTCCATTACTGTATATAGTAACTGTTAAGTCTAATATACCCTAGTAAGCTATAGTACTTTTTCCTTTGGGAAAGTACCATCTATGCAGTCTGCAATTCTGTTGAAGAAAGATGTTGAATCTTTTTCTTAAAAAATAATTTATTTCTGTGAATTTTTTTTCACCCTGCATCAAATTAAAGTTGATTACATTGATTAAGCATCATGAGGAAGAGGGTGGGGGGTGGTTCCCTATTTTCTTTTGCTGGGAGTTTGCAACCCTATTAGTTAGGTTGCTTAATATTTCTGCTAAGTACTCTTTAAAATACCAGAATAGGGAGGATGGTGTAGGTTTAACTTTATTAGATTGATCAGTGTTGCTGATCTATGAAATATTTTGGGTGCAGTGTGTTTTTTTTACATACAGGTATAACAGAATAGCTTTAGTGTTGTTGTTGTTTTTTAACTTGAGTATGAACTTATACAAAAGCAAGATATTAAAAAAACAGTTTTATTGATTAAAAAACACACTATATCGGATTCATATCGGTATCGGCAGATATCCAAATTTATGATATCGGTATCGGTATCGGACATAAAAAAGTGGTATCGTGCCATCTCTAGAAAAAATGCTCACAGAGTATCTCATTATTTAGTGTATGTCAGCTGGTGACCTGTTACAGATAGTTTATAACCAACTGGATGGATTAGCTCCACCAGCTACAACAGCAGTGTCACCAGCATATGGATACACCAGCTAATAAATTGCTAACATGTGTGTGCACATACACAAAAAAAATGCACTACCCACATGGGGAGCCACACTTGATTAACCCATATTTTGCTACTGCTTGTATTTGTTTACTTTTTGTTCTCAGAGTATGTCAGTTATCCCCCCCCCCCCCCCCCCCCCAACCCCCCCACCTTGCCTTTCTTTCCTGCAAAGACATTCTTTGCCATTTTCTTTCCATGATTTAAGGCCAAGTAGGAAATGGAGTTTGATTTTGTAGTGTGCCATCGGGGATCCTTAATGCCCCCTTCATCATTTGAACTACACAGAAGTCCTCGGGAGCCATTCAGATATGAGAGCTGAGACATGTGAAAGTGTCTCTCAGGGCCACAGTGACCCGAGGGACAAGCGCAGTAGAGAGTATGTTCTGTACTTCGTCACATCGCCTAGAGGGAGAGCAATTCTACACTGAGTAGACTTTGGATAGAGATTCTTTTTTTAGTGATTCTTGCGGAAAATGGTGGGAAAACGTGTGTTTTTGTCTGTGCGTTTATGAGATCGCTACACCTCTCACTATGTGTAGCAAATGGTAATTATGCTGTAATGGCATTTCAGTAAGGCTGTCAGTTTTACTTATTTTTTTTTTTAAAGTAAAGACTTAGGAACAAACACGGGATGCCAGGAATGCTTGGTAATAAAATCTCCCTAAAACAAAATATGATCACCATCCAACTTTCAGTTACTCAGAATGAAGCACGTGCACAATCAAAGTGATCATCACCCAAGTTAAGGACTTTACTGAGAACTTTCCATAGACTGCCTCAAGGCTAAATCGTCTTGTTTTATACCCCGCTGGGTAAACACAAGCACATGCTGATTAGCTATCAACAACAACAGAAGATGTTAAGTCATATTTACCATACCAGCATGTTTACCTTACTTACATAATGGCCTCTGAGTGATTTAGATTTAAGTCTGAATAGTTGATCAATGGTGATAACAAGACAAGAAAATTTGACCCAGTGGGGGGCATTAATGCAAGAAAAATATTCAATTACCATCACACTGATATAAACTGGGGTTGAACAGTTAAGTGCTTTTGAGTTTTAATAATAATTTAAATAAAAGTGCAGGTTCAACATTTTCTGAGTGGATTTGTTTACTGTGTCAAAATGTTTCTTTGACTACATGTTAGAAATTAAACATGTGCTTCAGGCACTCTATTATCATTTTCACTTACAGTAAACAGTTGTGAAACACTACACAGGTTCTTTCCTTTGAAACAAACAGACAAACCCGACAAACCAAACGCGCGTATGCATTTAAAAAAAAGAAAGGAAGTGTATTTATGTTTCTTTGTTATCTTATGACCACATATTGTTGCCACACAGCTTGTTTTTGTCTCAAGACTGTCCGTCAAGCTTTTCTACTTGTCAAAAAGAAGTTAAGTCTGTCTGGAAGAGATAAAGACAGTAAATGCTATGTCGCCTTAAATGGGCACTGCAAACAGTGCAGTAATGTCTTGAGCGGCCTTAGTTCTTAGGATTTTGCTTAGAAAACAGAAAAAACGTGCAGTTTTAAGAAGCATCAAAGTCAATATTCAGTATGACCACCCTTATTCTGAACTCTCTTTGAACTCTCTTAAGGTTTCTTATACTCCTTTAGTGGTCTTCAGTAATCTTTGTTCCATTTTCTGTCTATATGATTGCACATAGCTTCAGTAATGTTGGGGTTTGGTCTCTGGGAGGCCAATCCATGACTGATAGTGACTGATGTTTTTTTTCAAAAAACATTCCTATGATTCAGGTATGATGGCTGGACTAAAAATGAGACTGAAAGCCACAAACGTTGAGAGAAAAACTTTGAAAGACCTTCAGAAAGCCTGGAGAACTATTACTTCAGACCAGTTTAAAAAAATACAAAAAAGTCTGACTCCTTGGAAGCAAAACATAAAGAAATGAGGGGTGCCAGAGATGTCTGCATAAAAATAAGAAAGAATGCCTGGTATGCATCTGCAAATGACTTTCGACTGTCTTCTTCTGCGGTTTGTATTCGTCATTTACACTTAAGGTATTTGCAAGCTGTTGTCTAACACGAGTGACTTTATTTTCCCACAGTGTGTCACGCTGTTTCTTCTGTATTTGGAAATCCTGGACCAAGAAAGAAGAAGTTAGAAAGTCCCCGCTGATTATAATTAAGTGCTCTGGAAAAACACTTCCTTCACTGCAAGCTGACAGCATTACTCTGTATTTATTTATGCAGCAGAACAGGCAGAGCATTTCTTCTTCACAAGCCAAGAAAGACATGTTTAACATATTTATTCCCAAAGTAGAGCTTGTGTCACATGAGAACTATGCTTAGATTATTACATAAATAGATGTTAAAATAGCACACTGACATCATAGCTAGATTTTTGCATTTATGTGCTCTCATAAAAAAAGCCCAAAGTTTATAATGCCAACCGATCGCTATTGAAAGATGACTTTCTCTGAGAGCAAGAGGCAATTCCTTATATAGACAAAATCATTTCTTTCTGTCTTGCTCTCTGCCCGTTGTCACAGAGTTGGCCTTAGACATTTTACAGGACTGGATTATAGCTCAGGTTTTCCTCCGGGGACACTGGATTTATTAGCGGGCTATTTCTGGACACTTGTCAGATTCGTCTACAGCAACCCTTTAGCCAATTTTCATTAGCACTCCCATTCAGAAACTCTCACAGTGCACTGGATAGGGTTCATACTCATGTTTCAGTGTATGCTGGCAGAACCAGCAGGTCGTGGTGATTCGTAATGCCCTTTTGCACAGTCCACTGATTCTGTGAGGCTTTACTTAATGCTACTGGTAATGTCAAAGTCACTTTTTTTGCCATCATGATTGTATGACCAGTGATCCGACATGAGCTCAGTGGTCTTTCCCGCAATTTGTTCAGCTACAGACCTGAGTAGGATAAAGGGATATATTGTTGGAACCTTTTTCTCTGAGGTGAGCTCCGCTGCGAGCAGTTTCTATAAACCAGATGGGAGCTGCACCCTTTATAGCACAGGGTCGAGGTAGTATAAATGGAGAGTAAGATTTCCATAGAGGAAATGGGACGTATATGAGGGTCACTGCAATATAGGCTAAACATAAGGTGTCCACAGAATGAAGGAGTGAAGGAAAGAGATAATAGAGACTGGGGTTTGTAAGAACAAAACACAGTCTGTCAAGGAAATGCATATAAATCCTATATATATCTTTATAAAATAAAATAAAAAATATCCCTGACAACATATTTCTACAATATCTGCCTCTTATTTGTTCTGATACTGAAACCTGCTGTTTTTTCCATTACTTGAAAAGGCAAATTGTTACATCCGACACCTTTCAGATTGTTTCTTGTGTCGTCTCAAGGTTGAGAAGCAGATCCAACAGCACACATAAAATCTAGGTTAATACAACCCTGCAGGTTTAAAAGTGTGCCTGTGCAAAAGAGTAGATCTAAGCAAAAGAAAAGGCGGCTCCTGCGCGCAGGTGTTTGAAGCAGCAATCAAAAGCAGCAAATGGAATACACAGAGAAATCATTTTCATACAAACTACTGTAAAGAAGGATTTCCATCAAGAGAAGTGCTGCTGCACTCAGGTCATTAATCAACGCTTGCTCGAGGTGACTGGACACTGTATTGCCTCAACAGCAGCCGGGATAGAGTCTCACTGTGTAGCACTGCATGCCCTGGCAATCAGACGGCACCCTCTGTGCTGGTATGTGTGTGTGTGTGTGTGTGTGTGTGTGTGTGTGTGTGTGTGTGTGTGTGTGCCTGGTTGCTATTTGTCTGAAATGGCTCAGACAAACCTGCAGACACGGTGAGGCTTGTCTCATAAGTTTTCACATAACCATGCCTCATAGCTACAAAAGAGCCCACTTCCTTCTTCGGGCAGTCTGAAACCTGTCAGGGGGCATGATTTTTAAAAAAAGGCAGATTATCAGATGAAATCGTCCCATCTACATACACCATGAGCAGTGAATAACTATAAAAGAGCAGCGACTCATCTGGTCTCATCATGTTTCAGATAAAGGACACAGACATCTTTTGCATCTAGCTATCTATATATTTAACTTTTGGATTTCTTCCACAACTACTGCTTCTTAAGAGCGTGGTAAAAGTTAAGTTCCTTTCCTTTCTGTTCATGACCAGGCTTTGCACACATTAGACACTCTTTGAACTAATTCTCCTTATATAATGTGTGCTTATATATTTTTGCATGTATATAAACACACATCATATAATATATGAATGCACAGGACCTACAGATTGCATGTCAAAGTCCTTTAATAAAACAACCCTCTGATGAGAATAGTGAACAGTTTTCTTTAATGTCAGCTGAACCCTTTTTTTCCCTTGATTCTTACTTGAATAAAAATTGTGTTTTGCTTGACTGAACTGAAAGGGCATCGACCACAATGCCACAGGCATAAAAAGTGGGTTTCTGTGTGTGTGTGTGTGTGTGTGTGTGTGTGTGTGTGTGTGTGTGTGTGTGTGTGTGTGTGTGTGTGTGTGCACTTCACATGACCTCCTTCTTTCATATCTTTCTTGTCTTGCTCATACCTCTGTCACTGTATTTACAGCACACACAAACGTAGGCTCGTGCAGTTTTTGTTCCCCCTTTTTATTCCTGTTTTGGGGCCCACAGATGGGTGGAGCGGTGTTTGTTCAAGCAGTCATTTAGTGCTATTATGCAAAATGTTTCAACCTTGCGTGCAACTTCCGCTGTAGTTGCAAGGTTTTTGGATGAGTGCGTGCATGGAGGCCTTATTGTGGAGGGATTCAGCTTTTAATACGGCATTCCTGTGACTTCATATCAGACTTTTTAACTTCATTTATCCGACTTTCCGTCTTTCTGCCTGACGTCATTTAGTGACGGTAAAGTAAAGCAACCACAACTCTTGAGCACAGTGTGTAGGAAACATGTAAGCGCAGACAGAGGGCCCATTCTTATACAAAGTGGGCAGGGTGCAGTGACGCTGTGACCAAAACACACACTTACACAGAGAGGAGGAGGAGGAGGAGGAGGAAAAGGAGGAGGATGAAACAAGGGTAGAGAGGGAAACAGGAACAGAAAGTGACGATGTCAGAGTGAGGGGGACCAGACCAGAGCTGAAGCCAGATGCCAAAACAGAAACAACAGAAGTTTGAGCAGCTAACTGGATTAGACAAGACGCGAGACCTGACCTGCTACTTCACAAGTGCCTGCGGGGTAAGGTTCTGCTTTCAATGAGATCTTAACTGCCACTGAATACTTTGATACTGCTGTGGCTTAAGTTGGTATTTGCTGATGTTTCTTGTTGTTTGATTAAACTCAGGTAAAATTGCTGCTTTTGGGACAATCTTCATTCTTCATCCAAAAAAAAAAAAGAAGCTTGCTTTTGGCTGGGGTTAGATTAGATTTCAGCCAAAAGCGTCTGTAATACACTCTCGTCTCCTTAAAACAAACCATCCCACTCAAACGTCTGTTTCTAAGAACTTTCATTTTTTCCCTCACTTTAGTTTTAAAGGGCTGACTAACTTACTGATGATGTTTATTAGCTTCATCTGGCTGCCCCCTCCCTTTTCTTACTGGCAGTGTGACCTCCACTTTGCTCATTTCATTCCAGTTAGGACTGAGCTGACACATCTGACATGTAATGGGCTTGTGCACTTGCTTTTGTTCACTGTCAGGCATATCAGCGGGCCTGTTGCTACGACAGCAAAACAGCTGCACTTTGAGATCAAACACAGATCATGTTTTCTGCAGAAAAAAAAAATCTAGAGGTTTAGCTGTTTACCGGTTCTTGACTCAGGTCAAAACAAACACGCCCAAGCGCTGTGAATTAATGCTGACTGATGAGCGAACTGCTCTGACTCGGTGCTCGGGGCAAGTCATTAAAGATTCCTGCCATGCCTTCTGTCGCAACTTTGTCTTTTAGGTCACGCGAGTTCCTTAAAAAAGCAGCAGGGGCTAACTGTGTGCAATCATAACATTTTTTCTCAGCCCCTTCCTGGCTTTGTGTGGCCCAGAAAGGGCCTTTTCCTGTGTACGAATGCCTCAAGAAGAAGACAAAGCCATGAGAAAGTGAAACAGCCGGTGAGAGTCTCTGAAAGAATGTTGACATGAGTGAGACTCATTTTAATTTATTTTTAGTAAAAATAAAGCTACAATCTATTTAAAATAGCCATTAAGTTAGGAACAAGTACCGGCTCACATGGATGTTGCCAACATTGTGAACAGAGTCATCTCACAGTACTGCACAGAAACGGCCTGCTGAGTACGAAACAACAGTGGCAATCAGTTTGTTGTTACTTCTTACTGGATTAATTCCCTTAGCACGTTGATGAAATGACACGTAGATCATAAAGCATTGTATTTCCTCTGCTAGTGTTTCAACTCTAAGTTTAATCTCAAAGTGGGCTCTTTGTTCCTGGCCAGAGGCTATAATTATCATAACACTCAGTGACTTGTCCATTCTATTTAATGACTTTCCTACTGATTCATTGTGAGTCACTTCTTTTCTACCGGCTAGATCACACCTCCGTGCTTCACTCCCGATCTCTGTCCCTCTCCGACAAACTTATTGCTCAGCGGCTCTGGCTCGCCGCGGTGGCAGAGTTTTCATAATGGCGGGATGATCAGAGCGTGCACAGAGGTGCTGCAGCTCAGCCAAGCTCATCACAACAACATGTACCTGCAGCCAATAATCAGGAAAGATGTGGCAGCGACGCCATCGCTCTCAGGAATATGCACGGGTTTCCATGTCGCCTGCAGGCAGCCTTTGTTCCAAACGTGGTGCACATTTTTGAAATAAGGCACAATCCTGTGCACAGCTTTTATGTGCTGCTGCTATATGGAGATGAATATTAGGTGGAGTTATTAAACCATCGCAGCAGAACGAGATAACGACGCACGCTGCCCTTGTTTTTCTTCTCATCAGAGGAGCACTGAGTGGCATTAAACTCACTGTCAGTCTGTGCACTGTGTGCATTTTACTTCATTAGTAGACCCAAATTTCCCCACTTCAGCAAAATCTAGATTAGTTTTTTCTTAAATTTGCCGGTGACCTCATTTGCTTCTCTTTTTTTTTTTTATGAACAAACCAAAACTGCACAAACTAACATGAAGAGTCTCTAATAACCCAATATGAAATCAAGCACAGTTTCTCATGCGGTGGTTTGGATCACTTCTATTTTCTGAAATGGGATTGCTCTTTCTGATCTCTCACTTAAACATTTCAGGTGCTACTTAGCTTTAAGTGCTTAGCTTCCTGTTGAGCAAATGAACAGGAGGGAAGTTAGCGGGCTGTCTGTGGGTAAACTAATTTCACACATGAGGCACAACGCACGGTGGAAGCCGTGCCTATTTGCTCTCCACTTGCAGGTGCATCTTCATCTCTCTTTCTCTGCATACGAAGCAACCGAATGTGAGATGAAAATCTTTTTCCTTCCTGCGAACAGAATACAAAGAAGCCCTGTAGCCGAAAGCTACAGAGACTCTGAGGAGCGTATTTGAGTCAAATGGTGTTTGAAAAACTATAGATGCTTAACAGCATTTAAATAAAAATGTTGCCTCAAGGCTTCAGGCTTAATCAAATAGCTTTTTAGTGTCAGAGTAAGGAACAATATGACTTTTATTTCCATGTAGGACTGACAATTGAAGTTCCTTACATCAAGGATTCCTATTTGGGAGAGCTGTTAGGGGGTGGTTTTATTTGAGGCCAGCATAAAATTGTTAAATTCTGACACTTAGGCGACATTCCATCCATCTCCTGCTTTGGGATCCATGAGACCCGTATATTCATGAGCCTCCTATAGCAAATCTTTCTCTGGCCTACCTTTCTCCCACTTCACTTCTTTTTTTTTTTTTCTGACACTGTCACGTTCTCCATCTCAGCGGGATTCTTAGGAAGATTGGTTACCTCTGTCTCGGTCTCGCCTTCCCTCAGACACAATCTCCCTCCATTTCTTCCACTCCTTCTTACTCTCTCTCTCTCTTCGCCGCTGTCTTCCTCAGTGGGACTCTTAGAGAGAGAGAGAGCTGCCCTGAATCATGAATGCCCCTCTGCAATATTAATGAAGGGAAAGCTGAAAAAAATCCGAAGCTGACATTGACAAGATGGGGGGTGGGGTGCGGGAGTAGAGATGTTAAAGACAGAGGCAGAAAGATAGATTGGGAGGCAGGGAAAGAGTGAGGGAGACCGGTTTTCTGCCTGGACCCAAATTTTCTGTTCATGTTAACCTTCTTTTTTTTTTTTTTGCAGATACATCCACATTAAGTCACTTCTCTACAGCTCGTCAGACTGAAAGTTTGAAAGGGGAGGAGGACAAGAGGAAACTCAAGAAAACAATTACTGGAATGTCGACCTGGATAAAGAAACTTCCGCTTTCCTCGAGATCAGAATCCTCATATTGAAAGCCTTCTCTAACCAAGTGACCTCTTGGTTTTGTGGATTTGTTTAAATGGGCCTTGGCCTTCTCCAAAGGAGCACTTTAAAGCAGAAAGCATCAGTGACGTTTGCTTCTGGTGTTTCCATTTAACACACAGAGCAAAGCCCTCGTTGGATGGACGAGAGTCTCAGGGAAATGATTTCATTTTGGGCAGTTTTTTAACCTTATTCCAACCCAAAGGGCTCAGAGGGACATTATATTTTTATCATTTTAGTACCCCAGCATCCTAACATGCACATTTGCTGTCTCACAACTACTTCAACTCTCTAAAGGATTTAGCAAAACTTTTCCAACAGTGAGTTAGTCTCATTTAAAGGGCTGACACGCCGGTATCCTAAGCCATGGATGGAAAAACTGACAGCATTCAGGATTTTTTCAACCAACTGTGGCACTTTGCTACAGAAAAACACAACCAGGGGGCCTATAACACAGTCTGCCTGGTGGTCCTCCTGACGCTTCCCCTGCTTGTTCTCCTCACAACAGTGGTGGTGTGCTGTCACTGCTGTTGCTGTCGTCATGCCAACAGCTGCTGTTGTTGTTGCTGCGGCGACGCCGTGTCGTCTTCAAGGTCAGAAACAAAGAAGAAAAAAAATTCTGCCAATACCGAAGACTTGTGGATCTCGGTCAAGCCAGGGCCGATGACGCCCGACCGGGTCGCTCTGGCCATGGAGTAAATATCCCTTCTTTGACCTGAGACTGCTGACGAGTTTATGGAAAGGAGCTGATGGAGCATCCCGAAAAGCATAAACCGTGGACGCTCTTGGACTATGCTGAGCTGATATCCAAACAAAAAGGATGAACTTCACCTAGTAGCGGGCACAGATGTGGTTGAAATATGTAAAGAGTGTATATATTGTTGTCACATTCATAAGATGTCGTGCGGTGGTTTTATGACAATGTTTACAGCATTTTTATGAGCATTTTTTTAGTGTTTGGTACATAAAGGAAGAAATATGAAGACAGAAGCACATATATAACTGCAAGTGTGTGTGTGTGTGTGTGTGTGTGTGTGTGTGTGTGTGTGTGTAAGAGAAGCACAGTGTTATTGAGAGCACTTTGTTCTTAGAGCTCCCATGTGAAATTCAGTGCGTGTGTATTTGGGAGAGAGAGCCAATTTAGGGTCTGCCCAGTGCTCAGAAAGCTGCATTACTCACATTCAGGCTGCAATGCAGACTGTGATTGACTCTCAATTTCTAAATCAAAAGGCACTGACAATCTAAAAAGCTGAACTCACTGCCTGCAGAAAGAAACTTTCTTCATTCCGACATTTTCCCCCCGTTTCTTGAAGATGTTACAGCATTGTCACAGGAGTGGAACTTCACTTTCATTGGGCTTTTTTGTGTTTTTTTTTTATTGCACTATTCAGGGCCAAATAAGCATTAATAAAAAAGACTATTTGTAAAAGATAAAGTGAGACCCTCCCACCCAAAAGACAAACAAACAACACTGGAAACTAGAAACTAGATACTCATACCAATGGAGGTGTTAGCAGTGATGACTAGCCATGTATTTATGGAAATTTTGAACATTTATTCCTCTAAAACGTATGAATATGACTGAAAGAGTTGGTTTAAGTTGGTTAAGAGCAGATCCATATGCACTTTTAATATTCTGTTTTGAAGTCATCACACAGAAAATTTGGAAGGAGGACCAACAACACACTTAAGCCCCAATGCCTAACTACAAATGCGATCTCCTGCCTTTTGCCCCCGTATCTGGGGGTGTTGGGGCTTAAGAGGTTAAACTGGCATTAAGTTTGTTTGTAATCACTTTTGGCTAACTTCCTAGCACGGATGTGGACAATTTCAGATTGTCAAAAGTGTGTTTCATTAAAACAAACAAATCGCTGTCTAAGCATACATCTTTGCATATTTCGTCATGCTGAGAGCTTCCCCTACACTTGTGATTGTGCCTTATAACTGCAAAATTATGTGCATTTCTTTAAAAAGTTTGATGAGTGCTTACATGGATACTGCTGGTAAACATTTAAACATAGAGTTCACATTTATTGCCATTCTGTTGAGATACAAACATAATGCTGATTAATTTGATCAAGTCCTCACTATTCACGTGTATACAATGTTTTTAGAAGTGGGTTTGAACAGTATTCAAAGTATTTTTTTTGTTTTAGCTTAATTAAATTCACATACTTTTCAAAAATTCCAGTAAAAAGAAACTGAAATAATCAAACGATTTGGGCTTCGAGTGGATTGTGCCTGAAGGCTTCTTGTTTTGAAAGTGTACAACATCTCAAGGCCCAATTAAGAAAAAGCGTCTCAGCAGTATCATCATCTTTATGCATTAGCTTATTTTGGCACTAAGTTGATCTTCTTGCTCAAGTGCTGCTGGGAAAACCGGCCCCACTCATTTCATTACAGCTCAGACAGATACGTCCCCGTGTGGAAATCTGGGTTTGTCTCTTCTGCTTTATGTTCGCAGAGAGAAACTATACGTGTTGAGTTTAATATGAAAGGTTGCCTTGCAAAACACAGGCAACGTATGATGACTAATAATTGCAAGAGTGAGACGTTTAACAAGAAAACACACTGCCATGTTCGGGGTTTTTTGCCGAGCACGTCATTGTGGTTTGTGTTTGTCAAAGTAAAATTTACAGTTTTTACTGGTTTGTTAAATGCTGACTGTGGCAGGCTTCTTACAACATAAATAAAAATGTAAAATGATGTTAAAGACTGAACAAAATTAAAGGAATAGTTTGACCTGTTCAGAGTTATTCTTACTACTTTTACTTTCTCTGTGAGAGTTACGTGATTCAGCTTCATGTCTGCATGCTAAATATACACCTGCTGTCGGCAGCTGGTTAGCTTTTCTTATTACAAAGACAAAGAGAAAACAGCTTGTCTGGCTCTGTGCAAAGGTAAGACAGTAATTACTAAAGAAGTGATCAGTAATTGTGAAACAAGAATTCACAGGTTACTTGGTTTTTTATGTGGTAACCTATTCTCGTTGACCAGAAGAGACTTTTAGAGGTACAAGGTGTTTTTTATGCAATTTGATAAACAGTTGAGCAGTTACTTCCTGTTTTCTGTCATTTGCTAACCTCTCCTAGTACTTTAAACTGAAAGGATATTGAAGCTTAATCCAAGGATATCCCCTTAGATACCAGAATATGAGTCACGCATTCAGTAAGATCCATAAACAAATATAAGCACTGATTCTAGAAAATGTAAACTGTATGTCCAGCATGGGTGCTACTGTGATGCTCCCTGTTGGTGTGAGGACTTCCAGAGTTCTCAATATGCTCAGTTAATGAAAGAGTTAATGAAGCTGTAGCTGTCTCATGAGGTGGTATGAGTCAGTGACCACTCCGGATATTTTTCCACTGTAAACTTTAATCAGTCCAAACACACAATACACATAATGGTCAATCCCGTCACGTACTGTTCCAAATGGATTAGCCCACACAGCGGTGGCTCATAACAGACAAATGGTGCAGAGTGATCATTTAGCCAAATGATCTACAGAAGCTAAGAGGCAAATATATTTGTCTTGCGTCTAGACAAAATGCAGGGATGCTAGCGTTCTGCTAATTTCCTTAATTTGCTAGCAGTTGATAGGCAACATCATAATTTCATCAATCAAGAATTTATAATAAAACTGAATTCCCCATTTTCCAACAATAACCTGACAATCTAGAAATGCAGCTATCTCAAAAATATACATGCATGTTAAAGAAGCAGCTGGTTGTTTGCTGAAGATTTCTAATGCTGCTCACTTGATACATAAAATCCATGCGGTCAATGTTCCCAGCACTTGCTAAAAGATATTTCTCCACAACTGAAACATTTTAAAAACCAAAAAATTGAATCGTATCTACAGTTATGACATAAAGAAAGTATGTTCTCTTTAAGTTCTGCTAAAGGTTTTATATAAACGGAAATCATAAAAAATGATCTGGTTATATAGTTAACAAAAATGCAGAAGCAAGGTGTGAAAAACAACAACTTGACGTAGTCGTTGTCGAAATCGTGTGACTTTCTCAATTTCGCACATTGTTGTTGAGGATTTTTGTCCCACTCTTCTTTACAATGTTGCTTCAGTTCACTGAGGTTTCCTGGCCTCAGTGCAACACCTCATCTTTCCTTTTTCAGCCATTTTGCTGTAGATTTGCTGCTGTTCTTCTGTTAATTTTCTTGTTGCATGACCCAGTTTCAACATACTTTGGTTTACAGAGTTCAGTTACTGCAAGGTGTGCAGGTCCTGTGGCTGCAAAACAAACCAAAATCATCACCATCACCATGCTTTACAGTTCACGAGATGATTGTTGTGATGCGCTGTTTCAGTTTTCACCAAGTGTGGTTTGGTCTCATCTGTCCAAAGGACATTTTATAGAAATCTTGTGGTTTATTCAGATGCAGTGTTGTAGACTGCCATGCTATTTATCGAGAGAAGAGGCTTTCTTCTAGCAACCTCTCCAAATTAAGCCATACTTTTAGTTTTTTTATAATTGAGTCTGAGGTGTAGCTCTTGGAGTTTTAGCTGTTTCTCTTAGTTTGGCACAGTCTGGGGTGAATTTGATGGGGTATCCACACTGGGAAAACTATCTTGAATGTTTTCCACTGAATAGTCTTTCTCACAGTAGAACGATGGACTTCAGATAATCTGGAAATGGACCTATAACCCTTTCCAGAATCACAGGCAGCAACAATTGCTTTAATAAGATCACCTGTGTGGTTCAGACCTGTAAAACTGACACAAACGCAGATTTCATAGATGTGGCCGCACTTGCTGGTTATCAATTAATCAAGTAATCAACTGAGTATCACACACTGTCCCGATATATAAAACCTTAGAATTAAAAGAGGGTGTAGTTTCTTTTTACCATGACTGTATATATATATACTGTATATACCCATCCATTCTATCAAAAACACAACAAACATGTTGCCCACATTATTTTTCTTTGTGCTCCAGCTCCATTGTGTCCCATTTTGAATGGTCCCCTCATAAAAACAAGTTCACATATTCAAATCTCCCCTTTTCTCTTTCATCATATTTTAATAACCCGGCAGGCAGAAGAGCGCAGTTATCACATACTGTATGTAAAAAACTAGCATATGGCTTCCAGATTTCCAGATTTCCAGATCCCAAAAAATTATGACACTGAGAAAGTGTCTTAAAACGGCATCATTTCTAATTGCAAACACGGCACCGCTCCACATGTTGCAGAAGTTCTGTTAAGAAGTTTATCATAAAATGACCCTTCCTTTGATCTATGATCTCATTAAATAATATCCGGATGAGTTTATGGTCTCATTTGCTAATTTAAAGTCTTATCTAATACAACATGATGTGTATTTTCTAATGTTGGTTACCATTAGTGGAACATATGAGCATGTAGTGTCCCTTCATTTAAAAGTTAGTTCACCCTCAGGCTTCAAATGGTCACAAAATGATGGTAAATATGGATATATTAGAGGCTTTAGAATGGCCACAGTTGTTATATTAAGGTTTCTTTTGTAGTTTCTACAGTTTAGTATATTGCACTGCTTTCCTGCTTGGTTATGAAGGTACACCAGGAATTCTATATTTAACAGGGTGCTAATGCTAACAAGCAAAAAATCGACACCTCTGTATTCACTGAGCTTTGAGTTATCAGTAAGGTTAGAATAGTCACTGCAGAAAAAAATATGGTTATGGTTGGTTATGACAGCTAGTAAGCTTTTCATAATACAAAGACAAAGAAAAAACAGCTTGCCTGACACTGTGCAAAGATAAGAAAATAATTACTAACATTGTAATCAGTCAAATCAGTTCTTGTGAAACAGGAATTCACAAATTGGCGGGTCTGTAATCTATTCTTGTCGACCGAAAGAGACTTTTAGAGGCACTACGTGCTTTTTGTGAAATTTGGTCGCTGGTTGAGTAGTTATGTCTCGTTTTCTGTTATTTGCCTTGGGTCGTACTTTAAACTGAAAGCATATTAAAGATTAATCCATGGTTTTCCCGTTAAATACTAGCGTAAAGTCACACATGCAGTAAGATCCAAAGATTCATTTTTATCACTGTGGCAAATATAGAAAAAAATTACATGTTTATGGTTTTTATTTAACTTTTTCACACTCTAATCATATTTTAAATTCATTCCCGCTCATTTGCCTGCCGATTAAATTGTTTACAGGACAGCCATGGGTAACGTATTCCAAATATGGCTTGTTGTTTTTTTCACGTCTCTGAGCTATAAATATATATATATATTAAGCTCAAGCGTCTGATAACACTTTATTTCCGCTCATGTCCACACATCCATGCCTTTTTCTTCAACACTTGTTAGGCAGAGACTTGACCTTATGATCACTTTAAACAGATCATAATTTATTTTCAAAGCACTGTTTAAATTAGCTGCAGGAGTTGGGGGAGGGGAAATAACACATAGTGTATATTGTCTTCAGTTCTCTGAGATCAGAGGAAATGGAGGTGAGAGTATTTGTCATCTGTTTCAGCGTCAGATCTACCCTTGTGGATAGCTTCCTGCAAGATCGCACTATGTTTGGTTTTTTTTTCCGCCCGTCTAATTATGCATGACATTGTTTACTTAAGACATGTTTGCATTGTTCCACAGTAAAAAAAAAAGTGCTGATGTGATTCTTTTTGTTTTAATTATGTGCATGACTGAGTTTTGTTGGTTGCTCTGCATGCATAATTTATCGTGATATATAGAGAGACAATGATAAAGCATATAAAAACGGTATGGGAGATGACAGGGACAGAAATAAAGTATTTTCCTAGCTTTGTGGGATCTCATTTTTCTATTTCTAATTTAAATTGAAGTTAACGGAGCCTTTAGGTTTTGACACGAAGTCATTATGTTTTCGTTTGCACAGGCATCTTCATTCAGTGTGGCTGCCAGGACAATATGCTTACAAAAATTCACTGTGTATACAAGCAATGCGTTTACTTGGAGCACATGTGCATGCCAATGAGAACAAAGTTGCTGATCGCTTTTGCAGCGTGTCAACACACCGCGCTTGAAGAGACCACAGGAAGTATGATGGACTGTGAAATGTGAGGATAAAATAAACATAGACTATGATCCCTGCTGTGGGGCATAAACATACAATATGACGCCTGCCGTGAATGATTCCATACTGCAAAGTTTTCTATTACACAACAGGACCATCCACCGTTACTGCGACAAATTGCAGCAAAAAGTCAACTAAAAGCTGGACCATTGTTGAGTTAGGTATGAACTGCAATCAAAGAAAACGGAAAGCTGCTGAAGCAAAGCAATTAATAAGCACTTCTGCCCGCAGTGATCCTCGTGAACATATAATTTTCATCATTGATTTGAAAGCCGTAGCTAAGAAATCTTTGATGCACGTAATCTGTTTGGCTCGAGGAGCAATTCGTGTTTGACAAAAGACGTGCACTTTGTACAAATTCGTTACGTCTCACGGATCCTGATTTTTGGTGTTGTCAGAGTATTACCATAACTTGAATCTCAACATGTAAACACGCGCTTTTAGAGCCTGAGGTATTGTTGGTATCTTTGACAACTTGCTACTTTTTTTTTACAGAGATGTGAAAATATAAAAAAAAATAAGGCACCGCACATTCTGCCAGGAGGTGTAACCACTTTGTTGACAACTAAGTGTATGCTTTGCCAAGGCAAAACGAAACACAAAAATTGCAGTGATGACAGGTTTTTTAGCATTTCAAGTGAGCATTTCATCTGAGTATTTGGATGTAACTCATAACACATTCGTGCAAATAATATGTGAAGTTTGTCATACATGTAAATGGTAACACTTGAGAGATTAGGATATACACTCACTGGTCACTTTGTTAGGTTCAACTTAAAGCACGTGTCTAATCAGCCAATCACATGAAAGCAACTCAATGCATTTGGTCAACATGAAGAACCTGATGAAGGTCAAAATTGAGCATCAGACTATGGAAGGAAGGTGTAGGGACACTTCCAATAGACCACGTTCAAAAACGTTCCTGGTTTCCAAAACAAATGCTTCTAGTTGAATTAAGACTTGAAGATTGTTTTATTTATTACAAACTAAAATAAACATGAATATTCCAAAAAATAAGATATTTATCCAGAACAACATGTGTACACGGTAAGAAAACCACGAGACTCCTAACCTCTATGTCCAAGCTCCTCCTCTTCCTACACCACACATGCTGCCATTGCACTTACATGCTTGAAGTGATGGGCACCTCTTTTAGATCCTAAACAGTGACATTTCATTACCTTATGTGAACATAACTTAAATGTTCAAATGTATTAAACCTGAAATGATTAATTATGTAACTAATCTTTGAATCATAAACCAAACATGAACTTAATCATTCATAGACTGGTGCCTACAGAAGGTTATTTATATAATGTTAATCTTGGCATTGTTGTTGGTGGTGAATAGCCCAAAAAAGACAAAATATCCAGTGAGCAGAAGTTGTCTGAGTGAAAGTAGCTTTCTGAATCTTGCTGGAGAGTGAGCAGACTGCTTTGAGCAGATAGCAAGGCAACAGTAACTTAAATAAACAGTTATTGTAACTAAGGTATGTAAAAGAGCATCACTGAATGCTTAACATGTCAAACCTTGGAGCAGATGGGCTACAGCAGCAGAAGTAGACCATAATGGGCGCCACTCGTGTCAGCGAAGAACAGGAAACTTGTGCTGTAGTTCATACATGAAAGCATGGATCCATCATGCCTGGTACCAAGGGTTTGGTTGTTAATTAGAGAATGCTTAATGATTCAAAAAGAGTCAATCAAGGCTCTGAGGATTTATAGATCCCTGGTTGATAATGAGTTTTAAATAAACATTCAGTTTCCCTAGAAAGAAAGAAAGAAAGAAAGAAAGAAAGAAAGAAAGAAAAAGAAAGAATCCACAGTGTTGCAGAAATGAGTCAATGGAAATTCTTAGTGTTCCCGTGTGCTGTGTGACAGTGGCTATCTTGAATTTCAAATGTCTTCTGTTTTGCAGTTTCTCTCTCTTTCCATGAACTGCTCACACTCCACCCCTTTAAACAAACACCCACTTGTTACCACGGTACCAGGTTCTCTCATGGAAAAAATACATCACACTGAACCCAAGGCATAAGTGTCAAAATTCAGACAAATGTGTATGTCAGCAACCTTATACTGTACTATATATATATGCACAAACGTAGAAGGGAGAGGCAGAAAGAGAGAGACAAACAGGGCAAAGTGTGTTTTCTCTCCTCTCTGTTTATCCTGGCACTGAGCAAACCACTTGCCCCGTAAAGCAATGGCAGGAACCAATCTCCTTAAAGTAATTTGCAATCACTGTGCCTGAAAAGGCCTCTCGCATCAATGAGCTTTTGTGAGACCTTTCATTTCAAAAGTTGATATGAATTGCTATTCTAGAAATATTTGCTGGCAAAATTTTTGTCAGCAGCCTTCTCAAACTCTTATTTGATTTTGATGAATAAACACTTGGGGAAAAAACCCCAAGACATTTTTCACTTACTCATTCCAAAAGTGTTCCATTGTTGTTTGAACAGATTATATCTTATTTCGGTATCTTTTTGTGTTTAAATGGCGTGATGACCTTTTTATATCCTTTCCGTACACCCTCAGCAGCTTGATAAAAACAGCTCCTGCGCAGAGAGCCAGTGGCTGCTTCTGTCTGCAGATTATGAGATAGAGAATTGGGAAACTGCTCTGAGACCAGACAGCAAACAATCATCAGTTCCTGCAAATGTAGTTGCTCAACTCAGTATGATGAAAGTGTGGTGTGGTACCAAAGAAAGACGAGCTGAGTTTCACAGGTCAGAGTCACGCCGTAGCAAATTCATGTCTGACTGAGAGGTTTTATTTATGTCATATTGATTAAATTAAGCATCAATACAAGGAAAACAAGTTAGTGATAAGCACTGAACATCCATCCATTCTCTGCAGGGTTGACCTTCCTATTGCTTTCAAAACTCTCCTAATTCTTCATGGCACAGATTCAAGGTGGTGGAAGCAATTTTCAGAGATTTTGGTCCATATTGACACGACAGCATCACACATTTGCTGCAGATTTGTTGGTTGCACATCCATGATGTGAATCTCCTGCTCCACAACTTCCCAAAGGTGTTCAGTCAGATTGAGATCTGTTGACTGTGGAGGCCGTTTGAGTAAAGTGAACTAATTCTCACATTCAAGAAAACAGTTTGAGGTTATTTGAGCTTTGTGACATTGTGTGCTTCTCTGCTGAAAGGAACTATCAGAAGATGGGTATGCTGTGAAGCTTTTTCAGGCCATTCCATATAAACCCCAGAGATGGTTGTGTGGGAAACTCCCATTAGGTTAGCAGTTTCTGAACACTTAGACTCCAGCTCAGCTTGGACCAACAACCATGCCACGGTCAGAGTCACAACCTTTTCTTCCTTATTCTTATGCTCGACTTCAGAATTAACATGTTAAATGCATTGAATGGCTGTGTGATTGGCTCATTAGATATTAAAAAACAGTTGAATGGGTGTACCTAGTCAGTTGCTCGGTGCCTGTATTTCCCCAAATTAACATGAATAATTTATTGTAAAAAAACAAATTAGCCGAAGACAAGATTTGTCTCCAGAAAGTCCTTTAATGGAGCACTTCAGGTCCAATGAACAGACAAAAATATAATTAAATAAAAATGAAAATAACTAATAAGTCCATTACTATGCATATATACGTAGGCAAATGTATAAGACAAAGTTAAAGAAGCATGCATCAGCATTTACTGCTTCAATATGTCTGCATAAAACTTAATGTAGCTTCTAGTGTGGCTGCAGATTTTTGGGGGGTTGTTATGTATCTTCTTACAGCAGTGAAACACCCAAATATACTGAATAACTATAACATTTTGTCTGGCTTTTCCACAGTAACATATTCAGTTTTCAAAGCAACTCATTAAAATCTGCAAAGCAAAAAAAGGTTTAGTACTACTTTTTTTGCTTTGCAGATTTTAATGAGTTGGTTTAGTACTACTTGCTTGCCTATATCGAATAAGGCCATCGCTATATTGAGATGAGAAAAACAAACAAGATTTTCACATATAAAAAATGTTTTATTTTTATTCCCTGAATGATTGCATTAATATGAAAGAGCAGCTATAATGTCAGCTTGAGAATACAATTAGTAAATAAAATATGGATAAACAGGTTTTTATTTCCTCATTTCTGACCTTCAAAGTCCTGATCCTAAGAATTAGCTGGAAGTTAAAAAATTCATAAAAACTTTTAGGGGAATGTAATGTGTGCAGTGTTGGGGAGTAACGGAATACATGTACCGCCATTACGTATTTAAAATACAAAATATGAGTAACTGTATTCCGTTACAGGTACCGTTTAAAAAGGTGGTATTCAGAATACAGTTACTTTGTTGAAATAAATGGATTACACGGTGGTACTTTCCTGCTTCATATTGTCGCGGGTCAGGACTGTTTGGGTTTTGTTTGACAGCTACGGTCTGTAGTTCCAGGCGGCAGCGTTGCGGTTGCCATGGTTACAGGGTGACGCTCTCGCTCTGCGTGTTTCCTGGGTGAGATAGCACTTTTTTGTTGTTGTTGTTGTGCTAAGCTAATAGGCAGAATGCTACAGGCTCTAAAGAATGTAGCCTCATGGGCAGTGTAGTCCGTGTTGCAGGGAGAATGGACTGCCATACTCGTTATGTGTCTGTGAGCGAGGGAGGGAGAAAAAGGAAACGTACGAGCTGTCATCAAGCAAAAACGGGAGCTGGAAGCATGTAAATATAATAATAACCACTGCAACCAAGAAGAGTGCCCGACGAGCCCAGTTGTAAGTACGCTATTAAGACTCGACTGTACACTGTGTTCGTGTTTTCCTCCTAAACAATAAGTTCCGTTGGAGCAACCTTTCAACACCTCTCTCTGTCTCTCGCAGCAGAGTTGACCCAGACAACAAAGTAAAGCTATTTTTCGGCTACAGTTCAGAGCCGCGGACCTTCAGTAATAGTGATAAATCACACAGAAATAGTACATTCATGTAGTTGTAAAATGCATGATAATATGTTAAGTAATCCAAAGTATTCAATATACGTTACTCTCATTGAGTAACGTAACGGAATACGTTACAGAATACATTTTAGGGCATGTATTCTGTATTCTGTAATGGAATACATTTTAAAAGTAACCTTCCCAACACTGAATGTGTGAGAGTCACTGACTGCAAATCAAATAACTTCTGGCAGATTAGGAGAAAAGTTGATTGATGTGCTCAGCCTTGTCACCTAAACCAAGTTTGTAATAAAAATGTGTAAAAAAAAAAAGAAAAAAAGAAAAAAGTAATCAAGTAAAGTCAAAGTCAAAGACGTATTAATAACTTCTGTCAGCTTTCCAGATTGAAAAACTAGAGTTTGGTCATTATGCTCCCGAGGATGGGGCAAACAAACTTCATTCCTATTGACATTTGATAAAGGCACGTCACATTGATGGATATTAGCTGTCTCGGTCATCTGAATGTAAAGCAGGAGCACTTTGGCGTCTCTAGACAGCCATCCGTTGTTACTGACGGCCTTGTCCCACACAAACTGATGTGATGTGACAGTGTTAGAAGCGCAGTGGCAGTTTAATGTGACGAAGCCAGCTGGCTTCACAATCAATAAACTCACGGTGCTAACTCTAATAGTCTACACCTGATCCATGAAAAAACCCAACAACAGACAAGCTATTTTTGTTTTCTACCATGCACTCAATTTCTTTGGAGGATGTGAAATAAGCAAATATAACACAAGCAATATAAACAGGTTCAAGTTTGAGTGATAAACAAAACCAATGTAAAAAAAAAGTCAAAGGACGTTTGTCATTTGCCACTTTCTTGCAGTCACAGTAAATCTTTGAATTTCTATTGTGCATATGAACAGATATTAAGGTATTAGTTTTTCTAAAAGGTGTACATATTGTCCAAGAATTGAGACACACAGAGAGGGAGACCAGTAGGTATTCTAGTCTAGAGTATTAAAACATGCATGTGTACATATGTACAGAAACACCAAAAGCGTGTGTGATGTCAGGCTGATGAGGCTGATGTGGTCACAGGTGCTCTCCTATTTCTTTTGGAGTTTTGCGTTTCTGCTTTTCTCCCTAGCCGCCAGCGATCGCCTCTTCCTGCTGGACAAGGCTCCCACAGGTCGGATCTTCATCTCAGAGAAGTCGAGGGATGTCAGGTGGCCCTTCCACGGTTCCCAGTTCACCCCCTGACAGCAAAAACAGCAGATTGAGAGAGAAGCTGATTGGGGCAAAGTAGGGAAGAGGAGAAATGCCGTATGTTTAGACAGGAGAGTCGTAATGAAAGGGGGAGACAGCGAGCGGAGAGATCGAGTCGCGAAAGAGGCAAGTGGCATGACAGGCAGGCGGAATGACATACAGTAATAAATATCTACCGCTGCTTCATTTCATGTGAGTACAAACTTGTTTTGACTGTTATTGCATTTTGCCGACAAACATTGCAGGAGACATCTGCAACGGCAATATTATGGATGAAATCTCGACAAGAGCAGAGAAATCCCCTGGCATTTCCTTCGGTATCAGTCTTCCTTAGACATAATAACTGTTGTTGTTACCCGAGCAGCCTGGTAAAAACACTTATGGTTTATAGCTGGTGTGAGAAATGTGTTTTCTTATCACTTCTGATGGATGTTGGCCATTTCTGCTTCACCTCAACAATCCAAAACAAAACAAGTAGAAGTGGGCTGGGGTGAAGTTGTCTTTGATTGCTGACCAGGGAGCAGCCTCCCAGAAAGCTTTTTTTTAGCTTCTTTTTGTTCTTGTTGTTTCCCTATAAGATGCTTAGTAAAGATCCTAAATAACAGGGATGTGTTTTTCCTTCACAGCAGTTAGTTGCGGTACTTGTGTGTTGTTTTAAATCCTAACAGAGAATGTTGTAATATATACTGTGAAAAATGGTTAGAAAGGCAACTAAAAATGCATCTGATCTTCAAAATGGAAATGGAAAATGGATTGCATTCGAAGAGCTCTTTTCCAATAGTTTCGGCTGCTCAAAGTACTTTTATACCACAAGCTGCATTCACCTATTCGCACAGTGCCCACTAATAGAGATTTATGGATAACCTGCTCTGCATCGCGGGTCACAGCTGGACAGTAAATATTGAATTACATATTTTCAGACTGAAGAGGAGTGATAAATAAAAAGAGTAAAAAAGATTTTTGAAATCCAAAAGTTTTCTTCAGTATAGTAAAACACCTAAACTGTTTAGGAGGCAAGCTTTCAGTAATGTTTGCTATAAACATAAAAATGTTATGGTAGAGATGGACTGATGGGACTTGTCCAGAAAACCCATGTTGTTAACTGGTCACAGTCTTCGGGTAATTACAGGGTTAATACAAGTCTATTATGATGTAATATAGTCAGCTACCAACTGGTGAAGCGGTATGGTATAACGATCATACAGTAAAAGTGTGACTTAATGCAGAGCTTAGATTTTATGTTGCCCATCTGGACAAATGGAGCACAAAAGATAAAGGTGCTAGATTTTGTACAGCAGATGAGCAGTATCTTCAAGTCATGACATGACAAGTCATTAAGAAATATGAGTCCAACAAAGAACATATGCAGGCCCTGAGAGATGAATCTGGCCCAAACATCAACATTACTGAAACGGTGTTGGATCATCTTGACATAGAATGGAACAAAAGGAAGAAACATCCAGAGAAGAGCGTTAAATGATCTTCAAAAACACCAGGAAAACTATTTCTGAAGGCTACTTAAAGAAATGATAAAAACGATTTCTTGAGTAAAGGTGTTCAAATCAAATATTGATTTTCAAGCTCATTAGAAATGCACTAGCTGTTTCTGCATGTATGAATGTTTGCACATTTCAATAAATCACTGCACATATTTCCCATTTTCATTAAAAAAATATAAAGAAATGAGTCTCAAGACATTTGCACAATACTGTTGATTTAAATATGCGTGTGTGTGTGTCTTTGTGTATGCTATCCAGAAAACTAGAAAATCAACACTGAATTCAATAAACCAGACTTTACTGCTGCTGAGGGGCTACAGTCTCATTCACTTACCATGCTGTGCCTGGTTTCACCCCATTTGCCGTTAAGGTTGGCCAGGTGGCAGTTTTTGTACCACCAGGCGCCACGGTGACTCAGAGCACAGTTGGTCAGGGCAATGTCATTATCTGAATCAATGGTAGTCCAGGGGAGGCCTTGGTGGTAGGTCATGGCATCACCTGGGGATCATCGAGAAAATTAGGATTGCACCGTTATTACCGTAAGATGGAAGAAATTGAATATAATGCCAAACACAGGGTGAGTCAGTTCTGCAGCACATTTTGTTTCAGCACACTGAGTTATATGTAGACACAGCATAGCTCTCGCTGTGTGTGTCTGTGTCTGTCTGGCTTCAAAGCCCACTTAAGCCTTGCTTTCACCCCTATATAGATACTGTCTATAAGTGACTGAATGTAAGTTTCTGAAACAAATATCCCACCTACTGTTGGGTACATTTCTTTCTCAGCATCCTACAGCATGACCGGTGGGGTGCCTCCCGCTTGAAACCCTTCTATTTTCGACCCTGTCTGTTTCATTGCTATTTTCGCCATCCCCTTTTGGCTATAACTCATTCCATTTAAGTGCCACAGAGAATATAATTCTTGAAAGCTGTTTGATTTGTCTGCACAGCGTCAGCCTTTTATGTTGCCTATAGTTAAGGAGGAAGACTCACCTGCTGTCCCACTGTATTTGCCAATGGTGAGCTTGAACTTCTGCTTGACTGGTGCAATCTTAAAGTTGTCGTATACAGCATACGCTCTCTCTGAGCCCACACCCAAATCAAACCTCAGCTCATACTGAGTAGGAGTGTTGGTAAGCTCGTATATTTTATCGAGACCTGAGGGAAAACACAAGCAGAGAATATCAAGAACACACTAGACATTCCTCTAATGCTCAAATGTGCATGTTTATGCCTGCCTGCAGAAAAGCCCTCTTTCCCAAAACACTGAAGTGCTCACCAATCCAGAACTCCTCGGTTAAGTTGCCAAAACCTGCAATGTACTGCCTCCAGCGTTTCATAAAGTCCAGCTTGCCAATGTTACGGCGCTGAAGCACCTAAAAGTGGAAAGCACTGATAAGTGTTACACAAACATTTCAAATGGTTTGTTCTAACTATTTAATGCTATCATTAGGGAGTTGAGCCCAATCGATATTGGATTTCCAGATTTGATGCAGAAAATACGTTTTGGAGTCTAATAAATTTTTATACACATAACCAGCATTGGGTCAGTTTGTTCACCACTGTTTCTTTGTTATTCAAAGAGAGACTAATACTGGCTGACAGCATTGACCTGCCAATAAACTGATCAGCCTTTATTAGTGATTAGTGATTGATTTAGCGTTGCAGCTTCACACAGGCATGGAGCTAAAAATCTAAACGGAATCAGGTGAGACCAAGAGTTATTTTAGTCCCATGGCTCATTCAGACTCCAAAAGAAATGAATCCACTTCCCATAATACAACCCAGAAGCAAATAAGTGACACGCACATGCCAGTGTTCATGTAGTCACTCTCATTGTTAGACAAAAGTTCCACACTGTGAGCTTCTTTATTGACATCATATCAAAAATTCCTACCAGCCAGCCGCCTCCATCAGTGTCCATGTCGCAGTAAGCTTCTATAGGTTTGGAGCGGTCATTGTTAATATAGACTGTATAGACACCATTCCTGTTATTGCCGTTCTTCATGATCTGAACACAGTCCATGGGGAATGGGTGCAGGAGACCAACTGGTGACGGGGATGTGGTGGGAAGATTATTAGAGGTTTTTTTTCATACCGATGATTTGTAACAGAGTACGAGATGTTAAGTGACGTGGCACAAACCTGTTTTGAAGATGGTTTCTACCACCTTGCTCCTCTTGTTGCCCCTGTAGGCAATAATAGTGACAATGTACCTCTTCCCCATCTCAAGACTTGATGCAGCAAAGCTGCTCTCACCGGCTACAAGCTGCTTTTCAACAGTCTGATGAAAACATATAACAGAACACTGAATATAATAGCATTACATTATGGATTTAACATTTCGGACTAAACAGAAAAGTAAATTGTGTTAGGTTTAATTACTTAGATCTCAATTTTAAAAAGACAGCAAACAGCAACAAAAGAAGCTGATTACTACCAGGTTTGCTTTGTTTATTGCCACAAGAGGTCAGTGTTCTACAGAGATTAAGATTAACGTGCACCTTTAGCCCCAGTCAATTTCCCAAATGTCATTTAAATGACTGAGACTAGAACATGTTGCGCAGAGATTCTGCTTATAACCAGTACAGAATAAGAGGAATTATCCTTCATCCTTCACCTTCAGGTCTTGTTTTTTTGCTGCTAAAGTTACACAAGAAGTGAAAACAACATAATATCTGAGAAATTGCGCCTTTGAATATTATAAGTGTGAATACTGTGCTCTATGGTGCAAACACATCGGTGCTAATCATTATGGCGACCTACCTCCATGTTTCCCTCTTCATCCCTGTAGGTGAGGATGTAACCCTCAATGTCAGCCAGAGGAGGAGTCCAAGTTAAAGAAGCAGAGTCCAGCGTCACATCTACAGCCCTCAGATCCTTGGGAGAATCAATGTCTGGTGGGTATGAGTGCAAATCAAAGTGGATTACAGCTCAGCGACAGTCATTTAGTCATTAATGCATTTGATAATATCATGTATTCATCTGGTAAATAAACGTGTGCTCCATTTACAAACCTTTAGCCCAAAAATTCAAACTGTGAAGAACAAATTAATGATTTCTATAAACAATAGGTGCTTTTACATGGTTTTTACTGATAATGTTAGTCCTTCATCTGTCTATTATTTTCCTCTGTGAACCTAAAATGTAGAGCTTTTGATTCAGGCCGATTAAATTGGCAATTTAGATTTTCAGACTTTCTCCACATGAAACACAGCACAAGATATGACAACCGTCTACCTGCACAGTTACCATTTGCCTGTGCAGATAAGCTAGTACTTATGCTTTCTTATTTAAATGCTTTGGGAGTTTGACCTGAAGCAGAAGCTGAGGTAATTTGTCTGACACCGAGATGCCTGTTAGAGCAGTTGGAGCTTTAACCTCCCATGGCTCAAGAAATTAGGGGAAGTCTATGCCACCATAAGGTGCAAAATCATCCCAAACCATTTTCTGTTTGTATTAAAAAATTACTTGTAAATAAAAGGGCAAAACAGCGTGAAGAATGACATTTTGAGCAGCACCTTGGGTATCATAAGGAGAATGAAACGCTCCTGACAAATCTGTGAAACAGTTTGGTTCGAGACAGCTTTAAATGACATAATAATGGTGCTTTTTACTAGGTCCAATAAAGTCACAAATGTAATAACATGTTCCTTTATGTGTCCCAGATGATATCGTTTGACACAGTAACGCTCCTGTTTGAACACAGCACCACACTGGCCTTCTGCCCACTGACGAGTTACGATGAGAAAAGTTTATCATCCAAAACTCGGTCATTTGCTGCCTAATTGAAAAAGACCCAGCTTTCACTTAGTGCTCCCAGATGATTTTACAGATCATCTGTGAATCACAAAGATGCCCCTGTTGTAACACGATCACCACGTGCTGCTGCTTTTTACTTCAAACTAACCCCTGAGGCACGCCATGTGACCTGACCTCCCAGGCCTCTGGGAATCATATTCCAGTCAGAGAGGTGGTCTTCGGTACTTTAGAGGTTCCAAACAAACAAATATTGACTCTGTAATTGCATGTTAGATCTTTGATCCCTCTCAATACCAAGCTATGCCAAGAAGTACAACTTATTCCAATGTTGTTTGTCATCAGAAAGAAATGTAAAAAGATTTCTAGTCAACTCCACAGCAGTCAAGTCGGTGCAAACTGGTGGTCTCTTCATCAGAAACTCACTGAGTTTGAATCATCTGCAGCTGCTCAGAGAACGTGATGCCTTTTTGTCTTTTTTTCCAACCAATATACCCCCAAAACTAGGGCATATGTACTTTAGTAATAATTTACTGGTCTCAGGTTCGGATATTTTTATTACCAGTATAAAAGCAATAACATGTTTGAGCTTTTGAAAACACCTGGGACTGATTACTAAAAGAAAGTACTGATGGACCCTGTGCAGCTTTTCATGTCTAGTAAGAAAGAATACTAAATAAATTGCTTTGGATGAACTACAATTTAATGGTGTCTTCCTCTGCCTCTGTAGGAAATTGTAAGAAATTCTGACTGGTAGTTTTTGTGCAATACTTCTGACACATAACAAAAGGACACTCAAATGTTGCTGTTCATTATCAAGGAAATAATCTTGAGCTGCACCATTGTTTATTCTTTTGGGCATTTTCCATCTTGCCATGAAGTGTCATAAAATTTAGTTGCGTAGATTTTTGGGGGGCTTTCTCATCCTAACAGCGAGTCAGACCCACAAACAGGTAAACACTATTTAAAAGTAATGGGTATTTTCAGCATTTACAGCCAGTTAAAGCTCAGAGTTGGCTCATGTAAACATTCAATTAAGGACTACTTTAATAGGAGAAACTGGTTTTGCAACATCCTGCTCCTCTGCCCAAATGCATCAATGTATTTAACAGTAGAACCCAAGCCTGCAACAAATTTAAGAGAAGAAAAATGACCTTTTTCAATGTTTCATAAGAAAGAAGAGTTTCAATATCGCCAAAAGGGGGGAAAAAATCCACTTGTTCATATTGTATTGACCTGTCTGTGCTTTTGTTGAAATCTTCCTGGTTGCTTTGTCCCCCTTGATGGCCCAGATGTAGACAGTGTAGAGAACTCCAGGCCTCAGGCTAGTCAGCATGTAAGAGGTCCTGTCAGACCCAACAGGGATTTCCTCACTAGAGCCCTCAGAAGAGGTGTAGGTAAGGATGTAGCCATCAATTTCTGCCTGGGCTGGATCCCATGACACAGTGAAGCTGGATTCTGTTTCATCTCGGGCTAAGAGGTTAGCAGGAGCATCCAGTTCTAAAGGAAGATGTTAGTAGAAGAGGTTTACTGCACTACTCATGCACATTTCAAGAACTGCTTGTGCAAACTACAAGATGTGTTGTTTCATCTTTCACTACATCAGGGGGATGAAACAACTTTTTCTATTTTTTACTAATTTTCTATAAGCATTAGTATCATGATTGTGAGTACGTGATGAATACTGATGTAATACTGATGCTTTTTAAGTTCACTTTGTCCATTTAGAAACCTGGTGGTTTGCGTCATATTTCACAGGCCCAAAGTGGTTTAAAGGAAATGACTAGTCAGGACTTCAGTTAGAAACTATTCAGCTCCTAAGTGGTCTCTTTAACTGTGTTTTCATCACATCTAAAATTATATCTACTGATTCCTGCCTTAATGTGGTCTGATGATCCACTTAAGATTTTCTCTCGCCAAACAGGTGAATAGGAACATCCAGTTCTGTACAAAAACATGATTAAGAGCATAGAGAACAGAATAAAGACAGATTTGGAGGCTCTAAAAATCTAGCACCAGGCGAATTACTTGATTTTTGTGAAGAGGATTAAAAATTTAACTGCCTGTTTGATTGTCAGAAAGGAGAGTACTTATTACTTGAATATGGTATTTATATTTGATGATGCACGGAGAATTTTTGGTCAAATATTCCTCTGATATTGCCGAAAATGTCTTGTTTTTCTGTCAAGAAACATTTCAGTTTCAGCTGTTTTTTTCTATGTTATAGGTCCAAGGTGCTGTAGTTTGAAGAAGAAAAGTACTTGTGATCATCACAGTTCAAAAACTGCTGACATACATTATGTCATGGCTGAAAATGGCTTTAAGAGAACTCTTCAATCCATGCTTCCCTTGCAATCAAAGACGCTGAGAAGCAACTGAAATTAACATACTGTTGAATAAAAGATGTTGAGATGAAGTTCTCCAATATGCTGGCTAACCTGAATGGATCTGAGTCTGCATGAATCAAGTCCTTCGACTGGAAAGGAACTATAAAAGGAGCAACCGCTCCAAATAGTGAGCATAATAGTCAATGGGAAAGAGCAGGCCAGACTGCCTCCCTGCACTGCAGGCATGACTGACTCAGAGGAAATCGCTGGGTTGTTCCAGTACATGCTGTGAGCTGGCACATGACTGCTCAGGAAGAGCTGAGGTAAGTTATTGGGGAAAAAGATGTCTGGGCTGCTTTCCCCCTTATTGACCCAAAGAAGAATTTGGCAAGTAGATGGATGAACTGATGAATGGATACATTGGAAAATTGCTTTAAACAAACAAGCTGATTCTGATTGGTCTACCATCTGAGAGACATTTTTTTAAGGTTTACAAGGAGGTTGACTTGCTGTCTTGTCAGAAAAGCTGTAATTATGGGGCATCTGAAGCTCTAGGGTATTAAACATGAATTTACTAGTCAGACAATTTGTTTTAACAAAACTGGCATCTGACACCTGTCTCAGCTTGTGTTGAGATCTTCCTGCTGGCTTTGTCTCCCTTGACAGCCCAGATGTAAAAAGTGTAGAGGAGCCCAGGCCTCAAACCAGTCAACAAATAATCAGACTCATCGGCCCCCACTGGGATTTCCCCACTAGAGCCGTCTTCAGAGGACGTGTAGGTTAGCATGTAGCCATCAATTTCTGCCTGGACGGGATCCCATGAAACACTGAAACTGGATTCTGTTTCATCTTCTGCTAAGAGGTTAGCAGGCGCGTCCAGTTCTAGGGGAAGATATTAATACACAAACTCTAATGATGAATATTACAGTCATCTGGAATATTATGGGTGACAAATTAAATTAATCTAAAACAAGTGAAGGAATATCATAAATCCAGTTATTTGGTTGATAAACCTTGTGAAAACTGTGTGTCAATGTGACGGTAGACCAGTGCTGACAATTTAGAATTAATACTTTTGGAGGAATTGGGAAGGGTTAGCAATTTACTCAATCATGTTCAAACAACCATGTTAAAGTCAGTAATGGTGTGACCAACTCGATTCTTCAACACAGTTGAACTCTTTTGGACAAACTATCTTGTCATTTCTTTAAGTAGTCTTCAGCATTAGTTCTCCAGGTTTCTTGAAGGACATTCGACAGAAGATCCAATGTGTTTTAAACACAGCATTAGACACTAACTGATGTACCTCTCTCCTGAGGTTTTGATGATGATTTTACTAAAAAAAGTTCTGTGGCACTGATTTGCAGTCTGATTCCTCTGTGATTTAACATTCCTCAGTCTTTTCTCCCTGTTTCCCTTCCTTAAGAATCACTTCTTGACAGCCACCTTTCCACTGAGACCATTTCTGACGAGGCTTCAGTGAACAATAGATGAATCTGAAGGAGAAATGCAAACATGTTCCACTTTGCTGACCAAAACTAAAGGGCCAGACACATCTCTCAGATCCTGTGGCAGGACTTTGCTGGTGTGTTTCCTATTTCTTATGGACAGGACTTTCAGGTACTGTTCATCTGCTGTAGATAGCCTACCGCTTCTTTTTCTCCTTAAATATTTTTGAGGACACACTACACATTATCCTGATATATGCCAAGATTTTGGCCAACAGGTAGTTCGAAAATAATATTTTATGCCTGTCAAACTGTGTTATCTTTGGCATTTTTCATAGATTCAAACAAGAAATGGGAACGAATTATATGTCTCTGCAACAGGCTGGTGGTAATAAAGAGCCTGAAAATACAATTTAAAATCAGTTCTTTGCAAAGTTGTGTGTCATGTGTAGACACCAATAAAGCCAGGGGAACTATTGCTCAATAACTCTTTAGAAAATTACAAGAAAGTCTGCCTCACTCGGAGCAAAATTTTAAAAAAATGAGGGATGACTCAAGACAATATTGTATCTTTATACGTAACATAAAACATATTATCATGTAAAAGGCAAGGAAATGGGTTTTGTTTAACTTTGATATTAACCATTTAATGCTGTGGTTTGAAAAGAAAGTTAAATTTCTGAGACCTGTCTCAGCTTGTGTCGAGATCTTCCTGCTGGCTTTACTCCCTTTGACAGCCCAGATGTAGACAGTGTAGAGGACCCCAGGCCTCAGGCCAGTCAGCGTGTATGAAGTACTGTCAGACCCAATTACAATTTCTTCACTTGAGCCCTCAGAAGAGCTATATGTTAGCATGTAGCCATCAATTTCTGCCTGAGGGGGATCCCAGTGCACCCTGAAGCTGAACTCTGTCTCATCTTGGGCGAAGACGTTAGTAGGAGCATCCAGGTCTGCACAGGGAGTTGTAGTTAGTAGACACTGGTAAAAACACGTAATTACAGCTGTTGCAAACAGAAAAACTAAAAAAATCAGCAGTGCGGAGCTTCACCTGTATCTAGAAGCAGAAGACACTGGAATAGATGTCAAACTTGGATTATACTCTGTGGTGAGCTTCAGCAGCTCTCTAGCCTTAAACAACAGCCCCTCTTATATAAAGCTGTTGTTTTTCATATATATATATGAAATATATATATATGAAATATAAACATATATAAGAAAAATCTTTTCAATGGTATCCAAAAATACCACATTCAACTATTTCGACACATTTTTTGTTGAATCCAAGTTTGACGGCATGACACACTGATATGTAAGCAGTGGTACTAGGAGCTACTTGTAAGCAAAGAACATGCAAATTCTACATAGCATACATTTTACTAAGAGCAGGAAAACATTGTTAAGAACTGTTAAGAAACTAAAGTCATACTATGCTGTAAAGGAAAACTAATTCTATTACTAGCTCAGTCTGTTTCACCAGCTTGTGCCGTCACAGTCATTGAGATCCTGATGCGTAAGGATATTTTTTAAAGCACTCATACTTCTTGTTCTGCTGACTTTCTTCCAAAAATATCAATACCAGCAGACAGCAACAGCTGCTAATCTGCACAACAGCCAGATTAAGAGACATGAGAAGTGTCTTGCTCTGTTGACCAAGCAAAATGCTTCTGCTCAAACTTCTTATGAACATTCAGCCCGAGGCTAAACTGGGCTGCTTTTAAATGAGGTGTACCACCTAATTATGTTAAACAGCGTTTTTCACACAGAGTTCAAGTTCCCCTCTTGGCAGATGGATAAGAGGGGCTGGTGTGCTAAGTGTGGAATGTCTATGTTAATGCTTTTCACACATTGTCAACCTAGCATGCACAAGATCAAGAGGTAGTAATTGACCAATTATCTGTATGTTTTTTAAGGTCGTACATAAAGGAGCTTAAGTAAAAGAGACCCTAAAATCAACCTTACTTCAGTACACAGACTGCTCCAAGTTCAAAGGAAGCAAAGAACAGTTGCGCTTTTGATCACTTTTCAGACAATCAAAGGCTATTGTGCAATCGGTAAAAAAAGAGACAGAAGATAAAAGCACTTGTGTACACTTTCAGCACCATTATTAAAAAAAAGAGGGGATAAGAGTTTCTTTTTTCTGCCTTACCTTTGTAGATATTCCTAGCTGACCTCCAAAATACGATTCCTCTGTGGGAGTCTTCAATGACTGACAGCCAAATAATCAAATCAGTCTCTACTGTAATGTTTCCCCTTTCAGCACTTACTTGTTTCAGCTTCTGTTGAACTCTTTCCGCTGACTTTGTCTCCCTTATAGGCCCAGATATAGACAGTATGGAGAACTCCTGGCCTCAAGCCTATCAGCCTGTATGAGGTACTGTCACGTGCTACAGAGATGTCTGAACTGGATCCCTCAGCAGAAGTGTAACTCAGCATGTATCCCTCTATATGAGCCTGGGCTTGATCCCAGGAGACTGTTGCAGTGTCCTCTGTTACTTCGGTAGTGACGAGATTTGTTGGAGCATCAATATCTGAAGACGTAAAAAAACAAAGAAAAAAAAGCATCAAAAAGAGCTGAAAAAGTCAAACAACCCATTAGAAATATGTTCATATATGCATCCACATACATCCCACACGTGGATACTAAATGTATAAAACAAAATTCTACATAAAGAATATAGAAAAAGAAAATAAACATTGAAGGAACAGAAGCAGAGGGGACTGTAGAGAAACTGTGCACATGTTCTGAACCAGAATACTAAATACGGCTGCTGAACTCACTTAAAGGTAAAGCAGTGAAGTGGTATTTTTATTAAATGTAAACACTAGCTAAATGCCAGATTTAAATGTGTGTTGTTGAGAGTTTCTTGACATCATTGGCACAGTTTGCTTCCTCGGTATATTGAGATAGTCTGTTCCAGATTTTGGGGGCATAAACACCAAAAGCTGCATCCCCAATTTCTCTCTGTGAGGAATACTGTATATCTAAGAGTTTGGCAGCAGAGGATGTTTGAGTGTGAGCCGGGATATAAAGTGACAGACTTTCAGAAATATAAGATGGTCCAGATGGTCCAATGCCATTTAAGTAAGAGTATTTTTAAAGCAGTTCTGCAAGATACTGGAAGCTAATGTAGCTCTGCTAAAACTGGAGCGATGTGCTCTCTGTTATTCTCTCGTTTTACTTAATAACCTTGCAGCAGAGTATTGGATAAGCTGCAGTCTACTGATAATCTTTTTAGGAAGTCCAACGAAATGAGAATTGCAGTAATCCAGTCTACTAAAAATGAAAAAAAAAAATCAGAGTCGTGGCGAGCCAGGAGAGTCATATTTTGGCAATATTCCTAAGATGAAGGAAAGCTGCCTTGATGATAAAGTTAATGCAGGGTTTAAAGCTCAAATCAGAATGTAAAACAATGCTATGACCTTTTACTTGAAATCTTACTGTGTCACCTGTTGTTGCTAACTTATAAATAAACAACTTGGTTTTCGAGCCAATTAAAAGATTTTCCATTTTGTCTTTGTTAAGTTAAAAAAGAAAAAAACTGCTGTCATCCATCTATTAATGTCAGTTGCTAGAGATTTCAGAACATCACTGACATTGAGCTCTACAGAAACATATAGCTGTAGACTATGGCAATCAATATTATACTGTGAGATAAGGTTGAATAATGAAAGAAAAACAAGCTTATACAATAAGAAAATTAGAATACCTGGACAACATTAGCCAGGGTCTATTGGCAAACTTTACAAGACTAAACAACATAACCCTGAAGTTGCTACTTAAACAAATTAATTATCTACAGTTCTGTAGATAAAAAAATCCTCATAAATAAATGACCTGGGTTTTCTGTCAGTGCCTTTTATAATAGCCAATAATTTCTTAGTTATTGGTAATTATTAGTGCATTTTATGTATATTATGGTTTTATATTTTTACAAATATTTTCAATTTTTTATTAAGGGTTATTGTGGTGTACTTTATGTGTATGAATGCTGGACAGACTTTTCAAAACTGAAAGCATCACAAATGTGTAAGATATAGTCACAGTAACTCCACTGATGAGGTGATGAGGGCTGTTGCTAACAGTCAAATAAACATCAGTTGATGAGAAAGATCCAAGGTTTTGAGATCTCTGTGGTTAACAGACAGTACAGTACTTAACACTTGTTAAACCGAACATTCAAATTGAAGGGTTATACAGAGAGGACTTTAAGAAGTTAACATCTAACTTCAGCAGACACCATTATTCTTTTTTCTTAGAAACATGTAAGTAGTCTATAATTACCCACTTAGCCACCAGTTGCTCATGGATTTGATAGACAGTCTTCTTGCCCATTAGTTCACTTTAGCTGATTTAACACCACATTGCAGCCCTGCATTTTTCTACACATTCCTTGAAGCAAGGACACTATGACCGACAATGTGTTGTGCTTTTCTTGATGTGTGCACAGAAAGTGAAAAAAGAGTGGGGGACACAATAAAATAGAATAATAAAAACAATAAAAACTGAAGACAGCTTCAGAGACATTCAAATTGCTGACTTTCTTACCTCAACACAGCTGGCAAAATTGAGGTGAAGTTCAAATTGTTGGTTTTGGAAACAAAACTAACAAATTGTGACACAGGAAATGTGTTCGGCCAGGCATTTTCTGACCATTTCACAAGCGCTTCTAAAAGGTTTCACCGACTCCTGAAAAACAGCCCGTTCAAATATTCTGCAACAGTTTTTGTCGAGAATAGAGCACTTTGAAGAAATCTCACTGATGGCTGTCTCGCCTTTTTAGTCAGCAGGTCAGGCTGTAACATGGCACATTCGTGATACACATTTTTATCCAACAGAAATGTACATAAGCCTGTTACTGTTTTATTAATGGATGCTGAAGATAAAAAAAATGAACAAAAGGGGAATTTGTAACATCAAAGCAACCGAGGTTACTGATCTGTTCATTGCACTGCAAAGCATGAGCTGTAGAGGAAAGACAAGCAGACCAGAACACCGAGCTTCTGTTTCGGTGGCCTCGAGGAAATATGAAGGATGCATACAAGACTCTGGTGAAGCTGTGAGTTTTGTCTGGATGGGCTCTGGGGTCGGCCAAGGTACTCATTGTGAAAGTGTAGAGGGAGAGCAACAAAGAAAGTAAGACTGAAAATAAAGTCACAGAGGCATAGTAGGGGAGACACAAAGGAAGTGAAGGAAAATGTAAAAGTAATCATCATTTAGGATTATTCCTCTGTGGCAGCAGCTGAGTCGAGGCCGTTCTTGTGTCAGTGTGCAGTGTGCATCGTGAAAACTGATTGATGATGCATCCAAGAGAAGAAAGGAAGTGTGCAACTGTCTAACTCTATATCCCCTCTTTGTCTCTCCTCTCCCTCTGTCACTTCCCTGTCCTTGTGGCTGCACTGCCTGACAGCCTGTCATGAGCTAAACCACAGAAAGAATTTATAATAGCTCCTTTTTATTAGAGCTGTGTGTTTCCTCCAAGGCCTAGAAATGAGAGGTCATTCACTTTTCTAAGTACCTTAGCTGAAAAACACTAAACAAGCTTAGTGTTGAACATTTAAGAACATTTTGCAATTAATGACTAATAATGTCAGTTCTGCACCAGAACTGCATGACCTAAAAACAGGAAGTGGCAGTATGTACCACCAGGCAGATGTCATTGCATTCTGGAAATTGGCAGTAACTGTGAGGTGTGACAACATATAAAGCATGTTAGTGCAAAAATGTTTTTTGTTTTGAATTGATCTAAAACACTTGAAAGAACTTATCAGTTTGAATATCTTCATTCTTTTCATCATTCATTATTTGTTATGTGACCTTTATAAAGCCCCTTTAGGGCAAGGTGGGCAGTGCTTTTCCAATAAAATCAGAAAATCACTATAAAAAATGAACTTAGTCTCTCTCCTTTCATCTTAAATAGCATTTTGCCATAAAACTTGTCTTACTGCCTTTAAATTACTGCCATCTTGTGTCCACAGTTGGCTATTGTCTCTGGAACCAGGATTTACTTCGCTTGCCTCTGATTCCAATTAAATCTATAGGCCAGCAGAGTTTTTCAGCTGCTTCCACATGCACATTGTGGATAAACCTCTGGTTTTTAGACTGGAAATTGATTTGGATACCGGCGCGCTAGACAATCTGCCCTGGCTCTACTTTCAGATCAGTTATCATGTACATTTTATTAGATTGCACTGTGAAAGAAGCTTTTAATATCTCCTTCAGGACTTTGAATCAGAACTTGATGATGGAGAGGGGAACTCAAGTCACCTCTAATTTAATTTAAAAAAAAACTATTTTAATTAAACCAGAGAAATACCAAATGTACAAACTGTGCTTTGTAATATATATCTGATTCTCACAGGAGAGCGACCACATGATTTAACTGAATGTGATGCACGACTGTAGAATAAACAGAATATAGTATTTAAAATTAATAGAACATTAGTAGAAATTTGACAGCAGAAATACCAATACTATACAACACTGAATGGGGAAAATCGTTGCAGAATGAGTCATTTTTGCAAACAATTGTATGTACAGTTTGCCAGTAATGCACAGTTTATGTGTAGTGAGGTCTGTTTATAGTGTTTTATTGCTCCTATTATTACTACAATTCTAATCAATTCCTGCAGAATTCATCATGGTGAGCTAATGCAAAATATTCTGATGATTACTATAAAAGTCAGACCTTTTCACAATTCTTCAGCCAGGAATGAGTGCAGAAAGGTTGCAGATGTCTATGCCTATTTAAGTACAGCATATAAAAAAGAACAAATAAAAATACAGAATCATACACTGGTACGCTGATTAAATGTGTTCATTATCTCTATTCTCTTGTGTTAAAGTTACTGCCCACCACTGGATTTTCTTTTTTCTTTTTTCTAATGTTCTTTATTCCCCTCTGAACAAATAAGTCCAATCCCTCAGTGGTCTGACATTTTCTATAAGTTATTTGATACGTTTTCTTATGTGCTCCAAGCCTGCATTTGCTCTGTATGATGGATCCAGTTACTCCAGACGTTCTACCCCACTAGCTGTGCAGCGTCAGTGACTACATGGCTACACAACACAAGCTGCGACTACGGCCATTTGGAGGACAGCTTATCCATTATGGGTGACGTGTTCCGCAGACACTGACCACAAGGCACTCAGTAGTAGGCCGTCTTTCATCATTTAGAGCCTTACAGATTCACAGCCTCACTGTACAGTGAAAGCCATACAATATGGCTACATATGGAGCCAACAGAGCTCCATTCATTCAGAGACTACAATATGTCAGGCTTGATCTATGCCCTAGTTGAGTTTATTAGCATGTTTGCCCAACGACTTGTATGTGCTCTAAGTAGCTCATAATTCTTAATGACAGAACTGACTTATCCACATACCTGTATTTTGTCCTTACATATAATATGAATTGTGTGAAACTCCCTTTTTTACGTTATGAACTATCCTTTCATAATTTATTCACTCCACGTGGCAGCCGTAAGTACGTTTTAACAAATACACAAAGAGAACAATTTTTCTTTCTTCTGAATGACAGGTTAAAGGTAAACACCATTGTAACTGTAAAATAATCCAAATATGTTCCAATAAGAAAATACAATACACTGTTAACATGGACATATTTCAGGGAAAAGTTACAAATTGTGATCTTAGTTCAGCCCTCAGATTATACACAACAGCCTAACTTCTGGCTCTGACCACTCATGGAAGCATGATTGTTAAACGTGGAATAAAAGCAATCAACCTGTGTTACTGTCTGTGTTAATCTGTGGCAGAAATAGAGCATTTTCTGTGTTATAAGGGACAATTCTTGTAGCAAAATTATATAGTAGGTTTGAGAAAATTTGCCCAAATTTCAAAGGACAATGGCTAAAAGATCCTGATTTTTCTTTTGTTCAGGTTTAAACAATTTTGGAAGATACCTGTGCAACGCATAAACTAAAATTAATTTAAAAATTAATTAATTAAAATTAATAAATTACAATTATTATGAATATTAGAAAATGTAAAAAAAAAAAAAACCACACTTTTGAGCATAACAGGCTCAAACATCAATGCTAGTAATGCAATAACCTACACCAAGATTAAGAAGATACCTACAAACAACATTATCTTTTTCTGTCTGTGAAGGTTCTCAGTCATCCAGGTCATTGTAGTCAAAGGAGCTTGCAAAGAAAAGCGTCTGGACTTCTTTAAGTTGCTTGAAGACGTTTCACCTCTCATCCGAGAAGCTTCTTCAGTTCTAAGGTCAAATGGTGGGGAGTCCCAGATTTAAACCTAGTGGGAGTATCCGCCCACAGAGGGACAAAAGGACTATCTTTTTCTCACACGTGGTGCATAGAGTTGTTCAACTGCTCCAGTTGAATAAACACTCAAAGAGTAGTTCTACACAAAATCTGTCATTCCCAGTTTGACCTTTCGGGAATTTGTTTTGAATCCTCATTACTTTTATAAAATGTCTCTTCTCACATTTTCATTTGACATTTTTCCAGCTCTTTGTATTTTGTCTAACGCAAAGAGCTGTCTCAAAAACCTCCGATGGACACATTTGAGTGGAAAATTCAACCCATCTTCGAACGTCAAGCCATCTGCTTTTTCTTATAAAGGCCTTGGTGGTGACTTTATTGAATCTGAATCAGCAGTAGCAGCTGTGGTATGATGTGTTTATATGCCTCTTAAGCTTTGGACAGGTTATAGTAAGGATGACAAGTCTGGTCCTCAGTTTCTCTTTTCGTATGTTGTCATTGGTGGCAATAAAATGAAAACATTCAGCCAAAAATTGTGAATATTCTGCAACATAAACATAAATCCAACATAAAAGTCACACCGGAAGTGCATAACAAGGCCCTGCTATAAATATCCACTGTCATTCTTTTATTTGCTATGTAATACCTTGTTATCAATAGTGCAGAAGGTAAACAACTATAAAAGGAGCCACAGCAAAATAAGTTTAGCAGGATGCCAATTGTTATGCGTGACAGACACTGCGAAAGAGACGATGAGAAGGCACATAGGACAGATGGCAACAGTGGGGAAACCTTTCAACTGTGGCGCTTACACAGTATGTAAGATGGCAGCTGTAGTCTTAGAAGTACCTACCCAATAACGCATTACATAATGTCCCATAAATTGTTTCTTTATGACCCATTGTTTTTATATCCTGTCCTATTCCTGTTCTTAATTCCCCTATAAATATCTTGATTTATCACTCGACTCTGGTTTTTTAGCTCTAATGCCAACACTTAGTGTCTTATTCTACTTTATTACAGCTTCCTCTCTGTTTGTGCATTTTCAATATTCCCCCCTCATGTTCCTTTTATCTCCTCCCGTGTATAACCCCGCTGCCCAAAGGCAACAGCATGTTCGGCGAGATAATAGGTGACTGTGCTCTCTGTTGCGCCATGCCAGTCATCGAGAAACTAGCACATCCTCTCTGCCAGACAGAGCTGAGGAGTATCCTCTTCAATCACCTCTAAGCCTTTTCGTGCTACACCTAAAATGAAGGATTGTAGCTGCTGGAGTGGAGACAAGCCACTGTCTGTCTGGTGTAGATTAGCCCATTCGCACACACACACATACACATACACGCACACACACTTATGCAGTTGCTGCAAAAGTAAGTGGCATACACACAGAAAAAAAGATTAGTGAAGACTTGAGTTCTTGAGTACCTGACTGTCTTCAAAAGATGAGAGGTGAGTCTTGAAAATACCTTGCTAAGGCCGATGACTAGAAACCATTAAACTGGTTGCCTCAGTGTCTAAAAAAAACAAAAATAACAACCCACCCACCCAAAATGAACAGACTTCAAACTGAAGAAAGCTTTAGAAGTGAGTAATCTCTAAAGAGAGGAGGAAAGATGGGAAGGTGAATGAGAGACAGAAAAGAAGATAATGGGAGAAACTGAAAACCTGTTGTGCCACTGTGGAGCATTTGGCGGTCTCTTAAATTATAACTATGTAGCAACTTCATGTCAAGAATGGCTGTGAAAGTAAAGAGTAAAAATGTATTCCTCATCACGTCCTAAAACCAGTCCAACTCACGCTAAGACCAGAATGCTAATATCCAACATTACCAGATGGACTCTGTAAATCATGGACCTTCTCACCCTGACTGTCAGGGAGCATCTCATAGTCATTACAGAATTCATATCATGTTTCCCCTCTGTGACCATGCTCACCACAACCATTAAAGATTGCTCAGATTATTAGGTTGTAAATTCCAGCCCTCTATCCATAACCCACAATCCCGCCTCTTGCTGGCTGAATTCATTGTAATGTTATCACTGGCTCTGTAAGGATGGTAACAGCAGTTTGCATAATACTCCATAGCATTTTTGTGTCTGACAGATTATGTGTTTTTCCTCTTAGCATCTGACCACAGGTGAATTATAGGTGACACAACAAGAGCTAAGAGCACTCATTGGTGGTACACCCAATTCAAAACTAAGTGGAATATGGTTATCCTCGCTGTTTCTCTGATGTTTTTCTGTTCCAAGAGTGGCTGATCTATTATATTAAGTGTCATCCACAGTCAGACTTCTCCGGTGGCTGCAGAAATGCAGTCTCAATGCAATTAATGTCAGGTAGCAGTCAATTTTGAGAAAATTGGGCCCACTCTATGCCAACTGATAATAAGGCACAGCAGTATGAGATTCAACAACTCATGAATGCTGATGTGTTGACACTGACCTGTGGCACCGGTGACAGAAGAAGCTTTGCCCCCATTGTTTCCCTTAATGGCCTGCACTGAGATGGCATACTCTGTTCCTGGATACAAACCTGTGGGAAGAAACTTTTAGTCTTAAAAGAAGCAAATATCCATCAGTGTCTGATATAATGCTCCAAAACAAGGGATTTACAAACTTTGAGGAAAATCTTGAGTAGAAGTAGAAATTACTTTTCTGACTTTTCTCAATCAAATCCTTAAATTATGGGATCCTTTTTCTATTAGACTACATGAAATTTATATTATACCCACTTTCCTGGTAAAAGAACATTCACCCTCTATCAGTTTTACATATCAGAAAATTATATGAAAGAAATTCTGCTCCTTACCAGGTCATATACAACTCCAAATGAACTACAAAATATGAGACATAAATCTATGTCATTATTTATTTATTTGTCATTATTTATTTTAACAAAAATTTAAGCCAAAACGCAGAAGTAGTGTATTTAATTTATACAATGCCAAGTAGGGGAAACATTCAGCCTGAGAAGGTCATTTCCAAATAAATCCAAGTGCATCATGTGAAAAAGATGATTCAGCAGAAAACATCGAAGACAGCTGACAATCTTCTCAGGAGTGGACATCCAGCAAATTCCTCTCCCAAGGCCAGACTGTACAATGCAACAAACCCAAGAGCTTGCTCTCAGACAAACGGGCCTCAGTTAACATGTTAAATTTGAAGTTCATGACAGTACAATTAGAAAAAGACTGAACAAGCATGGCTTGTTTTGGAGGCTTGGCAAAAGAAAAAGTCTTCTTTCTAAAAAAAAAAAAAAAAAACATGGCAGCGCAGCTCATGTTTGCAAAGTTACATCTGAACAAACAACAAGACCTCTGGAGCAATGTCCTTTGGACAGATCAGACGATGTCGAGATGTTTTTACATGATGCCTAGAGCCATGTTTGGTGAAAACCAGTCATAGCATGGATTGATGATTTGACTTGTATTTGAAACATGGGATCTGGGCACCTTGAAGTCATTGATTTGAGCAGAAATTCCTCTGTATACCACAGAAATCCAGAAATGTGAGGCCGTGTGTTCAACAGTTAAAGCTTGGCTGAAACGGTCAGACTGAACTTAGTTTTTCTGCACTTTGGCTTTTAAATCATTTTGTTTTTTGTGAATTAAATAATGATGTTTAATATGCTGTTGCTGTTCATCTCAGTTGTGTATTTACCTAATTAAGATCTGATAATAAATAAATAATTGTTTATTGTTTCATGATATGTAAAACGTTTAAACGGACAGAGAGTGTGCCTTCTTTTTACCATTGCTGTATACTGTGTGTTTATGAGATGATGTCATGTTCCATGTTTTTATATTCAACATTATTAATATTTTTACCCTAATGCTTAATTTGAACTGAATATTTAAAGTAACTGTGTCTGTATATGTACGTTTTTGTAGCACTTTTACAATATAAATTGCAAAGTAAAACCAGAAGATTATTTTAAATCAAATTGGATGACTATTTCAAGATTTAAGTGTCCAATTCAAGATTCAAGAAACAAGGTTACGGGACTATTTACTTCTTATTGATTAGCTTAGCTTACTCTAATAGCACAACAGTTCCAGAAATACTTTTGTACATTGTTCACAAACTTGTAAGACTCACCCACAATAGTGTGTTTGGTGCGCGCCTCTTGGCTCCTCTGTACCTTCAGCTCCTCCTCTTGCCCTTCTGGGTCAGTGTGTGTAAGCCTGAAGTAGTCCATCTCAGCTCGAGGGTTCTGCCAGTCCACCTCAATAGAGACGTCTGTCTGGCCAAGAACTCGGATACCATCAATAGTTGAGACATCTGGGAAGGGTGATACAAGGTTAGGTGGAACTGAGTGTACAGACATGAAGCTCAAACTTAGAAGTCTGCCTTAAAGCTTTTGCAAACAGAAGCATCTGCCTTGCTCTGCTTCCACATGTCCCCGAGCTAGACAATGATCTCCCAGCACACTGAAATGTGACATTTCTAGGAAAGAGAGCCAAGCAAGAATTCCGCCTCTGGCCATCTGCAAGATATTATAACCAAATAATAGACAAATATTTGTATTTGGCATGAAACAAATATTAAAATCACTCATGGGTGCATGTAACAGGGCGGCCCTTAGCGGCTGGAAACACAGTGAGGTGGACCAAGACAAGTGTAGTGGAACAAAGTATTTATTTTCTATGCAGCGCTCCTTACAAACAATTTATCGAGCTTCTTCACAGCACAAAAAATCCACACCTCTAATGACAACTGGCAGCCTTTAAATATATTCAGCTGTCACAGACATAACCATTATTCCACTCTTCAGGTAAGTTATTAAATCCCAACCTTCCACCACAGTATACAATATATCAATAAGAATAAATAAATACACAAATACATTTCACATCTACATATTAACAAATATTTCACACCTCAATATCACACCAAACCCAATATTATAAAAACCCAAAAACCCAAGCACAAAAAGATTCACCACGCTCTCTTTACCCATGGTCTCTCCCGGAACCTTTAAATGGTGTCTGGACCCCCGGGGAAACATTTGCCCAAACACCCTGAAGAGGACACAGGCAAGAAAGGTGAGTAATCATTATTTTACACTTATTTGCACTACTTTTATCCCTAGATTTCACACACATTTGCATTAGTTTTCCTTTCTGGGAAACCTTAATCACCATTTCATTCTTTTCTCCTGACAGACAACCACCACATTCCTTAATGAGGAGCAGCTGTGCAGGATCTGAAATAAGGCTACCAACTGATTTTAAAATTCCCAATAAATAGTCAATAAATATTTAAACTTCTTGTGTGCAAATGTTTTACTGTGCAAATCCATGCTTAAAGTGCAATGCTAAATAAAGTGCTTGATAAGGTGCTTTTAATAAAGTGAAAGGTGTGCTCTAAAGTGCTATACAGATAGTAAAATATAAATAACTGTAGTAAGGGAGTCCTCTTCCTTACATTTCCTCCTCCCTCTCTTAAGCACGAAGTGCTTCAGTCCTCTGTCATCCTAGATAAACAGTCAGCAACCACATTTGACTTCCCAGGCCTATACTGGACCGTAAAGTCATAAGGCTGCAGAGACAGGTACCATCCTGCAATGCGGGCATTCGCATCCCTCATGCGGTTCAACCACTGGAGAGCACGATGATCAGTCTCTAGAGTGAAGTGACGTCCCAGAAGATAATACCTCAAGGCCTCAATAGCCCATTTCATGGCCAAGCACTCTTTCTCCACCGTCGAATACCTCGTCTCCCTGTCGAGTAGTTTCCGACTCAGAAACACCACAGGCCTTCTTTCACCCTCCACCTCTTGCTGAAGGACAGCACCAAGGCCAACTCCTGAAGCATCAGTTTGCAAGATGAATGGTTTGTTGAAGTCTGGACTGTGTAGAACTGGATGTGTGCAAACTGCTCCCTTGAGGTCTCTGAATGCTTGTTCACAGTCTTCTGTCCAACGCACTTTGTTGGGGGCTGAGCCTTTTGTGAGGTCATTCAGTACAGTGGATCGCTCTGCAAAAGAATGTATGAATTTCCTGTACCAGCCTACTAGACCCAGAAAACCTCTCACCTTCCTTTTTGTTGTCGGAACTGGGAAGGACTGAATTGCTTCAATCTTTCCAACCTGCGGCTTTATCTTCCCAGAGCCAACCACAAAGCCCAAGTACTCCACTTCTCTCTTGGCTATGGAGCACTTCTTGGGGTTAATAGTCAGTCCAGCCATTCTGATGGAGTGTAGCACCTTCTGTAGGTGAGTGACATGCTCTTCCCAGGACTGGCTGTACACCACCACGTCATCCAGATATGCTGCAGAGAATGCTGACACATCTCTCAGTACATGGTCCATTAATCGTTGGAATGTCGCTGGTGCACCTTGAAGCCCAAATGGCATGACTTTAAATTGGTACATACCAAAAGGAGTTTTGAAGGCTGTCAGCTCTTTCGCTTCTGGTGCCAAAGCCACTTGCCAGTATCCTTTACACAGATCGAGTGTTGTAATATACCTTGCTGATCCAACTCTCTCCAGCAGGTCATCCACCCTGGGCATTGGGTAGGGATCAAACTTGGATACTGCATTCAAATATCTGAAATCAATACAGAATCTCAGGGTGTCATCTTTCTTTGGTACCAAAACAATCGGGCTGCACCACTCACTACTTGACACCTCAATGATTCCCAGGTCCAACATCAGTTTTATTTCTTTCTGCAGCACTGGCACCAACCGTTCTGGAATTCTGTAGCTCTTTTGTCGAACGGGTGCATCCTCCTTCACCCGTATCTTGTGCTGAACCAGTGATGTGAAGCCTGGTGTTTCTCGAAAGAGCTGTGGGTCCACGAGTGGTTTTATATCAGCCTGCTCAGTAGGAGACAAATGAGAAAGGTCAACTGAAGCACAAACTTGAATGTTAGTTGGAAAGAACTTCTCAGTCACCTCCTCATCCTTAACTGAACGCACCAGTAACTGATAGACCGGCTCTTGTCGGCTGTGGAATTCCTTCAACAAGTTCATGTGAAATGTCTGATATTTTTTAACTCTTTCTGGCATATTCAGCTCATAAGTGACTTTACTCACTTGTCTGACGATCTCGTATGGTCCATGCCATTTTGTCAGCAGCTTGTTATCGCTGGTGGGAAGCAATAACAGTACTTTCTGACCTGGAAGGAAGACCCTATCCTTGGCCTTCTGATCATACCAAGTCTTTTGATGTTTTTGTGCAGCTTTCATGTTGTCTTGCATCAATGATGCCATTTTCTCTAATCTCTCTCTCATGTTAATTACGTAGGCTGCGATGTTTTCACCCTCTGCTTTGGGGTCCTCCCAGCAGTCCTTAAGCAGATCCAGGGGGCCTCTCACTTGACGACCGTACAAAAGTTCAAAAGGCGAGAAGCCAGTAGAAACCTGCGGGACCTCCCGGTAGGCGAACAGAAGGTATGGCAGCCATTGATCCCAGTCAGCACCTGTGTCAGAGACAAACTTGCGCAGCATACGTTTGAGAGTCTGGTTGTATCTCTCCACTAGCCCGTCCGTTTGGGGGTGATACGGGGTGGTCTTAAGTCCCTTTATCCCTAACAGCTTATAAACCTGCTGCAACAACTTGGATAGAAAGTTCGTTCCACAATCCGTCAGAATTTCTCTTGGTATGCCTACCCTAGAGAAAAGCTGCAGAAGACAATTAGCAATGTGACGAGCTTTAATTGATCTGAGTGGGAAGGCCTCAGGAAACCGTGTCGCATAGTCACATATGACTAATATGTAGCGATGACCTGTGGAACTCCTCTCTAAAGGGCCCACGATATCCATGCCTAGCCTCTCAAACGGTGTTTCAATAATTGGCAGTGGTTGCAACTGGGCTCGCGCTACTCCTTTGCCTGAGGTCAACTGACATTTTCCACAGGAACGGCAAAACTCAGAGACCTGGACATACATCCCTGGCCAAACAAAATGGCTGCTGATCCTATTCAGTGTTTTGTGAAAAGCCATATGACCTGCCCATGGAATTGAATGACCCAAATCCATAACTTTGTTCCTGAACTGTTGTGGGAGTGCCACAGCTTCGCACTTCCCCTTTCTCTGGTACAAGATGCCTCCTTTAATTAGGTAAACAGTGTCTGCAAGACAGCTTACCTGACCTTGACTAGCCCCCTCTACCTCTGTTACCTTCTCAAACCAGGGTTTTAGAGTAGGGTCGCTTCTTTGGATTGCACCTAAATCTGAGGGAACATCAAACTCAAGTTGGTTATTTGGCTTAGGAAACAATGCTGTACCTTTTTCCCCTGAGCCTTTGAACTTTTCTCTTCTTTTCTGAGCCCTAGACTTCCTAATCTTCCCTGGCTCTGTTTCAAGAGACTCCTCAAAAAAGGGTAGCTCTTGCATCATTTCCTTTGCACTTTGTGCTCTTGTGACTACATGACATGGTTTAAATGGCTCAACTGTCATATCTAGAGGAAGTGAGCTTCCAGATTCATTACCAAAGCCTTGAATGTCTTTCTCAGCACTCACTTGAGGGTCATAATCTGACTGATGTAATAGATCAAAAAGAGTGGGGATGTCATTACCAAGTATCACTGAATATGGCAAACTGGGGACCACAGCTACCACTAACAAGTAGGTTTGACCTCCCACTGTCAGGTAAACCTCAGCAGTGGGGTACCTGTGTTCGTCTCCATGCACACAACTTATTGTAGCCCCAACCCCACTTAGCTTTTCTCCTGAAATTATGCTAGAGTGTACAAGAGTCTGGAAGCACCCAGAGTCAAGCAAAGCTTCCTCTTTACGCCCATTAATTAAAACAGGGACAGTACAAGCTTTCTTTCCTACCGACTCTGTGGCTGGTCTTGGAACTGCACACAAAAGCGATGGTTTTGACTTAAGGGCAGGGCAAAATTGTTGTGTATGGCCAAAGTTATGACAGTGATAACATTTAATATCCTGAACTGAAGATTTAAAGGATTTCTTCACATTGTGAGGTCTATGAGAAGGGAGCTGCCTAGAACTAGGAAAATTTCTAGCATGAACTTGACCAGAACCCTGTTCACCCCCAATGGACTTACTTGGTTGGGCGTAGTGGGTCTCCCGGCTGAAGTAGGTGCTCTTGCTTCCTTTTCTGGCTGAAGTGAAAACCTCTGCGAGGCTAGCTGCTTCCTTTGCCGTCTTCGGGTCATGCTCACGTATCCAGATCTCCAGCTCTGGATTAACCATTCTCAAAAACTGCTCCAGAATTATCTGCTCAGATATTTCTTCTACAGTTGATTTTTCAGGTTTAATCCATCTCGAAAACAGGTCTTTCAGTCTTACATAGAGTTCACGTGGCGTCTCACCTGGTTCAACTTTCAGAGATCTGAAGCGGCGTCTGTAGGTGTCAGCAGTGATCTCATATTTTGCCAGAATTGCCTCTTTCACCTTATCATAATTCTCAGAGTCTGTTAAATCCATAAGAACGTAGGCTGTGCGGGCTTTACCTGTCAACAGGGGAACCAGACGAATAGCCCACTCATCTCTGTGCCATCGACACACATTTGCCATTCTTTCAAACGTTGTCAGAAAATGTTCAATGTCATCTTCTGTTGACAGAGGAAAAAGTTTTGGTTCAATTAAAGACCTAGACCCACTGGCCACTGGAATGTCTTCACCATTGAATCCAAGTTCTTGTTCTTCAGATGTTGTAGGGGGCGCTGGCGCCTCTGGTGGATCAGGCTTATCAATTACAGCGTTAACTTGTAGCTGGATTTGCTGAAATTGATGCTGCATGCCTTTCCACCTTTGCTCCTGACGTGACAAATCCTTCTCCCACTTTTGGTCTCTGGCTGCTTGAGACCGCATAAGAGATTTCACCAACCCTGTCAACTCCTCCAATTTGTCCTCAGGGCTTGTTGCTGCCATGGCCTGTAGCTCAGATGAAGCTCCAACTCCTTCATCAGGCTGCTCCTCTTGGCCTGGCTTTCTTCCACCTCTTGTCATCATCTTCTCACTGTGGCATGAGTGACACACTTCTGACACCACTTGTAACAGGGCGGCCCTTAGCGGCTGGAAACACAGTGAGGTGGACCAAGACAAGTGTAGTGGAACAAAGTATTTATTTTCTATGCAGCGCTCCTTACAAACAATTTATCGAGCTTCTTCACAGCACAAAAAATCCACACCTCTAATGACAACTGGCAGCCTTTAAATATATTCAGCTGTCACAGACATAACCATTATTCCACTCTTCAGGTAAGTTATTAAATCCCAACCTTCCACCACAGTATACAATATATCAATAAGAATAAATAAATACACAAATACATTTCACATCTACATATTAACAAATATTTCACACCTCAATATCACACCAAACCCAATATTATAAAAACCCAAAAACCCAAGCACAAAAAGATTCACCACGCTCTCTTTACCCATGGTCTCTCCCGGAACCTTTAAATGGTGTCTGGACCCCCGGGGAAACATTTGCCCAAACACCCTGAAGAGGACACAGGCAAGAAAGGTGAGTAATCATTATTTTACACTTATTTGCACTACTTTTATCCCTAGATTTCACACACATTTGCATTAGTTTTCCTTTCTGGGAAACCTTAATCACCATTTCATTCTTTTCTCCTGACAGACAACCACCACATTCCTTAATGAGGAGCAGCTGTGCAGGATCTGAAATAAGGCTACCAACTGATTTTAAAATTCCCAATAAATAGTCAATAAATATTTAAACTTCTTGTGTGCAAATGTTTTACTGTGCAAATCCATGCTTAAAGTGCAATGCTAAATAAAGTGCTTGATAAGGTGCTTTTAATAAAGTGAAAGGTGTGCTCTAAAGTGCTATACAGATAGTAAAATATAAATAACTGTAGTAAGGGAGTCCTCTTCCTTACAGTGCATTTCTTTTCTCCTTTTTTTGACATTGCCAGCATCATCATAGAAAAGTGCATATAAAGGTTTACTGATGTTTTTTAAAGTAACCTTTGCATACTCTGTGCTATCCCACATTTAAAGTCACAGCATTCACACAATAAAGTCAGGATAAACTGGTTTAACATATCACCCAGCAGGACACACAAATTAAACACAGTCAGCGGTCGAGAACAATCCTTGAGCAGTTCTGTAGACTTAACATTTTACAGCTATTTGTAAAGTTGTGACATCTACTACACCTCGAGAATCAAACATCATAGTTATGCTTTAGTGCCGTCTACACTTTACACAGTGTACATTGTGACTTACTTTTATTTTTAAACTTTACATGTCACATCAGCATTTTCACTTCTACCTGTATGTAATTACTTTAAAACAACAGTAACAGCTCAAAGCAGCCGCCATGTCAAAACGCTTCAACCTCAATGATCAGATGACTTCCCCATGTTCAATCAGCTGCTATAGATTTGGAGGTGATGGGAACGAGATGACAGAAAACAAACCACAAAAAAAACCCCCAAAAACCCAAAAAACCCAAAACAAAACAAATCAGAATAAGGGGAAAAACCACTAAAAAGAGGATTAAAGTTAAGGACATGCAATCCTGGTATCCTGGTATGAGTAGTAAAAAGAAGAGCATAGAGATGATATCAGTGCATCATGAATGGTTCCTCACAGTCTGAGTCTATAGCAGCATAAATGAGGGATGAAGATTGAAGTCTGATGTGAAAAGTAGAGAGAGTGTCTGTATCGTGAACCCAACTGGGAGTTGGTTCCACAGAAAATGGGCCTGATAGCTGGAGTCTCTGCCTCCCATTCTACTTTTAGATAATCAAATAACCGAAAATGAGCCCGCAGTCTTAGAGAGATATGCTCTGTTGGAATGAAACGATGCTATGAGGTCTTTAAGATATGATGGAGCCTGATCATTCAGAACTTTGTATGCCACTGCATCCTCCCATCTCTCAGAATATTCTGAATAATTCAGACGTGAATTAGAGATATGCCTCTGCAATTTCATGAGAAAAAAGTGAGTTCCATCAAACAAAGCAAGCGTGACCAAATGAAAAGCTTCTTTTCATGCCAGCTGTTGTGCTTCCCGAAAGAAAACTTAAAAACATCCATCCAAACCCTCTTTTGAAGTAGATCATTGTTTGAAGTTAAAACAAAAAGTATGTACCAGTCTGCCTCACACAACAATAAGCCAGATGATGGCGTGATTTCTTATGCCCATATTTGAAAGCTATGCTCTGTGAGGTTTTCCATGGTAAACCAATCTAACCACACTCCCACTTTCTGCACGTCTCCCATCAATCCTGTCAAGTAATCTCTTTCTCTACACATCTGTGTCCCGCCACATCTGTGAGCAAGTTCATGGAGCAATTTCCTTGAGAATTAAAGGCTAACAAGCCAGTCTTTAATGAAACACTTAGTAATTAAAGTCTTCAGTCTGTTCATTGCTTTTTTTACCATAGAATTTCTGTGAAAGACAAAGATGAATACAGGAACAATCGTGCTCATTCTACAAGAGTAACAGAGAAAGTGAGGCAGGTTATCAATCCATGCCAGGTCCATATTTTCATTCCTGGACTCTACCAGAATAGCTGGAGTCAACATTCAATTTCTTTCGAGGAAAAAACAAGGAAAATCATCCTTTCCAAACACATTTTCAAGTTTCAGGACTTGATATTATTAATACGGTTAAAAAAAATCAACCAGTGTTGAATTTTTGGCAGCATTTATGGTGTTTTAATGCCAAATCACACACACAATTATGTTTGACTTCAAATGCAACTATTTTATCCCGAGAAAATCTAACTTAATCCCTAAGACCTGCAGGCCACACCTGCCCTCAAAGCCACGGTAGTCTTTAATAGGTAACATCTGCCTTCACTTTAAACCACCAGCTCATTTAAAGGAAACATGCTGCACACCGCCCAGTTCTGCTACAGCACTAATGTCTGTTAGTCTGAAAAATACTCATTTTAAATCTCCGTATTTGTTTTTCTGTCCTGATCAGAGCCGTCTGTGCTCACCTGTGGTGGCTTCAATCTTGTCAGCTTCACTTTGGATCTCCTTAATGACCGCATGTACTTGGACAATGTAGGTAACCCCAGGAGTCAGTCCTGTGATGAGGTAGGAGCTCTCTGTGTTGGCAACCGAAATCTAATATGCAGTTGACGAGAAGAAGTTTGTAAGATGAAATAGGTGATATAATTTTTTTTTGCTACAACCTGTATTTGACACAGAAATGATCAAAGCAGAAAAACCTACCTGCTCCTGCGCACCCTCGTCATTTTTCGGATAATATGTCAACACATAATACTCGGCCCCTTGAACGGACTCCCACTCAACCAGGAGAGAGACGTCAGTCACTTGGACCACCTGCAGACCCTGAGGTGCCAAGACTGAGAGAACAAAGAGATATACACAGAAGTCAGGAATTAACAGAATTTAACAGTTATTTTTATCAACAAGTCCGCTATCATGTCCAAAAGTTCTTTTTCTGATTTTGTTATTCAGGCTTGCATTTTAATTTTTCTTTTTTGCTCGCTTCCCTGTCTTCACTTCCTCTGTCTTGTCTATTTGTAGCTGTTGTTGTCATCCTAAGGCCACCACTGTGAAGCAGGATTTCATCCTATCCATGTAACTTCAGGGTTAACCTTGGGTTAACTGGTGTTAAATCACTGCCTGTCCTGTAAAAGATCTCCCAGACCTCAGTGCTTGGATAGTGGCAGGGTTTAAAGTTTTTTTCTTCTCACCAACCAAACCACACACAAATTCATACAACACGTTTAATATTAAATTACTGAACACTACTTTTCCTCTCACACACTCTCGCCTTGCTGCATTGTCTACAGCAGCTGTGCTGCTTTAAGCCCTTTTCATATTGTTCCCATAATATGGTTTTAGCTTCCTTTGCAGTTGCTCTGCTGCCGTACACTTAGCAAGATTTTTGATTTGACAGATGCTGCCAACACAACAACGTTCATAGGAATTTGCTAACTAGATTGATAAACTCCTGGGTGATAAACTGCTTGATAGCTTGACCGCTAGGGTCAGGATAATCAACCCCACCTGAATGTTAGGATAAGTGAATACAGATAATGAAAGCATAACCTGGATATGCTAAACTCACTTCATACTACAAGGCCCTGAGGGGGGTGTACTATGAAGGAAATTAAACATAGAAAGGTTTTCTTCGAGTTAGCTGGGTCAACAAAACCCCAAGCCCTAGACAGAGATAACGCATATTACGGTGATCTTTTATCAACTTTCTCTGTGAAACTGGGTTATCTTAAAGTTTTAAAACTTTAAGTTTGACATAAATTGCTATCTCATTAATCTTGCCTTCCTGTCTTTGCTTTCCCTGCCGTGAGCTCTGTCAGGGCATCTATTTTAACAACCTGTGTTTCTTGGTTGTCTTGTGTTTCTCACATTTGTCTTTGGATTTCAGTTCTTTGTGCCTTGCATTATGTTGAATTTGCCAATAAAGCCTATTGTTTTCATCACTCTGACTGCCTCTGAATTCAGCATCTCAGTCCCCACAAACACCTTCACTGCGCTGCATAACACCTACACTTATTCAATCTACCAAAAGGCTTAAATCTTTTTTTTCTCAGTCGATTGTCAAAGAACCAACAAATCATGAACACGGCAAAATAGGTGTTTTGTTTTGTTTTTTTACTCTAAATGGAAAGAAAGACTCCTTTAAAGTGCTTCTCTGGCCATTCTGGAAAGACATGGTGGGAGAGCTAAGAGTAAAAACAAACCAAAACCACAGCCAAAACACAGAAGATGACATGTCAGCTGTGTTGGGGAGTGAGGCTTTTTAAAGGCAAGGTGAGCTTTTGTGGGTATGATAGAGGGAAATAAAATGGCAGACTGTATAGATTTTTTAAAAAGAAAAAGAAAAAGCAAAACATGGCGTGCAAGTAAAAGCTTATTACAAGGGAAAATGAGAAATGTGAAATAAGTGGTTATGGAGTCCACTATAGCTTTGGCAAGCAAGGAATTTACATAAGATTTAGATGCTGTTCCACAAGGTAAAGTCGGTAAAGTCAGGAAGCTCGATGTTTTTCTTCAAATGCAGCAGTCTTTTTCCATCAAGGAACAGTTAAAATCCTCCTGTTGCTAATCCAGGCATGACTATCAACCATCTTTGCCCTTAAATATTATTTCAGAACAGCTGGAGTGAATACATTTGCATAATAAGATTGGAAAAGTAGAAAATAATGGTGATTTGTGCCTTTTTGGCTTGAAAATCAGCAAAATGCTATCAGAGGAAGAAAATTTTACTGAAACAACACGTCTGGACTTCTTTGAGAAATTTGATTTATTATGTGCTATCATCTTTCCTGTCTGTAGCTTGATATTTTGGAGGAAATCCTGATCCAGCTCATTAAAAGAGAACTGGTAAGGAAAAAAATGGCTAAATATGGTTTAAAATCCATCCATCCATCCATCCATCTTCATCCGCTTTATCCGGGGCCGGGTCGCGGGGGCAGCAGCCTAAGCTGCCCCCGCGAAGTTTAAAGTCAACTTTTCTAAATGTGCTTTATAATAAAAGGAAACATTTTAGAGGCCGCGAAAAAATAAAGGATAATAAGCTAAATACAGACCATTTGCATTATGTTGAGAAAGCTTTAATAATCTCACCTGTATTATATTCAGATTACCACATTAAATTTGGTTGCATTTTTTACTAAATCCTCTGGATTGACATAAACTTAGGCTAAAAAAAAAACTATTCCGACTGTGCAAGGGCTGCTGATTTCTAAGCCATGAGGCTTCTGCCTTTGATGGTTAAGAACACAAAAGAAAACATTAAAGTGTGCCTCACTGGAAAGGACAGAAACTGTATCTAAACCCATACTTCAAGAGTATTGTTCCCATCAGCGCTCAAAAAACAGATTGGCGTCCATCAACCAGGTGTTGAAATGGCAAATAGCCACATAAAACAAAGACAGCACCAACTGTTTTGCTTTTGTGCTCTTCTTCTCAGCCTTATTATTACCGCTAACACCTAATATCAACACAGGGTTGTTTTTTTTCTTACCTCCCACTTTCCCTTCTTGCCTGACTTTTCCTCTGACACGGTGCCACTGTTGATGTTGGACTCCATTCAACAGCACCTAAACGCGAAGCTACAGATCTCTTCTCTACCTCTGCGGTATGAAACACAGCTTGAAGAAATGGAATCGTCATCTACGGTTTGACATTTCTGACCTGCTACTGTGAAGTCTGAAACATTTATGGTTCACGGAGCTGCATTTGATGGATCCAGTTGACTTTTTAAAAAAAAGTGCTTTAAAACACATCCACAATACAGAGGAAAAACATGCCAAGACAACCATAGACAGATGTCAGCGTATAAATAGAATACTATTTTAAATGTAAGAGATCAATGCTATGAAAAAAAAGTGCCATTCACTTGCAGCCAAATGTTCAATATCTCTGCAGAATTGACTGTCACAGTGGGAATTCAGTGCTCATGCCTGGCAGCTGCTGCTCACGTTTCTGCTTTCCTGGCCTTAAATTGCTGTAAAATGCAATTTTGTACTCTGCTCCTCGGGCAGCACAGTAACAGTGATTTGGCGAGCAGTGCATTTAGCAGGAAAGGTGATGATTCTTCTGCAGGGTAAAAGCCAGATGAAGCCCTGAAAGACTGATGGGTATTCTTATATTTCTGTGGTATTATGTGACCTGATGTTATAGGTTGTCTGGAGGCCAAAAATGCAGTGGTCATCAGGTCAGCCCACTGAAAGTGCCCCGTCGGCTGATATCTCTGAAATAACTGTCGGGAGATATGCTTTGAATTCCATAGTAGGTTTGGTCAGAAACCCTTCAGCATCACTGAGCTGACTAATAGTTAACTGTAGGGGTTTACTGGCTAAGAGTGGCTTTTGAGGCAAGTCTTAAAGTTCAAGCACCATCAGGGACTCTGCTGCAGGTCATTACTGCATTTTAAAAAAGCTAAAGTACCAAAAAGTACAGAGCCAGTGGAGGAGGCTATAGGGGCTGTGAAGAAAGCTGTGAAGATAACAGCTGGGCTCCAATGACTAGTTTAATTTTAGTAAAAATATCTTCTTTTGGGTTTTTTTAGCAGAGCAAGGTGCAGCTGTTGAGCAGGGATCTTAAGCGGCTGATGGCAAGATGTAACAGCAAATACTAAAACGGGCTGGTTGAAAAGCTTTTTCTGCCCTGTAGCTGCACCTATATGAATATGACTTGATATTACTTGTAAGGTAATTGCTATTCAGTTGATGTATGACCCTGGACACTTGTACATGAATCACACAGATGGTAGGAGATAGATGATTAAAGCCCAAACTGCACTGCTTTGGCTCTTGCGAATCATTCAGTCTGGGCATGAAAATGCTACTAAAAGGATGCATATGGAAATTTATATGAAGGTGAACAGGTCATTAGGGCCAAGTGTTATATTTTTTAACGGTCCCTGAGCTGCTTGTAGCATCTGTGCTTCCTTCGCACTTAAAATTCTCAGGTTAATGTTAGTGCCGTAGAGGTGACTGTAGAAATGTGACTCTTCAGTCTCAAGTGACAAATGCAAGTTTGGGTCACATAAAGTTAATATCCACACCTCGATGCACACAAAGTTCACTTTTTTTTTTTATCTGTGATTTTTCTGCAAAACTCCCCCAACTATGTATTTTAGTTACTTTGATCTTTAGTAGGCTGGACGAGTGAAGCTATATGATAAATGTGTCAGATTACTGAAAAGGTTTTTATTAAATTTCAGTAAATGTCTTCCTATGTCCTTCTTCACATTTTCAAGCCGTCCACTGGGCCAGATTCGAGTCGCTCACCGGGCCTTAAGTTTGACGCCCTTGTGTTAAAGTTTGCAAAGCATCAATAGAAATCATGTTAAGCTTACCTAACGAACAGTCCTCCCCGTAAAAGCCGTCATCACAGATGCACTTGCCGTTCACACACTGGCCATTATCCGTGCAGTCATTGGGACACTTCTGGTTGCTGCAATCCTCACCAGCGAAGTGTGAGAAGCACACACATTTCCCGTCCACACACTGGCCCTTGTCATTGCAGTTGTTTGGACAAGCCAGTTCGCTGCAGTCTTCTCCGGTGTAGCCCTCATAGCACACGCACTGGCCATCCACGCATCGGCCCTTGTCATTGCAGTTGTCTGGACATGTCAGCTCACTGCAGTCTTCTCCAGTGTAGCCCTCATGGCAGATGCACCGGCCATCTACGCATCGGCCATTGTCGTTGCACTCATCTGGGCAGGAGGATTCAGAACAGTCGGGGCCTTCCCATCCTACGTTACAGAGGCAGCTGCAGGTGTCCTGTTGGTAGGTACCATGGCCACTACAGCTTTTGTCCACGCCTTGTTAAAGAGATACGCCAACACAGAGAGAGTGAAAAGAAGTGAGTGAAGAAGAAACGTTCAGTTCATCATGGAAAGTCCCCAGCAGCCTAAGTCTAACATGTCATGTCATGGCCTACCTGCAGCACCACAGCATCCCTGTGCACACTGGGTCTTAAGGTAGTTGACTTCTTCTTCGAGTCCATTGACTCTGTAAAGCAAAGACTTAAAGCTTTCCGACTCCTCGCAGTCACATCTGGGTGACTGCAGCTTGATGTTGTGTCTGAAGATAATGTCATTGTTTCCAGTTTTTGTGGTCTCCATCTGCAGACCTGCAAAATGGATATCTTTGTTAAGTTTATGCTGCTACACCTATCTGTTGCTCTTCACTCTTAATCTCTCAGTTATATCTTTCTTATGACCTGTTTCATCCTGTGTTGATATGTGTTGTAGGTTGCAGCTGGTGCTCCCGGGGATGTCAATTTTATAGATGTGGCTCAAGGTGACTTCCTGCTCTGCAGCTGAGGGGTCTGGCTGGGTGTCAGCAGAACTTGTGCATGACCATGTGCAGAGTAGGGCCAGCAGGCACAGGGCCCTCCACAGGGGTCTAGCGGTCATTGCTAGTAGTAAGATAGGTGCACACACACGCACACACGCACACACACACACACACACACACCACACACAGTTTTCATTGATTTGAGGCTGATAACCACACATTTCATGCATCCTTTAAAAAAAATCATATTTAAGGAATCTTAATAGTATTAATAAAAAGAAGAAAAATTATTGTCTGTGGTATTTGTGCAACTGAGGTCTCTTATTATTTATGTTTCAACATATAAAACAGCTCTGACATGCAAAAATAAAATCAATATTCGGGAACTTGTTCACTTTCAGTCTGAGAGTTTGTTGCTGGCAGGTTTGGTTAAGCTGTCATACTTTGTTACTACACCTACTTCGTTCATTTTGTGACACACAGTTACCCCATAACCATTTTCCCTATACACAATCACTGGATAAGGACCAGCTGTAAAATTGTTACTAGATCTTCAGTTTCAAAACTCCCTCTGAATATATCTTTTTACCATTAGAATTTGTTGCCTTTGGCCCGGCAAGATTTGGAAAATGTCATGAAGTGTCTTAAAGAACTGACATGAATCAGTGGACTCTGTTAGCAGAGGTTGCGGGTGCACATAGTCTAACAATGACTGGATATGGACTCGACGTGTGTGTTCTATGGTCTGAAGATCCCAGGAGTGTGAGGAAGCCCATGGAAACATGGCAGACAGTTTTCTTCATGTGTGTGGTGTACTCCCTTCTGAATTATACGTGTATAAAAAAAAAATCTTCTTATGAAAAGAGTACAAAATGTGGTAGAACTTATTAGCCAAGCTTGGAAAAAAATACTAACTACTTCATAATCATCTTTTCTTTAACAATAGTGCTGCATCTTACATATCTTCAAGCATAAAAATAATGAAACTCCAATGGTATCAGCTTTGTCTTGTTCATACAGTCACAGAAAAGGGAATTGTAGTTTTACATATCAACACACAAAAAAATAAGCTCATTCTGAGTAGGTTTTAAAATCAAGCTGTGTTGTTGTTGTTTTTGTTGTAGTTATTTATTTAAGCCAAAATGCATGAGCTATAAGTGAAAAATTAAGCATACCCCATGATTCAACAGCTTATAGGTGGGCGGATTGTGTTCTGAGTTCAGATTGTTAATTCTAATGGAAGCAGAAAGTGTGGACTTAATTTTTCATATGCTGCTTCTGTAATTTGGCTTCATTTTTATTAAATAAATAATGAACTGACATGTAAAACCTTGTAATTGAAAGAGGATGTACTTTTTTGCCATGGCTGCCATTGAATCAGAAGAAAATGAATGGATGGATTAATGTGCTACAGTATGGGGTTATGGAGTTTCCAGCTTTTAAGTATCACACAATTTACTGTTGAACTTTCATTCATCCTTTCCACAGAAAACACACACACACACATTTTATACAGTGAAATGTAATAAGTGAATTTAAAAAAATTGATGTAGTTTTAATAAATAAATATATTTGACAAAAAAGGTTAAAACAGCTGGACAGAACATTATTTTGCAACATAAGAGAAAAATCCAACTTAAACACCAAATCTCTTAAAACCAGTTTTTAAAGCAGCGTGTGTGGTTAGTCAAACAGAAATTATATCTCATACTGGGGGGCCTAGGAGTCTTGGGCCCTCCAGACAGTTGCCTGCTAGTCTGTGTTTGAAAACAAAGACAATAACGTTAAACACCTCACAGCTCAGTGTGAGGTACATCAAATTTACTTCGAGGACTCTCACATTGGCATGAGCAAAAGCATATGGAGATGAAATATCCCATCTGTTTTTTAGTGCTGGACTATACATTTTGTACAGACTGTATCTTATGCAATAACTGTGTGTAACAAACCCCTGAAACTGTAGGCGTCTGTTGTTGTGCCTGACTGAACCTGTGTCTCGTGGCTGACAAAGGCACAGATTTGTACCTTCAACAGTGTTTTATACAGAGCTGAGGACAGAAATACATAAGTTACATTAGATTCACTGGGGCAGACTACTGTATATTTAATCACAATAAACCTGAACCATTGTGTCACCCTGTGTGTGTCGTAATGGAGCTCTCATTCCACAGTGTGGCAGTAGAAAGTGAATAGTCATCACTATGGCAGAGATCGTAAACCATAAATTGTGCTCAGTCAGGCATTTCAAAGCTTCAGCGAATGCAGAAGCTTGTCCTCGGTGATGATATCATTGTATCTAATGACAGTGATGTCATGTGAACTTAAAACCTTGCAGCGGCTTCCCCAGGAAGCTAAATTACATGCTTTCAAAATAGAAATCCTGCTTAAGCTTCAATAGCCCTTTTGCTGGACTTTGGTTTGAATTAAACCTTATGGTACAAAAGTTTAAAAGGTGGCTTGAAGGAACACATGAGCTAACTGTGTTGAGCTCATGTGGTCTATGGAAACACAAAACCTCTAATCAAGTGAAGAAGAAAGAAGAAGAAATGGTGTCATGCTTGATAAATGGAAACTCTGTAGCATCAGACAATTGCATAGATGCTTAAAGTGGATACATTTCCTGTCATACACTACAATATTGAATGCAAATGGTCAACATGGATAAAGGTTTAATTACTGAGGTCAGCGTATGCGCAAATAATCCATATGAACCAAAATTTCCTTACTATGGTCAGACATACAGCTCTGGTTGTGAGCACAGCAACCCCACCCTCTGCTTATGAGGGGCAGCCAATCAGGTTTGCTTAAAGGGGGAGGCGCTGAAACAGCAGCTTTCAGAGTGTATACATGGCTTCAGTCTCACAGGCCTATACTATTCATGTAAACTGAGTGGCTCCACTGGGTCCAATACAGGACCAAATATACTGCTGCACAAATAAAACCAGCAAATATTTCTCAGGCTTTTCCGGCATGTCACGATATACAAAAATAACTATTACTCAGTTTTATTTCAGTGTTTTAGCTCAACTTTACTATAAACTGTAAACTCTCAGAGCTGGGCAAAAACAGCTCTCTTATTTTGAGATTTATTCCTGTGTTTGCTCAAAATGTGAAATTTTGAAGTGGAAAAAATGTATGACTTGGAAATCCATCAAAACATTTTCTCTTTGAGCATCAAAGACTAAAACAGCTGGAAAAGTGAAAAAAAAAAAAATGTGCAGACAGAGAAACTAATACTTAAAACCCCATTAGACATCGTGAGAGCATTGGCCAGAATATTAAGTTGTCAACAAGCAGGACTAAAAACCTGCCAATACCATGATGACACCATTATCAGATTAACATATAATCTAAACAGGGAGCCCAGGAAATTCAGATTACAGTTAGGTTACATGCTGTTATACGTGACATATTTCCAAACTCTAAAGTGGAAAGCTTCTCTTCATCGAGTCAGCACATTTTATTTTGAGTTAAGTGCTGGAATATGAGTTCTAGCTCAAATGAATGCACACAACTCAAGTAGGTTTGTGATTCAGAATTCCCAGTGCTTTTTTTTAGGGAGGCAAATGCACGTGTAATTATCATGACCAGTTCAAACTCAGTATATCCAGCTTGGTTATTTTAGCTGTGTATTTAACTACTACTGGTCAAAGGCTTGAGGTCAGAGACCGGTGCCTGTGCAAACAATCCAAGCTATGACATCACAGACATGCTGTGTCTTTTACCCTATGCTGTGGTGAAAAACTAGACCTTAGAAGGTCTTTTGTCAATGGCCAAATCTTAGGATTGTAAAACTGAGATTAAGGCCTTAAGATGGAAAAATGGAAATAAAGTGAGGGGTATGGAGAGCGGAAAACAGGATCGAGAATCAGATGGATCAGTGGGTGAGGGAGAGTGAATAGGTAAGAGAAGAAGTGATGGAGAGTTGTGTGTTGGAATCACTGACACTCTAGCAGTTAGCCACATTACAGATGGTATAGTATGGTGTGTAATAGCACTGAGCACGGGCTCACAGAGATGCTTAACAAGCATGTTTATAGCTCCCTGTCAAGGTTTTATTTGATGCTTGCCATTTTCAAGGCCTTTTCTTATTTCTCTTGGAGGAGATTGCAGTGTGACTTTCCAAGCATAGCACAGGGTCGTGTCTGACTGCTGAGACTGTCCTCATGTTGGAAAGACAGACAGATGGAGGAATTAATGGAGAAAGGAAATGGGATAAAGAGGGAAGTGGGGCAGTTACATTTGAATGGATGGATGGATGGATGGATGGACACCAGTTGGGCTAAAAAAAACAAAACGGAGCCAGTGCTACAGTGTGAACTCACTGCAGTTCTTTGAAAAGTGTTGGTTCCAACATTGCTTGACCATTTTCAACAAAAAATGTTACTGCTCAAAGTTTGGACACATGCAGTATATTGCTTGCTGTGAAATTTTAGTTTCATATGTTACACTGTTTTTGTAGTGGGCAGTGTAACAAGGTGGGCAGATGTCCTAAGTCTCATCTGCCCACCATCTTTCTTTTTCTTTTCTTTTCTTTTTTTTCTTCATTGACATCTGAGGTCGTGTCTGAACATGAATCACTCAAAAAGTATTAAAGATAGAAGCCTGAAATTGTTCCAGGTCTTTCTGATCGTAATGTTAAATCTCGATCTGTAATTTGAGATAGCTGCATCAAAAAAAGGTCTGAGTACTTGCTAGTTGAATTATGTATTTAAAAAGTTAAAGCAGTTCTGTGTAAGTCTTGTATTTGAGCACACACTAATAAAACAAATCACATTGCGAAGAATAACTGTGTCAAGTTTTGAAAGTTATATAATTAGTAATCTAGGGTTTCACAATATTGCACCATAAAACATGTATAGTCCGTTTAACATCAAATTCTCAGCGTCATAAATGAAAATATTGCTATTTTGATTCAACTTTCATGCTGGTTTGAGCAAATCTGAACAGTTGGACCACAAAAAACATAAAATATCAGGAGCTAGTCTATTTTAAATGCTACAAAAGATTGAAATTTCCAGATGGTACTCTAATTATAAGTGAAAAAATTAGTTTGTTCAGTGTTTTCATATTTTTCATTTTCCAGACCCTCTTTGTAAGCGTGCACATTGCCACACTGTCAGCTCTGAAACACAGACAGGTTTAAAGCCTGTTACAAAATGTTATCTATAGCTAATTTTACCTTTTTTTTTCTTTACAACTCATCCTGTTGGACTTTCCATAAAGCTAGTGATGTGTTTTGATTGAAAGGTACTGTCCGCGAGGCCTCACCTTCCTAATTCAACTTACTGAACTGCTGTCCATTTTGTAGCATAGGAATTTTTTTTGTATGCTTTGTAGTGCAGACTGTGGGCTCCAGTTTTGGTGTTTGAAATTCAAGTATTTTATTAAAATCACATAACAACTCCCTGTCATCCAAATATGGTTACTTTTGGCTCCAAAAGGCAACAATGAGGAAGCCAAAACACTAATGTAGATGTTTCAGTACTGTTGGTTGACATCAGAGTGACTAATCCCATCTTAATTTACAGTCTGTGAGAGAAATAGAAGGTGGGGTGATGGATAATTGGCATATGAATGTATAAATGTGAAGGACAGTATAGAACAAATACGCCACTATGATTTATTAGGTACCAATCATTCACTCCACTAATGGACAAGTGGAAGAGGGGGTGATTAAAAGTAAATTGACAGGCAAGATTAAATATCAATGAATGAAACAGATGGGATCTAAATAAAGGTGTAGAATTCAGTATCTGCCATGACATAAACCATGATATATTTTCGATTATTGTAAAAGTGAGCTTTCTGGCTTTGGCGTCCAGTTGATTTGGAAACATAATTCAGCTGACTGCCAGTAATGACTCTAGACTGCAGGATAAAGCAGGGAAACCGATGGGCTTTCCACATGGGTCATTCGGCATTTCATTATGGCTTTCAAGCCAACACAAACCTAATTCAGTGTGTTCGTAAACACAGTCCTTCCTGACAATAACTTTCCTTTGAAAGCAACGCTGTGTTAGTAAAGTGTTTGCTGATATAATATTTGTTCACTCTGCCCATCTGTGTGCTGTTTTTGAAACTTGGTATTTATGACCTCCAGACGCAGTGGAGGAGACCTCCAAAGGTAACAAGAGAAATGTATTCGACCTGAGACAAGACTGTCTGGACTGGACACCTTTCACTAAAGGCTGCTTGACAAGCTGTGAGGGACGATTGTGCATTTGTGTGTTTCTCTGTCAAAGCCTTTGAAACCTCACCGTGTTAAACAATAGGCCATAAGAATACAGAGAAAGGGGAGAAAAGGCAACTCCATATAAAAAGAAAAACAAACAGCTGCAGAGGAAAGCTTGTATCGGGAATACAGACTCCAAAAGAGAAACGTGAAGTAGAATAAGGCCCGGTCAGTCTTTGCACATTTGCCCTATCCTCTCTAGAGAGCCATTAAATATCAGACAAAAGGCTGACTGTTTCACCGGATTTCAACTTTTGACTAATCTCTATGGAACAAACCGACAAGCCGGAGGATGAGAAGAGGTAAGGTCATGCCTCATGTGTGGTTGCAAACTTCTAGACGTTCCTCTCCCTTCCTCTCTTCCTTTCACACATGGCAACTCGCAGACAGAACATGGAAACGAAAATGAATAAAACAAATCTGAAAGCAATTATCGTCTGAGAGCAGAACTCATATCTTCATGATTCTGTCTGTCTCCTACTGATACATAGACCACAAGGAGACCTCGATAAGGACCTCGCTTCATCAGAACCGCAGAGACTTAATTCCCCTCAGTGGGCTGACAGAAGAACCCAGTGAAAAGGCAATAATAAAGCAGCTAAATACCTGACATAGATTAGCTTTTCTAATAATAAAAGTGTTTTCAGTAGCTTTGCAGGAAGGTCATTTTCAGGCGGTTTGAGTAAATAAAATGACTGATGTTTCCATGAAAGCAGTAACATTATGCAATGTGAACACATTTTATAAGCCACCCACTCAGGGTTGCGGGTCTCTCTCTCTCTCTATCATTTTGCATGGCTCAAGGCCCACATCTGTAGCTCATTTTGCGAGGGCTTCTGTGAATTCGCGGTGCCAGTACAGTAGCATTAAAGGTAAATCTACTGGATCAACAGTCCTGCGAGAACATTTCTCACCTCAGCACATAATTGAATACTAATAATTTTTGTTATTATCATAGAGGAAATTCTATAATGACAGCTTTATTGTCAAACAGCACGGGATTATCATGACAACAATCATATTCATGATATTTATAAATTAATATTTTTAATACACCGTTAGAAAAACTGAGGCTGTCACAGTTACTCTGATGGGAAAATAATCACACTGATCACATTTATACTACGTTAAGACGATCTATCTATTTTTTTTTTCATTCATAAATGTTTACCTGAACGCATGTTCTTCATATTTAAATGAAATACACTAAGTATGCTTTGATTATGCAAATTAAGCATGAAATGCTCACAGGAGGTTGTTGATCGTGTCAAATATCATCATAAATCAGTCTGTATCGCTTACCGAGTTTTACAAAACCTTCTCTTAAACCAAGTCCTGCAAAGCAAGCCCAGACTAACGCAAGAACAGCTTCAGTCCTGGGACACTTGATAAATTCTGGGTCTCACTTTAGCTCATTTGCTGTCATGTAACTAACAGCAGAAAATCTGACGTTGTGTCTCATTATCGCCCCTCAAACCTTCTGAGTCAAAAAGAGGTAAACAGAGTTCTAAAAATAAGGGAAAAGGCTAAAGGAAGGTAGAACAGACAAAACGAAATGCACAAATAAAAATATCCTAAGCAAGAGTGAAGCAATATTTGAATCCTCCAAAAAAGAAAAGGAGCATATAGTTAACGTATCTAAGTTAGAAATGGCACTTAAAAAGGAAAAGAATATGAATATGTCTTACCCTTGGGGGGGAGCTTTGTTAACTTTCTCTCCTTTCTACCTTTCTTCTTTCTGACTTTTCTCTGACGGACTGAGTGTCACTCAGCAACTCTCTCTCTACCACCTGCTGACAGGCCAGGGCCAACGAGTCAAGGATCTCTGCACTGCCAGCGCTTTCTCCCTCCCTCCCTCTACAACTGTTTAAATCTCCTCTAAATGCCTGTAGGCCAATGGGCAGTTAGTTGGGGAGTGTCTGCTCTCCCCCATCCGTTCAAGTGATTAAAACAAAAATGGGGGACAAGAGAAGGAGATAATGAGTTGCATTTACTTCTGTTTACTTCGTGGCTCTTATCACTCGTAGTTCTCATTCGTCTCAACACTCTCTTTCCTTCATTTTTTCTTTCCTGTGTGAGTTTAGTTACGCTAACAGAGGGCCAGCAGCGGGAGGTAAATTCAATCTCTATAGCAGAGATAGTAGCATTTAAGACACAGAAACTGAGTAGAGGTTGGGTTAAAAGCGGCAAAACTGAAGCCAAGAAAAACCCTGAGTAGGTTTAGGTTTGAAGAAAAAAAAAAACAACTTAAGTGTCAAAATTGTGCACAAGAATATACAAGAAGAACTAAAGGGGGGGAAAATATTTAAAATGGCATGGATATAGCAATGGCATACAGATTGTGTAACATTAAATGAAAAGAAAAAGAGTGACAGGGATATTTCCTGGAAAAAATATTGTCTTGGGGATGAGTTCTTGAGTGATAATAATCACTTTGCTGTTGGTTGGATGACTGGCAATTAGAAACCCCAAAGTCTTGATGTGATTTAAAACTTGCATATTCTTCTCTCTGAAATATTTCTCACGTTATTTTCCTTTTCCATTTATTTCTGTGAAACGGGCCACCGCTAAGCATACTGTGAAGACACATAGCAACGCTAACTCTTTCAAGTCGACAGAAAAAACCACAAGCTTCAAAAACCTGCCTCCTCAGACTGTCATCACTTTAAAACATGCAATGAAAAAGTACTGCGTTTCAAGATGTTTCCTGTTAGCACAGAATAAAATACAAAAGCTAAGTGCATCCATACAAGTGAGGGCAGAAAACACATCACCCGTTAACACATCACCCGTTACTGAAGACCCCGTGTGTCACGGATGACAGCTTTAAGCTGACATAAGTAAGGTGTCAGATGTCTTTGGGGCACAGAGATCTGTGATCACATGTTTTCACCTTTGCTTTCTACTTTTTATTTTACATATTCAGCACACAAGGACCCCAGAATTCAATTTGGATCAGACTGAATATCCCACACCAAATATTCACTCCCTCGTTCGGTTTCATCATCCGCCTCCTCCCTGAAGATCCACGCTATAGATATGTTAAAATGGTACATCTGCACAATTAGGTGATCAATCTGAGCAGGTTTGTCTATTTAAGCAGCACTTGTTGCACCATGTATGTCATCATGAATGTAAAATGTTTCCTCAAAAACCGGAATTCTGGGGAACTCTTGAGAAAGGATAATGACTTAGAAATAACAAATAGTCTCCTTTAAATAATGATGTAAATTCAGTCTCCCATATAAATATATAAGGTCATAAGTATATAAGTATTTAACTCTATAAAAATTCACTGTGGGTTTGCTGTTGATGAATGGGTCAGATGTTTTGCTTGTTTTTTTAAATAGCATATGTATAAATAGCAATATTTTCCAAATAACTAAAAAGACCAATGATAGTATTATTGTCACTGAAAGACAGCATAGCTACTGAAAGATAACATCTGTCCTTCAGCAGCGATATTTGAAGTGCCGTTAGTGGCAAACTCCTCCCTGGATGATGGACAGAGATGAATGGCTCACCATATGCTCAATAATGGTGTAGTCATTACAGAGAATTTACCTTTCTTCCAGAAGTTAAGACGTAACCTTGGAACATCAGTATGTGTTGCTGAGCCTTAGATTTGGTTCTATACCAGGGCTTTCTAGCCCTCTTTCAAACTTGCATTAGCAGACAACTGTGAATCTAGGACACTTTCAATTACACTATGCCTCCAGAGTAAAGCCTACAGTGATTAATTAAGTTGCCTTGACTTTCTTTTTATCAAGCTGAAAGATTCCTTTCAACTCGTACAAAGCTCTTCGGTCCTTGTTATTAGAAAAAGGCATATGTAGATATGAATCAGAGGTTTTTTAATTAATTTCGTCAGAGTGCAGAGTAAAATCATGAGAATAAGATTTGTATGGAGGAATAAAGAGTCTGATCTGATATCCCCAATGACAAAAAATACTTCTTTTAAAAACTGCCTCTTGTGTCTCGTATGGCCATAGACCTCCCAGAGAGAACATATACATATTTGTTTTCTTTCTGGGAGATAATCCATTTATTTGGTATTTCCTCCGCTAGATTTATAGTGTTTCTCCTGCATCTGCAGTATTTGTTGTACTAAGCCCTATAGCTTGTGGCTGTAGTATCAAATTGATATGCGAGTGGTATCTAGCTTCTCATTAGCATGGAAGAAAAACACGTTTTCCCTAATGCCATTCTAATTTTAACCTCCTGAGACCAGAGATCTTGTTTGGGATGTATTTATTTAAAGTTCTCTTAGCTATTTGAGATTGTTTGGACTCGATAAGTATAAAAACTATGCATTGTCTTTGAACCAAAAGATTGACCTCATGTAGAGACAATGGGTTTATTTTAAAATAACCATTGTTGTTATCAAACTATTGGACATTTTATGGAGCAGAATAAAGTATAACAAAAGCTCAAATGTAATGTTAAATTTAAATATGTTATAATAAGCAACATGCATGGTAACGTAGTATTTTTTTTGTGAAAACTGTGACAAGTCAGAGAAATCAACTAGAGGTTACACACTGAACCATGTATTACAGTAGGCAATACTGTAACACCATTATTATCAGGTCTTTTTACCTTTGGTCACTTAGCACTGCAGGAAACTGCATGAAATGTTCCTTCTCTATAGGAACACAACAAATGTCAAAATCAGGCGCATGCATGCAGAGATTCACTTGCCAAAAATTTAGCTGTAAATGTCATGAAGCATTAATGTTGTGTTTCTGCTGACAACCCCCTCAACAAGTGACTGATTTTGGTAAATTCAATGCATCATAAATGACATAACTGCTTCCTAACGATGGAAACAGTTTTCGTTGCTTTCCTCTGTACTTATGACAAAAATTGCAACTTCTTCTGAGTCATTGTCTGTTTGTTAGCAGTTGCTTTCAATGATTTTGTAAAGAAAGAGTCAGACAAAAGTATCTGAACGGACTTTAATACTAAAACATACCAATCAATTTCTTCTCATTTTTAATTCACAAATCTATTTAATATCAAAACAAGAAAAACCTCCATCTTTTGTATGCATAAATGTTACAAAAAAGTCTGCATATGGAACACATGGAGTCTATCCATACGCTTTGTTGTGGGGGCATGCTGTGCAGGAGGTGATGAGATTTGCATAGCTTCATAGGACAAAAAGAAACTATTTCATGCATGTCACTATAAAAGTTGACGGTGTGACCGATTAAATTTTGCATTTTTGTACACTGTGAATTTTTCCCATGCTGGGAAATATACGCCACACTAACAGCAGATGTAAAAGAACTTTTCCCAGCAGGATTAATTTCATTTTATGGTTTCTTTAATGCGATGCATGTCTTTGCTCCTGTTCTGTATTATTTCTTTGGGAAAAAAACAACAACTCTGAACTGTCTTTAGAAGAACCCACGCACCTCTGGTCCTCAAATGAGTTAGCCTGCATGGGATAAAAGGATTCGCCCTGTGTGTGTACGTTGACATGTAATATGAAAGAATGTAAATGAAAGCTTTCTGAAGGTAAGAAATATAAAAGTACTAGTCTAGTCTGCCTAATTGGACATGGAAACTCCTCATCTTCAACCTGAGCTTGATAATGGAGACAATTCAAAAACAATGCCTGAAAACAACAACAGCAATAACGTTACTTTGTGTTTTGTTCATGACAGTGGAAAATCTTGGCTTTAACATCACAGTTATTTTTCAATTAGGCTAGGGTCTGGTAAGCAGGATTAGTCATGGCTTGTGGTTTGCATTTTTTCCTCATGTTTTTAAAACAAGTGCAAATATGACTTTCAAGGACACGGTGAGAAATTCTTATGAGTTTATGTGAAGACAGACATATTTTGTTGCAGCTGACATTACACTGCATGAGATTCTCTGTTAGTACGCTTGATTGAACTGACAGGTAACATTTCTGTCACAAGGTGTAGCAAAAACAAGAGAATTGTCTAACCACAAACATTTTTTATGATGCTTTTGTTAGGATGCCTGGGTCGCTGACCCAGAGGTTTGAGTTTATTATATTATTTATCATTTCTAGTCTTTGGTTTCTTTGTCTGTGTTCTGTCTTATGGTTTACGTCTCGGTTCCCTCTGTTGCAATGCCTACGTGTGAGTCTGTGTCTTTAGTTCAGTCTGTGTTGTTTCCTGTTTTATTTTGAAGGTCCATGTCTGATGTTAATGTATCTGGTTTTGCTTCCCCTGTTTCGTTAGGCCTGATTTGCCCCAGCTGTGTTTCCCTCCTGTTACCCATTCCCTGATTGCTCCCTCTGTGTGTTTAAGCCCTGTGTTTCTCTGTGTCCGTGTTGCAATCTATCCTTATCTTGCTGTGTGTTCTGTCTGCGTAAGTGTATTTTGTATTCTCAGTTTTGTTACCCTTTTGAGTTCAGCATTAAAGCTGTTTAAGTTCACGTTTGTCTCCGGAGTCTGCACTTTGGGTCCTTTTCCTGCCTGCACACAGCGGTTCCATAACAGCTTTACTTTTTTAAAGTAAGCTAAAAAGCATTCTTTTGGCATTTCTGGTGGTTAGTTGTTATGTATCTTTCACAGATGAGCAAGCATCATAACAAGACTAATGTATAACACTTAAAACAACAATAATAAAAAAAATATTAGTAGCAATATTCCTTTATTCCCAAAGCAGCATTAAAGTCATAAAAAATGCAACATTCTGTGCCAGGAAGCTTTGTGAGGAGAGCAATAAGAGGATAAAATAAAAAGCGTCATTATAACTGCACATCCTCATAACACGACTTTTTTGATGGATGGTTATAGGGTGTTACTCATTTAGTTCTGCAAGAGCATGAAATGTTACAGTGTTTTTCTGTGTCTTACCCGCATGCCTTGAATCAGGGTTTCACTTAAGGTTAAGACAGATTTAGGTAATATTCTGTGTCTAGAAATCATAAAGTGTTGATGATGTCAGGATCTTCCGTCCTGCCATATTCCATTAAACAGATTTTGGATTCAGTTTGACGGCTACCTTTTTTTCACTGTTTTCACTTACAGCCAAGATAAATAGCAGCTGTCAGCATAATCATGTAATTCTTGGAAGAAAAACCTTGCAAAATAATTTTTAAGCTGCTCCAGTACTCTCTTGCAAGTACCCCGATACATTAAACATGCCAAAGATGACATTAACTGAGCTAATGACAACATTATTTATTAATACATACGACACCATTTAATCCAAAGCTATGTAAAAATTTCAGTTTTTTTAAGTTCCATATTTGCAAATCTGCACACTTACTAGAAAAGGAGTTTGCCGTTACAAATTTGATATAATAAATTAGAAAACAACTGCTCTCCTAATATTGGTGGCTGTGACATCTTTGGTTGACCAAAAGTATAGTTCAACTCTTTATGAAGTTTGCTTCATTTTATATTATATTCTATAAATATGTTGTAATATTAAAATATTATACAGTGACAATGACAATTTAACACATATAAATGGATGCTTTTGCTGACCATATATCTTCCTCCTGCTCCCTGAAAATTGGCTCATGGTCTCCTTTCCAATAAGGTGGTGACTATAGAGGATAGTCATCATACAACATTATGACTGTATACCACTTGTATTGCTTGTGGTACATCGCATGTAGCAGTACTTACTATAGATTCAGAAAGGTATGTTTTTATACAAAAGTATGAGATCTGAGACACAGAAAGATCTTAGTTCAGCTTGAGCATTGCTCAAGCTAACTGAATGAAGAGTGAGGTGGACAGTCTTTGAAAGGTGTACCAGGTGAGCATTTTTATGTACTTTCTTAACCCTGTTTTGTGTCTACACTTAGCCAACGTTTCTGTACTAACCTATGTATAGAATACCTGCCAGGAAGCTAAAAGAAAATGCAAGTTTATATACAAAAGTATAAGATCTGCGACACAGAAATAGCTTAGCTTAGCATAAACTCTGATGGGTGTTTTTGGGTCTGCCTAAAGGTGTCAAAATGCACATAATAGCACCTCTGAAGCTCTATCTAATTAAGTCAATCAAATAGATATTAAACTAAATAATGGAAACTGCAAGAACTCTACAGAAAAACTCAGTTTCTTGTTTTTTATGCTATGCTAAGCTAACGGGTTAGCTCAGAATAGCAGTGTTAGTCATCCCTTCTTTTGACTTTCAGCAAGAACGTCAAACTGTTTACTCAACATTACTAAACTTTAAAAGGTTTCATTAGAATCTACTGAGAAGGTTTAGCACCCATCATGAAAACATTTAGCCTTTAGTTTATCAGAACTTGAGAACTTAAAATTGTCTGAGGCTCGCAACCACATTAGTGTAAATACGTTTGATCAGCATCAGACATTCATAACGACAGCTTGTAATTCTGTTCTTAAACAACCATTTTAGTAATGAAGACCTTAACCCTCATTGCTTTTTTTCCTCCATATAAATATACAAGAAGCACATTAACTCTACCCTTTGAATCATATGGCACATTTAATCATGCACACGCTAACAGAAACACTGAATGTGTGTCTCCTCATGGATCTGGAAACTGTTGATTGAGAGCACTGATTTGAGCTGAGGGGGAGCTACACTATGAAGGCCTGTTGTGAAATGAGGACTGACAGATAGGTCCAAATAGCACCCTCAGATATCTAACACATGAAATGTGTTTAAAGACCTACTGAATGCCTGGCTTGTCTGAGGGTAATTATGGTAGATAAAAACAGCCAACTCAGAGTTGACAATTTTCCATCATTGTGGGTAAAAAGCTGATTTTTCCATTTCTACTAAAAACAGAAAAATGCCAAAAAACAGGCAAAACGTTTGCTCCTTGTATAGAAATGACAAGATTGTATCAGGGGAATTGTAGCCAACACTAGCTTCAGAGTCATTTTCTACATGTTTACAGTTGTCAAAGGTCTTGGTGTGTGACTTTGGTGGAAAGCAGATTAGACGAGAAAACTGCCATACATGTAGATAAAGCTGAAGTCATATCAGGGAAAACAGATTAAAGCCATATGGAAGTTTTGCTAAATGTGTTTCCTTAAGAGCCCATGTTGTGCGGTTAGACATCTTTAATTCCTTCCACATTTGGGATATATGGTACGAACACTTGCGGACACTCATACGCCAGCGTAACACACATTCAAACTGTTATCTCCAGTGATCTTTAACACACACCACAGTAAAGCTTTAGTTCTTTTCCAACCACAGAAAGTGGTAAATACAACATATGTGGAGCAACTGTTTGTCTACATCGTGATTAGCGGCTGAAGCTATTCGACTTCTGGTGAGCAATCAACGTATTTCTTTCTTTCTTTTTTTTTTATTTTGGCTTCTGTTTTGTTAGATAGCATATTGCAAAGTGCTGAAAATGATCTGACAACATGTTGCTACGGCTGTGGTCTGGCCTCAGACCTGTGATCTGTCAGAAGTCTTGTGACACATATGCTTTGCATCACAAAACCATTTCTAAAACCATTAACAAAAATATGAATACATTTGTCACTCTAAATTTTACACAAAGAAAAAAACACTACAGTAAAAATTACTTGGCACTTACATGCGCTTTGATTCATAAAATAAGATGAAGCTGCCATCAGAATGATAATTAATGAGTCCTAATTCATATAGAGGGAGTCAGTGAAGCGTATTTGAAAACGAGTTAATTGGATCAGACAGGGGAAGTCGAGCAGCAGCGTGACAGATGAGTTGGTGTCAGCAGCTGTTACAGAGCTTCCTGGGCTGATGTGGATACCAGTCATCAGGGTCTGGTCCTCCTGTGCATGTGTCGCCGTGGGGAGACCTGACCTTCATTCACCCAGCTGACATAACTTCGCACTCCTTATGCTTTCTGATCTTAAAGACGTGACAGCAGTGAGCTGGCCTCAGAAGAAGAGAGAAAGGTAAGAATTTAAAGTGGGACAAGCTGGAGCAGGAAAACTTACATCACTTCTTGTAAAAACTGGAGGTTAATTCTCTTTTTACAGCATGAATAGTTATGGAGTACTATTTTGTGGCTTCCTCTATAAAATGTGTCCAACCAGGGGAAATTACCAGACTTAATGTCTTTATGGAATGTGTGACAAATTGTCACCAATTTCATATATAAATATATGTATGGCTTTATCTTCTCTTTGCTAAGATAACGCATTTTAAAAGACAGTAAGTATGAGTTAAGCGGGACCAAGACTTCAAGGCTTTCTACTTGGAAAGAGAGCCACTTTTTAACAAGGGCAAATAACACACTACCTTCATTCTTGCAGAAGAATTAGAAACCCCTTATTCTTTGGCTATATCAATATGGTTCAACTGCAAACACAGAAAAAGCAAGGTCACACGAAAGAAGACTTCTTCTAACACTGACACATAGGAAATTATTTCAGCCTTGTAATTCGTCACCAGCAGTCTCGGTACAAGAAGGATGTGCGGTCAAAGCTTGTGCACTATACCTCCTAGGGTGGCTGGTGGCCCTGTGAGTATAATCACAGATGTGCTTGTACCCCCTTCTCTTCCCTTCTCTACCAAAGCAACAAGTCCATTTAAATCCAAAGTTCTTCTTTTTTTCATCTTCACAATGAACTAAATGTCAAATCTCCAAATCACAGGAAAGAGGAGTATTGGAATTAAATTCAGACTTTATAAGTTTACGCAACAGAACTTTTAATCTCACAACAACCAGCAGCACTGCTTGGAGAGGTGAATTGTTGACTTTAGAAAAAAGACTCCCCTAGGTTGAGTATTACTAAATGTAGCATATCTGCAGATGGGACTCAAAATACTAACTTTTCCCCTCCTTATGGTGTTGTGATTGACAATATTAAGTTGGCGACTCATCAGCCAGGACAAAATAAAGACAAAACAAATGCGATGTTGCATAACACTCATGCTAACACTATCCAGACTGGAAGAGAGTTGTGACATGAGTACAGACCGATAAATCAAGTTTCAGTAAATTATCATCTTTATTTCAATCATATTATTTATGCATCTGCTATACCCTGAATTTAAAAATAAATCTTTGGCCTAACACTGATTAAAAGTGCCACATACTGGTGTTAGTATGTTAGGTATGTATGTGTACTAACTTTACTATAAACTTTCATACATTTTTTATTAAAATAAAACCAAAATCTTTTTTTCACTTCCCTTTATTAGGGAAGTGAAGGCTCAATTCCATTTAACTGCAAATCATTTTTATGTACTTTATTGACCTTAAATGTCTGTTTGGCATCTGGACTAACCTATACATAGCATACTTGCCTGCAAGCTGAATAGTCTGTCCCTCCTGGGGGAATGCTGGACATTCCTGAGCAATGCAAAGCAGGGACCTCCAAGTCAGTCAGGTTATGGCCTCTTGCTAAATGAGCTGTATCTGGTTCAAATGCACACTGATTACTGAGAAGCAACAGAGTTTCCATGCTGAAATGCCACTAAAGAGAAGATATTTTAACACCTATCCTGATGCAGTACCACGAACAGTGTCTATGTTGCTTGATTGTTTTTGTTGTTGTTGTTTTTGTTTCTTTTACAGAAATGTGGAATTCTGAAAATCAGTTCGTAGACGTAAGAATCTTTTTTGATTAAAAAGCAGTCACTGTGGAACAAAACCTTGTCAGTGTTTATCTCAATAATGTGTTTATTTGTGAAATTTTAGAAGGCTTCAAGGATCATTTTCTCCCCTAATTTTGCAGATTCTCTCACATCTTAAGGCAAGTGTGCACATTGCTTAAATATACTGTAGACTGCTGCATGAGTTTTCCGCGATCAAAAATCCAGCCTGAAAGGTTTGCTTTGTCAAAGATTTATTAAAGTGCCTTTAAATGCAGTAGCATATGCTTGGTTCTTTTCATTTGGGGGGGAAAAATGCCCAAGACATCCGGTTCAGAATAAAGGAGCAGTTGAAAACTTGAAAACTGTGGCTGAGATTGTAAAGTTTATAACATCTGTAGGAGAAAGAGTTATTTATTTAGCTCTGCCAGAGAAACACAGCAAATGTCTCACTGTTACAGTTTTTCCTTCGTGCTCCATTTACAGTACTATATGCATTTGATTGTTAGTTCATAGAAATGGTGTAATTTCTAAAATGAACTGAAATCAGTTTACAGTATCACAGCATGTACCATATGTGTAATGGCTGGTCTTTCAACACAGAATTATTTCTTGACGTTAAATGACTATGGTGTGTTTAGAGAAGCTATAAAGAGGCACACAAAAGTAGACTATGCAGATTACTTTCGTTTAGAAAAAATGAAAACACAGAGACAATTGTCTCGATAACCAGACGAGTCTCATGCTCTTCTGCTGCAGTCTTCTGCGGCTGTAGCCCATCTGCTTTAAGGTTCCATCTATAATGCATTCAGAGATGCTCTTCTGTATAATTTGGCTATGACAAGTATTTATTAAAGGTACTGCTGACTGAAACAGTCTGGCAACCGCCTCTGACCCAGAGAACTGTTCTACTGGATCTACTGGTGACTGTGTAGATCATTTGATTGAACTCACTGTCATGTTTCAGAAACAAGTCTGAGATGATGTGAGCTTTGTGAATTTGCATGTTATCCTGCTGGAAGCAGCCACGGGACACTTTGGTGATGAATGGTCAGAGACCACACTCAGGTAGGCTGAGGTGCTGCTTAGTTAATTCTGAGGTGCCCAAAATATTCCACAAAATATCCCCCACTCCATAAAGTGACCAATACACTGTTGATACAAACCAGGACGGATCCATACTTTGATATTGTTTAAACAATATCAAATGTGGAAGCAGAAATCAAGATTCATCAAACCAGCTGAAAACTGTGGACAAATTTCCTTTCCTAGATGATAGGATTGGTACCCTGTGTAGTTTTCTGCTGATGTAGCCCATCTGCTTCATGCTTTGACCTATTGTGCCTTCAGAGATGTTCTTTTACATACCTTGGTTATAATAAGTTTTTATTTAACTGCTACTTTGCTGCTGCCTTCCTATCAGGCTGGAGCCTTGAGACGACTGTTGTTGTGATGTGGAGCTTTTTAGATAAAATCGAACTAAAGCAGTCTGTTAAGTGTATATTTTTTTTCCAAGAATAAAATATAGTTATTTGTTTATTTATTTCAGTTTTCAGTTTACATGACATACCTGAAATTAGCTAAATTATGAATAAAAGTATGACTGACTGACTATGTTTCCAATTGGCCACATCTTTAGGCAGATGAGGGACGCAATTCATCTTTGTTTTCATATCACGGTCACATAAAAATAATATATGATATAGGAATAGCTATGATAAGGAATTGCTGGATATGAATGCATTCAAACTAGTGTCTAATATTTGAGCTGCCAAAGGAATACGAGCTGAAATGCGCGGCACTGGGCTGCAGTGCAGTTTATTTATACGGGCTGTGTATGAATAATGTTCACAAGACATGTTGACACAGGTCAAATGTGGGAAAACCAATCCAGTAAGAAGAAAAGTGACACTTTGTTTATTGCCTACAAGCTTTGGAAATATCATTCTGATCAGACGTGCGGACACAGTCGTTTCTACCCAGGAATCTGATGTGGATTCAGCGTGTGAGTGTTTTTCCCTGCATCTATTTTACATCAGATATTTGGGTAGGAAAGCTTAGAGATGCTGGCAGCAAACATGCCACTTCCACCATCCCCTGAAAACCGTGTTATGTCTGAATCAAACACACCGTAAAAAAACACACGCACACAGAAAATATACAGACGTACTACTCCTGTCACATTTTCATCTGCCTGTGGTACGTTGTGAATGAGCCTCATGTTTGATCCTTGTTTGCTTTAATCATCTTGTTTAGGGTTAGATGAAAGAATGCATAAACCACTAGAGGAGAAGGTATCCTTGATGAATACCAGGAAGGTTAGCTGGTTGCTCGTGGCTGTCTGGTATGTATTAGTGGACTTTTCCTATGGCTTGAATGTGTCTCCCTGGAACTTAAGGACTTTATAAAGACTTTAGATGTAGTGCTAAAGCATGCAATTAATTATAGCTGTTGCAAGTACGTTGCTACTTTAAAGATGTTGTTTTGCTTGGAGTAGTTCAGAACCAAGCCCAACACCCACATCATCTTGAGTACATAGAGACCCTTTGATGGTGGTTTAGCCTTTTGTGTAACCCTCTGGTGTAACCCGTGATCCGAGCTGCAGCTTGGTTACATCACGTCATGGGTGTTGACTGAGTTCACCGCTGCACCATCATTTTTTTACTCATTAGGCCACCTTGCTGAGCAATTGCAACTTCTCTCAGTTACATCTCAGTTTCATATCGCCTGATTTTGTGTCCAAATTACCCCAGTCTTAGCTGTGATCTGACCTTAGATCTACGGATCTTCTGTAAAGCGCACTGGTGCACCAGGGTGACACCAGCGCAAGACACCTTGAAATTGCATCACTTCCCTAAAGCCAGCGGGCACGAAACACTATATCATTGATCTAATTTATATTATCTGCTGGCACGTTGGACATTTGTCACCGGTGACCCCTATCACACTGCTGCTATACAGCAACCCAGTACCTCCCACTCTCTGTCAGTGCAGCTGCAGAGCTGTTCGTCCCAAGTCATTTAGAATAGATTCGCTGCTTGAAAAATAATGATGACAAAGGATGATGCCAGCTTAAATTAAAGTTTGATTTGCATGCGTTAATCTGTAACACCACCTGTTCTCGTTGTTTTCATATGTTAGGTCGATTGCTTTGAATGAGACTGACCAGCATTGCCTCCCATAAGCTCTCTAAACTATAACTACTTTATATTACCTGTGCTATATTTGAATGATGACCCTTTATCATTAAAAGAGTAGCTTACTCTTATCTTGTCAAATTGTTTAAGGACTGATTAAGGAATATTTTAACTTTTATATATCTAACGTTTATTCCTAAGTGCAACGGGTCACCTTTTCAACTCTGCTCAGGAAAGTAAAAGAAGTCACTGACAGAATAATTCTGCCTTCGTCATGATGATCTTGGAACAGCCGTGTCGGGGAGTTTTGAACTACGGGCCAAAACTAACTCGGAGCCAAAAAGCAGTTTAAGTATGATAAACTGGTGCTGTCAAATGAAAAAGCTGTGTTTTTGCAAATTTCAAAAACATTTCTCCTGGTTGACAACCATATAATTTTGCAATTACAGTGATTCGTAAAGAGTTGTTCCCGGTAACTCAGAAAATGAAAGACAGCCGAATATTTTGACATCCATTACAAAAAAAGTTAAGGTAATTTCTTGGTACTTTAATATGCTTGGTGCTGTGACAGGTTTACAAATACCATTATCTGTAAGCAGCAATGTGCTTACTTTTTGAGTCATTTATTATTTAAGTCAGTGCTCAGAGCCCGGTACCAATTTTCCAGCCTGGTTCATAACAATGCTTTTTATAGAGGAAGCACTGCCTGGAGTTTGTCATGTGTTAATATTTATCCAAAAACGCATCTCCTCCAGGCTGCAGAGTAATGGGGACTGTTTAAGAAAGTAACCCACTCTGCTTATATGCTTTTTTTTATCTATTAAAGACAGCACCCTACTGAGACATATGTTAAAAGAAGAAGAGCACACTGTTTAATATATGTGCTTCCTTAAAACACAAGGGTTTCATTGTTAGAAGTGCTGGGGAAGCAGAGATGACTCTGTGCTTCAGAAGATTTAAGACACAAGGTTTCAGCTGGAACAGGGGCCCTGGTCCTGGTGGGTGGTGAGAGAGAGAGTATGACCTTATCATGAAAGGACTACATTGCCACCTACTGGTAGTCAAATGGTACTACAAGTGACTAAAAATTCAAGTAAATTCAGATTGTTACAGCATGTTCTCAAAGGGGATTATCAGTTACTTGAGACTCAAAGCAAAACTAATCACAGCAGGTTCAGCACTGATGAAGTAAATGTAATAACAAATGTAATCCTGCTGCAAAAAATCTAATATTAACTTCACCATAATTAGCACTTAGTGTTTCTTCTTCACTCACCTCTTTTCACTCTATATGTGTTTATACACAAATCTGCATTTAATTAATGGTTATCATTTATCTCTGGCTCACTTCTCCAGAGTGTCATTTGTCCTATCTTCTTCCCCCAGCCGGTCGCAGCAGATGGCTGCCCCTTCCTGAGCCTGGTTTTGCCAAGGTTTCTTCCAGTTAAAAGGGTTCTTTTTCCCCCTCCCTACTGCCACCAAGCCCTTACTCATAGGGGGTTACTTAATTGTTGGGGTTTTCTCTCTGTTACTGTAGGGCAGGGATGTCCAACTCCAGTCCTCGGGCTACTGTCCTGCCGCTTTTAGATGCATCCCTACTCCAACACAGCTGGATCAAATGGTTGGATTACCTCTTCAGCATACCATCAAGTTTTCAGGCCTGATAATAAGCTATTTATTTGATTCAGGGAGAAGGATGTGTTTAAAAGCTGCAGGGCCGTAGCTCTCGAGGACTGGAGTTGGATACCCCTGCTGTAGGGTCTCAACTTTACAAAATAAACTGCCTTGAGCATCAGTTATTCAAATAATATTTGTTTATTATATTGTGATTTACACTGTGGACAGAGCAAAAGTGAGAAAAAAAATCTTTTTGACACAAAAAAACGTTTTATTTTTTTAAAGAAACGCAGCAATATCACTTAAGTGTTCATGGTTAGGTTGGAGAGAATGTTTGGGATCAATAACTCATAAGAAATGTTGAAATCACATTATCAACGGGACTGGTTGGGAGGTGTTTGTAGAAGCTGTCTACAAAGATAAATCATGAAAAACAAAATACATGTTTCAATGCTCACAATCGCTGAACACTCACATGGCGATAATCCATTTAAACAGAAATCAGCTTTTAGTATATGTGAACTTTCTTGCAGTTTAAGATAGAAACGTGAGGTGAAGTCTGTCTTTGATTGAAAAAAAAAAGACACACTTTTCCTATTTTTTCCCTCTTACGAGTTTTTTCTCATAAATCTGTCACGGTTAACTTGTAAATGTGCCGCGTTTTCTCATAAATTTGACAATTTTTTAGGCACTGTACGTCTCATTTTATCTCGTCACACTCCAGGTCGATAGGTGGCGGTAAAGTTGAGTGTTTTTTCTTTCATTCTGAGGGCAAGTCAAATCCAATATGGCGGTTAACAGACTAACATGTTTGGGGTTAAATGCCCTTTATTCCACCGTCTGCGTCCCAAAGCAGGTAAAGCATTTACGGTAATCTTGCATGTATTAGTTTTCATTCAGTCTCAATCTATTATCTCCGACTTTCGGTCGATAAATGTAACATTGGCTGTTTTACTGATGTAGCTAGCGTTCTGACGTTAGCATTGCGGCTAATGCTAGTTAGCCTGCTATGTGTCAAACCTGGCTCAGTATGGTTCTTTGAAGGGTTTAACAGGACATGGTATATAAATTATAAGAGGACAGGTAGTATATGCTCAGTTCCCGTGCTTGTTCTAGCAAGAAAGGTTGAGTGATTAACTTTTAACTTTTTACGCTAAGGCTTCTAATGATCTTGAAAGCAAGATATTTAAGCTGAATAAAACGATGACTTTGTTAGCATTAATTGTGGCCCGTTATCCCTCAAGAGCATTCGATTTCTTTTACAGCTGAGCGCTCTTTTAAAAGTATCCCTGTTTACTTTTACTTGAACCTGCAAAGTGAGCCTTTTGTTAACACGATCTGTGTGGAATATGCAAGCGTCATAGGAAGGCAAATTTTCAATGGATCATCAGAAGTTGCATGTAGTAGTTTTATGTCCGAATCACCAGGGTCTCTCACCCTCTGTTATTTCGGAAGCGTACGAAGGAGGTTTCATTTATTTTTTGGCTCACATCTGTGTGTGTCTGTTGTCTTGGGCTCCTGATGCTCTAATTCGGGCAAACTTGATTTCTATCATAGAACTGAAACTGCTAACATCAGGTCAGATGCTGTATTTTCAAGTGAAAGCTTGTCCAAATGGCACACGGCAGTGCAGATGAGCCGAAATAATCAGCTTTTGGTTTAGACTCCTCTGGCTTGTCTGAAAATTGTTAGGGCCTAAAGGTGGTTCAAACAGTTAGAGCTACAGTGTGTGTAATTGAGTACAGAGGCAGACTAAATACTTGTTCACTAACTGAAGGAGCACTGTTTGCAGGCATTTAGGAGCTGCTGGGGGGCGGTGGAGCAGGTGAGAAGTTACTATGTTGACTGGAGGATGCTGAGGGATGTCAAGAGGAGGCAGATGGCCTTTGACTATGCTGATGAGAGGTTACGAATTAACGCACTGAGGAAGAACACCATCCTACCCAAAGAGCTTCAGGTATATACTGAAGAAGGACACCTAAGTCATATGTGTATTAATAAATAACTCAGCAATGGTAATGATTGAACTGTTACAGACAAATCCTTGAAAAGACATTAGTACAGAGTGAAGTACTAATGTCTATTTACTCATTTATTCGTTTTTTTGCAGGAGATAGCAGACAAAGAGATTTCAGCACTACCCAGAGACAGCTGCCCTGTGAGGATACGTAACAGGTGTGTGATGACTTCCCGACCACGAGGAGTGAAGCGGAGGTGGCGTCTTAGCCGTATTGTCTTTCGTCATCTAGCTGACCACAATCAGATGTCTGGGATTCTGAGAGCAAGGTGGTGATGAGGTCTCACTGGACATTTTGAAAAACAAGATTTTTCAGTGGTTATCAATAGACTGCTACATTTGATTACTTGTGTAAATTATGTTTTCATTGGTCAGTAAGGTGCTGCTGCTTCCTTATTAGCCTTCTTAATATAAAAAATGAGAAAGTTGATATGAGTACTGATAAATAAATGAATATTGTTGTACATTACAGTTTTGTGAGTGTCTTGGTTTATTATAAAATGTTATGTGTGATATAAAAGTTTTATAAAAGCTTAACACCTTCTACTGTCACAGGAAAAGAAGTTATTTTTTTAAGGTAATGGCTGCCCTAAAATGAGATGTAATTCATAGGCAAGAAAGCCCACATTTTCCTTTCACTTACTTTCTTTTCATTTATCTGTATATAATATATAACTGGTCTTTTATATAGTTGAAAAGTATCTAAGATGTAACAAATACCAAACGTGTGGAACTTTTGCTTCAAAGCAGGATGGATCCTTGCTTTCATTTGGTTAGCACCACATTCTGGTCTTACCATAAAATGTTCCAACAGAAATTAGATTAATCAGACCAGGCAACAATCTTCCTTCCAATCTTCTTCCAATTTTGGTGAGCCTGTGTGAATTGTAGCTTCAGTTTCCTGTTCTTTGGTGACGAGTGGCACTCGATGTCTTTCTGCTGCTGTTGTTTTGATATGTTGTGTGTTGTGGAAAAAAATCAGTAGAGTATGAAAAGAAACTGGTTTCTGAGATTTATTTAATTTTATTTTTTTGTGTCCTCTCTGGCACTGTAGTAATCAGAATTATTTTCTAAAGGCCAAGAAAAATGCCCACCAGATTTATTTTCCCAAGTAGACCATTATGGCTTTTGCTATACTGGTCCACTTGATTGTCATATTTTATTCAACCTTCATTATTATTATTATTATTATTGTTGTTGTTGTTATTGTTATTAATTAATTTTTCATTTTGAGTTATTACAATCAGAACACACAGGACCAGGGGATGGGAAAGAGAAAGAAAGAGAGGTTGGGAAGAGAATTAACAGAAGGAGAGGGAAAGATAAATAGAGAAGAGGGACAGAGAGAGAAAAGATTATGAAAATCTGCGTGATCACCTGCTGAGAGAAAAAGAAGACAACACAGTAGGGAAACCACAGCAACAACCAACATAAGCATCAGTAACAGTAAATAAATAGTGAATGTTACTAAGCAGCATACAGTGTGTGTCTGTGAGTACCTGCTTGTACACCTGTGTGTGTGTGTGTGTGAGTGCACTTATGTTCATGTTTTTATAGAGGTTATATTATTCAAAACACAAATTTTCCTCTATGTTATCCATTCAGAGATGCTGCTTCTGCTTTTTCTACCATGATTGTAATGAGTCACTATTTGAGTTAATGTTGCCTTCCTATCAGCTCAGAGTAGTCCCAGTAGACTCAGACAAAAGTCACTTAAATCAACTTTCTTCCCTGTTTTGGTGCTCAGTTTGATCTTCATCACATCTGCATGTCTAAATGCACTGAGTTGTTGCCATGATTAGTTATTTGCATTAATGAGCAGATAAAGGATTGAGTGGCCAATGTGCGTATATATAATGCAATTAAATAGAATGTGTCTCTTAAAGTGGTGCAAGTTTGTTGAAAGCCAGCAAACTGTAACATTCATTTGATTTTACATTAAAAGGTTCAGTAAAAAAGTTGAAATTACCTTAAAACGGTTCATTTAATTCATGTCATGCTCTACATACAAGGATTCTTTGCTGTTCAGCAATGGTTAAACCAGTACAGTAGGTGGCGGTAGCACACCTGTAATCGGCCTTGCAAATAGCCAAATGAAGAAGACGGAAGAGCCATTGGCGTTGGAAAGAAGCGCCGCTGGAAAGTAGTCTGAGAGCAGTGAAGAAGAACCGCAACGGCATTTCATAGTGTAGCTGATACTGATAAGCCTGAATGGATTTAACCGAACAGGTGAGCAGAATCGTTTCATTCAGTTTAGTGTTCAGCAAAACTGCATCTTTTAAGGTTTAGCTGAGGTAGCTGGATTTACATAGATACAGTGAAATCAGTGCAATACTTGCTAACGTCAGTCCTATCAACCCGTGACGAGCAGCTGCGTGATGCCTGATACATTTTTTTTTATTATTATTTTCTCCAGGGTAACGTTACAGTTGTAAACTAAAATAAAACTACGATTACAAATACGATTACAGTCGGTGGCGGTGCGTGCCAGTAGCTCGTGGCCCAACTTAGCTGTTAGCTTTTAGTGGACTACCAGAACATTCTAGCAACATCATTCAGTGTAAAACAACTACTGCGCTGCTAAACAAATCAGTACGGTAGTTACTCGGCGTCTCTGTTAGCTGTCTGGAGATGTTACTAGACCCACTCATGTACAGTATCATTAAGCACTTTTACATTTGAATTATATACATACATACATACATACATACATACATACATACATACATATTACAATTTATCTGTAAAGGATCTCTCCAGACACGAATAACTGTAATATGTACAGGCTTCTAAGTTGTTTAGATGCCAGATTAATCGCAGACAAATGCATAGTTCCAACATGTGTTGTGAGTTAGGTTAGACTACATTTAAATAAAGTAATATGACTTCGAGAGTGGATTGTGGGAAATGGGTTAGTGACTATATAATTATTGTAGAAGGCACTTTGTTCTTACTATTTATTAAGTTACAATATAAATTTTTATTTAGAAATGAAATGTTAGCTTTTGCACATTTATTTACTTACATAGTTTTGTTTTTGTTTTTTTAATTAAACAAATGTTTGGTAGATGGATTCAAACAGACAGCACTTCTCTATTAGTGGATGTGCATGTCTCAGTGATTGTATTGTTCCCCTCATACAGATTACACAGTTGGAGGCAGACTTGCAGGAGCTGGGGTCCCTCTTGGAGAAGGCAGAGAGGAAAAGAGTTCAAGATCTGCTTAAACAGGAGCAGAAAAAGGTGGAGAAGGAGCTCGCAGCTAAACGACAACAAAAAGAACAACAGGCTAGGAAGGAGGCAGACCCATCTGCAGCCACTAAGGCAGCATACACCGTCAAGATTACCAGCTATGGTATGGGGCAGTTATCGAGTAGCACTATCAAACATTACTGAGAAAACCAAGCGGTTAAGATGCGTTCAAGAGCTGGGGAGGGGAAAAAACAGTATTTCAAAATTGTTCACATGTGTATCATCTTTTCTGCAGCATGGGACCAGTCAGATAAGTTTGTCAAAATTTATCTGGCATTGAAAGATGTGCACAAAATATCAGCAGATAATGTGGAGGTCAAATTTACAGAACGGTGAGTTGATAATCAGCATAGTGTTCAGTTTGTTTTTACATTCCTGTTCCCTTATCAGTGCACGTGAATTTGCCCCTTGTCTGTGTTGCAGGTCATTTTCTGTGCTGGTGAAGGATCTAGATGGCAAAAACCACGAAATGACAGTTCTGAACTTGTTGTATCCAATCAATGAACAGGACAGTTACAAAAAGGTAAACAAATCATCTGCTGCTTACTCAGCTTCTTCTCCTCAGTCCAGCGGCCATGAGATGTTTGTATTTCAGAAATCGGTTGCTGGCTTTGGGTCAAAAGTCTTTGTCATCTTAGATGAGTGGGTGTGCGTTAGGAAGCAGTGGTGCAATTTCTCTCAGCAGACTAACCCCATATTTCACAAAACTGTGTAGGTCTCTGATATTGCAGGCCAGTAATCGGCCAAATACTTGCAGTATATACTTCTTCTCTCTCTCCTTCTCTCGCAGCTAAAACATCAGTTTGCATGAAGCTGTGCATAATGCAGGTTTCCCCTGCTGTCTGTCAAGAGGGTAATGCTTGACAGGCAGCCACTCCGTGCTACTCAAAAGCTCTATGGCAGGACTTTGGATCAAATCAAAGTTTTTATTTTTTAAGATTGCCTTTGCATATTCTGCATCATATCAACAGTTCTAAGCCATGTTACCTCCTGCAGCCATCGCACTAAATCTCTTTTAAACCAGAGAAAAATAATGTTAGATGGTTGTAATGTAAGCTTGCTGCTTGATGAAGAGTAATGGGGAAAAAAATTAAAATCATGTACTAAGAAAGCAGATGAAAAGGTACCTTGTGCATCATTTTAAATAGATGCATTTATTTGTAATTATTTTAAGATTTCAGGAAATATTAGTCATTTTGCAGAGAAAAACTGGAGTAGTGATTCTTAGTGATTGACCTGTTCGTCAGAGAAAAGTAAGCATCAATGAAGAGCCAAATAAAGTAAAAAAATTTAAAGTTAAAACAAAATTACATGAGAGCATGCTGCTGGTTTATTAATTTTGTTACCACAGGTAATATGTTCTTGCATTGGTTCTGATGTGGATAATTAAGAATTGTGTGGCCACTAGGGGGCAGCAGACACCCAATTTTTAAGCTTGTGGCAATGAGTTTAAATATACTGCATTAACTTATTAAGGTGGCTATTGTGATTATACGTAAACCTTGTTAAATGCAGTGTCAGTGTTCCTGTCACTTTTCGTCTTTGATTTGAGCTGCCAGTCTGTTGTCCACACTCTGAAACTGTCTTTTGCTCTCTGCAACAGATCAAAACAGACATGGTCTTGGTCATGTGCAAGAAGCAGTCAACAAAGAAGTGGGACTGTCTGACGGCGGTGGAAAAGCAGTCTAAAGAGAAAGAGTGAGTTAGAAATTTGCTTATTGATTTTAGTTTGTGAAATAAAGTGCAGCAACAGTGCTGTGTCTCAAGCCACTGTGATTGCAGTGCAGTGATTGGGTGCACACATACTACATGAGAGCAATACAATGAGAGCGGAATTGTTTGCACCATTAAAGTATTTTCCTGTCGCCTTTCTACAGAAAACCCAGCCTTGACGATAATGCTGACCCCGGCGAGGGCCTGATGAATGTGTTGAAAAAGATTTATGCAGAGGGAGACGACGAGATGAAGAGAACAATCAACAAAGCTTGGACAGAGTCCCAAGAGAAGAAATTAAGAGGAGAGGAGATGATGGACTATTAAATATTGCCACTTTTCCACAGCAGGACCAAATTAGAGCTCCAAAGGTTGAAGCAGGCATTACTTAATTATTGAAAGTAAAGTCTACATACACCGCTCATAAATAATTTGTTTAAAGTAATGTCTAAGCTCGGGATGGCCTCAATTTGGCCCTGCTTTGAAAACCAGGCTGCTGGTGTTCTTAGTGATGGGCTACAACTCATCTGTCACACAAGTAAAAGGATGGAGTCCATCACATGATGACCTGAAGACTGCAAGAACGCACACATTTCATCACAGCTGACATTAAGAGTCCAACCTGTGGGTAGAAAGCAGGGAAAATGTTGTGTGCTTCCCCACTTACATACATTCCCCTATGTGTTTTGTGAAGTCGCACTTAAAGGGTTAAAGGACCACTGCTCAGTCATTTCACAGCTCTTGTTTTTGTTTTCCTGGCTTGTTTCAATAAAATGTCTTGTTGTGGTTTAAATTGGACCAGGGTAAATGTAATTGTTCATTTTCAATGGTAGTTGAAAATCAGTACAGATTAACTTGGCAAATATTTCTTTCTTCCTTTTTTTGTCAGCTATAAATTTGCCAAAGTTCTCTTACTTATGAAGTAAACCAGAGGATAGTTTTCTTTATTTTTTTAATCTTTACATCAGCTGTATGATTTTGTAAATCCACAAGTAAGTCATGTAGCATACAAAGACAGTAAACTATCTTGTGTCAGCCTAGTGTAATACTTTACTGCATGCAGGTATGTTTAAAACTACATTTTCCACAATCCTTTTTTTTAAGTTGCATGTTCTGAAATACTTGATGTGACTGATTTTTGCAGATTTGTTTTCCGACATTGTGAAAAATGTGTGTTTTCACTTTTGCTGGTTGTTCTCTGCTCTCATAAATACAGCTGTTGAACTCAGAGTTTTTCCATCTGTCTTTCAAGCTTAAAATTAGATTTAAAAAGTTATTAAGTTTGCCAGTGGCAATAAAATGCTTTTATAAAATGCTTTTATATCCACTGGCTGACGTTTTCAGCTAGCCTTCCCAGTTAATATTTCACGGAGTCGTATCTTAGATGTGTTATGAAATTACAAGATGTGATTTGCCTCATGCAGAAGTAATTGTCCTGGAGACATGGATGGGTTGTGTAAAATATGCATATACTGGCCACTATTAAATGCATGGTTATTAACTGCTCAATAACGTGCATATCTAATTACCCACTTGTTTGGCAGCATCTCCATTCAGATATGTAGGCATCAGGTCAAGACCACCTGCTGAAGTTCAAACTAAGCATCAGAACAGGGAAGAAAGGTGATTAAAGTGACTTTTGACATGGTATGGTGTTTGAGATGATGGGGAGACAATAATTTTAAAAAATCATTATAATCAAGGCAGAAAATCATCTGTGAATGGCTGTCTTTCAAGCAGCAGCAGAAGACCACACTTACTGCTGCTCCTACACAGGAAGGTGTAGCTACAGCTCACACTGACTCACCAAAAATGGACAACAGATTGCCTCCTATTGTGCATCCTTTTATGACCACAGTGGACACGTCTTCCAAAGGCTGATTCCTACAGGATAATGCACCATATCTCCAATGGAATCCACAGTCTAAAGCACCTTTGGGATCTGGTGGATCAGGAGATTTATATCTGAAGAATGTTTCCAGCACCTTGTTGAATCTGTGCCATGAAGAATTAAGACCGTTCTGAAGGCAAAGGGGGTCCAAGCCATTACTAGCAAGGTGTGGTGACATTACCGTAAGCATGGTCAAGCCATTCTGAAATTCTAGTGTCACAGAGTTTCATTTCTCCCTCATGTGTCTCATCTACTCTCCAGATAAAGATGCACAGTATCAACATTATGAAGAAGCTGCTGGGCTGTCCTTGAGGCCCATCATGGTCAAAACAAAGAGCACCAAACAGAGGGTGACCTCTCTATCAGGCATCAGGCTTTCTTCAGGCCTTCACCAAAGAGGGCGCACCAACAGCTATGGTCCAGAATTGGAATTAATAGTAGGCCCACTTTTTATTTCAGGTCTTTATTACTGTATTTGCACAGTCAACACTGGACAAAACTGCCAAATATTAAGGGCGAAGGCCACTTTGCAAAGCCGAGTGCAAATGCTGTTAGAGAAGGCTTTTCTTTTCTTTAGTTTCTTTTACCTTTTTAAAAAAAATAAAAAAAGCACATTAGCTTTATAACTGACCACTACTGTGTCACTAGAGAAATATTTTTCATAAGTCATTTATACTGCACATTCAAGTCCTCACAGACCTGAGCTTGACAGCTTCACGTTTTGACCACCAGGTGGCAGCCGTATTCAGGACTTTCTCCGGGGGGACTGCACACAGGGGAAATCTAAGCCAGGATTTTACTGTAGGAGCCTTGAAAGTTTTGGATTTTTTTTTTTTAGTAGAACAACACTTTTGTTTCTTTGTAAAAATATGGTCATATATAATATGTATAATCTGTGGAGCCCTAACAACTGATTCATACATTTATTTGCAGAATGGAAATGATATGTTCCAGCCCCATCTTATATCTAATGAAATAATTTCCTAGTAAAAGGTTTTTCCTGCGTTTAAGTCTTGTTCTTCTTAACAAAGTGTCCTTTAAATTACAAAAGTCTAAAAACTTTCTTCTCTCCTTACATGCTTACTTACCTCTTTTCATAAAGTGGCTTTTTGTATATAAAGGGTTAAAACACTGTCCGGGTCACTGGCCTCCCAACAGTCTCAGAGACTTGAGCCAAAACCAAGCGATTCTTTTTTTATCAGCTCTTTCATTCATATTTCCTCTCAAAAAATCCACATCAATTTTTGATTGAGTTTCTGTCTGAGCAAATCATCTGGAGTTTCTCCACCAGTGCACCACCTCCTGCCCGCCCACGACTCCGTGACGTCGGTGCCACTATATAGCCAGGGTTCGCCTTTCGTCCACACCAGTTGGATAAAATTGAAAGAGACGGACGTACCGTGAAGACGCACTTGGCACTTTTACGGAAAAAAGAAGAAATATTTAAGCGAGACGGAGACACGTACGAGTCGATCGTTTATTCCGCTGTGATAAATGAGTACCGGCTGTTTCACCGCGGCTCAGCGGATTTCGTGCCACACCATGAATGCGGATTTATTTAAGCCTGCTCCGGAGCGTGGTGGACCCCAACAGACTTCTGCCCCGGCGAAAAACAGCAGGAATAAACACGATCAACCCAAACCGGAGCTGGCTCAGGTTGTGACGGATCTCAAGACGGGGAGGTCCTACATTAAAGGGAAGCTTTTGGGAAAGGTACGCGCATTTCATACATTTTTCTTCGCCCCTTTTCTCCTTTTCCATGTGTCTGTGCGTCGCTGCGTCGGTTTTGACTGAGGAGGCAGATGGATCTAGAATCTGAATTAATTAGCCGCAGTTTTGGGCTGATTTTATCCCCCCCCCTTTCCTTTTTTTTTCTCTTTTTGTTTAAAATCACTATGAGCCATGTTCCAGGTGTGCTTGTGATGTGATGCGGGAATAGAGAATGACCTCGTGGTGGATGTGACCAATATTCCCCTCTGTTCTCCTCCTTGCTGTTCTCGTCAGTGCTGAATGAATCAGACGCAAGGTGTGCCCAGCTCCGGTGCGCACACATGCTTAGCCATAAAAAAAATAATTAAAAAAATCTCCACCGATGATGAACGTTTACAGCCCCCTCTCGTATTTTAATGGCCTGCCGTGAAACCAAAGACACGCTTGTCTGACCACAGCATAATTTCTGCCCCTCATGATGATGATGATGATGATGATGCATCAGCATCGCTTTTTGAAACAGTGTCTATGGAAGCGAGTTTATCAACGTGTTGCTGGTCGTATCGATGTGCTGCAGCCAGTTTTTTTTTTTTCCTTCCTCTGCCTGCCGCAGAGCTAGAAACGTCTCCGCCAGTTTCACGGTTAATGAATGCAGCAGCTCGGGCTGCCTCATCCTTCATGTACCCGAGCATGTGTAGTCTTGATCACATCCTGGAGAGAAGGGGGAAAAAACAAATGTATAAGCGGCAGTAAACGCATCTGGGGGATGATATTTTTCATCATATCTGCGCATACAAGCCAATAAAAGATGCCTGAGGCATCAGATGGATCGTTTTATGGTCATGACAATCATTTTTATGTCTTTATTCTTACCTCGATTATTGTTCCTGAAATTGTTTTGACTGCATCGCTACCTATCCTCAGGTCAGACTTGCCTTGAGACTGAGTGTGTGGGTTTTAAACCTGCTGCTTGTGTAAATTGATCATTCTGTTTGTTTCCCCTCAAAGGGCGGCTTTGCTCGATGCTATGAGATGACAGACCTGTCCAACAACAAAATGTATGCAGTGAAGGTGATCCCACAGAGCAGGGTGTCCAAACCACACCAGAGAGACAAGGTACACGATCACCAATCTTTGTCTCTCCCGTGTCTTGCATAACTGGAAATCAATGTCTGGGTTGTTGTGTTTTCTTTTGGGACATTGAAACGTCTTCACAGATTGATGAGTTGTCATATGTTGACAGATTACGAACGAGATCGAGCTGCACAGAACGCTGTCACACAAGCATGTGGTGAAATTCTCCCACTATTTCGAGGACCAAGAAAACATCTACATCTTCCTCGAGCTGTGCAGTCGGAAGGTGAGACTTCAGAACTCTAGAACAGTCTGCGCTGCTTTGTGTTCTGCTTGCACTAACAGTATTTCTTGTATTACCCTACAGTGCTGCTTTGCACGCTATATTTAAAATGTAAAAAAAAATAGATTTCTTTTATGCAGCTGCAGGGATGCATATGTGCTAGCAGTGTTTGTACAGTCCCACTCACTGATGCAGGGTTGACAGTTCACTCATTGCTCTCTCTGCAGTCCCTGGCACACATTTGGAAGGCGAGACACACACTCACAGAGCCTGAAGTGCGCTATTACCTCAGACAGATCATATCCGGCCTCAAGTACCTCCACAGCAGAGGAATCCTGCACAGGGATCTCAAACTAGGTACGTGGCTGAAAATGCGGATTAACGCATACACAAAGCATCCCAGGAATCTGTGACTTTGGACGAGCATGCGTGTCATCTGTGGAATGCTGACCGGACAAATGCTTTTGTCTCTTTCAGGGAACTTTTTCATCAATGAGAACATGGAGTTGCGGCTGGGAGACTTTGGCCTCGCTGCCAAGCTGGAGACAGTTGAACAAAGAAAAAAGTAAGTTAATTGCTTAAAATGTTTATCTGCTGGAGGATACCAATGAGCTTATTGGGGCCCATAGATCATACTACTGTAATGATGATTGTTATAATGAAACAAAGCTCTCTAAGGTCTCTCCATATTACATTTTTATTTGTATTTTTAGCCCCATCTCAGATGTATCTTTTAAAAATCTGACTTTTAATCACTATTTTAGCACAAGCACCCTCAACCTAAACCATTACATCAGTTACTAAGCATAATCTTCCTCCCACAACTTTCCTCCTGCAAGTACCTAACTAAACCGGTTTCCAACTGACAGTTGAAAGTACCGCTTAGAGCACAGTTTCGATTCCTGTTAGACAGCTTCCTGTGGAATACCAGAAGACTGAGAGTGACAGAAAAAAATATTTCAAACATTACCTGTATGCCTGATGTTGAAACCAAACCAGTTTTAAATGTTCGAAGCATTACATCTTACCCATATATGGTTCTTGTTTTGTTTTTCTTAGAACAATCTGTGGGACTCCCAATTACTTGGCTCCTGAGGTGCTCAACAGACAGGGCCACGGCACAGAGTCTGACGTGTGGTCCCTCGGATGTGTCATGTGAGTCTTTTTACTTTAAGATGATTATAAGAACTATCCCGGTTTCATAGAGTGTGTGTTGGGGGGATTTTGACCTTGGCGTCACTTCGTCTCAGTCGGGAAAGTGGGGACTTTTTTTTTTTTCTCTAAATCACTCATTTTTGTTTTTGAGCTGACTCACTGTTGCCTTGATTACTCTCTCACAGGTACACACTGATGTGTGGAAACCCTCCTTTTGAGACGCTCGACTTGAAAGAGACGTACAAGTGTATTAAAGAAGTTCGCTACAACTTGCCCTCCACGCTTTCCCCTGCTGCTCAGAAACTCATCTCAGGCATCCTGCAGAAGAATCCCAGTGACAGACTCACGCTGGATCAGATCCTCAACCACGAATTCTTCAAAGTATGTTGACCTTCGGGAAATTTCTTGCCAGTGTTACGAAACACTTTCATTCAGTTGTGACATTTTTATCTCGAGGTGAAGGAGTGTGAAAATGTCAGTGCTTGATCTGTTATCTCAACTGAGAACAGAGTGGGCACGCTCCAACCTCTTCACTCTTTCTCACCGTTTTTTTTTTCTTTCTTTTTTTAATGCATCACCTTTGCCTCTTTCTCAGGGTTTCACTCCTGACAAACTTCCCCCCAGCAGCTGTACAATGGTGCCAGAGCTACACCCTCCCAGCCCTGCCAAGAAATTCTTCACTAAAATGGCCAAAAGCCTATTTGGAAAGAAGAAAGCAAAAGGTGAGCAAGCAGCAAGAGCGATTTTGGGGGGGGGGTCGTTTTTCAGATTTAGTTTTAAGAATATCCAAGAGCTGCTGTATTTATTTAAACAGTCCTGCCTTTAAACATATTTGTTGTGACTACAGTGTGTCGTGTTTTCACAGTGGAAAAAATTCCATGCGAGGACAAAGAGGACAAGGATATTTCCAAGCTGGTGTCGGGCATCGTTAAATGTTCCATCAACCGGCAGATCAGCTACAAAACAGTGGGACCCAATGAGGTACTTTTTTTTTTTTTCTTTTTCCTCTCTCTCTCTTTCCTCTGTGAGAAACTTTTGACCTGGTTTACCTTAATTTGGGTAATTCCAGCCAGTTATGCACACAGTTCACATGCATTTACAACCGTTCGAAAGGCTTGGAGAAAACACAAAATGCATATTTTAATAGCATACAGCCTCCATTACAGTTGAGAATTGCTTTCCATTAGCATGCTCATTTAAATAGTAAAAGTGCCCTAGAAAAAGGAACTGTTAGAGAAATGGGGTGGAAAAAAATGTCTTAATTTTTAAAGAGACGTTGTTTTAAATTTGTAATTTGTAATTTAAATTTTCTTCAGAATAATGTATGCATGACAAAAAAAGTAGTTCAGACCAGAAGAAATGTAGCAGTCTGTTGGTGGTAGCTTTTGAAACTTGATAAGCTCTAGTAAGCTCATCTGGGTGTTTGTCAGGGTACTTTGTTATCAGAAGAATCTGAAGAAGCTGTTACTGCACACTTAGGGGGGAGCGGGGTAAATGTTCTCTGCTCAGTAACAACATGAAATATTTGTTTTAAAAAGACTGAACAGAACCTAGAGTATATTCCACAATTGCAGGATGCTCAGTTGGCCGATCCCCAATCAGGCTCGTCTAGTTTATTTATAGAGCCAAAAAGGAGCTACAGTTTTTGCTGTCATGCATGACTCTTCCTTTGTCTGTCTTAAGAAGCCTGTCCTGAGGAACCAGATTGTCATTAATAAGCGCAGATGAATATAGATTTCTACAAGTGTACTCTGAAAGTTGTGCTCATTTTAGCTTGTTTTCATGTTTGTCTGTTTGCGGCGGGAAAAAACAAACCTACTCGCGCAGCGCTTGTGGTAACGTGACATTAGAAACTACGTGTCAGGCTTGCAGCATGCTTGCAACGTGTACAAAGGGAAACTGTGCAGCTGAAAGTAGTTTCCCCACCTTGCAGTGGCAACGAGATGCGCTGCATTTAGTCTAAGATGTTGCAGAAATTGAATAAATGAGCTTCAGCGCTGACACAGCAAAAGTGTGCATGCAAGGATTAAAGGAGCTCATTCCCTTTATCTCTGGTTACCCTTTCGGGCATGTGACACACTGCTCTTTCACTTTGTTGCTCTTACTCATCATGTGCTAATCGCATGTTTCGTTGTTGCTCAGGTGCCGTCTCCCACCGGTCAGCTGGTGAGCTCTGTGCCTCTGGAGCAGACTCCTGCTGAGGAGGAATCCAGAAAGTCCATTTCCCGGTCTTTTAAGGGCACCATGGCCAGCAGCACTGAACGTAAGTTTCTGTTTGTTATTTATGAACACACATTTGGTGTTTGTTGTGGTGGCTGATTGCAATCAGGGTTTCTCATTTTTGCTCGTTTTGGTTGGTTTTTCCCTTCAGCATGTGAGGATGTGCTGACGCCTGCAGCTGTTGCCGACTCTGCCCTGAAAGTTCTCACGAACTGCCTGGCCACCATGCCTGCAGGTATGTTTATGCATAAGATTGTAGCTCAGCCATTATTTTTTGTTATCCCTGTGGGATTACTTGAGTGGACCGAAGAGGAATAAAATCAAGCAAAATTTCCTTCTGCTGCTGTTTGCCGAGATTACAAAATGCAGCAGAATCATTAAATTTAACTAGCTGGATATTTTCCTTGAATCCTCAGAATTTTTGCTGACTCATTCTGCTCATTTGAGACACACTTTATGTGTTAAGAGAAACATAGTGTTTCTTCACATTCAAATTCATTTTTTATTTAATAATTAAGATTATTTCACTAATCCTCATATTGGTTTTTTTTCTTCAGCCAATAGGAATCCACCCTGCCTGTCCAGTCCGCAGTCCTTCCTGTGGGTGACTAAATGGGTTGACTACTCCAACAAGTATGGCTTTGGCTACCAGCTCTCGAACCAAAACGTAGGCGTGCTCTTCAATGAGGGAACACATCTCAGTCTTTGTGACCAGCGCAAGTAAGTACTTTAAAATCAACCGATTAAGATGTCATGTCAACATTTACGCAGCGCTTAGAGCTTATTGTCAGTTGCTTAGTGACTAGGCTCAATGGTGTAAATGGAAAAGATGTCAAAGTTCATCTACCAATTTTTATTTTATTTTTTTAACTTTTCCCCCCGTTCTTCCAAACAGGACTGTCCACTACTGCTTGACCAACAACAAACACTTCAGCTTCCCTTCAAACTCTCTACCTGAGCAGCTGCGCAACCAGAAACAAATAGTTGAACTAATGGCTAACTACATGGAGGAGAACCTAATGGAGGTAGGAAAGCACCCATTAGTTTTCAGCCATTACTTAGAGTGACTGACTTGCATTTAATGACAACTGTAAGCCAGGATTTGTGCCTTCATAAACCTGTTAAAGGGAACTTGAAGAGATTATGACCTCATGCAAATGAAACTAATTAATTTCTATCCTCCTCAGGGTGGAGATCTGCATTGTGAGGAACATGTCTCAGCTCCTCCTCCTCTGCTCCTCCAGTGGGTGAAGACTGACCATGCTCTTGTCATGCTCTTCAATAATGGCACTCTACAGGTTTGGATAATTAAATTAATAAAACCAGTCATGGGACACTGAGTCTACATAACTACTTTTTCAAAGCAGCTGGATTATAATTCTCCTTTTTTTTTTGTTTTTCTTTTTAGGTTAATTTCTACACAGACCACACCAAAATCATCCTGTGCAAGTCTTCTGACGACGCCTACCTGCTCACCTATATCAGTCGGGAACGTGCCTCGTGCACGTACCTCCTCAGCATGTTGAATGAAATGGGCTGCACATCTGAGCTACGGCACCGCCTTAGATATGTGGTCCAGCTTCTCCAGCACCACACTGATGCCTGAGAGCGCAGCTCAGTGCCTCCCAGGCTACCCGAGTGACAGATGCCTTAGAGGCAACCTGACTGGTTGATACAGTTTCTCAAGGCATAGCCAAGCAAGGCAATGTGTTCATATGCGTGACGGATGAAAAGGATGCTCAACTTCTCTGAGCAATATTCTTGTCTGGCTTAGTGCCTAGGCAGCTGATTTATCAAACTGACTGATTTTGATAAATGTCAAGCAGTCAGGGAGTTGCCCAAAGCAGCATCTGCCTCAAGGGGTTGTGCCTATCCAGCTAAGCCTCAAAGGTATCCACCTGGAAGCTATTGATACCTAAAATAAAGACTCATACATGGCCTGAAATGATGGATCCCTCATCGGCAGATTCCTACAAAACAAAACAAAAAAAAAGACAAAAAAAACAAAACAAAAAAACCCCACCCAGTTACCCTCCCTCACTCAAACCCACTGCTTCTTGTCTTGGGCCTTTCAAATCCGCCAACCCTACAGCTTTCAGCCTCCCCTGATAGCCCATCACCCAGGCATGGTATCTTAAACATTTCTCAACACTAAAATTGTCCCTTTTGCTCAGAATGGAGAAAATCCTGCAGCAGAAATGCTCAGATTTCCAAAAGTATTTTAGCAGCAAGGTCTTTTACACCGTTCTCTTGCACTCCAACTGATCTTTCAGCAAAGAAGCTTTGTGAAGAGGTATGGTTTGACTAGAGAGAAAGACCCCCCTAAACCCTCAATTGGTTCATTGTCTTCATTGGTACACTTGTTTTGTTTTTGTTTTTTTTCTTCAAATTTGTTTTAAAAAAAAAATGGAAAGAGCCAGCTATAGGATCACACTACAATCTTGACCTCACACGCACAAATATGCCTGGCCTTATTTGATGATGGTGATGCTTAAGTTTGGGAGTCATTGCTTCTTCTGCTCCAACATCATTTTTTTTTCTTTTAAATTGCAACCAAATTTCACTGATGTGGTGCATAACAAACTACTGGGGCTGCAGGAGTAAACACAATTTTGCACTTTCTTCTTTTCTTTTTTTTTTTCCTTCTGTAAATTCATCAGGTGTACAAAGCCTTTTACCACTTGTTAGCTTTTTTTATTTGTTTTTAACTAGATACCAAAAAGCATTTCAACTTTTCTGTTTGTTTTTAAAAAGGGGAAAAAAAAAGATTCAACTTTTTAAAATTCACACACAGTAGGTGAATGTGCGCTCCACACGTGCTGGGAAGCTGAACTGTTGGTTGGATAATGGGGTGGGGGAAAGGGGGGTAAAAGTGCCTTTCTGAGGAATACCCGTTTAGTGCAATAACAGCCCTTTGTGAATGTCAAGCTGGCTACAAACAAGACTGAGATGGGTTTTACAGGTGGGATTTACTTTTGGACTTTGCACCAAGTTTAAGTCCAATAGCACTACACTCTCACTACCTGGTATAAGCTTTTAGAACAACTGTTAGAAGTATATATTCCAATAATATCTACTAAGGGAAAAAAAAAAAGAAAACATTGTACTCTGTCGTACTGTACTGTACTGTAATCCTGATCGGTTTACATTGCTTTCTTGACCCAGAGTTGTATCCTAAAAACTGTGACCTGGAATGCAAGTATTATGTACATGTGTTTTCAGAAAACTCAACATTGTGAAAGCCATCTGCCAATTCAGAAGAGTCTTTATTTTTTTGGCACATAATGTCGTGTTTATTTATTTTTTATTTATACATAGTTTTTTATTTATTGTGCAAATGTTCCGGTCTTGACACAAGTAAACGTTCAATTCCGATCACTTTTTTTGTAATGTATTTTGGGGGAAAAATGGGACAAAAATAAAGTTTATTGAAAATGACTTCAGTTTCTTGTTGCATTTTTATATTGGCAGTGCACTAAAGTTGAGAAATGTATGGGTTTTGTTGAAACGAATGGCATTTTTAACGAATGACTCATGTAGCAGTCATTACCAAACGCACACCTTTGATGATGATAATAATAATGGATTGCATTTTCGAGACCCTCAAAGCGCTTTACAATTCCACTATTCACGTTCTCACACTGGTGGAGGCAAGCTACAGTTGTAGCCACAGCTGCCCTGGGACAGACTGACAGAAGCGAGGCTGCCATATCGCGCCATCGGCCCCTCTGGCCATCACCAGTAGGCGGCAGGTGAAATGTCTTGCCCAAGAACACAACGACCGAGACTGTCCGAGCCGGGGCTCGAACCGGCAACCTTTTGATTACAAGGCAAACTGCCAACTCTTGAGCCACGATTGCCCCTTTGTCATCGTGGTATGCAGTGTTGGGAAGGTTACTTTTAAAATGTATTCCAATACAGAATACATGCCCCAAAATGTATTCTGTATTGTATTCCGTTACGTTACTCAATGAGAGTAACGTTTTCTGAATACTTTGGATTACTTAATATATTATCATGCTGTTTACAGCTACATGAATGTACTATTGCTGTGATTTATTACTGTTACTGAAGGTCCGCAGCGCCAAACCGTAGTAAAGGGACCTCTGGCTAATATGGTGGGTTGTGTGTCGGCTCGTAGCCGAAAACTAGCTTTACCTTGTTGTCTGGGTCAACTTTGCTAGCGAGAGACAGAGAGAGGCGTTGAAAGGCTGCTCCAACGGAACTTTTTTGGAGGAAAACACGAATACGGTGTACAGTCGAGTCTTAATAGCTTACTTACAACTGGGCTCGTTAGGCACTCTTCTTGGCTGCAGTGGTTATTATTATATTTACATGCTTCCAGCTCCCGTTTTTGCTCGATGACAGCTCGTACTTTTCCTTTTTCTCCCTCCCTCGCTCACAGACACATAACGTGTATGGCAGTCCATTCTCCCTGCAGCACGGACTACACTGCCTATGATGCTACATTCTTCAGAGCTATACCGGTAGCATTCTGCTTATTAGCTTAGCACAACAACAACAAAAAGGCCTCTCTCACCCAGGAAACACGCAGAGAGAGAGTGTCACCCTGTAACCATGGCAACAGTAACGCTGCCACCTGGAACAACAGAACGTAGCTGTCAAACAAAACCCAAACAGGCCTGACCCGCCACAATATGAAACAGGGAAGTACCGCCGTGTAATCCATTTATTTCAACAAAGTAACTGTATTCTAAATACCACCTTTTTAAACGGTAACTGTAACGGAATACAGTTACTCATATTTTGTATTTTAAATACGTAACGGCGGTACATGTATTCCGTTACTCCCCAACACTGGTCGTATGTAAATGCTAGAGAGGGAGACATTTACAATATTTGTATCATATCTTTCTGGAAACATCTAATATATTTATTTACTACAATAACAACAATATGAAACTTTCATTTCTTAGCGTTTGCTAAATGTCTGTCTGATTTTATTTTTATTTTTTTTAAAGTTTGTGTGTCCAAAGTTTGTGTTTGTGGTAGCAACTGCATAAGCAAGTTATTCGTGACGACTTCCCCTCTAACCACATTTTCTAGTTACTCTTAAGCCAGATAAATTGCCTTTGCCATCTCTTGTAAACCTGTTGTCAGAGTATATACAGCATCATCCTTTCGGTCCCCTTTCAAACCTTGAAACCATAAGTGACAGTTAGTATGTAAATCAAAAGCTTTGCCCTGTGGCTGAATAAATAAGCAGACTCTCTTCCTGAAGTCCCTCAAGGGGGGCTAGTCCATTGTTTCAAGGACAGGATGGAAGCTGAATTGCTCGTCCTGGATGCCAGGTTTGAAAAATCCTATGATCTTCCTTCTACCGCTACCAATCAAAGCACTTTATAGTATAAACTACACTCATCCAACACTTTCTAATCTATAACCAAATAAATGCCTTTTTACCCTAGAGAACACACAGTGATCAGAGCTTCCTCTTTCATATAGGTGGACATCTGGCTCTGCTGCCTGAGCACAACACCGGATCTATTCAGTCTGCCAGGAATAGACCTCTTTTAAGAATAGATCTTAAAAGAGGGTTAAAACAATCAATATGTAAAATCACATGAGCAGCCAGATAAAGTCATAACATGACGGCTCAGATCTGAGCTGACTCAAATATCTCTTCTTCTTCTTCTTCTTCTACTACTATTCTTAAATTATCTGTTTGTTTTTTGTAGACTCTTTGCAAATGAGTTGATATAAGCTAAGTATCATTTCAGAAAGCTAAACTTGATTGTGGATTGTCACTTCATTAGGATAGGAAATAAGGCACAATGCATCACATCTTCTTCACCCCCAGTAATTGTTATGTGTGTTAGCAAAGACTGGACCCACACCACTGGCCGTCAGAACAGTGTCTGAAACCTTACAGTGTTATTATCTCTACTTTTCAGCTGCTGTTTTTCAAAAGCTCTTGTATGGAATTATGTTTTTGTGTTTTGGCTATCAAATGATTTATGACACCACAGCACACATCATAGGCAGATCCCAGGCCAGGTGAGACAGATCCTAGTGGAATTAAATGTTTCCATCTCTGAAAAATGGGAAAAACATGCAGGAACTGTATTCATGATCTTGGCAGACACTGCAAGCCTGTGAAATAAAGTAGACCGACTGCTTGACAGGAAGGTACAATCTGTTCTTTACAAAGAGGACCTTCAGAATAAACCCTGGTCGCCTTTACCCCGCAGATCTAACCGGAAATATTTTAGACACTCTTGAGTGAGTTCCTCAAATGTTTTACACCTTTTAAAATAATTTCATTAAATAAACAGTGTCTGCAGTCTAAAGTGCACGAGTTCCTTATCATATCACATGACACGCACTAAAGAAAGAACTCCAAGCCCCCTGCTGAGTTGGCTGGTTATCATAACTGCTGTACCAGGAGTTATGTGGTATACTTCACATACAAAATGCTCAATATTTTGGCACGTTAAGTAGGACATTTCTACACAAGGTCCCAACATAAGCCACCTAATGGTCTTCCGGGTCAGTTTAGGGTTCCCGTTTAAATGCACAGAAGTATTTTAGATTAAATACTTGTTGTTATCTGCCGTTTAGACAGAGTACAATACGACCTGACTGAGAGCCTCAGATAAAGACAACTTATGACGTGAATGAGAGACTCACATCATTGTTAAAACTTGTCAAGCATGTCACATTATGTGCAAGAAAGGTGTGCATAGTTTTCTTATTTTTTTAAGTCAAAGGCTTGGGCTGTGAAGTCATTAGTGCATTAGTTACATGTGTGTGACAGGCCACAGTCTGGGCTGGGGTGGGACTCCCTGCTTTCCAACTTCCTGTTTATAAAATGCCGTACTACTGTATGTACAAAATATAAACAGTATATATAATGATAAACGTCACGAGTTTATCGCTATATGATTAAACAGTACAGACTTGAAGACTTGAAAGACTTGAAACATATTCATTCTTTAAACATAAAAGGTTTGAACAGCTAATAGGCCCTCTTTATTTGATAGAATGACATGTGTGCCATTGGCCTCTGGGCACTATGAGTACTTAAACCTTGCTCAGTTATCCAGATCGACTGTGTCTTTCAGCATTCACGAAATACTACTGAGAGTTTTTCCAGTTTTTTCCATTCCTCGACCTCCACGTACACACTTACACAAACATGTCTCCTTCTGAGAGCTTCAGGCTGTTTTATTCACTTTGCACATGGAGAAATATGAGTGCCGAAAAGCAAATATTAGCTTTGCGAGGTAGTATGTCAATGTATGTGATGCTCACAGTTTTACACCATGTTGACTTTTGAAATAGAAGTGATTTCCTGTCAGGATTGCTTTTTTTGGGTTTTTTGTGGTACTGCTTTTCCCCTTCACATTTACAGGGACAAAAAACAACACTACTGTGATCCATAAAATCTTTGAAGGATGGTATGTGAGGCATGGCAAAGTGGGTGGCACAGCTAAATGAGTAAAAGGAAGGGATGTCCTTCCCTTCCTCTGTTACTTTTTCAGTGACCCTTAGCCACATCGTATTGTGGCTGTGATGTGTGCGAGTGCGTGTGTGTCGGCTGCGGTTTATCTGTCATGCCGGGTACTGATGCTGATGTCACATTCCTGCCTGTTAAGGCCAGACTGAGTCCATTACACACACCAATGTACGTCACACACCAGTCCTACAGGAAATGTGTGTTTCCTTTTATGATTCTCCCTGTGTTTCCCATTAAAAGCACAAAGCACAATGTTTTATTCACTCTTCTGCTGCCAAAATGAAATGCTCTCGCCACACTTCAGTGAATCATCAGGCACTTCAGAAAGAAAATTGTCTCCAAGACTATTGAATCATTGACTAGAATTAAGACTTGTGAGCTCTGAATACAGCGTGTATTATAACCACATCATGTGTCAGTGGATGGGTTATAGACTGGTAGAGTGGTGCAGACGCTGCATGTGTGGAGATAAAGTAGCTTAAACATTTATCAAAGGCAGATAACATACATAAGCCTCTCCCCACTCCCCATTACAGAAGTTGAGTAATCAAAAGCTATAAAATTACTCATCAAGGTAGGGTCTTTCTTTGGTAAAGCAGAGTTTTATGTTTATTTAATTATCTTTTTTATTATGAGCTGATACATTACTGAATCCTTTGTTTCCCTTGTCTGTAAATGGCCATGTTAGTCTGTGATAGACTGCCTGTTCCAAGACTGTGGTTGTTGTTTTTTGTTTTGTTTTTTGTTTACATACATGGAGCATTGAAATGTATGAGAGCATGCTTCCTGTATCTCAGGCTTAAAGTGCTCTTCCTGTTTCTCGACACCATCATTCTTTTCCATCTTTGTTCTCTCAGCGGGGCTCATTATTTATCCTCACTAATGATCAGCCATAATGTCCCCTGTAGTGACAACATGAAACAGCACTAAAGCTTAGGAAGTCAAACATCTGGAGACGGAGAGGACAGATGAGGGAAAAGAGAAGGAAAGAATTTGGCCAGACATCTAACTGCTGTGGGACAATTTTACCTAATTAGTAACTTCTGTTTTCCCAGGAGTTTTCTCTCTCCTCGGTCTCCCTTCATCCTGTGTGTGTGGGAGCAAAAGGGACAGAGAGAGAGAGCGAGAGAGAGAGAGAGAGAGAGGGAGAGAGAGAGAGAGAGAGAGAGAGATTGCAATAGGCTTCCTTTGTGAATTGCTGCCAAGACCACAAGCCAAAGTCCTTGTGAGTGTTACTGGACTAGGGTTTCTCAGCTAGCGCTGGTTTCCTCTCAAGAACAAATGTTTCTGAGTCATTTGCATAGCCCTTTTCCATTCTCAGGCTTTATTTTGGTTCAGAACTGGTGCATCCTAATGCATTGTTCAGGCTTGCACAGTCATTTCCCAGATTTCTTATGTTTATGGCTTTCCCATCTACCTCTGTGACCCTGCAGATTATGTCTCTCTCAGGAAGCATCATCTATTCACAAGAAATCTCAGTATCTCAGGTGTCCCACAACCTGTTTCCGAGGCTGAAGTCAACCCCCCCATTTGTGATCTATTTTATCATCATAGTTCTTTGGTAAAATTCCAACCTCCTGGTATATCGTTTTATCTAAAAAAAAAAAATTGTTGGACCGCTTTTAGTGTTTGTTTCCATGCCATATCCTTTTTAAGTGCTTGGTTCAGTCAAATGAATGTTCTGACTGATGATCCTGCCACCTTCTGCCTCCTTTGTCAGTCAATCATAGCTCATAAATCGTGTGGGGGTCAAACAGATCCTACAGCTGGCGTAGTGTAGTGTTTTGTTGTTGTAATTTTGGCTCTGTACACCAACAAAGAGGATTTTAAGTCAAACAAACGAAATGTGATTGTAGTGCGTACTTTCAGCTTTAATTGATATAAATTGTATTTTTAGGAATGTGTGGGAATTGCATGTGTTCTTATAAACATCCCCTTGTTTTCAGTGGATCGAGATTAATTGGAGAATTGACTGATAAGGAGTTTCAACACAAGTGAGGGAGGCCGTTATTAAACTCTAAAACTAAATTGAGCCCAGCAGTGAGATTCTGGTATAGTCAGCTTACGCTGGCCAGCTAAGCAACACCAAAAAAGTCATGAGGCCACAGTAAACAGTGAAAGCACATGATGACATATTTTCCATGGTTAAGAAAAACAGCTTCACACATCTAACCAAGTTAAGAAAACTCTGAAGGTGGTTCATATGTCAAACCACCGGTCACATTTAAGAATATGTTTATCTAAAAGAGCCTGCACAGTTCTGAGAAGTATTCTTTAAATAGATGAAACCAAGATGAACTTAATGAACCAGAATGATGGGAAAAGAAAAGTATCAAGAAGGAGAGAAATCTTATGATCTGAAGTATAGCATCTGTCAAACATGGTGGAGGTAGTGTTATGGCATGGGCTTAAATGCCTGCCAGTGGAAATGTTTCACTGGTTTATTTTTGATGATGTGACTACTGACAGAAGAGACTCTGCTCAGATTCCACTAAATACTTAAAACTGAGGAGACAATGCTTCACAAATAGATAATGACCCAAAACATAATGCAAAAGCAACCTGAAGGCACATACATTTTTCAGTGGTCAGGTCAGTCACCTGCTCACAATCCAGCAGAGCATGCTTTTAAGTAGCAGCCTAAGTTAGCTGCAGTAGCAGTAAACAGCACTATTTAGTGATGTTAAATGATGTTCGTTTGTACAGTTGTTTTGAGTCTCTGAAAATGAGGGGCTGTGTATAAAATGGCTGTAAATCCTAAACAATTTTGTTAAAACCCTTTACTGGTAACAGACGACATGCAGTAAGCCAAGTCAGTGTAGCTTCAATCTTTTGGTAACTGATACAAGTTTGCAGCCAACGACAACATAACTGTCCAGATGGCTTTCCACTGTAAGCCAAGTCAGAACTGTTATCATCTTTTGGTTGTCTGAGTGAATCTGCGTGAGGGGCCTGCGCTTACTCGAGACACACACTTTAAAAAACTCATGCGTACACGTGGAAACAGAAAAAACTATTTTTAGAGTCATGGGGTCTACAGTTGTGTTTTACTTCGTGGAAAGATAAGTTTAACATCCTGTGGTGTATGCGTGCATGGACATGCGCATGCATGCAAACACACACTGAATACACACATCTTCCTGTTTGTTAAGTATAGAGGAACTAGATACAGTGCCCACGCAACAACAAACATGTGAGACAGAGCAAAACAAAACACCCCCTTGGTGCACTGTGTGTGTGTGTGTGTTTCCGTCAGTTATAAATACCAAAGATGCAATCACCTGCAGTTTATTGTCGTTTTAATGTCAGTATCACACAGGTGTGACTTTATCATCAGATATAGTGTTCTTTGTGCTCTTTAAAGAGTAATATAAATAGGCAAGGATGTGACAGCTCATGAGTTCAGAACGTTTTTTTTTTCCAAGAGAGGAGAAGCAACCATTGACATTATCACACTGCTACACATTAACAAAGAAACTCATTCATAGAAAGAAATCTAGCTTAAAGATCTAAAGCTAGAGGAACTAAGTCAGACTTTGTAAATAAATGATCAGATTGATAACAATAACACAAGAGGCCCATAAAAAGTGTCACAAAAAAGCAGCTTAATTGAGTTTATTTCAAAGCATGCCCTCTTATTCACAAGGAAAATTAATAAAATGGATCACTATTCACCAGATGCCAGCTTTGCTTTTTTTTTAATATAATGCCCTACCCTCCAGAAAATGAAATTCAGTCAGGATCATGGCACCCCGCAGGATTACACAGTTACGCAGGTATTCTAAAAATAGCAGCAACAACATCTGGACCTTTGTTAACAACTAGCAATAACCAGGCTCATCACGGTTTATCCCTGATGATGCTAAGCAGTGAGCAATGCACTGAGCAATGCCTGCAGCGTACATACATCAAAGTGATGCAGCTTGTCACTTGTCACACTGGAAAAGCAATGGAGTCCTTTTATAGTTAACATTGTCACTGGATAATTATTATTTATTCATCTTTTCTTATTTTTTGTTACTTTGTAAGTGTCTAAAAAGACAGCATTTTAATTCTTTTAAAGAAAGCATGTCCACACCCTTGAATTATGTGGAGACACCTTGTGTGAGGGACTGTTAATCCACTAATGTCTTTGGTAGGAGGAGACTCTGCTGACTAGACAGAAATGAACGGCACGGGGAAACAGATGGTCAGAAAGCAGTGATGTGAGGGAGATGATGTAGTGAGGCTCCAAACAGAAATTTTTAAAAGGGATGTGAATTATTAGGTGTGGGAATTTGAATTTGGAATAGCAGCAACTCAAAGGAAAGTTGACATGTGTGCCCGATTCATCATTATGTATATGATGTGAAAGTAAAGTGAAGCACATGCAGCTGATGTGACCAGACTGGAGTCAGCAACACTCATGTGATACAGGGTATGATGGAAGGGACAACTCATCCCTTTTAAATGTGATCACTGTAGGCATACAGTCTAACTAACCCTTCACTCATGAGGCAGCTGATCAAGGTCATTCACATGAGCAACTCTAGCGCTAAAGAGAAAAATGAGCAGTGTCATCCATGGCAGAGGGATGCAGCAGCAGTTTTATCTATCTATTATTATCATATCTATCTATTATTATCAGAAATGACAGCTGAAACACGCAGAGCAGAAAACCACACGTAAAACCATAATAACCTGTAATTAGTTATTATCAAGCATTACATCATGTTTGTAGTTCAGCCTCTTCAGTTTACATCTACAAAGCGATCGCAGTCAGCTTTCAGTCATCTTCCCCTCATACACCTTAATAGATTTTACAGAAATCTTTAATCTTTTGACATGCGAGTTCTGTGGCTCAACCAGAACAGGCTTTAGGACAACTGAAACTGTCCACGTGGCCTCGAAAAAAAAACTAAAAAGGAAAAATAGGTCAAATTTTACTTAACAACCATTATGATGACTCAAAAACCAAACTTCCCATTTGTTAGAATGTTTTTATCATATGATTACATCATCGTGTTTCTAACATGAACTTTCATGGTTGAGTACTTCCATATAGAAAAATCCCGCGTGGTTCCTGAGTGCAGATTAAGCTCTACATGTGATCGTTACAGTGTGCGACAGTCACAAGGGAAATATGCAGTGTGTGTTTGTTTTTTTTGAATTGTCTCTTTGAAACGTGGCGATTTGGGTAAGAGAAAAAAATCAATCTTTGTGTGGGTTTAATCTCCTGATCCAGCAGCTCACTGGATCACAGAGTAGGATTTAGGCCTTGTTCGGAAAATGTTTCCTGCTTTAAAATGAAGTGTTTTTTTTTTTTTTTTTTTTAATTTTCACTATGCAGTCTCTGAATTCTGTTTCCCAGTTTGACAATCAAGATACTGAAAATCCTCCCACCAGTATGTACAAGTATGTTTGTACTCCAGAACAAGAACAAGGGCATGCTGTAGGACGAGGCAGCCGCGGCCCTCTTACACCACATCTGCTCAATGAGGCACTTTGTGTTGTGACCACTGTGGGGGTTGTTTAAACCAACCCCCCGTCTCCACCCGTTGACTTTATTAGCTCCACAGCCTCACCAAGAAAAGCTCTCAATGTTATGAAAAAACTGTAACAATTATCTGGAAAGATTAAGTGAAAAGATGACATATTTAAAAGTCAAATGACTTCACGTGCTTATGGCAATCACACGATTTGACACTCTTTCTTTTGCCCTCGCGATGCTTCTTTCTCTTCCTCTCTCCTCTTTCACTGTTTCTATTCTTACTCTCTTTAAACCCAAACAAGCATTACTCCCAAAGAGGGATTCCACTGTAGACTGACTGATCAGTGGGGAATTCCCACCCTGTGACACAAAGTTAAGTTCAGATGAAACGCTTGTGTTAAAGCAAGATTCAGTCAAGATTTATTTCCATATTTCCTTTAAAATTTGGAAACATGAAGGGGGGATGATTTACAACATGGGAAGTACCTATAATGTGATATTTCCCTTACTTACACAGTAAGTGAGAGAACAGAAAAGCTTGTTTATGAGACAGAACGTCTTCTAATAAAATGCTTTTTGTTTTCTTTAAAGAACCATAAATGGATAAATGATCAATTCCTTTTTAAAATGTAGGTAAACCAACACGATTTACACTCGGTTTCATGTCCAAAGACTTGCAGTACATTGAAAACACCTTTAACCTTTTATTTTATTAAACTGTGTGAGAACTCTTTGAAGACAAATATGACATTTAGTGGCCATCGTGTAGCACGTTAACTAACCACAATAAAAACTCCAAGCTTTTGGACAACAATACACATGGGGATATAAAGACATACCAGTACAGAGATAAAAGAAATCTGATCTAATCCAGAGGGAATGAGGGGAAAGCCCATGACCTGACTGACTTACTGAATGACTGGAAGTAAACTCGGTGAGCCATGGTAATGGGATTATTGTACTATATTTCAAGCTGTCCTGTACTGACTGCTAGAATAGTTGTATGACTTTGTTTAGAGGTCTTTGGCCCTGTGAGCCCCTCGAGCTGAAACCATGATGAATGAGTTTTCTGTCCACCACCTAGTTTGGACCGTATCCCAGGCTTAGTCTAAAACCCACCAGGGCTCTGTAGTGCGCCTTTAGCCATATGTCACATACATTAATCTGTTTGTCTATAACCACTCAATTAGAACCATTAGGATCTAATTAATATGTATTATGTATAAAATTCTGTATGTATCTGGGTTTGCTTTAAAAGGATAATGCTGTTAGAAAATGTTTTTTGGTTGATGATAAATGGTCGACAATATCCAGTTAAACTTTGAAAGGACAAATTTGGTATGAAGGATGCCTCGTTGTCCTCTCCTTTTTGCGTTTATGCCTTGAAATCGGTTCCAGACATCTGGGGTTGAAGCACAGAAGCACATTAAATGTATTTTGCTAACCAGGGTTAATGTTAAATTAAACACAGTTTTTGATTAAACCTTGACATCACACTACAGTTGGAAAGTCTCTATTTATAAGATTATTGCGGATTTGTGGAAAATAAAATGAAAAACAGTCTGAAACTGCGCTGATTTTGGAGTCATGAAAGCTGAGTTCCTTGTCAAAGCTAAGGAACAGTAAGTAACATTTAAAAACAGATTTTTATATATATATATATATGTGTGTGTGTGTGTGTGTATATATATATATATATATATATATATATATATATATATATATATATATATATATTAAACATTTATAACTTTAAATATATTAATTTATTAATATTAAATTTATTAATTTTCACATAAAACGGAAAGAACGACGGTCAGGGTCAGATAAATAACAAAACGCCTTACTTTAATATATTCTTGTAATATTTTGTTAACCCAATGTTTTCATTGTGACACGTACAAATCTCTAAGAACTTTAAAATCTATATATAACAGAAATATTTCATAAATCTGTCAAAAACGTTTTATTTAGTAGCTAAATAACAAACTGAATTTATGATTTTAAACATAAATTTGCTTTACTAGTTTTCTATTTTTTTTGTAAAACACAAAATCATGAAAAATCATAAATAATATTTTGGAATAAAGAAATATCATTTAAATTAAAGCTTGTCATATGTCTGCTGTGCTAATAAATGCCCTTATAAGGACTGTTCTTCTATTAACATTACATTGGTATTGCATAGCTTGGTGGAGATATCCTGCCACTACATGAAATAGGGAAATTCTACAAGGAGGAACTAGAAAGTCACTGTCATTTAACAATATGTTGAACTGTTGTCACATAAAAAAATGAGTGTGTCAGTGACAACAATAGTTCTTTCACTCAGCAAACCACCCCACTACCCATTTCTGGATCTCCCCTGCAACAGCCTCCGCTGCTTGTCATATGTTCTTTTTTTTTAGTGTGTTTCAATAAAGTGCGGGGCTGTCCCACGGGTTCCACCTTCATCAGAACAGCCCACTGCTTGTATTCATAATCACTCTTTTAATAAGGGGATCCTAGAAAACCATGGCTCACATCTCAACTGTGTGTGTCTATTTGCAGAGGTGTATGCACTGAAGTGTAGGCGAAACAAAAGTGAGAAGTTACTTTGAATTTTAAAAGAAGTTTCTTTTGATGATGAGGGGTTTACCTTTTTTTCCTGTAAACTTTTCAGGGTTTACCCGGGTGCAGTTCCATTACTAAACCAAGCAGTGGGCCACAATGGTAAATACTGCAAGCTCATGGTTGCAACTTTGAAGAAATGAAAGAAGTGAAGAAGCGAAACACACGCCTAATAGCAATCAAAACAACTTCTCTTATCGTGACAACAGACTTCAGTACAACCAAGCTGAGATAGGCAAAGCTGGAAGAGTAGTATCTGTTATGGCTGCCAGATAAGATTGGTGGTTATTGCTATGAAAGTCTGCTGAGCTTGTTTGCTTGTAAAAATTTATTGGTTTGTTTTGGTCTGTTCTGACATGTTCTCACGTGTTCATAAGGTTTATAATTCTTTTTTTTTCTTTTTTATGTCGTAGACCAAAATTAGACAGTTTTATTAAGATTTTTATCTCTCTGTGTCTTCCGCTTTTAGCTTATTGGTGCATTACTTTTTCACGTCAGACTGCAGAAATTCCAGGGGCTGAGGAAGGTGGAAGCCAAAGGGTAGTGAGAGGCTAACAACAAAATGACACACGGTATCAAAATGAACATTTTAAGGAAAGTTTGAATCATTCCACACAGATTAAAGTCTTTGTGACTAAATCTGCAAACAGTGAAATAAAAATTTTATTTTCAGTTTGAAGATAAATCATTTCTTCAGTGCTTGACTCCAGCTCTGAATCCCCAGCTGATGACTACACTGCTGAGTCTTCTTGTTCCTAAAGGGACTTTCATGGTTGAGCACAGTTGTAGGAGTTTACTCTCACCAGGGGGGCAGAGTAAGAAAAAAACCTGTCTGCAGGCTGCTGTTGTTCATGTTTGTGCTGTTGCGGTTGTTAGCTTAGCACCTGCCATGGCAAGGCCAAAGTCATAAAAGATAATGTTTTATATATATATATATATATATATATATATATATATATATATATATATATATATATATATATATATATATATATGTGTGTGTATAGTGAATTTAAACAGACAATTAAAAAAAAGAAAACTGAGTACTGGAGCACCTCTCTCTGTCTTTTCATTTTATTTTTGATCTGTTTTTTGGATCTCCATTGACGTTCCTGTTGGATCGTCAATGGAGATCCAAAAAGCCTTCTCTCATCTGCTCTGATTCAGGTTTATCCACCATCTGCTCGACTCCCTTTACTGCTGTGCTCCTACCTGATTCCTGGAAGTTTCTTTTGTGGCCTCATGACTCCTAACCTTCTGAGTACGGGGTGGCTGTAGCTCAGGTGGCAGAGCGGATCAACCACTAACCAGACGGTCGGTGGTTCTCCAGCATGCCAAATATCCTTGGGCAAAATACTGACCCCATGTTGCTCTCCGATGCATCCATCGGAGTGTGTGTGAGTATGAATGTTAGATACTTAGCACTTAAGCTTAGAAGTGCTTGTATGGGTGTGATTGGGTGAATGAATTAGCTGTATAAAGCGCTGTATAAAGCGCTGTATAAAGCGCTGTATAAAGCGCTTTGAGTGCTCGGACAGAGTAGAAAAGCGCTATATAAGAACCAGTCCATTTACCATTACCATCTTTGCCTCCTCACCTATATGCCATATATGCCACCAGGTTACCCTTTCTAGGCCAATGGGTCACCTGGCTGTCAACCTGGTTTCCTGCTCTTCAGCTGCTGGGCAGGAAGTCACAATTCTACAGTCACAGGATGTCAACTTGAAGTCATCAGTTACATGTGCTCCGACTCCTGGGCCTCTCTCCTGGCCCGTCCTCCAAATCATCGGCTCATTTTTATCTGACTTCATAACATTGTTTTCAGTATCTGATGTCCTGCATTTTGGCCCCCTTTACTTGGCAGTCAGTAAAACCTTTTTTTAGCTGCTCTGGCCATTAAAGAGGGCATAACAATACACACACTCCCTTAAAAGGGAATAATGCATGCAGATTAATAGAAAAATGATTGTGTAACAAATGCAAAACAGAAGATTAGGATTCAAACTTCAGAACCTGCTTACATCTTCACCTCTGCCCCTGTATATTTATTGTACATTGGTTTCATGGCCATCGGTGCTGAAAGTTTGTGAATCTGCAGTTTAAATCTGCTTACCAGTAACAGCAGTGCACACAGTGGATTACATAATTACAATTACATATACCACTGACAGACAGTACCATGGTAACTGCTTTTGTGGAAGAAAGGCACAATGGGCCAACAAAATGATTACCACCTACTTGCATTTTTCATACTTGAATAAATCATGTTAATTATTGGTCTTTATAGTTCATGCGCAAGTGTATTTATAGCCATACAGACACAGTATAAATTCCTTTGTAAGTGTTACAGATTAACTCAGTCACCCTAAGCCTGAGCAGAGGCTTGGACATAGTTCATTTTAGGGAGTCTGTATCAGTCTGTATCAAGCTCTAAAATGTTCTTTTGTCCATTTTCCTGTAAGCAGTCAGCACTCCCACTCTCAAATGCTGCAGGAATTCCAGGCTTCTACTTGCAAGGCCAAAACTCAGTCGTGCATAAAAGGCATGCATGAATATTGTTATCTGTCTTAAATATTAAGTAGTGCTCTCTTGGTCTATGCACAGTAGAAGTTGTGTTTACAGTTTCAGGAATAAGGCATGTCAATCTCGTGCAATTAAGTCTACATTTTTCTGATCGTTGTCTTTACAAACTGCAATATGCTTAAGCTCAAAACTAATTAATCTGATGTTTAATGAAATATTTTCTTACCAGGTTTGCAATTTATCAATTAGTCAAATCTCCTTGAGCAACAATAACTTTCTGGCAGATGCAGATCAGATACGCAAGGTGAAACAAAGCAAGCTCCGTCAACACAGGAAGCAAGTCGCTCCACACACATTATGTTGAGACTGATAGCTGGCTGCTACAGCGGACATTCCTTATCACTCTGTCATAAATCAGTCACAGCTTTCTTTGGTAACACCTTCAACTGCGTGCCCAGAGTTGAGAAGAGTTCATCTCAAGAATCGGCCACTTCACATGGCAGGGTTTTTTTTTTTTTTAAATTCAACTGTAGTTGCTCAATGTCACCCACTGATGCGGACTTTTCATGACCTCTGGTCAAATTTCTGCAAATCAATTCCTGTGGGCACACAGATTACACCTGACACTTATTCTTTACTGTTAGGATCTGTGTATAACTGTCTCCCTGGAGGTTATTCATAGCATTGCTACTGCAATAATGACTGGATATCTCCAGAAGGTGCATAATCTATGAAGCATTTTTGTAGCATTTATACTTTAATTTTTAGAGCCAGGTTTGCAGATGGCCTTGAGCAGATGTTCCTCAAAGTTTCCCGTATGTTGTTTTTTAAGTAGGGAAGCCAGTTTCATCTAGTCAGGTCAGTCTTGGCGAAAGGTAATGTGACAAACATCGGAGCAAAATTCAGGCCAACATTACGGTCAACATCTTAAACTAATGGAGGAGAGACTTTTGATTTTGTGTATCAAAAGTGACCTGTGCTTGCTTCCTCCTGGTCGGTGTTAGATTTCATCAACAAGCAGCAAAATACTTTCTTGAGTGGATGATATTAAGACCAGCAGTGCTAATTCTAGTAGTAATTTTACTACCTAACATGAGCTAGCAAGTTGGGTGGTTAGTAGCCAACTAGTAGTTATGAAGCTCTTGGTCACACAGGCCTAGAGAACACTGTATTCTCTGACTGGCCGGTGAGCAGGTGGTGGTAGTCACTCATGAAACATTGGTCAGATATGAGGAGGAATAGAGTGCTGCACTGAAAACATTGTTGTGAATGCTTTGGTTTCTACCAGGCTGGTCAGCGGTAATTTGCATTGGACTTGTCTGCAAAAACTCTCAAATAACGGAGAATTCTCACTTCTAAAGAATGAACTTTTGAACTTTTTTAAACTTTTGAAATGGCTTGGTTGCAGCGTTGAGGCAAGTTGCAGCTTTTACATTAAAGGTGAATGTTTTCTATTTCTGGTTTGTGTCATGTTTTTTCAGGTTTCACTACTGCTCAGAGAGTAAATGGCCAGCATTTGCAGAGAAGTCAGAGTCTCTCATGTAAACTATGGGTGACAGCAATAATCTGCTAGTGACCAAAGCAATCCCAGAGAGGTTTTTGGTGCAGCACCCTCTTTGATACTGATTTCACCTGACAGCAGTCAGCAACCACTCGCCAACTATTCAGGGAATACACATTTTCCCTAGTGACTGTAGGTGACAGAGGGTCCCTAACCTGTCTCTAGGCCTGGGACTGAGGCCTCAGCCGCGACATCCATAGTATAACTGTGTTGTTGCTTATCAATTCACCTAATACACAATACATATAATACTGCTAACTAACAGTGCAGGATAGTCTTGTGCATGTCACTGCGTTGGCCAATGCATGGGAAGCTCGCTTGCACCTACCTGCACAGAGCAATGATGATGCCCCTTAATTGCCACTGGTGTCATATTGGACTTCATAACCATATACAGAGATATAGTTATCACTGTAAATGGTGTCAACACAGCCTAATCTGTGTCGTGTTTTGCACTTCTTTACTCATTCTGTATGACCACACACGAGCTGTCTACATTTGCACCAGCTCTTTTGCTCTGTGTGTGCACCTGATGAGACGTTTGCAGACACTTGCACAGACATACAAAAAGAATCCAAAATGCAAAAAATGCTGACATTATTGCACGTGTTATGCAGACTTTCACTTTCCCATGCAAATACTGTTTTTTTTGTTAATCATTAAACAGTTTTATACAACACGTGTGATTATCTGTATATTTTAACTTACTTATCTGTGGACTATGGATTTCACGTATTAAGAAAAACACAAACGGCATGTCATGTCAGAATATGCACACATCTTCAGTAGGCTGAGGAAGGCTGTTGTTACCTCTACCTTAAAGTAATCTGACCACATCGCACCGCAACTGATCCTGTGCAGGGCCCACTCACAACTGTTATACAGACAACTGATTATACAAATCTTTCCACATTTCTTTACTTCAAAGCGAAATTTATGTGGATGAGGTTTACCAGTTATTTAATTCAACACTCGACTGATTAGTGTGCACAATATTGTCAGGTTAACCACTGCATCAGTCTCTGCTACAGGCTGCATGCAAATACTACCCACTGTCCATTGGTTTGCGCTTAAAGGAAAACACAAGAAACTGACTCACATTATAATAATGTCCTTGAGAAGGAAGCTAGTTAAATAAATGTAAATTTGATAATAAATGTAAAAATAATAACATGAACATATTGAACTTTTTTGTCAAAAATCTTTGAAAGTCACTCTTTAAAACTGGTAACATCTTGTAAAGTTTCAATTACATAGACACTATTTTCCAATGAAGCTCTCATTGCACAGCCCCCGTGTCATACTGAAAATATCTGTGCTGTCTGACTCTTGTACAATTAAGGGTAAGTGTGACACTACTACCACCTTCCACCCACTAACACACAAACAAACTAACACACAGGCACACACACACGCACGCACAAAAATGAGGCATTAGCACATTACAGGATGTGTTGCCATGGTAATGCGACAACCCATAATCACATTGTGAGTGTGTGTGTTGATGAGTCACCCAGACTTAATCTATATTCATATCCGGAGTGCTTATTTTGGTCACATTTGCCACCACGTGTATTATTACTGTTGCTTAATGTGTGTTAACATAAATATTTAAAAATGTTAAAAAAAATAAAAATCTGTTAACTTTGTTGATCGGTTTGTGACATGATCAAGGTCAATACTGGATTCTTTTCTATTTCTGTGTGTGTGTGTGTGTGTGTGTGTGTGTGTGTGTGTGTGTGTGTGTGTGTGTGTGTGCGTGTTTGAAAGAGGGAGAAGATTGGATTGCTACTTTGTTCAGTGTCTCTAATGATTTTTCCAGTGACCACCTGCTTCTCTCTTCCCAGCCTCCTTTTTGTTATCGCTCTCTTTCTCTCTGATGCATTTTCCAGAAACTAGGTCTCTGTTTTTTTCATTTCCATCTGTGTTGTATTGTAAGTGCACTGCTAAAAAAAACCTCTCCTTAAATCTAACATAAATGTGAAATTATGCATGTCACTTGGGCAATATTACAATTTCAAATCATGTAACATTTCTGTAACATACCTCGATCTGAATTCAATGCTGCTTGACACCAGCACACTCAGGTGCCATGCATCTTATTCTGCCACTAGTTTATTGTCATTTGATTTAACCCACGTGAGACATCCTAACTCTGAATAGCAACTTCAACTGACAGAGAAGAAGCCACCAATGTTGCAGAGGGTATCGTGTGAAAAGTGTGTTACCTGCACTAATATGTTCCCATATTAACTACAAGCTAGCTTGCTATTCCTCATCCGTTTTCTTATGTGTGCTCTGTTTAATACACCCAGTTAATCTGTGCATTGATATTTAGAGTGTTTAATTATTTAAAGGAATAAGTAGCAGTCATGTTTTTTCTTGAGAACAGCCCACCCCCTGCAGCCTTCACAGGGCACTGTGCCCCTTACTGTTTTATTACTGAGGGAGGGAGGTATGTGGGTCTGTTTTGCTGAGGTTTGTGTTATCTCTGTGTTTGCAATTAACACTTGCTGGATGAATTATATACCTGGCCTCAAGCAGAGTTAATGATCTAAGGCAGGCTGGTGTGAACTTTCTCAGGTAGCTCTAAACATGTGTCACTGGGTGTCTTCTTCAGAAATTGCACGTTACAGTTGTGGTTTTTTTTTTTTACTCAGATTTAGGTCAAGTTACATTTGCAACGCTGAATTCCTGAGTAAATCTTTAAGCACAGATTAGTCTCTGTCATTTTATGACATGATGAATGTTTTTCCTGAGTGGCTGACATGTACATGAATAAACATAAAGAATGCAATGAAATTTTAGTACATAGATGTGCTATTGTAATACTTGCATCTGAATGTAGGCATGTGCTGCTACAGGAACCTGCATTTGTCATTGAGCAATGGGGCCTTCAAAGATGTGCAGGTTACCGTACCACAGTGCAGTAATGGACCCAAATGTCATCACCATATGGATACTTGCTTTTGAAATGTCACACACTGTCCCACAAACAACGATGTTCTGCTTATCAGTTGATGCTTTATATATATGAGCAGAGCACTGTTTAAAGAATTAGTATAAAGTCATAGTTTAGATTTAGAGAACAAAAGGTATACAGTACAGTGGCCATGTCTTTGTATATTGGGAATGTCTAATTACTTTAAACCTGGCACGGAATTAAGTTTTTCCATTATGAATGATTTGATAGTCTAGTCTAGTCGATAGTCTTTAGTTTTGTGAGCTACGGTCGTGTGATCAAAGCATTCTTCACCATGTGACTCAAAAGAAGCTAAATGTCATATAATCTTTAGCCCATGGTCACACATCACTGATGCAAAATATGAAGCATAGTTTCAATTCCTGTTCTTAATGTATTAATAGTAAATAAATAATAAATTTATTCAATGCTTCCCTGACCATCAGTTATATTAAACTCCTACAGCTTATAAATATGTTGAAATTATTGGACTATTTGCATATTATATATGGTTATTTGATCAGCTGTTGTAAAAGTATTGATTGCTGTCACATTAACGGAAAACTTACGATCTGAATAATAATTTAGATAAAAGAAAATTTTGTGTAAAGTATCCATACTTTAGCAAAGCCACAAGGCTCCTCAGATCAATAGTCTGGGAGAGAGGCAGTAGTCTAATCAATACAAGCTCCAAATGGAATACGTCATGCATTTGTTATCAGAGTCGATCTATGCAGGAAGAAAATTGGGTTACAATGATTCACAACTGTCAATATACATTCCTTTACTGGTGATAGAACGGGAGCATATCTCTCCTAGGTCTAAATAAATAGCTGGGTAATGTCCTTGCTTGTCTGAATGAGCTGATATTCAAGCACACAGGCATCTCTTTGTTAGCTCTTTATGAATGTTTGCTCACTTCCCTGTCCTGGTGTTGATGTCAGAGAAATACGCATTACAAGCTGAACAGAAATCAGTATTTTTCACACTGTCAGATTAAATTTAATATGTTTGGGGCTCGTGTTTTTCAGTCCCTCTGTTTAGAAAAAGAGAGAGAATGAAAGATTGTATGAATGTTAGAACAGGACCGTAAAACATGGGGCACAATGCCTCTTTCAGCTCAGAGGGAGCCATGCCAAGTGAAAGCGAGAGAAAGGAAGATACCTGAAAGAGGAGAGACATCTGATAGTCTCCTTTACACACACACACCAAGCCAACCATCCGTGCATTCAGACACAGACAGACAGTTCCCAGAGGTACTGCTTTGGTGAATAAAAATCAGAGGCCATGCTGCATTATTTTCTACCACCCAACTATCCTTTTCTAACTCTTATGCTTCCTTTCTGACTATGGCTCCGGGAATCTCTATTTTTCTCCACAACATTTTCATTATGATTGATTTCCTTCTTCACCTCTACCTTTTCCTTTTGCCTGACTTTTTTTGACAGAAATTTTCTTTGATTCTATTCATTCAAGCAGTCCCTCCCTCACATACAGTCTTTTTCCCTCCCATATTTCTACTGCATACTGGACTGTAATTGCAGCAGTGTTTATTTGAATAGGAGAAACAGAATACCAAACAGAGAGTGAAACATGAGAAAGAAAAAGAGAGTGGAATGATGTCACAGCTCAGAAGTGAATGGCCAATATAACAGGGTCACCACATATATCATCCACACTGTCATCATCTTCTGGTCAATGGTAGCGTGTTTCTAATGCGTTCCACTAACTCATTATTCCCATGATGCTAATAATGGCAAGGCCCCCAAATCATATTTTGTACTAAGCTGAAGTCAGTTAGTTCAGAGTGAATATCATTCTAAAGTGTAATATAACTGAAGTTATTTTGTGCATCTTTACATAGCTGTTTTCAGAAGTTTACATAGACTCATCATGGGCATTAATTTAATGGTAATTTGGAGCTTTTAATGATTCCTTTGAACTGTTCTTTTTCCATTATGCACTGATTGTACAGAACATCTTTAATAACTCTAAAACACAAAAAACAGAATTCGGTGCACAAACTTAAACCTACATAATGCCAAGAGTATACATACAGACACAAATATATACATACACACCCACTGATTTGGTTAAATGCCCCTTAGCAAGTTGCACCTTGACCTTGAGTCTTGGTAGCCATCACTAAGTTTCAGGAATAATTCTGTCTGGATAATTGAGCACTCTTTTTAGCAGAGAATTGGTTGGTTTCCTGGCATGGACCAAGCTTTTAAGCACAGTGGGAAGGCCTTTCCTCAAGATGCTTTACCTGCATTATCCGTTCCCAAACTAGTCTTCATGTGTATTTGGGATCATTGTCTTGTTGGAACACCAAACTGTGTCCAAGTTTCAACCATTTAGCTGCTGATTTGAAGTTAAGTTGAAGAACTTGGAGGTTGTCCTTCTTCATTATTCCATCCACTTAGTGCAATGTACCAGTACCACTGTCAGGAAAAACAGCCCCAGAGCATGATGCTACCACCACAATGCTTGATAGTCTGTATACTTTTCTTAGGCTGGAAAGCCTCACTTTACTCCTCCAAACAGACCTCTTGTCATTGTGGCTAATTTCTCAATCTTTGTATTTTCTACCTTTTCACCAAAAGGCCTTTGGTTTGTCCATGTGGCCAGCTGCAAATTTCAGTCAAGCTTGAAGATGTTAATTTTGGTTAGCACTCTGAAAGTCAGTGTAAAAGTTGATTAACTGTGGACAGTGACGCTGTCACAGTTTCTTCAAGCACTTTCCAGTCCATGAGTCTTGATGGCTCCTGAAATGATCCTGAACATCCTAATCCATTTGGTCTCATCTGAGGGAGATGGTTTGGGTCTTATTTCAGACCTTGTGGAGGCACACACTATTTGAACTGATGACTGATGCAGTTGTTTAGAAATGGCTCCAAGAGACCTTCTTAAAATCTACAATTTTCTTACCTGGACTACCCCATTGTTCCATGCATTGATGAGTGCTGTCAAACAAGTACTTTTTACACTGGCAAGAAGAAACCTGGTTGTATTGGTTGTAGTCAATCATCATCACAAATAACAAGTTAAATACGCTTGGCATTGCAAAGTTGAAAGACACTGTAGAACTTTTAGCATCACTTAATAAAAGATGTAACTGTACTATATATGCACAAACGCACAGATGATGGCTGATTCTTAGTCAGCAAAAATGTTTCCTTTAGTAAACCTCACTGAGTGAACTAAACTCTGACACAATCACACCTAAAGGGAGACTAAATATTTCATGTCTTCAATAAAACAAACTCTGCTATGAGAGATCTCTGCGGATGGTATGTTTTGTTGCTTTTAGTCATTCCCTGCAAGATGACTCAACTCGCTCTGTGAATTTTTCAGTGGATGCTGTGAATTCTTATGCTCAGATTATATTTACAGATATGATTTACAGAGACTGCCAGCAGTGTGAATGGCATTGATGGTGATGTCAGTGTAGAGGCACGAAACAGTTATTTAAATTCACATATTTAACATTGTTTTTCTCCTCAGGATTGTCTGGCAATGACACATCTTGTTGTTTTACAGAATGTTGTGACTTAAAAAAAAATCCCATAAAACCTGAACTGGTTCGTTAAAGAGCTTTCAGTGTGTTTTTCTGCTTGTTAAGCAATGGCGTATCAACACTGTTCGTGGGTCCAACTGTATACTGCTTTGATGGCCATATTTTTAATGTGTTGTAATGCTTTCTTTCTTGTTTTATCTAATAAAGCAGTTATCCTCATCCTGTCCAGTTTATTTAGCACTACTAACTTGTAGCATATCTTTGAGCTAACTGTTCTGGACACTAAATATTTTAATGCTTTAAAAAGGAATCACTCTCAGGCAAACTAAGATTTCAGTGTGGAAATTCAGCTTAGGTTCACTTTTCATGGTGAGTAACCCAAACTAAACAGCAGCATGTTAATGACTAAACTTGTGTTGCAAATAAATTATCTTAGATACTCTCTCAGCAGATGTTTTATCCATTTTTGGTATCCTTTTCCTGCCATGTGATGGCATTTGTCTCTGGCCATCAGATACTCAGAACATGAGCTTCTGTTACAAACAATTTAAGCCTTATCCTACGTTTTCCTTGTCCACGTGTTTATATTAGCCCAACAACAGCTCCATAGCCATCTACCAGCTAGCACATCAGTATGTCTCCCAGTCCATCTTCATGGATCGTCAAAAATATTGATACTATTTAGATTTCTGTCTTTCTTTGTTTCCATAGTTATAGTAGAGCTTTGTAAAAATTACTTCAGTCACACCATGGTGTATTTACTTCAGGTGGAAACTTTCCCCAGCCTTATGAATTTACTTTTTCATGAATGTCTTCATGCATGTTCAACTTTATTTTAACACCTGGTGAAATAAACACACAGCTTATTTTATTGGAGCTGAAAGAATCTGTATACTTTTAATGCTCAGTTAATAAGGTTAATAATGTCAGACTTAACAAGCAGATGTGCTGAACTGACAACTCTAGGACTGAGCCAGGTTGGCTGTTGCCCCTTTTCCATTCTTCCAACCTTTATAATTAGCAACTACACTCATACTTAAGTATATAGATGGGTGATAACATGAGTATCTCATTAAAGTCCTCCTGTAACCCTTAAAGAAAGTAATTAAACATATTTCTAAAACTGTCAAAATGTTACTAAAATAAGTAATAGCTTGGAGAAATCTGACAGAAGTCTTTGTCTTTGTTCATACTGGCAAGTTTAGTTCATTAAACATTGCCTCCAAAGAGCATTGGCAACTACTGTGGCTGATTTCAATAGATTGTCCTCTCAACTATAGGTGGTTGCTCTTTAAGCTGCAAAGGATTTGGAAAACCAGGCTAAGCTTTGTAATGGGGGTGCAGTTCAAGCGACAACAGCAGTTGCGTGTGCCGTGTATTAATATTCATGCAACCCCTGGAAAGCTGCCTATAAGAGCAGTGTTTATTGTGGCCGGAACAAATAGAAAAAAAAGAAGATAATTGAAAGAAGCAGGCGGGCCTCAGGAGAAGCAGCTTTGGGGCGTTGAGGCAAACCAACACTGCTGGGCTATGAATGGTCCTCACTCAGCAGGTGGGATCAGCCACAGCCCCCCACCCTGTCCTGCACACACTAACACACACATAGACACAAGTGCACATATACACAAATACATTATACATATTTGCATGAATGCAAGCAAACCAGCTGACTTCAAGGAATCTTACTGTATGCACATAGAGGTAGCACAATAAAAAGTATAAAATTGATTCATAGCAGAAAAAGACAAAGAGCTGAAAAAACAGAAGCTCACAAAAGCTCCATCTGCTATGACGAAAGAAAAAAGTGCTGACTTGACACATGACCTTAAGCCTCGGCGGCTGCCACCATTGCAGCCCTAGAAACCATCACCTCACCTCCTTTGTCTCCCCCACTTCTTCTCTTCCTCCTGTCTTCACTGAATGACTACAGGCTCCGGTGATTGCTGCAGCTAAACGCCCCCACCCACCCCATAAACCCACCAACCGTTTTCCTGCACCCCCTCCTCTCTGCTGAGTGATTCGGGGCCCCCGGGCTCAGCACAAAAACACGGCTGCTCGTCTGTCAACCAGAAGCAAAGGACAGAGCGGGGCCCCTACTGACTCCTATTCAGAACTCGTGAATGACATTATTGAAATCCCAGTACCGGCTGCGTGCATGTGTGGAGGCAATAACCTCACACCTGTCCTCTTAGTCTGCCTAAGAAGACAAGATAGATGGGGGGGAGAGCCCGAGGAATGCGTTGATCCACCATCAAACCAGCTGTTATGTCTAAGCGGTTTGCAAAATAGGCCATGTGTGTTACTTTTGATTTCAATGTTCCTCTTAATGCTTTCTAGAAAACATTAATCAGGCAGTATACCTGCTTTGAAGTTGAACTTTAACATTTTTCTATTAAGCAGAAATAAACCGTTAAAGCAGACAATGATGAGTTGTTTTTTCTTTGGTTGTTTCTTTACTGAAGAATGATGAAAACTGTCATTTGAGTGTGTGTCTGTTGGGCATATAAACTGTCTTTCATCTGTGCCATAAGAAAGCAGTCTGTAGTTTACCATCTGTTGCTCCTGTCTTCCATAGCAGGAGATTTATGTGTGATTATTGTTTCTCTCTGTTGGTTGTTCATGTGAATCCCCTTCCAGCCTCCCAGACTTTAAAGAGTCAATTTACTCAACACTTGCGTGTAAGAAACCACCTGTTTAAATAAAAAGTGTCTGAGGGGGAAACATTTTTCCCCCTCTGTTTTTAATATTAACTAATTCTTCAAAGGACTCACTAATCACAACACATATCCCGTTTATCTCCATTTGCTTCAGTTGCTGGGACCGATATCGACTACCCTCTAGGGGTTCACACAGGATCAAGGCCAATCAATATGTTCTGCTTGTCTCACACACATCAGTGAAATACATTAGGTAAAGGGAAAAAACAAGTTTGCTTTCCATGTCTGTATAGTTGAGTGATAATTTGCAAGGGTTTCCATTAGAGTTTTAGAGGAAAACAAAACTGTTTTAAAAAGCATAACTGAAACGGTATGCTCGCTTTCACACCGTGACAGGGAAAAAAGATGCATAAATTTTTAACAACTCTTTTCCCTTTGTTTCTGCATCAGTACTTCTCTAGTACAGGAGCTGCAGAGGGTATTGTGTTCAAGATAGCTTATAATGAATCTTTAAATCTGCAGGCATCAAAAATCAAATGTAAAACAAAACCGAAAGTAATTCACAATAGTTGTGAGACTGGGCTTCTCCCAGTAAGAGCAACCATTAGCTGCGTTATTCAAATCATGAATTCATTTAAACAAAAAGAAAAGCACTAGTCCCAAATCCCTGTGTTGCTTTTGAAACTGTGGCGAAACCTTAATGTCGCAGTATCGGTGACATTTATAGTCAACTGACAGAAACCTTTTCCTTTAAAGTTTTGGTTGCACGTCATCAACTTTTATCTTTTCAGATGCGGAGGCTACAGCTCTTCACAGCAGGTATGTCAATGCATCACATTTTTCATCATCTTCCTTCTTCTCTTGAAGCCTTTATGAGGAGCCAGTGTTTCAGTATGAGCTCTTTGGCATTTTGCATTATGTAACTTTGCTGTTGTTATGACGTGCCCTTGAGTTATAATCCAGTTCTGAGGGCAAACACACTTTCCCTCACACCCACGAAACGCACAGCAAGGAAACACATCCACAGACACAAGCACATACCCGCATTATTACGTAAACACACATACTTGCTCACGTTAACTAAACAAGTCACCGATGAAATCACCTGAGCGGTGCAGATTTAAATTATATCTGTAGCTCTGTAACTATGTACAGTTATTGTGACCTTGTGTCTTTCCCATTCTTCTTAGCACGATACATATGGAACGTCTAGAGGGAATTTATTATATCTGGCACAAATACTTATTTGGTCTCAAGAATGAATTGATTAGAATTAAATGGTGAAAGGCTAAGGATATCTGTGAGTACCACGCATGGTCATAACTCATAATTTATGCAGGAATTGTGGCAGAATATTGCATTAATGTCCCATTGCATAAAATGAACGGAGGACAAAGTCAAAGGACAGATTCATTGGGACATTATAAAATTCAGCAATCTCAGTACTTTATATGCAACAGCTAAGGGACAAAAGTCAGACTGTGGTCGTATTTCACATTTAATGTGATAGTAAACTGGTGACTGAGACCTTTGTTGCTCACTATTAAACTGTGGTGACTGTATAGATCTCTGAGAAAACATCTGTAAAGCAGCCACACTTGAAGCATTTCCACTCAAGCTGCACTCAGTCATTCACATCTTGCATACCTCCCATCATGTCACATATCAAAAAGATGTGACAAAGCTGCTGTTTCAACTCCTCCACCTGAAGGTCATCAACTGAACATTCGCCAATCCCTGAATGTCACATCCATCCATTTCCTTCCTCTTATCCTATGCTATCCCATCTGTTACGAGGTGACAGGTGGGGTACACCGTGGACAGGTCAGCAGGCTATCTGAGGGCTAACACAGAGAGACACACAACCATTCTCTCTAACATTTCTACCATGTACGTGACTTGTGAGAGGAAGCTGGAGCACCCGGAGAAAAGACACACAAAAATGTTCCAGTGGGCCTTCAAACTCAGGACCAAGAGCTACAATGAATGTAACATACTGAAGTCTAAAGGGAAAAGTCTATGTTGTAAGTTCAAGAACGTCGGACTGAATCATGTTCTGCTCAACCCTGTTTACTGAATCTTTTACAAAAATGTCCTCATAGACATGATGTACATAATTTATGTTGCTTGGAAGTTGCCAAAAAAATTGAGAGCAGTTACTTAAACAGCCTGAAGGTGAAAAACCAACTAAGCAACTATACTGTTGAAAACCAGGTTATCAACCAGTTGCTAATTTTGTCTCTATCTTATTTTAAGTTATTATTTTAAGAGAGTAATAATGCTAAACCATACACTTACACTGTACTAAAACCCCAAATTTTGGGAAGCTAATGCCACAACAGCCACAATATCTTTTAAAATTTGATCTATTATTGCATCATTGCTGTAAAAAGATATAGATTTATGATCATTTATTTATGATTCATAAAGATTTATGAAGAATTGTTTAAATAAGTTTTTTTAAAGGAAACTGGTAGCATTTAGTGCTTTTTCCTGTTTGAGAGTTGATGCCTAGCAGCACAATATGGAAAGTCTAACCATAACTCACATTTCTGTATTTGAATTCGCTAGAAAGCAAAAACAGAAACAGGAAGTGGCATAGCATGAACTGGATTTAGAAAAGTGAAACAAAAACTGAATTTTCAAAAATATAATATATATTGTGTGCAGTGTTTTTTTTAAACTTTCATTTCTGAGCACACATGTTGAAAATATCATTATCATTAAATTACAATTTCATGCTTGTCAAACTTTGTTATCTTTAGCATTTATCATGAAATTGAAAAAAAGAAAAGGGAAGAAAATACCTGAAAATACAATCTAAAGCTTTTTTGTAGCACCGGTTTAACCTTGAATAAGGTGCCTTTTGCTGAATGCTTCACATGTGAGAGTTAAATGCCCATGAGCTCTGCTGAAAATGAGTGAAAAAGCAGCCAATGAACAAAGAAAAACATTAAGAGACCTTCCGAAACTCCGGAGAGCTGTTGCTCAAGATCACTTAAAGAAACAAACAAACAAAAAAACAGAAATGTGTGGCTCCCTGGAGTGGTAGTTCAAAACCTTTGCACAGTAATGTATTTATTCTTCTTCGTCTTCTTCTTCTTCTTGTACCAGTTAATAATAATGATATTAATAATATTATATAATATCTCCACAGTAGTTAAAGCAAAACTACCACAGTTTATAAGTTTATAAGTTGCAACAGCAGGTTTTAAAGAAAGCAGTGGCCTTAATTATCCTCAATCCAGGCCCCTAACCCTAACCCTAACAGGAAAAACAGAATGTTTTTTATACTCTCCCTCAAATACCCCAGCTCTCCCACATTTTTTTTCAAGAGATCTAACAGGAAGTTTTTGGTGATATGAACTAACATGAATTATTGCCTGAGTGTTTCCTGAAAACACTGACAGTTTTCAGGAAGAAAAACTGGATTTTTCTTTAAAAAATTCTGAATGAATTTTCTAAGTAAGACTTCAGTGTGAAAAATGTTGACAGGAAAGCATAAAACAGTCTGAAATCCACTTATATCTAAGTGTTAAATACACTTTCTTTCAACCCCCCCTTCTCTGTCTCTCTCTTAAACATGCACAGGCATGTCCAGAGAAGAGGAAACGGGGAAGCCCGCACATGGTGGGGAACTACTGTGCATCCTGAATTACAGGACAGACCAGCAAGTACAAGAAATGGCACACATGTAACTGCAGTTACAGTGTTCAAATGCGATTATCAGCAGGGCTTTGTTGTCTGTCTGAACTCTCTTTGAGCTGATGAGGCCAGGAAAACCAGATTAATTTGAGACAAAACAATAGCGTGATTAGAGGGAGAAACGGTGACAGGTCAAAGAGGCGGGCAGATGGACAGAGAACCAGAGAAAGGCAGACAGAAACATTAATGAATATGGATGTGCCTACATGAATGCAAGATTAGGCGCAAGCTCCTGCACGTGTGCGCTTTGTACGCATCCGTATAAATTTGTGTGTGCGCTTCAGTTCGTTCTTCTAGGGAATGTTTGACCTCTGACCATCTCCCTGCACCCCCAACCCATACATACACAGCCCATCTTAGCTCCCTATATTCTGGACAGCTGTCAGCAAGGACCTGGCCAAAGAAAAAAGAACCATCTGTTGCCTTCCTTCAAAGGTCACGGCTCAGGATTGTGTGTGTAAGTGTGTGTGTGTGTGTGTGCTTGGAGGGAGGAGGGAAGCTTCTTTTCACTCGTTTAATCTCCACTGTTCTCTCTCGCTCTCTGGCACACTTCTGAGGGATACGGCTGTTTTAAATGCAGACACCACTCGTGTCCGTGTCTGCTGTATTTAAAGTGTGTTGTGATGATGCCCAAGCTTGTTTGAACATGAGAGCTCCACTTGTGCATGTGCGTGTGTTGTGTATCTCATCTAATGCTCATTTATATAATAAAAACAGTGGAGTCCTGGTGCATATCTCTCTCAGAAAACTGCATACCTGTCACAGACTTATTAACCCTTTTGTTTCTCTTACTGGAGCAAAAATACTGCTGTGGGTCTTTCATCACATCGATCAAACACATTGATCAGCTACTTTAGAAACACGAACAGGTAGAAACAGAGGCTGGCTTCATTATTCGCTCAGTTTTAACCTCACTCTGGGTTCTTGGCTAGCTTAGCATCAGCATGCTTTCTTTGCAGATGTGGTGGTTAAGCAGATGAAGAAGGACGTAGCAATAGATGAAGCTACACCAAGTGAGAGCAACATCAGGAAGAAGGAACATGAGAAGTTTGAGAAATGCCAAGAGTTGAGAGGGAAGCTAAAGTGAAGGATGAAGTCAACAGTGTTCCCAGTGGTAACTGGAGCACTCCGGGCAGTGACTCCCAGAATGGCAGAGTGGCCCCAGCAGATCCCAGGAACGACATCTGAGATCTCTGTCCAAAAGAGCACAGTCCTAGGAACAGCAAGGATACTGCGCAGGACACTCAAGCTCCCAGGTTTCTGGTAGACGACCCGAGCTTAAGGGATTAAGACCACCTGCAGGGAGAATGGGGATTTGTTTTAATTTTTTAAAATTAAACAAATGGTATTCACCTCCATGGTGATGTTGGCCAACAGGGTGACAGTGGAAGCTGTGCAACTGTTGACTGAAGACAAAGTAGAAGAGAGGGAGAAAGCACGTTGTCTTAGAAGAGGCAGAAGAGGATGCTAGAGATGCAGATGACCTGCTGTGCCAATCCCACAGGGAGCAACTGAAAGAGGAGCTGAAGATGATTAAGAAGATGTGTTTAGAAATTGGTCCTGTGATTCAGATCAAGTTAATTTACCTGGGTTTTAACTTTTTGTACATCTTAATAAGGTTAAATAGAAACAATAGTTAGAAGTTTAACTGAGAGAAAGACATTTTTTTAAGCTGTTACATTCGTTGTTTTGCCAAAGCACTATATGACAGTCTACCACAATAAGAAAGGGCACAATTTCCTAATCTAACCCGAGAGATTAACTAAGCAGTGATGCATTCCTTATAAACCCACCCTTTTGGCCTGATATCAAAATCACTGCATGGTGTTGTGATCACTCAAGTGGTTCATTCTGGGTCCAGTTTGCTTTTTTCACAGTCCTCTAATTGTGAAAGAAAAAATGCCGCTTTATTAAAGATGTTCACAGTACATATAACATTATCTATGTGAACTGTCAATCACAATATAAACACATTGTCTCACAACTGGCTTCTAATCTAGCATGACCTTCTCATACCTGAAAACCTCAACTCTCAAATTTTTATCCTCCATTAAAAATAAATTTAAATCTCTGAGCAGTTTCATACTTTTGAGATTCTTCAAGACTTCTTCAAGACCCATTATATACGTTCATATCTGTTTCCTCAAAGATGAAATGATAAGCTGGAAATCCCCATGTTTGTTCTCACTGTTTTACAACATAAATATCCAAAATGTTGAATTACAATACGTGCAACAATATAATGTTTTTGTGGCTGATTTCTACAGCTCAGATTTTATCACAGCAGCAGATTACTCAATTAATTCATTCCAAGTAGTGCAAGACAATACTGTCAGAGAGCCAGTAATCCATTTTGGCAGGTAGAAACTAGTTTTCAGGGTGATAAGAGCAGCGTGTGTAAGAGAGTGTAAGAGATTTGGACTAATACATTATAGTTACATAAAGGGATTTTAGGGAGAAAACAAAGGCGTTTTTCTGTGTGATTACTAAGGTTTGTACGCAAATACATAATCTGCCATGTCTAGCACTGTAATAATAGACTGCCGGAAAAAGGCAAGGATTACAGGGGCAACAGGCAAGGTGTTGTATCACAGACAAATCATTATCATTTCATAGTCATTTAATATGTGAGATAAGGTGCCTCATTTTATTTAATGAGTTCAGTTCAGACAGACTGAATGTAAGTCACATGTTTAACCCTAGACAACAGCCTAGTTACAGTTTTTGGGGGGTGAAGAAACTCAGTTTACCCAAACAAATATTACTGTTACTGGTCATCTGCTAAGAAGGTCACAAGTCAGTCATATGGTGCAACACACAAACACACACACACACACACACACACACACACACAAAATAAGCTTTTAAGTGGACCTCATTGAAACTTAAGTATTATTTAAAAGGTTTCCCATATTTTGCTCTTTTGCTGAATTATTTAAGCCCCATTCTTGATATATTTTTTTCCTTTATGTCAGATGTAGCTCATTTATAAAGGAAAAACCACCAGCATTAAGAAACTAATAAAATCTGAATCACTGAAGGTAACTACAGTGTAGATGTCAAAATATCACTGCATGTTGTAATCAGATTCTTCTCATCTACTCAGCCGGGAAATTGTGAGTGCTATGAGCAAGTGTATGGGGCCTACCACAAAAACCATCATCATCAGTGACACACCCAAAACAGCAACAACACACACTGTTTGGCAACCCAGCATGTTCCAGCAGTGCGCACGCTGATAACAGTCTCTATGCTCCGTTGCCATTACACATTCAACCCATAATATTGCATGCAAAGAGCATGACCTGTCTGTCACCCTCTTTTTAACCTCAAAGTGATCCACCTTTGGAAAAAATAATAATAATAAGATTTTGTTGTGTGTCAAACACAAGCATATAAAAAAAAGGTGACCTTGTCCTCCATTTCAAAAATACATAAAAGCAGTTAATTTGTCTTACTAGGGATTCAGAAATGCTACATCCATCTTTGAACAAAGCTAAAGGTAGGCTAGTCTGTCTTAGCAAGTTGCAGTTACTTTTCAGTTAAAGGGTTTTGTTATAATACATTTTATTAGCGGATCAGATGTAGCGAAACAGTCTGAAAAGTGAAGCCAAATGAAAGTGTCACTTTAACCTGCAAACAGAAGTCACGAGAACAACCTTACTTCTAATTTGATGTATTGCCTCAATAAACATTTTCAAAGTAGGTTTATGGTCCCAACCTCCAATTTAAAGACCTTGGAAAAAATGAGATAAAGCAGCGGCAGAACCAACTGTAGCATTTGAGGTGTATGCGGAGGTACTAACCATTCACTTTTCAGTAATTATATCTTTATTTTAATTCACAGTTAATGTAAATTGCAAATGGACTTAGCTTAACATGCTAGCTAGCTTGTTATGGTAGGATATAGACAGCATAAAATATGGACTGGGCTACCAAATTGGTGCCGTAAATGTGCATTGGATCTGAAAACTACCAAATGGCAATTGATGTAGTTGGAAAGAGACTTCTGGTCATTATATCATTTAAAAAGTAGGACTATCCTTGATGTGCTCTTTGGCTAAAGACTTGTGATTGACAGGACATTAGCCAATACCCCATCTGTCCTCTTCATGTCTATTTTTTTTTTAACCAAGGTGGTGACAGTGAAAATGCTTATGTCAAGGTTTCAAAATATGACAAGTGGATGGCACTATGGTAATTATGTCCATCCTTTGTACCGTCTACAGCAGGGGTGTCGAACTTCAGGCCTCGAGGGTCGGTGTCCTGCAGGCTTCAGATCTCACCCTGGGCCAATACACCTGAATCAAATGATGAGTTAATTACCAGGGCTCTGGGGAGCTAGAAGACATGTTAAGGAGGTCATTTAGCCATTTAAATCAGCTGTGTTGGATAAAGGACACATCTAAAACCTGCAGGACACCTGCCGTCAAGGCCTGGAGTTGCCCACCACTTAAAATGTGTTTAATTTTTGCTCCAAAAAAAGGTGCACCCAAAAGACTCGACATAGCTTTACATCATTGAAAAATACAGATGTTTGTTAATCTGCAAAAACCTTTTAGCATCTCAGGATAAAAGGAACTACACAAGAACGCAGTCCATTTACTTAAAGTGCTTTTGGAAAGGGCTGACCGAATAAAGGATAAATAAATTATAGGGAGAAGAGGGTGGAAGGGTGAAAAAGGAGCAGATGCTAAAGGGAAAAGGGAAAGTTATGATGGGGACATAAAGACAGGAAGAAATAAAATAACACAAACAATGACACACAGAGACGTGAGGAAACCTGCCCAGAGGCAAGGAGAAGCCAGTGTGGGTGGTTTGCAAAATGCTGATAGCTTGGAGCACTTGCATGGCAAAGTATGTGTGTGTGTGCGCGCGCGTGTGTGTAACGGGCTGTGTATGTACTTGTGGGTGGTATCATCTCCTGTGCCTGCGTCATTACCTTGATTAGACTGCATAAAAGAATGGCTAGGAAACCCCAGCCCATTTTTCCCCTCCCTCTCTTCCTCTCCCTCCTCCACTTTATCTTTCTCTCTCTACTTTATCGTTTTGTCTCCCACACTCACACATTTCACATCATAGTAAGTGATTCTTGTAAATCGGATGCGTTTTTTTGCACCAAATATGTTTTCTCTGTTTTGCTCACTCACTTCTTTTGCCCCTCTTACTTTCTCTTTCTGAAGTCACACTCATGTCATGTCAGAAAGAGGTCTCAATCAGATATGAAAACATATGAGAAATGCAAAAACAAAAACCTTGGTATCTACCGCATGTTGAAAGAGTACAGAGGAAGTCAGGCTCTGCCCTGTCTGATGCTTCTGTGGTTGGATTTAGCAAATGTGCAAAGGTGTGTGCATGTGTTTGTTTGTGTTAGTCAGAGCATATCTGGAACTTCTCATCATTTTACATGGGCCATTTAAATATTGCCGTCTGAAAACTCCCCTGAAAACTGACCTTTGAATTCCTTTCTAGCAATAATTACCTGATAAACTGGGCAGACTATTAGTCAGAGATAACCTGATCAGTTTTACTCTACGTAGATGAATGCTCCCTAAAACTCTGACTTATGCTTCTTGTAAGAAATACCCACTTGAATACAGAATTATATGCAGTATATTTGAATGTATAGGCTGTTTTAATGGTAACTATTTGATTGAAATTCTTTAGGTATGTATATTTCAAATAAGGTCTCTTTGTTTACCTAAGTAATGCAACATTTATTCAAACTTTACTAAAACATATTATTTCAGAAGCCATCCAGCACAAATGTAAAATCTAGAGTTTTTCCTTGTGACCTTCTAGCTAGTCATTTAAACAAGGGGGGGTGAACTAAGCTGGTCAACTAGTTTAAAAGAAACTGAGCACACTTCAAATGTACAAAGTTAAACATTTGCCAAAAAATATTTATTTTAGCTGCAATATGAAACCATTAATCCTCATACATTTTATTTATAGGCACCTTTAAAGACCCACAAGGTTACCTTATAGTAGAACAAAGTAAAAACATGAGGTAAACAAAATACAAAACTATAAAAGCTAATGAAGGACAAAAAAATATAGACTAAGACCAAGTCATAATGAAGGGTATGCAATTCTGAATAGATGGGTTTTTAGGTGTGATGTAAAAGTAAAGAGAGAGTTTGTAGAGAGAGATGTAGAGATGTTGTGGAAGTGCACTCCAAAGTCTCGGGGCAGAACAACTAAGGTTCTGCCTCTTAGTTGAGGCCCACATTTGAGGCTCTGAGGCCCAAATGTTGCAAACACAGTATCAGTCTAGTTTGCAGAGTTTGGCTAACCTCAACAGCACTAGCAGCAGTAGCCATGGCTTCTTTCGTGCTGGCATCCGCATCCTGGTGCAGAAGGTGTTTGCACATCACTTCGGTTCCTTGGTTTTGTTCTAGTTTATTCTGACAAACATGACATACTGTATGGCTGCTTTGTTTTTTTGTTTTACAATCAAGTTCTTCAGAAGAGCGCTGGTTAGCATAGCTGCTATCTTCTTTACTTAGTGTTAGTGGCCAGTGGTACCTACCATTGTACATGAATGAAATAAGGATGATACATAGTTTTCATCACTAGCAAGGGTAACAATGTTTGTCGAGTAGATTAGACTAGACACAACATTGTACATTATGTTGCGTCTAATTAAGATCACTCTCTCTTAAGTTTTTAACCCAGTCTCTATTAACTCATATACATTGTTTGGTTGCTGGCTGCTTCTATATGCCATTTCTAAATGCATTTTCCTGCTAGTGGCAGACATCATTTTGCACCTCAACATGAGTCACTGTAGCACCAGTTCTGCCTTTAGTCTGACATTAGAGGATGAATCAGTAGCATTGCCCAGAGACATTTGGACCTCTTGTCAGTCATGTTGAGAGTCAATGAGTAAAACTTCAAATATAATATTAGCTGAAGGTCTTTACAAGCAACCCGTAAAGACCACAGTGCAGGTTGACTGTTGGAGGATTTCTGTGATGTAGCACTGTCTGTAAATGTCAGGCTAAAACACCAGCTGTTTCAGTGTCTGTGTGCCATTACACTAAGAGACAGACAAAACTAAGAAACAAAACTAGTGTTTCTTACAATCAGGTGCTGCTGTTTCACAGTACTGCTGCCAAGTGAGTTGGGCATTCTAGAGTTTTAACGTCTATCTTTGCTCTTTGAATCTCTCAATTTCTGCCTACATCTCAAAATTGTATATTATAATGGAGCGAGTATCATGGTGCATTAAGTTCAACACGGTTTTAGTATTTTTGAGAAAATGTAAATTTCTGGAAAAAAAATCCCATAGATATTACTCAGGCATTTTACCAACTAAAAAAATTCCAGACGTATAAGAATGTAACAGAAAGTAGCAGGAAACATAAAAGCAGATGTGGGGAGAGATTGAGACATTGAAAACCACTCTATGACCTTCTAACATCCTCTCTTTTCAACCACATCATTGCATTTCACCTTTAACAAACCAGCGTGGAAACAAACATAACCTTCTTCTACGGAAAATGTCTGACAGTACACCACGGTTTGATTGCTCATCGCTCCTTTGTTGTAGTTTTGTTTGTTTGTTTTGTGTAGTGGCGACCCATTAAAAGTGATGTACGGCTATTTGATGTCCCCTTAGCTGAAAAAACTCCCCCTACTCACTCTCACTTTCAGATTAATATCTGGTGTAAGAAAACAGTTATGTCTGTGGCTGACTTTGTGCGTCTTGGGTTCAAACCACTAAAATAAATCTCCAGAGTGAAATATCATTGTCACACCTCATGATTGTTCATCACTTTCTGCTGTGCTTTTACACCACATATTGGAAGGTGTTGATGTCTTTATGTAACCTTTCTCTTTCTATCTTTCTATCTTTTTCTTTTGCTGAATAGTCAGACAGCCAGAAAAGTTGAGGCACCCCTCAGCCTGTTTAGTATAGTGCATCTGCGGTGCTTGCCAGGCAAATGAAAGGCCAGCAGATGGCTGGAATGTCAAAAATGCCAAAGATCAGAAGGCAGCAGAGACACAATGAGAGTAGCAGGGAAAAGCAGAGCAAACGCCCCAAACTGAGCTGTAAACATCCATGTGCATATGTGCTTGTATCTCTCTGGAGAAGAGTTTTTAAGAAATATTGTGTGCCGAAAGATTAGATGTTGGTTATGTGCTGCTCTGACTGTAAACACAAGCCTACTCCTCTTCTCTGCATTGGGACTAGACATTAAAAGCAAGTTGTCTTTTGGCCTCTGATCTAAGACAACTGATTCTGCAAAATAACCACTTGAGGTAGCACTGGATTGTTGGTAACATGCAAGGTTTATCCTGGAGAGCCAATGTGGACGGGCCAATACCTGCAGTTCCCCTATTCACCACATGAGGCTCACTCCAAAGCCAAGCCAATCAGACCCCCTTGTTAAAATGCCCAACTTAACTGAAATGACAATACAATAGAGGTGTAAGGTTAAATCTATAATATGTGTCAAGACATAGATTCCTCTGGACAATTTTCTTATCTATCTAGTTACTGTGTGTGAGTTGGCTTGCTGCAAATATTTTTTAGATGATACTATAAAAAACAGACACAAGCAGTTTCATTTCATTCTTGTAGCGTTTCTCCACATGGAGCTGCATTCCCTAATAAATCAGCTCACTGTGTATTGTTGTAAATGTTTTAATTGCACTACCTAATGAAATCAAGAAAGCTCCAAAGGCACTGAAACTTTACATTTCAAAAACTGCTAAAACATTTCCAGAAGACATTATTTCTCTGTTCCTCATTTCCTCATACAACTATGATACATTATAACCCAAAATGAAAACATTAGAACGGCTGCAAATCTGAAATTTGGGATCTCAGAGGGAAAATCACATTGTGCAGTGAAAACCTGCAAATCCAGGTTTGTAGGGTAGCTTCTTACGTAATCTCTTTGATCGTGCGCTGTATTGTTTTCTCCTCCTCTTGACACCAAACTATCAATTCTGAGCACTGGCACTAGGCTGCTTTTAAATTATTAACTAACAGTAGATTTTACAGTAGGCTGGAAGTATCTTCATAAAGCTGGATGCAGCAACCTCGTGTTTGTGCATGGGTCTGTTTAAGCAAATAATCAGAGTGTGTACTTTTGTGTTGACTGACAACACTCTTCTTTCATTACATAACAAACTGAATGACTTTTGCAGTTTTTACTAATTAATGTAGTAAAACTAAATTACTTATCAACAGAGTAAAAATGACACATTCATATCTTGTGTAACATTCAAATTACAGAATGAGTCATCATTACTATTTGTGAGTCTGTAATGCTGTAATTTGTAATCATAATGGTAGAAGTCTGCATAATATATGAAACCATTTACAGCATATTCAATATCTGAGCATCTTTCAAACTGAGTCAAAATTTAGAGGTTGGTGGTTTTAAAAGAAAAGACAATCACATCTTTTCACATAATCCTTCACATATTATTCTTCCTTTTCTATATGGCCCGTCCTTCCCTGATTTAGTTCAGGAAGAGTTGGAAGCTTTAGAGAGCCCCTTGTGTACCATCTATTTCCCCTGCCATTGTGATATTAGACAAGGTTTAATTTCAGATCTGTGGCTTGTCTCGGACTATCTCAGTGTTCGTAACAACACAGACTACAGTTACAAGGTTTTGCTTAAACTGCATCAAAAATATATGAATATAATATGACATATATAACATGTTTCTACATGTTTTACAAGAAATTAAACTGTCAGCATACACAGAAAATAACAAGCAAAATTATGCTTCCCAAAACAGAGAACGAAAACAGATGGTGTATTGTCAAAGTAATACTTTCAGACTAGCGCAGCTCTGGCACAGTGGCAGACTGAATTATCCCCAGAGCATTGTTAAGAGGCCTTTAATACACTGGTATGAAAGCATCTAACAAAATGTTGCATGCTGTATTATATAACCAGAGTTTAGAGGGAAAATGAGTCAACATGAAGTGGATGTAGGCTAAGATAAGCATAAAAGCACTGTAGCCTCCTTTTACTTCCTCCTCTATAAACTCTATTGTCATCCCTCCTCCCAACAAAAGGATTTGTCTGTAATGCATTCGAGTGCCAGATTGGGAATGTTGTAACCTCATAATAGATGAACTCTTACGTAGTTTGAACCAAATCTGCAGCGTTTTTTTAAGCCAATGAGTACAGTATGGTGGGAATTTGTATTTCAAATGTATAAACAGTTCATTGGCACAAATATAACAGAGCCTGTATATCAGTCGTACCGCTGCAGTCATGGTCTTCCACAAAAGGGAGTGTGCTGGAGCAGAGCCAGCTGATAAAGTGATCAATTTGACACAGCAGTGGTTCGACTGAGGTGTGTGTGTTTGAATGTTAAACAGGCAGCGACTGTAACTGAGAGTCTGTGTGTGCAAAACATTCAATGTGCCTAACGCTGAAAAGCACCAGTGTGTTGAACACAGTAATTCGAGAAGATGTCATATAAAGCGGAAGAGATAAAGCAGCCTCACTAAAATGTCCAAGTCTGTCACAAATGTGATGAATAAAGTAAAACTGATTACAAATCAGTTAAATAACAAAAAAAAACCCAAAAAAAAACAACTGAATGCAGATGAGGACTCGGGTGAAAAATGTAATATGTCTTGAGTTATTTAGCAGTTTGTTCATTTGTTCCATTTACACATTTATTTCACTTGCCAGTAGGGGGCAGAATAAGCTGTTTATGACACACTGTTGCAGAAGAGGCATGATGTGTAACGCAGAATCCAAGTGTGTGTGATGAGAGCCTGTACCCAGTGCTGCTGTAGCTTGCTTGTCTTGACTGGTTTTATCTGGTGAAGTAATAAAATGAACTTTTTTTTTTTGGTCACCTTGGTTAATTCTGTTGCAAACAACTACAGAAGAGCCAGGTGTCAGCCGAGCTAGTGAAATTCTCTGAAATTTCCAGATAACACCACTCACTTCCTGTTTGCTTTTGTAGCCTTCACTGCAGCTGCAACCACCGCATCCTGTTAAAACAGACATTGATTGATATTTGTTCAGTGTTTGATTTTGTTTTTTTTTTAATTGAGATTTTTTTTTCTTCTTGTGTAACATATAAGACAAAATTACTTAGGATGAGAGATTAATCTGAAATCACAATAGAGAGTCGCTATAAGCTATAAAATACGAATAAATTATATATTTAAATTTTACAAATCTTCAAAGGAATATTTTTGTGCTCCAGACTTTGTGACCTTGAGCGCTGATGTGGCGTTTCATTTGCTGTATTGGTTGGTCATATGCAAAAGAGTTGAATGAACCAGAGTCCAGGAAATGTGCTCATCGGATGACAGGAATAACAAAAAGCAGGAAGGAGGCAGAATGGGTTTAGGATCAGAAATCATCCCCTCAAAAGTGTATTGGCAGGAAGAGGCCTCTGGCCTGATGTTGTTGGCTTCAGTGAAGCCGAAGTGACTGAAGAACAAGAACCAGTGAGTCTGATCAGGATTTGAATATAGGAAATATTTTTTTTTAGTCCATCTCCATTCATCCAATTGCATTTTGAACTGACAATAACTCATCCTTTTTCTGATGCTGATGATGTGTTAGGCATTCCTCGGGTCAAAGAATGAAAGCAGCATCTTTCAGAAAATCAAAAGCTGAGTTGTAATCATTGCAAGTGGTAATCATTTGTGACCACCACCTCCCCTATCAGGAGGTTAATACCATAGTTATATGACGTATGAGGAGGTAGAGGAAAAGCTTTCCTTTTGCTGACAAGTTCACTAAAGTTATGGTATTATGGTTGTTACCAGGGTAACATGAACATTATAATGAGCAACCTCAACCAAGATTTAACCAGTAACACAAACGGCTCTTCAATTTAATAGCTCTAAAGCAGTGGTTCTTAACCTGGGTTCGATCGAACCCTAGGGGTTCGGTGAGTTGGTCTCAGGGGTTCGGCAGAGCCTCCACCGTGACATGCACGACTCATTTTGTGCACCAATAAAAACATATCTATGTCTTGAATTTGAAAAAAATCATATTTTATTTTTCACTAAAGAGGGGTTCAGTGAATGCGCATATGAAACTGGTGGGGTTCGGTACCTCCAACAAGGTTAAGAACCACTGCTCTAAAGGAATACTTTCCTCATTCAATTTTTTATCCATTTATCCATTTTTTATCTCCAGATGGAGATGGGCAGAGCTAATCAAACTGGAGGAAGGGGATACAGAATGAAAACCAGGCTCATATTAACTGTAAGTTTGTATAATAGACTGCTGGTAATAAATTGTATCTCAAACACATGTGCAAAATGTGTATTTTTACAACAGTTTGTTGCAGTGTCTGTGCCCCAATCTCAATATTATATCAAACAGAAAAAATCTGTTGACCTTTCTTTTAAAAAGGTAAAAGTTCTGTATTGATAATCCGAAAACACCTGTGTGCTTGTTTATGTGAAGAAAATGAAAGAAGAAATAAACCAAGTTATCCCTTCTCCTTTTTTCCCCTGACACATCTGCAGCTTTTAGTCTTTGTGCTGTAGGTTGCCTACTTGTCTGTGTACGTGTGTGTGTATCACTTGTCTTCTTTGTACAATACCGGAATAGAACAATGCACAACTAAAAGTAGGACATTGACGCAGGATATGAATAGATTAAAAGCTAAAAGGAAAAAGATGAATTTGCCACACAAATGTGCGCATTAAAGGGGTCGGGCACAGGCTAAAGCATCACGGATTACATCACGTCACAGTAAGTCAGCAGCTCAGTCTGCAGGCCTAAACGCATCTGGACTTCACCAAACTGCCAATTTACCACAAATAGAAGTGTTCTCATTCCTGACTTCAGGAATTGTAATGTTCCAACAGACCAAAACCCAGTATTATGTTGACACTGCATTGATATTTTTTTAAAACAGGGAGGGAATCTGAGCATATAAAAAAAAAAATGTAAGACAGATTATTTGCACATTTCACATACCCTATCAGCTAGGACAGAGTGTTTGTTTATCCATGTTAAATCTACTTGTGCCTTTTCCTGCAAGGGAACAGCCAGATAATCTACAGAGTGGGTGAGGGACTGAATGCTGCTATTTCAGCTTTGCAGTGTCTGCATCTATGAATCACTTTGGATGTACAGAGCAAAGAAGGTAGAGGGGTTATTACACTAATGATTCAAGCAAAACAGTTCTGTGTTTGCTGCTCACTAAATGTTCACCAAGCTGTAATCTTTAAAAAAAGAAGGGGATGAAATTTGCAGCTGACGTACAATAGTTAATCTTATTGTGTGAAGGCTGACATTTGTTTACGTGATCTGCTTTTCTCACAGTTTGTACACACAAGTGTGCCTGTATTATGTTTTCTACTATATCTATTTTTGATTTACTTACTAAATACACATCCTTATACATCTCGTATCTAACAGCATACCACATGTAATTTAAAATATTTTTTAAAAATATTTCACCATCAGTGACTGTGAGGTAGAAGCTTTATCTGCAAGTGCACGCTTTTGCTGTTTGTTAGGTCAGCTAGTCTAAACGGTAAGCTGCCGAATAATAATTTCCCAGAGTGATTACGCATGCAAGGAAAACAGTCTATATAGGCCAGCTGCACTTACAATGTTCATTAGACTCTCATTAAAAGACATGAAGAGAATGTGCAGAGGATGACATAATACCTGGTGTTGTGGGATACATCTTTTAGTGTTTCTTCTAACAATCGATGGTCCAGGTGTTTCTGTTTGGTTCTTTTAGATTCTGGATCATGGGAGTAAATAAAACACCCTTTTGGAAAAGAGCTACAGAGAAGCAGAGGCTGTAAACCAGCCAAAAGAATCACATGAGTATTAATGATCACAAATCCAATATTGTATTGTCTCTTTGTCAGCTCACTGTGCTCATTCGGGAAGCTAATAAACAGATCCTTTTACAGTTCAACAGAGGCAAGAGTGAAACAGCACAGCTGCACTCACAAAAGATACTTGTACTAACTGGCTAATAGATTGAACAATGCTTCCCCCTAATGGTTAAAAAGAAAAAAAATGATGGCCTTGGGCAGGCAACAATTACATGATGAATAGAAAAGGCCTGAAGCTCTTCCTTTTAAAACAGATGTTTATATCCGTTGGTTTCCTTTGTGATTACCTGCTGTGAAGCATTTTGCAAACTGAGACCCACATCAGAGTTTATCATGGGCAAATCAAGACCGTAGACTGAACATAAAGTAGTATGCAGCTCCTATTTTTAACATGTTTCCATCAGCAACAATTGATCCGGAGAAATAGCTTTATTTCCAATCTCTGACTGCACAGTGGACTCTGCCTGATCATTAATATTATTTTAATTATTATTTTAATGCTGTCAGGATACAAGGAGTTTCTATGAAGCAAAAAGGGGAATATCAATCATGTCTTATGTTTTACTGCCATCTGCTGGACACACACAAACACGCATAAAGACGACTATAAACTGTAAAAATGATTTTCTTCATGTTTTTTTTTTTTCAGACATAACCAAGGTCACTTTGAGTGCCACCGACTTATACTTATGACAAAAATTTGGTTTATCTCAACTGAAATATGAATTGTGTTTGGGGGTCCTTCTGTTTGGAGATTGCATGTGTGTGGCTCCTTCATGGTTTCTTTGATTTGTTTTTCTTCCCAGTGGTCTGGTTTCCTCCCACAGTCCAAAGATGTTAGATAAGTGGTGATTCAAAATGGTCATATGAGTCAGTGTGGGCACAAATAAATGCTCGTCTGTGTCTCTGTGTTCGCCCTGTAATAGATGGGCGACCTGTCCTGTACTCCACCTCTCACCAAATATTGGCTATGATATGCTCCATCCAGTCCAGGAGTGTCAAACAAGAGGCGCAGATAATCCAATGTACTCCACTGGCTGGCTTGGGAACAATTGAAGGATGGTGTAAATTTTGGACTTTTAACTGTATTTTCATGTTTACAGAATTTCCTATTGATAAAGGCATCCACCATACTCATTTATACATCACCAAAGTAATTAAGTAATAGATACACAATTAAATGACAGAATTGTTCCAGGTTTTTTTACTGTCTAGTCTAGAAATTTCTGTTTTTTACAGTGGCTTCACAGTCAAAGGAAAAAATATATATTTTTTGTGACTAACATTTCTGTTTTATAATTACAGGTAGCTCTAGGCAATGAGCTACCAGAACGTTGTCTGTAATTTTACATTTTAAGCCCAAAATGTCAGTCGAGCAACATTTCTTTATCATGTAGAAACACTGAGACATACTGCTGAAATTCTTTTTCTTATGTTAAGATATCTCAGGGATTAAATGTGTACTCCTCCAGCCAACTTAACAGCAAAGTAAAATGACTTTGACATCCCCGCTCTAGGCTTTTGTATTCTTAGTAAAATTGATGGAAGGATTTCACTTATTTTACTTTACAACATAAAATTTTATTTTGTTTCCTCCATACATGAGAAATATCTCTTGTATTATTGAATTTTTCTTGTCATGAATTGATATTGTGATATTGTGGCAACAGTAACTATGAGCTGCACAGAGGAAGAGGCATGTCAGTAAGGCATGTGTTGTAACAGTATCAATGCCACTTTCCCCGCCGATGACCCTACGGGGGAAGTTATAGCTCAAGAGATTTATGACACGAGTATTTGAACTATGTGAAATGTTATTAAATGACAGAGCCGTGCCAACAAACGCAGCTCTTTGAAACAGGAGGTAAAGTGAGGCACAAAATCATGAATGTTCCACTGTTTAATAATGGGACAGGGTACATTCAGCCTACAACCCTGTAACTACCCGGGAAACTCTGCAAAACCAACTCAGTGTCATATCTTTAAATAACATCTTAAAACGTTCTTTTTAACCGTACAGTGATGATTTTTTCTTGCACACCTTACGTTGATACATGAAGTTATTTTACTGAATGAAACTTGAAGAACAGAGGTTTGGGTTGTCTCTGTTATGGAAATTGTGTGGCTAATGTTTAACTCATCTTTCAAAGCCTTGTTTACCTCCGCTGTGTTTCACTCCTCATTCCCTGGCAAACATAATAAACCAATGCTAAATATATGTCTGGGTGTGACATGTGAGGATTTTCCTGACAGCTGAGAAACGTCCTGGAGGTCAGATGATGTGATCCCACTAAAGATGTAAACTTCACGGGACCCTGTACAAACGTCACTTAGTGAATTTTTCCATTCATCTTTTGTTACTGAAGATGTATTGACAGCTTTAGTCACCTATAAACCTGAATTACATATAAATATATTTGAACAACGTGTAAAAGAGCTTCACAGATGTGAACTGTTAGGAAATAAGAAGAAAAATGTTTAAAATAATAAGACTCAGACCACTTTGTGTAGGATCTGAAAATTTCTGACTTTGGTGACCCCCACTGGTAGAAGGACAGGACAGTCCAAACATAGTTGAATAAGATATTATGAGGTTTGTATGTTTTTAATTGGTCATGAGCAACAGTTCTTCAGGCTTTGTGAAGGTCTTTCAAAGTTTTCTTTTGGACACTGGCTGCCTTTTTCACTAATTTTTAGTCCAGTCATTGTACCTGAACATTTTCAGAGTAATGATGTTTGTTTGTGTGTTTGTTTTTGTTTCTTAAGCTTAATAGTGATCGAAGAATAATGCCACCATAAACAGGCACCTGACTCAAGGGATGACCCAATGATGTGTCTACACATGACAGACAACCTAGCAAAGAATCCATTCTAAATTCTATCTTTAAGCACTTTTTTACTTGTTAAAAAAAACCAACAATTTGTTCCCATTTCTTAAACTTAGTCTACAAGAAAGATAATCCAGTTTGACAGGTAAAATAGTATTTTTACACCACCAAGGTGATTCCCAAATTAGCTGGAAACATGGCATGTGTTGGCACAGCATGCAATATGAATATATATTCACAGACAGACAGACAAGTTCCCCTCTCGCCCCCCTCTCAGTAATGCTCCGATTGCCACTGGCACCAATTTTACCTTCACCCTCCACATATTCTTGAGTTCTTCTCTGAGCCCTTGGTACTTTTCCAGCTTCCTGTGTTCCTTCTTGATGTTGCAGATTTTTGTGTATACTATGCCGGCCACTTGGTTATGGCGCACCATGTACTGGCCTGCTAGCATCTTGCACTCTGCTGTTATGTGCTGGATTGGCTCAGGGGCATCTTTACACAGCCTGCACCTGGGGTCTTGCCTGGTGTAATAAATCCCAGCCTCTATGGGTCTTGTACTTACAACTTGTTCCTGTCCTGCCATGATTAGTGCCTCTGTGTGCTGTCTTTCAGTCCAGCTTTGTCCAGCCACTGGTATGATTTCTGGATGTCAGTCACTTCCTCTATCTGCTGGTGGTACATACTGTGCAGGGGCCTGTCCTTTCATGATGATTCTTTTCCTTGCACCTCTTCTTTCTTGGGTTTCTGCTGCCTGAGGTATTCACTAAGCACACAGTTGGTTGTGGCCACCTTCCTGATGTACGCATGGAGTTTGTTGTCTCATCCTGGACTGTGGTATTGACGCTCACTAGTCCCCAGCCTCCTTCCTTTTGCTTAGCGTACAGTCTCAAGGTGCTGGATTTAGGGTGAAACCCGTCATGCATGATAGGGAGCTTTCTTGTCTTGATGTCAGTGGCTTCTATCTCCTCCTTTGGCCAGCTTATTATCCCAGCAGGGTACCTGATCATTGGCAGGACGTAGGTGTTGATAGCCCAGATTTTGTTTGCCATTTAGCTGACTCCTTAGGATTTTCCTGATCCTCTGCAGGTACTTGGTGGTTGTGGTTTCATAGCAGCCTCTTCATGGTTCCCTTGACCTGTGGGATCACCAGGTACTTGTAGCTGCCTTTAATGTATGCAATGTTGCCTTATGGTAGCGTGATCCCCTCAGTTCTGACTACTTTCCCTCTCTTCGTTACCATCCGACTACACTTCTCCAGTCCGAATGGCATTCCGATGTCATTGCTGTAGATCCTGGTGGTGTGGATCAGTGAATCAATGTCTCGTTCACTCCAGGCATACAGCTTGATGTCATCCATGTAGAGGAGGTGGCTGATGATTGCTTCATTCAGTAGTCAGTATCCATAGCCAGTTTTGTCAATGTCCTTACTGAGGGGGTTCAGGCCTATGCAGAATAGCAGTGGGGACAGAGCATCTCCTCAGTAGATCCCGCACTCGACTGCGACTTGTGCTATCGGCTTGAAGTTGGCCTCTAGTGGTGTTTGCCACATCCCCATTGTGTTTCTGATGAAAGCTATTAGAGTCGTGATTATCTTGTACAGTTCCAGTCATTCCAGAATCCAGGTGTGGGACATTGTGTCATAGGCCTTCTTGTAGTCAGTCCAGTCTAGGCGGTGCACAGGTTGGTCAGTCTGGTCTTGCAGTATCAGGCTGCTCTGTCTACCAGGAGCTTCTGTTTTGCCCCAAAGACAAGTTTTGAATGTCCTTAAAGAAGCCTGGAAAGCTTGGTAAAAGAAATAACATGAAAGGTTGCCTAAGAGTGCATTGACTATGCAGAAGAATAAAGGCAGTCACACCAAATACTGATATTCAAGCTCATTACAACTGTACAAACTCTGTTTTACTTTATATATTGTATTTCCACTTGTGTTATCAAGTTCCAATAAATCACTGCATCTATTTCTCATTTTCCTAACAAAATGTAAAGAAATGACGGGTGAGCCAGGACCTATACAGTTCTGTATGGGCAACAGTTTCTAAAAGGTAAATGAATGGGATTTATCAAGAAACAAAGACACTGTTTTGTTTCATTCATGTATTTAACAATTTTGTGTTATTTCCCTCTATTCAATTTAAAAAAGAAATCACTATTGTGAAACAAGCTACTACCACACTATTAACAGAATAATTAGTGGCATACCACCACTTATTTGCCCAGAATGTAAATTTAATTTTCTGATGCTTTCACTCTCTCTCTAAAACCCGCCCACACACACACATACACACACACACACACACACAGGCCAATACAATGACCGTTAGGGTCTTTTGCAGCTGAATGCCGTGTCCTTTACAGAACCTAAGTGCTTTACATGCTGCCTCAGAAAGTTTTGTGCTACTAACAAAACCGTTTGCATGGTCTATTCAAACGAGCGCTACCACACATGCATGCACACAACTTCATAAGCAGACACACATGTACACACAAACATACACCTCACTCAAATTGAAAGCTTATGGCTTGTCTTCTTAGAGGGGCAATAAATACTTTGCGCCTGCTCCAACAGACAGCCCCTCTTTCAGAGGAGTCAGCCAGGCTGTGAAGAGACCAGTAAACAATGACTTCAACAAAACAATGATAGAATATCCTGCAATGCGCAAAGATTGTTTTTAAAGAAACTGATATTTGCAAAAAAAGTTGCACAAAGTTGAAGAAAAAAAAAGAAATATCTAACTTTATTGCACTAAACATTCAAAACCAGATACAGACACACACAGAGCACCACACAAAGAAGGAAGTGAACGCTTGCTGAAAGCTAAATTGAAACATCTTGCAGTCATGATGCCATGACTCGCCATTGTTTCTGGGCCCAAAGAGTTGTAACAGGAGAATAGGAGAAGTGAGGGGAGATGAAGGAACAAGGGGAGAAAGGAGGACCTTTCCACCCATTGGCAAGAGAAAGCGAGAGGAGACTGATATTAGGCGGTCTGTTTTGAAAACTGGTGGACACCCCTTTGCATATACACTCTCTGTCTCTCTCTGCCTCATTCTCTCTTACCCACTTGCCCTCCTTCCACCCCCAGCCTCTCTCCCCACTCCTCCTTTCTCCTGCATCCCCCCTCCCTGGGAAAACAGGGACAACAAATTAGCCTTCTTTTCTCGGTTGGGCCTGGGGAGGAGGACACTTGGACAGCCCTCAGAGTGTCCGCCTGGAGTTCCCATGGACCCCTCTTGCCCCTTCCCCTTTCAGTCGGCAAGGAAGCAGTCATTGTGCCAGCACCTGTCTCTGAGGAAATTGGTAAAAGTGATGGCTTTGTTAGCCATCTCCATGGCAACCAGGAGAAAGGAGTGGGGCCTGCTAGCAGGGATTGGGGTAGAGACTGGGGTGGCGAGGAGAAAGAGTGGGAGCAGGAAGGAGGGAGTTAAGGGGTCTGACAATGGAGTAGCAGTTGCATCGCTCTGGCTTTGCCAGGGATCGATGTGAGGATGCTGTGATGTGCTGTGCGTCTTTGTGCGTGCGTGTATGCGCATGTGTTTGTGTGTGTCTATGAGCTCCCTCATCCCTGTGGGTGACACTGTGACATCCACCAGTGAAGCAAGGCATGACTGTGAATAGATTGAAAGCAACAAGGTCAGTCACATCATGTCCAGAGAAAATCCCCCTCAGAGCAGAAAACACACTTGTAATAATCAAACAGGGGTTTTCTTTTAAGTACAGCAGATCAATTCAACCTGAGTCTGAATGAAATGCTTTGAGGAAATTTGTGATGCAAAATGATTGAAGTCAGTTTTAAACAGAGGAGATTTTAATTTGTTTTATTGACTTATATATTGTAATGCAGCAAAGAAGAAATTCTTTGAATTTGTTTTGCTTAGAGTTTAGAGTCAGTTCAGTACATTGATAGCTGTGAATGAACAGGAAACACTGATGCTCTCAGTTCTTGATCTAGAATTAAGCTTTCTTCTTTCTGGTGGAGATGCATCACTGCTTCATCTGAGAAGGTAGCAGCTGTCATGTTTCATTGATCAGATGCTGGTTGAAATGCCTGGTTAGAATAAAGATAAAGTTAACTTTATATTGGCCAATGTAATATTATTATAACATTTAATCTTGTGTAAATTACAGAAAGTCATAACGTGACAATTTAAGGCCATCGAGATGCCCCAGTTTCCTTCATGTCCGGTGCAAACACAGTGATGTTCTTTTTTAAATTTTTATGGCAATACTTGCTTCCGACCAACAGATGGAGGTCATTCCCTGGCTCTAGTGAAAGAAGAAAGCCTGCTGCAGAGTTTTATGTTCACAGTTTTAAGAGAGATCTAAAGACTTAATCATTCCTTATTTAATAGAATCTTCCCTGAAAGCTGTTTATATAAAACACATCCGGTGAGTTCAATGAGAATGATAGAGCAATCAAAAATGTAGCAATTACATGTATTATTTTTTTTTAATTGACAATTTATAAGTTGAGGATCAGTTATGAGCTCTAAATGTAACTGGCTATCTCTGTTAACAGACTGGATCACTTATTGGTAGTTAGTATAGCCCTACCACAACTTCATTATTTAAAATAAACATTTATGAATATATTTGTGTGCTAGCATTTAATCATGTTGTGAACACCATAGTCACATATGCGGATTTGAAATCAATAGATATTTATAAATGAATCTAAATGAATGTAAGGTCTTCTCAGTTTGTGGGTTGTGTATTTGTATGTGAAAGGGTTTGTGTGTGACTAAACATCTGAACCCATGATTGATGAGACCACGGCTGAATATAAAGGCTGCACATCAAGAGTGGAGAGGAAACAACTACATTAGGGGTCAAGATCAGGAAACGGCTGTCATTCACAAAACCACAGTGGTGAGTTTGAATCCCTCCCCACATCAGAGAAGGTCTGAGGCTGCTCAGCTGGTGTCTCATAAACTATTATCCAACAGAGGAAGAAAAATACTGGCTCTTGATGAGTCCCTCGCGATGCTGGACGGTCTGATCCACTTAAGGATGCACAGAAGCGTATCTGTTTCATTACATCACGTCAGAGTGATAGGAATGTAATTTTGAGTCTATAAATGGCACTAGAGCCTTTATTTGGTGCAACATTTCCATTTTATACTTTCCCTCACAACTGAAAGTAAAGTTTTATGGGTAGCGTTGAAAACAGTCGGCCTTGTGTACTGCCGCTGTCTGTGTGTGAGTGTCATTCCAAATGGCATCTGTGAATATTGCCAAATGGGAACCAAGTGAATGTGGTGGGTTTAGAAATGCCTCTAAAAGTGTCTTCGCTGCTGTCCAGCACTGGGATTTATCTCCTCTCCGATGTGAGACTGCAATACCTTCACTGAAACAAAATACTCTAAACATCTGGAGCAGATGCTTTTACCTATCTATGTGTGTGTGTGCGTGTGTGTGTGTGCATATGCGTGAGCAGGCATGTGCACTATTTTTTTGATACAGAAAGCCCTGGAATGATACACAGCCTCCCGTGCAGAATTGCAGGATTGCTGTTCCTTCCTCCTTCAATCTCCCACTGTCTGTATCATGCACATACACCCATACAGTTATATGGCCTTGTGTGTGGGCTAATCCATGCTAATCCAACACTTTTTTCAAAAGCTAGTTATCCTTGAGCACACACATATGGGCAATCATTTAAAGTTACAATTTATTTGTCCACACTGGACAAACAAATTGGCACTGTTATTGGCAAAATACATGTTGTGCTATGGATCTTTAGACATCCTGGATGTAGTGAAGCTCTTCAATAAATCTCTATATTTAAAATGGATAATAAGGATTTCACATTTCAGAAGTAATGACACCAACTTCATGGTGGCACTAGAGGGATGACTATTATGATTAATCCTCTAGGAACTGTGAAAACAAGCTCTTCAGATATATCTGCTCCAACTCAAGTGGTGGATCAAAATCTGAGAGACACATAAAGCCGTGCATCTGGAGTGCTAAAAAACAGAAAGACCCAAAGATAACCATCACATAAAAGAGGAAAGACTCAAGATTACAGTTCCTTACTGGCACTGACACTAAGTGTGCTGGAAACAGCTGAATACCAACATGCTCCCGCGTTACTTGATGCAAATCGGGTTGAAAAACACAAAAACCAGACAGCGTACCATCAAAGGCTTCATTTAGTCACCTATAAAAACAAGTATAGGTAATGATGTGTCCAGTGGTACCAGTAGTATCATTTATATCAGCACTCATTTGCCCTTTCAGCGATATTTGTGTGTGTGGTCCTTTGTATGTGTGAAAATACCCACATCTATGTTTTTTTGCTCTATTTACTTGTATAATGGTCTCTAAATGCAAACAACTGTTTCCATGTATTTTATAGTGCCTGGTGTAACAGTTGTTTGGGGAGTTAACAGACATTTGTAAACTGCCAGAGAGGCATGGTGTGCTATTATGGCATTACTACTGTTTTACAGAATGAGACTGTAAAAATGGTCACACATTGCACATTCTTCAGTCCATAGGCTGTGAATCCATTGGCAGGGTATGCCCGTCAGTGTGCAAATGAAACAAATATGCAGGGCTGCTTTCTTGCATTTGTGAAATATTTCCAAAATTAGAAACATTCTGTCTCAGAGTGATGCTGAAAAACTTATTCGTGCATTTATTACTTCTGGGTTGGACTATTGTAATTCATTATTATCATGGTGTCCTAAAAACTCTTTGAAAAGCCTACAATTGATCTAAGATGCTGCAGTTAGAGTACTGACGGGGACATGAAAGAGAGAGCATATTTCTCCAATATTGGCTTCTCTTCACTGACTCTGTCTTAAATCAAGAATCACATTTAAAATCCTCACATCCAAGATCTCAAATAATCAGAACCCATCTTATCCTAAAGACCCCCTTGTACCGTGTCACCCCAATAGAGCACTTCGGTCTCAGACTGCGGGCTTACTTAGTTGTGGCTAAGGCAGAGCCTTCAGCTTTCAGGCCCCTCTTCTGTGAAACCAGCTCCCAGTTTGGATTCGGGAGGCAGACACCCTCTCTATTTTCAAGATTAGGTGTCCTGTCTCTAGCCACAACTGGTCAAGGCACATGGCCTCCCCTCCCTGAGCCTGGCGCTACTGGACATTTCTTCCTGTTAAAAGGGAGTTTTACCTTTCCACTGTCGCCAGGTGCTTGCTCAAAGAGGATTTGATTGTTGGGGTTTTCTCTTTATTACTGCAGGGTCTTACAATACAAAGCACCTTGAGGGGACTGTTGTTGTGAAGAAAATGAGCATCACTGCAAAACCAATCACCCTCAGCTGTGTGTCTCTCCTTCAGTGGTTAGATCACATAACTTACATAAAAGACGGAGCTACTGTGATGTCACTCATTGGTTTGTGGACTCCCATTTTGGTTAGAAACTTTGTGCCCATACTGTAGTGACTTTTCAGTCACAATGTTGCCACACTCTAAAACACACCCAGCTTTACTGAACATTGTAGACAAAGTATGACCATCATTTATTAAAATAACATCTTGCTCTGTTAAGAAACTACCTATGGAGACTATAATCTATGGCTCCATAGGCTAGTGGTTTCTGGTGAGTTCCAATCAGACACAAATCCCACTTTGGGGTTGTGTCAGGAAGGGTATCAGGCATAAAACTCTACCAAATCAAACGTGCTGTATTGACATCGGAGGAGCTGAAAGTAGTATATGGAGACCAAGATCTCAGCTTTTAGCTGGACGTTAACACTATTATCTAACATTCACACACACACACACACTGTCCTATGAATGCATCATAGCTTGCCCAAGAATACTTCAACACATGGACAGGAAGCGCTAGGAACTGATCTACTAACTTTTTGATTGGTACACGACCTACTCTTTCTGAGCGACAGCCACCTCAGTTATATGAGTACTGGTCACGAGGAACGAAGCAAAGCTTTAACACTCTTCTGCATTGCTTAACTTTTCAGATGGCAAAGCAATGTCCACCTTTGTTTACAGTATATGGTGGCCCCATTAAGGCCATGGTGGGGACTTGAAACTTCCTACAATGGACTATACTTCTCAGGCCCCTTGTATACTATCATGAGGGTGACTATGAACACGGTGGATATTTTTAATGCCCAAATTCAATCACAACGTCTGTAAATTCTGTGTTTTGCCCTGTCTCCTTTGGCCTTTTTTTCCTCTTCTCTTTTTCTCCTCTTTATCCCCAGTGGGTCGCGGCAGATGGATGCCACTCTTTGAGCCTGATTCTGCTGGAGGTTTCTTCCTGTTAAAAGGGAGTTTTTCTTTCCCACCGTTTGCACGTTGGAGCTCACTTGATTGTAGAGGCTTTCACCAGAGTATCGTAGAGTCTTTACACTGTGGTATAAAGTGGCTTCAGGTAACTGTTGCTGTGATTTGATGTTATATAAATGAACCTGAATTGAAGTGTTTTGGCGCCGTGCTGTTCTAGGACAGCTATTTTTAGGATGTGAGACATATTTAACAAAAAAGGTAAATGCTCATTAAACCTTTAGGCCAAACATTTAATCTGTTAAAGTTCATTTTGATTTGCTTTTTCTTAGACAAAGAAAAATATTTGAGACATATGAATGCAAAACTGTGGGCAACTGCAACTTATCACATTAAAGCATTTCTTTATTGCTCTTGTGTATGACTGATTTTGTCAATTTGCAACTTGATCCCTGTGTATGACATTGCTACAATACTAGACTTTACAAGCACTCATATTGTTTAAGTCTTGGCCCGTACTAAGTGTATCTCTCTTATATTGTAGCTTTTTAATGGCTAAATTTATTAGCAATTTAGTGAATTAGTAAATTTAGTGAATTCAGTAATTTAATGGATACAATAAAATACCCCAGACAGTGTTTTTTTCCTTAACCCTTAAGGACCCACAGTGACACTGGTGTCACTGCCCCTTTACACTTAGAGACTTGGTTATATATGATTCATTTGATATAAGACCCCCGTAATTTTCATGAAAGTAGAAATAGGTCTGGGCTCTTAAGGGTTAATTCTCTCTGCCTTGCTCCCATTTTCAAACACAAACACTAGTGTTTCTTGCTCTCCATTTCTACATCTCTCTGATCCTCTCTCTCTCTCACACACACACACACATTACTGGCATGCTCAAACACCAGCAGACAAACACCTTAACCTCAAACCACACGCTAGGTGCAGACAGGACCACACATACTGTCTCACACACAAAATGTTTGGAATGCTATAAACATTTATTTCGGTTGAAAAGACGATTTTTGCAAGTGCATGATGCACACATGTGGGTGTGCACGCATGTGTGTGTGTGTGTGTGTGTGTGTGTGTGTGTGTCCTCTTTTTTTCTGCTGAACAGGAAGGCAACCAGGTCGAGAGAGATCAAACATGACCAAATATTTTGGGTGTGTTGTCCATAAAATGCGACAGGTTTATACATAAAAAGAGTTAAATCCATAGCTGAGTCATCGCTTACCCACAAAATGTTCCAAAAGAATAGCAAAGTGATTTATTAATTTTGTACATTTATGCTTTTGCTTTTTCGGATAGTTACAGAGTTAGGATTTGAAAACTTTTTTTTGAGTGGGGGGGTAAGTTGTAATTTATGATGACGTGATTATTGTTCATGAGTTTGTTGCACATTTTGGTTATAATACTGTAGTCTATAAAAATCCATGTTTTTGCATTTAAATAATATATAACAAAACAAATCTCCCATGTGTGGGACTAATAAAGGTTATCTTATCTTATCTTATCTTAACACAGTTCAGCAGTGTAATGTAATGATCTGGTGTTCATCCCCAATATAAAGGTATCAATTAGACTGATTTGAAATGAATGATCTCTAAACAAAAGGTACAAGATCTTCCATATACTTTTGTTTTTATTGCTATAGAGTGTATATATAAAGGTGTGTGTGCATGTGTGTCTGTTCATGTTTGCCCTGTGTGGGTAACAGACCTCCCAGAAAGTCCATCAAACAGAACGTGGCCAAGCAAAGACACACACAGACGCAGAAAGCGAGCTGCAGTTCAGATGATATGATCAAACTCTCTCTTTTCTTCTTGCAAAATCCTCCCTCTTCCATTAGCACTTTTCCTGTATAAGTCTATATTAATCTTCCTCAGTTACCACCTTAGTAGATCTTCAAAACAGCCTTTATCACACAGAGACGATCGAGAAAGGCCTTTACAAACTTGACAATGACAGCCTCTGCATTTGCAGCACGCTTTTTAAAAATATAATCATTTCACTTTTAACAGTTGAAGCTGCTGTACTCTGTTACCGAAGATCCAGAATTTACCCTCAGATTCATGAAGACCACAACTATTTTACATGTAATTTTCAGAAAAAAGGAATTGTCTTATAATTGAGTAAATACGGAGTCTCGTAATGGAAAATGTGGCAGAGCGATAGACAACAATTGCCAGTATTGTAGCTCAACAGGGAGGGATGCAAATGGATAACATACACAGTCAGATGGGTTATAGAGACCCTCAAACAGCATCTTACAGAGAAAAGTGCCAGCGCCCTGCAGCAGGGAGTTGTCCAGATTTTCCCACTCTGGCTTCTCAAAACCCAACCCAGATATTTCCTGGTTCTGACACCAGCTTGGCTCTCAGATCCCTCCTGAAAGCAGAGAGAAACAAGAAAAGAATTACTCCAACTGTGTTCAAGTGAAAAGGAATGAATTTCAAAGGTCTAGTGACGCAGACTGTTGAATGTCAGGTGGAAAAAAAAAAGACATTTATTTGCGAATCCACAAAAAACACACTTTATATCACAGTTGTTTGAAATATAACATTTCACAGCTGGTTTTGAGGCTGATGATGAACAAATTTGCATTCTGGATTTCAGTCCAATAAAACAGTGACAATGGATCTTGTGAAGTATTTCATAACAAGAGGGAGGTTTTTAGCATGCAATAAACTGAAGTGTATTCACAGTAAATTAGAAGAAAAAAAAACTAATCACATCACCGAAGGAATGTAAAACAGTTTCTGCATCTCTGCCACAGTGAGACATCTTAATCTTTGAACTGTGAGCATGTGCGTTCATCTCTGACACTGACTGGGCGAACGTGCCGGTTTTAGTTTCCATAGCAGTGGTAAGGGCCCCACAGAGCACTGGCCCTGGAAGTGGAGCAAACACAAACCACAGTACAAGTGTGTGTGTGTGTGTGTGTGTGAGAGAGAGACTTTGTATGTTCTGCAGTACCCACCTCTAAACTCAGAGGGAGGCTTCAAACACACACACAAACACACCCATGCATGTACACTCACACAGACTCTCGCCTTGGCTCTGTTCTCTCGCTGGGTGGTCCGTGCTACAAATGTTTATGATCTAAACCAAGCTAATCCAACTGGCTTGTTTCAGTGAACTGAGAATGATTTACAAGATGCTGCAACAGAGCCAAGGAGGGAGAGGAAATCAGAGGAAATCTTAGGGCTCCATTTCAAGTCACTCAACGATTAGACCTGCATGACTGTCTCCATGTCTGTTTGCATGCATATCCCCATCTGGTTCTGTCTCGGAGTTGTGGCATTCTGTTTTGGACCTTTTTTCATTTTGTCTTCCTCTAACCGCTCAGTCGGATGTCTTCATTTCTGACAAATAAAGCGTATTTTGAAAATATGCAAAATACATACGCTCAGGGAATTTTTTCAAATTTACATGTGATTCCTCTTTGTCTCATTTTTCAATTCTGTTTTCTTCTCCCCCGTTTTCCCCACATATATCAAAGAAGTCAAACTGTGATAAACAGTGTGTCTCTGTAGGGCTCCTCCTTACAATGAACATGCTAAATGAAGAGAGAGATTGTTCAATAGCATTGTCTCTATGTGTATGGAAGGATATCCTTAGGGCAGTATATAATGACAAAGCCTATTAGAAGCCTTAGAAGCAAACCAGGGTTTGCTTGCAGAAAGGAAATCAAAAGCTGCATTAAAAATAGAGACATTAAATGACAGTTATTGAGATCTTTAATAACCTTGAAAAGCATTAATATAAAGAAACATGAATATGAATGTAGAAGTATGGAAAGCATAAGCAAGAAACATTGATGTCTGAGGGGAGGAGGAGAGAAGCTGAGCCATGTAAAATCTTTGTACTTAATTACATTTTTACAGTAATACAGAACTCATACAACACATGCACATCTCATCAACTGGCCAATCACACTGTCTGAGCAATCAGTTAGCATTAGCCAAGAAGTTATCTATTGCTATTAAAAACTAAAACACTTTATTTATTACACCATTTATTCCAGAAGAGAGTTTTATGTAAACAAACACTTTTTTGTTTCCTCACAAAATTCTGAAGCTTTTACAACACAATATTATTATGAGAACAACACCATCACAAGGATATCACATCCACTATACAGGAAAACTCAAGTAATGTGCAGATGACACAAACTTCTATACTAACCCCGTTTATTATTATTATTATTATTATTATTATTATTATTATTATTATTATTATTATTATTATAAGAACAAACAAACAAACAAAAACCAACTTTGATATCCTTTTAGATATGTTTGCTTTCTTGCTGTTTGAGCTTTTCTTGTAACTAGCCAAGTTCTCTAATGTCTCACACACTTCGGTTCCCTGTGGTTAACCAGCTTAAGTTAAGCAATCTTTGTGGTCTTTATTTGACTTTTACTGTGGCCTTTTTAATTTTTTTCCCAGATTCCTTGATGTGAACTGAGAAAGCTGCCACCTGCCTACTGACAACACCTTGCATGCTTGAGAAGATGAAGATGATAAACAGAAATGATAATATGTCCGTTAAAGTGTGTTTTATAAGATAAATAGCATATGGGATTGTTTGATTTTAGAGTTTGTTCTTTTGTTATTTGTCTACATGGCTCTTCTGCACTGCTTCACAGACAGCAAATGCAGCTGGACACCCACTTTTTCAGCAATCATCATTCACGGTGGAGAAATTGCATTCAATAGTTTCAGCATTATGGTGTTTGGGCAACAACAGGCAGTCAGGCCTCTTCGTCTCTTTGTTGTTTTCTTTTTCTCTCCTTCTTCCCTCCCTTCTCGTGCTTGCCTGGCTTTGAGCAGGCAGTAACGAGCAGTCAAGCTCATCTCCTGGCCAGGGCAAACAAAACCAGAGCCACATTCCCCAAGCTCAATTTGCTGTTACGTCTCAGCTCTGTGAATTGGGATTTTTCTAAGCTTTTGCTGTTTGGCTTCTGGCCGCTAATCTGCTCACATTTTTACAATGTGTGAACATTTGTAATTCCTTGTACCATAGCTTTAAAAAAAAGAATATTTTCCTTATCTGTTTAATAATGTAAAACAATTATCATCATCATCGCTCGGATAATTAATTTAGTATAAATCATAGTTTAGCTTACCAGCATGATGATATTATACCCTAGCAGAGTGAAGATTTTTTTTTCTTTTTAAACAGATCTGTTCTTCTCAACCATACCTATTCCTCCTTTTCCCCTTGTCTGTAAAAAATTTTAGTCTATGACAAATCATGGTCTAGTTTTTCTCCCATTCTCTGATCGGAACCATATTACAGAGGAAGTAGTTTCCCGCACGGACGTATTTCACTAAAGGCACGCAGGTGTCATCATTAAAAGGCTAGTTGCTTAGCGTCTTTTGCGTAATTACTGTTAAATTATTTGGTGAGAAATCTAATATCTGTTATTTACTTGCATTTAAGTTACCTGTCGGTTTTCAGAAACGTGTCCGGTTGGTTGTAATCTATCTCTAAAAAAGCGGCATCGTTTACTGCTCGCTGCTAGTCCTTAGCCGAGTGCTAACAACACTGACTGCAAGTTGCATGCGTCTAGCACCGCTGTCATTTCCAGGCAGCTCGGAGGGATTCTGACAGGTAGGTAAAGTTTTATATCTCAGTGCTTCGGCTTTGAATTAATTCTTAATTCAAAATAATTTTTAAAGCATGGGTGTGCACTCGGTCAACAGGGTATGTCCTGAGCACACATGCCAGTTTGGCGCTAGTGGTTACTACAGCGATGACATGATGTATGTTGGATATAAACGTTCAGGAGAGCAGCCGCTGTGTGAAGCACACGCTGTACTGAGACTAAGAAAGCTGTGACTGTGGGAGTCAAATAACTGCGTGATTTTAGATGTCATATTTCATCATGATAAACACAATATGCAGATTCCTCCTCTTTTTCCTCATTTTCAACCATAGGTGCCGTACGTTACAATAAAGCACAGGCATCTTTGTTTACATACAATGAAGCACAGTTGTGCAAACTTGTTGGTGATGCACTGGTATCATGGTGTTGAAGGTCGATACCACTGAATGCTTGGGAAAAAAGACACTAGGAGTCCATTCAACAAGTATTAAGCTGTGCATGCTCTTGGTATGAAGGTGAATGAAGCAGATTATGTGCTGCCAGTAGGGCTGGGCGGTATAACTTCAAAATCAAATTACAGTATTTCAATGAAAATGGTGATATAGAAAAGAATTCTGAACAAGATTTTATTGATGCTTGCAGGCATCAGCATCACTGTAAATAAAGTGTATTTTCCATTCTTCTGTTCCATTGATGAAACACTAATTTAAAGTGTGACGTATTGAAGTATGAATCTGTTCGGGTACCAGAAGTACCAGCACGATACTGAAGTAGTGATTACATTCTGGGATGTTGTATGTTGGGTCAACAGCCTTTTAACCAGCTGCTTAAAGTCCTGCTTAGTCCACTATGTAACCACATATGTAATTTTCATCCACTGTTTGTTCTCCCTGGCATTTAGAGAACAGCTAGTGGTCCTCGGTGGAGCATTTGTTTACATTTGCACTGTATCTTCTACTTTATAGCCTGGTTGTACAATGTGTGGCAATGTGTATTTGCTCCAAGTGCTGAAATATGTTTGTTGTTTCGTGTTTACTTTTAGTGGGAGCTACGATATTTTGCAAAGTATGTTTTTTGTTTATAATAAACTGTCATTGACTCTCAGAGATGCCTAGTCTTGTCTCATTGTCGTCGTGTGCACTAGGGAATGTAAATGCATGGCGTTGCTATAGCAAGAAACTTGCGATAAGACATTTTTGTATCATGTGAAATTTATACTGGTATTATTGCGGTTGTTTTGATTTGGCACTGCCCTAGTTGCCAGCATGATCATGACATTCAGAAATGTTAGAAGCTAACTCCTGTGCTCATCCATCAGCAACGAGATCTCATTAGTGACATCAAGCCAATACCATGAAAGACAGAAAAATACAGTTCTTGATGATACTAGTGTTTTAGGGAATTCACAGTTTCAGTCTTTTGAGTAGGAGTCCACTGATGCCTTACATTAATGTCCTGACTTTGTAAAATGAAATCCGTCTAGCATCACTGTTCAGTCACACAGGCTTGAGAGTAAATGAATCATAGAGAGCCTGTCAGTTGTGTCAGTTCACGTGACAACAAATTGCAATTTCACAAACTACTAAACATCTGAAGCAGGTCTGGGATGCCTCTAAACTGCTAACCTTCTGTCATTAGCTTCCTGTGTGCTAGCCAGCTGGGGCCTCTCTGTGTGGAGTTTTCATGTTCTCTGTGTTCCTCCCACAGTCTGACGATATTCATGGGGTTAGCTTAATTGGTTTTTGTAAATTGACGATAGATGTGGATGTGAGCATTATTGATTGTCTGTCTGTGTTAGCCTTCTGTTAGACTGGCCACCTACAATCTTGGCTAGTGTGAGCTAAGACTTTTTGAATAAGGTAAACAGGGTAGAGCAGAGGGAGTGTCACTTGGAAGACTGATTGGAGTATATAGCTGAGGCATACAGCATCATCAGTATGTTATATGTGTACATTGAACACACTTTATTTAAAATGAACATAACAGTAGCATTAAATGCATTTAAAAACTAGTAATTAAAGTAATAAAAAGATGTACTTCTTTAACAAGGATCTGTTTGTGCTCTTGTGCATTAACTATATTGAACTGATGCACAATAGCCCATTTACCCATGGTGTCCATTTGCATTTAGGAACTCACATTATTGCTAATATGAACATAATTTACATTTTGTGCTTTTATATACTATTTTACAGAGTATTATACACAAATATTATAGACAGTATTTTAGTGCTGTATTAATTTGTTGAAGTACTAAGTCTACACCTATGGTCAGTACTGTATGTTATATGCTTTCAGTTACAATGTCCCCTCCTCTCTTAGCCATCTGCAGCAGATATGGAGCTCCAAGCGGTGCTGATGGCGGTGGGTGGGGGTTCTCGTATGACTGATCTGACATACAACACCCCCAAAGCTATGCTGCCTGTTGGCAACAAGCCCCTTATGTGGTATCCCCTTAACCTTCTGGAGAAGGTGGGATTTGAAGGTGAGAGCTAGCAATAAATATAATGCTTCTTTATCTCTTGGTTCAGCTATTATTTCAGCTGATACTGAATATTAGAAATATTATTCAGAGGTCTGGGTGTCCATAATATGTGAAAATATTTGTTGCTTTATAGGTCATCTTAAGTTATAAAATCAGGTCTGATATTGTAGCGTACAGCTCACATTAACTGTATTTGTTGCATGTAAGCTTTGTGTAAGTGGTAGCGGGGGAGAAGTCTTAAAGTTAGGGCTAAGTCATTCTTGGTTTCCACATAAAATGTAAAGAAGCAAAAATCCTGCCAGTAAGTTTATGTGGCCCACTTGGAAAGTCTGGAACAAAAAGTGGAAACTCAGACCTATAAGAAAAATAGTTTCACCTCCTATTATAACGGAGGAGTCCTTTTTTTAATGTTAGTACTGTCAGGATTAAATTACAGATACAAAAACTGATGTAAAAACTGTGAGCACTCTTAAAGGGAGAGAGTTATTTGTGCAGTGACATAATGAAGAGAGAATGTCAGAGAAGGTCATAAAAATGGTTTTATGATTACAATCATGTCAACTGTGACTTAAAAAATCATATTTCTTTCATTGCTGGTTCATCATTTGGAGTGTTAAAGCCAGGCAGAATCCAGGGAAGTGCAAACTATAGCTGTGTGTTTAATAAATTATCTGTTTTGGGGGATACTAGACTTTAAGCAAGATCTATCCTACACAAGTAGTTGTTGACCAACTACTTGGACTCTAAATTCTGGGGAGTTAAAACTGGTTAGATGTTTTTCACCATTGTTAAAACATTCAAAATACCTAAAAGAAACAACAAGTTACTTTAAAATGTGTTATGCTTTTCAAAATCTAAATATGTGAAAGCGAAGCCAGTTGTAATGGTTTATTCTCTTTAAGGTCAGTGAAAGTTTTGCTTTTGTTTGGCACTGAAATCCTCAGTTAACAACATTACTCATCTGTAAATATTTTACACTGAGTCCGATTTTGCTCTGGTCTGTTTTAGTTGTTCTTCCATCAGCTTGTCAACACATTGTCAGCACGTCAGGTGTGCATTTTCTGACTATGTTTTTATAGTCAAGTTTTCTGACTCTTGTGCAGCAGCATGCAGTGGGGCTCAGAAAGCCTGACCTTATAAAGTATTTATTTATTTATTTTTGGCAATATGCTGTTCATTACAAAAGCCTGCGCTAGGTTAAATAAAAGTTGCTTTCTATACATAATCATTCTGTGTGGCCAGCAGTTTACAGTGTGCATTTTCCTAGCCAAATCTGTGCAATTAGGTTTTACTAGGCTGACACAGCTAGAGTGAGCAAATGCCCGGTATAAACCATTTAATGCAGACAAGGCTAATTAAACTAGACTGATTCTACAACATTTTAGATTCATAAAGTGGTCTAGTACTGTTCCTACCAACTTTATAAAAAACAGAAAAGTGGCTTATTTGAAGCTCACAACATATTATAGCCATGTAAGCATCTGCTGTGGCTTGTCTCCTTTTTTATGAAGATAAGACAATCAAAGGGATACTTTTGTGAACTGTGTTTTCAGAGGTGATAGTGATCACTACCAAAGAGGTCCAGAAGGCGATGAGCACAGACCTTAAAATAAAGGACGTGAAGATGAAACTGGATGTGGTTTCTATCCAGGAAGATGGCGACATGGGTACCGCTGATGCTCTCAGACACATCCAGCCAAAAATCAAGGTGCGTATGTATTTGGGTGTGTTTTTTTTTCTTTTGTTTTGTTTTTGTTTTTTTTTTTTTTGGGGGGGGGGGGGGGGGCATATTTACTCTGAATCTCTTGGACCTTTATTTGCTATGTATGGAAAATAAGTATGAATTAGATCAGACTGAATTAATGAAAGGGTTACACAAAAGGCCTCAGTCACACGGGTCTGGAGACTGACTTGAACTGGAAATAACGTTTACCTTCAAAATAAAGGTTGTACCTTTTTTTTAAATGTTTTGTTTGCAGTGATAAACAACATTTATACATTACTTTGAAGGTGAATAGCTTACATTTCCATCATATTTTTCACAGTTTCATTATCACTCTGCAACTACGGGGCTAGTGTTTGCAGACAAGTCGTTGTCTGAAATTGTGGGCAACTGCGGAACCTGGTATAGCACCCATTTGCAAGCGACTCCCATCAACCTCTAGCAACCATTTCCCAAATGGTGGAAGAATAAACTATTTTTCCCTAGCAACTGGTTACTAGTTTCCAGTTTCTAGTCCTGCATGACTGCGACTATCCTAACACTTGTTCCAGTGTCTACAAAAATTTAGGATACTGTTTGCAGTGTTTTTTTTTTTTTTTAACAAAATATTATGATTAAATTGTTTGGTTGCAGGAAGCATTGGTTTGAGTTCTGATTTAGAGTTGCAGTGCCAACTCTTTACTGGCACTGCAACTCTTTAATGCAGTGCCAGTAAAGAGTTGCATGTTGCATGTTCTGCTCTCTAATACCATTCTCCATTGCTCTGACAGTGTTTTGTAGTGAGTTTATTATTATTTTTTAAATTCTGTTTAATGTCACAGTCATACAAAGAATTGCAGAAAGGTTTTAGGTAAGGTAAAAAATTGACAAAGATTGCGGGGGAAGTTTAGGTGGACGTTCACTAGGGCTGCCACGATTAGTCGACTAGTCACGATTACGTTGACTATCAAAATCGTCGACGACTGATTTAATAGTTGACGCGTTGTTTGAAGCTTTGTAAGATCCCAAAAGACGCAGGAATAAGTAGTAGGATTTAAGAGTGTAATAGCGGACTGAAACAGAAGATGGCAGCACTGCATTCACAAAGATGTCAGCTGCCGTTAAACCCCGAAGAAGAAGAAGCTTTGTCCCAGAATTCATAGCGCGGCCCTGCTCAGTTTCCAACAATGACGGCAGCTAGTTGGTTTTAATATTACTCTTATTATTCTTTCTGGGTCACAAAATAAACGTGTAGCCATGTAAACTTCAAATATCTGCTCAGTTTATCAAGACACCACATATTTTCAAAAGCGCTCCGACGTTTTCGGAGACGTCTGTTACCCACCAGCTCGATAGCTAGCCGGGGGCAAGGCTCACTAGAGCTGGTGAGAACACCGGAGTCCCGGCAAATTGTTTTCAAACCCACCGCTGTCTTTCGCTACTCAGGTTAAACATGATATATAAGTCACTTAGATAACTTAAAAATGTTATTGTTTGGCTTTTTTCAGTATTTTATTTGTTCCTGAGTAAATTGGTTTGGCTGAGATTAAAGTAATAGTTTTTACACAGCTGAATAATAAACGTCAAGCAGACAACTGATTATCAGAAGTGTGAGATGCTTGAGAATATACTCCGGTGTCCTGTTATATTTTAGATAGCAAGGAGCAGATGGCTAAATTTATTAAACTTCACCGAAACAATCTGCAAATTTCATTAAAATTTAATAAACTATCGTCTTGTCTTTATTTTTAGTTAGCACATACCTTAAACACTTAAAGCTGTAAGCTAATGATAGTTATATAAGAGCAGATGCATGCTGGTGTAATAAGCTGTACGTTGTACGTCCAATGGATGGATGATCTGATTAGTCGACTAATTGCAAAAATAATTGGTGACTAGTCGACTATCAAAATAACCGTTTGTGGCAGCCCTAACGTTCACACTGCTGGGCTGACCACCGATCCATGCCTTTTCCTCCTTTGAATGGCCAAGGCCGCCGAGGTGCCTCATTGCACATTTTTAAAATACACACAAACATACACAGGCACACACGTGTACATATGCTGTCTTGGTATCCATGACCCCCAACTGCAATTTCCATACCCCCCTCTATATCCTGCCTGCTGATCCCTCCATCCCTCCCTTCATCCGATTCACTCTAAACAGATGAGGTCATGGTTAAACTCCCTGTGCTGCCAGTTTACCCAGTGCACCATTTATTCTCATGCAGCAGTCATGCACATCTGTGCAACATTTGTGTTTGGGTATATAAGGGTGTATGGTGACCCTGTGTATATGCCATTGTACTGACTGGCCCCTTGTGTCCATGAAGACATGTTTATATGAGTTTAGGGTTAGTTTGGGGTTAGGGTTGACCGTTGATGTGTTTCAAAAGCAATTTCTCTTGTTTATTGTTTTACTATCAAAGAATTGTATACCACTGGCTTAGTTAGAAATGTCAGTTTTAAGAATCACAATTAATTCAGACTCATCAAATCTTAAATGAAGGTGATACTATGAATGTTTTCGAGTAATTAATTCATTGTGATTCATGCGTATGTCAATAATGTAAGATTTTATGGTTGTTTTCAGGCTTTCAGCCAATACATATTTACAGTAATGCTATATGAAATCAGCAAGGTAAATAGTGCTGATCTACGGTACTGTCTGACTCAAACATTTACAAGAAAAGACACATTTTTGGCAGTTACAGAAATACAGTCCAAACATTTTGTCATACAAAATTAACTTTTGCATCCAGTCACATCTTTATTTAATCAAGACGAGTTTTTGTTGGTATATTTTTTAAATTATATTATGATCTGAACCAAGTCTTGGTAGGTGATTGGCCAGAAGACCATGACTTTTTTTTCTGGCACAATTACAACTCTTGATCTGGATTGTGATTCTGGTCAGGGGTTTGATCCCTCGCTCCTCTTTTTTGGCAAATTCCCAATAAGTGTGTATGTGCAGGTGGGTGAATGTGTTTGCTTGATACTTAGAAAGGCATATGAGTGTAGCTTGTAGTAAAAAGCTAGATTATTAGAAGAGTCAACTAATTTCACAATACCAGAACCACTTAATTATCAACATATAGAAAACAGGAACAATCTGAAACAATATCGCCCACCCTTAATCTCAAAAGGAAGAAAAACCACAGGCTCCTAATATTTCCAGGAATTTCCATTCCCAACACTAAGCATCATTACATGCTACATTCCTACTGGATGATAAGTAGATGTAGGGCGTAGTAGGGTTGTCAAAAAATCGATTCTCAGATACTAAAAATTACTATCAAATTACTCATTTGTATCAGTATCATTACCACCAGTGCAGTCTTTCCTCCTCTAGTTGACACACTTCACCCAGCACCTCTCCTCACTAGCAGCTGAAGTATTTGACATTAGCAACACTGGACAACTTTATTTAGATTAATTTAGGGGTTTTTTAGCCTTTTTTCGTGACAGGAGACTAGAGTAGTAAGGAAAGGAGGGAGAAAGCATGGACATGCAGGAAATGGCACAGGGTGGACTCTGCAGAAGCCTTTAGGCATATGGTTTGACTGTTCAACCCAATGAGTTATACCAGCACCCCAAGACTGAACAAGTCTTTACAAAGAGTAAAGACTTACTTTACTCTTTACAAAGAGTAAAGTATTACATACTCATAAACGTTAGCCTGACTGACACACACATTAACGTTAGTCATTTAACTATAAGCAGTTCCTCACAGTTCCTATATTGTGTTATTAAGTTGGTAAAGTTTGTATTGTTCTAATCTTTTTCCCCCTGTGCTTTTTTTTTAACACTGCATTTCAGTAAGTTTGAAATTCTAGTATTTTGATAAACCTAGCAGGCTATAGTTTCAGTTACAATGTGAGTTGTAGCTTCTTTAACTTTGTCCCAGGTCACAAACAATCATCTTGAAATCTCTATCACAATCTGATGTAAGACTGTTGTTTTAGAGCCTCAATCACTACAATTACCGTATTTTTCGGACCATAAAGCGCACTGGATAATAAGGCACAATGTTGATGAACGGGTCTGTTTTCATACATCAAGCGCACCGGATTATAAGGCGCATTAATCGAAACAAAATAGTCAGATAGGTCAAACATCAACTCATTCTTCTTGCTTCCTCCACTTCTGTACCATTGATTCATTAATGTTCAATTCTCTTGCAGCTGCTCTATTCCCATGTTGTTGCAGTATATTAATGACTAACCTCGTATTGTGGATGGATTATCTCACATCTCCTGACTGACGTTTGGTCCGTTTACAGCATCCTGCCATGCGATTGCATTTATCCCTAACTATCGGGAACCCTCACGTTAACTTGTATCAAGTGGAAAAAAGTTAGCATTCATCCTGCAGCTTCACTGTGTTTATGTTATGCTAACATAGCTGTGTCGCTAGCGGTCACGTAGCACATCATTATATACCAGCTAGTCCAACTTCAGTAACCCTGCAAACGCCACTGCTGTTTAGTTTTCTGTCTTTATTTATGTTGGGAGTGATAGCAGAGCTGTGTGTTTTATTTTTTTCAGAAATCTCTCAATCAGAACATGCTATATCATGTTTAGGTGGAAACTAGCGAGCTAACTTCCTGCTAACTTCTAACTCTGTTAAATTAAGTTCTGTTTTCATGGATGCCTGCATGTTAAATTTAATTGTTACACCTGGTAAAGCAGCAAGGCTGATCATTTTAACTCAACTATTATTATAGGGCGCACTGTCGATTTGAGAAAATTAAAGGATTTTAAGTGCGCCTTATAATGTGGAAAATACAGTAATCTTTTTGGTCGGCCACACTTGACATGTTGCATAGATATTCAAATGGGTTAAAAATCTAGTGATTCCAGGTGATTCTCTGGGTGTTATTGTCCTGAAAAGAGAGTGGCTCTTCTCAGGACAGAAATGTTAAATCATGGATAAAACTGATCATTGAAAACAGCTTTACATTTAAGTTCCCAGCAAAATACTCCTCACAGTGTAGCAAAGGCACTAAATGCTCTCGCTGTAATGATAAAGCTTTCAGGGGGTTTTTCTTTATTTTGTGTCTGTCTGTACAGTCGAAGATAAAAATGTCCTTCTGACATTCATTCTTTACAACACGATCAATCTTTTAGTTCTTTTGGTCAAATGGCTTTAATCGTTTTTCTTTTTTCCCCTTTGAATTGGTGTACAGATTCTAGTTATTTTCTTAGCTAGATTAGTCCTTTTAATAGATGCTTGGAATTACCACATGTACAAATATTCACACACTTAGGCAGAACTAGCTTCAGCATGCTCTCATTGAGAATCGTTGAGTTTCTAATCCTTTGAGCAGCCAGCTGGATGAGAGGCATTGAGTTACACACACTCACACACTGCAAGGTGATGAGTGAGGAACTGTAACCATGGCCTGCCAAATCCCCGCACAGAGATCACTCAATCTGTCAAACCGAAGCCTGCGCACAGTGTAGACACTCACACATCTTGATGCAAACACCCTTCCATGAGGGGATTTGGTGTAACCGATCAAACAAAATAGTTACAGGAATCGGTGTGTGCTCTGGGTGAACACAGTCGGCCATTTCTCTCGAACACTGAAAGGAGAGATTACAGGGAGCATTTTTTATTTTGTTCACTCCGCAAACAGTGAGGTTACACAAAAGTGGACGGATATGCTGATTAATGCTGAGTTCTTTCACAATAAGCCAAACTAGTGAAAGGAGTACTTTGCATGCACGTTTTGCTTTGTACGCCAAAAGCCTCTTTGACATTTTTATTATCGTTGAGGCTTAATCACCTGGTATCATGAGCGCGTATGAACTAAAACAGCTATATATACATTGGAGTTTGTGATTCAAGGCTTCACCTTTGGTCCACATCTGTTAGTCAGCCTGTAAGACTCGACACAAAAGGTGAAGAAAGAGAGGAGTGAGAGATGGGACTGAGGCTTTTCATGAAAGCGACACAGCAAACATGCTTAGATGTGTCTTTTTTTTATTTCTTTCCCTCTTTCAACAGTCTTGCTCCACACCCTTACTCCATGTGCATTTTCTCTGTCTTTTCACTGAACTGCAATGTTGAAACTTCATAATCTTAAGAAGACCAGGCAAGACTTGTACATGTTAAAAGTGACCCACATTACTTTTATCCCAGGGTGAAATGGAAAATATTCAGTGGTTTGTTTTTGGTTTTTTTTATGATGAACACATCAGTCAAAGCTTGTGTATCCTTCAAACCTACACTGACTTGATGACCAGTGTCACACAGCTGAGTCATTTCAAGTTATTAGCTTCAAAAATCCTTTGAGGAACCAAAATATAAAAGAGATTGAACAAATAGACTGTTTTTATTGGAAGTGTGGTAAAAAGTCTGACTGGCATGCATGCAGCTGAGCAAAAGTATTGTCAGTTTTCATACTGCAGTATACCATAAAGTATACTTCAGTATACCAACAAGTGCACTGTAGCTCAAAACATTCACTGGTACTGAATATACAATTATATGGAAATAGTAAAATAATATTATTTTACCTCGGACACGCAGCTAAACGCTGCTCTGGGCGAATCGGTTCTTTGAAAAAGGTGAAATATTTACGAAAGCAGTCATGATAGAGCTTCACCTCCTGAATCAAACCATGAAATTCTCCCTGCTGCTGTCTTCTCATGAGAATTGGATGAAGCCTGAATCTCTGTTTCATACTTTCTTTGTTTATTATATACATCATAGCTTTCTTTATGTACGTGACATTGCTGAATTTTGTAACTTGTAAATAACAGAGTTGTGAATGTCAGCCTTTACTGGTGGATTCATACCTCACACAACAAAGAAAGTGTCCTTGAAACGGGTCAGGATTGTGCAAGCACTAGTTTTGGATTGAAGTCAGTTACCTCTAGGACAAATTCGCATCTGTGTGTGAATGCTTGTGCACCAGTGTGTGTGGTCCTGACCTGTCCAGTGATCCTGGCTGTTGAAAGGCCAAAGTGTCTTTGCCTCTCCAGCTGACTCCACTCGGCTGTCGCCTCTGAGTGTACGCCTGCGTGCGTGCATGTGTGAATGAAGCAAGCATGCCTTTGTCCATTTAATGTGTGTGGCTGTGTGAGAGTGCTCTGTTTCTGAACGTGTGTGAGCTTATCAGTCTGTGATAGAGCGAGGAGAGAGCTGAAAGGTCTCAGAGTCTCAGGAGTCAGGAGATCTCTTGCAGGCACCTTCAATTTTACTGTGGCAGCTTCCTGTCGCCAGGTCAAGATTAGAGTTGCATGTAAATCTAGGTCAACTTGACCCTTGATCTCACTGATCCAGCATACTCTACATACTTTGATCCTTTTTTAAACCAGATAATATATTACATTTATTCTATATAAATACTTAAAAAAAACTTCACTGTAATCTTTCCTTTTCTTTCTTTTGTTTGACAGTGTCTGTGGATTCTTTGCTCATGTGTTTTTCTTCCTTATCCCCTCTCTCTCACTCTGTGTTCTCCTTCACAAACAGAGCAATAATGTCTCTGTCGTTAAGGCTGCTGGTGCTAATGGTGGGATTAGTCCCTATGCTGACAGCCTTCATCTCTGGACAGACAGATGGATACCGCACACAGACACAAATGCGGCTGCACCCACATGCAAACACACATTCAGACAGTGGAGAACAGTTCAAATGACAGGTACTGCTTTTGCTCTCGCCATAAGAGCAAGTGATACGTCAACTGGAATTCACAGCTGCATATTTATTTGTGTTTCCAAACGTGTATTGATTTACATGTGGTTAGATAGTTGGGATACTGATACTAGTTTAAGATAGTCATCTTCTAAAATAAGACTCTGCTTTTCTCAAAAAAAAAAAAGTGGTCTCTGTTTTAAGCTCAAGTGCATTTTGTTGAACGCTGGCTGGTTTTCTCTGCCTGTGTGTAACGTTAGAGCAGTGTTTTATGTGGATCAGTTCACAGAAATGTACTTAAACCAGCCAGCCAGGGGTAAAATGGAGAAGGATAAGGGAGTTATGTGATATTGTGTCACTGAATGCAGTGAGTACAGCATGATTTAAAAAAAAAAAAGACTCAAATATGGGCAAGACTTAACATGTGGATGTAAACACAGGGTGGAGTTAATCTTCCTTTATTTAAGGCAGGTTTTTCAGAGAGATAACTGCGTACACACACTGAAAACTAAACAGGACCGATGTCTAATTTGTCAGGCGTTTTCAAGCACTTCAAACAAAAAATAGAAAATTGTGAGATTGCAAAAGATTTAAACAAATGTCCCAATCACATGTAATTTCTCTTTTATACAGATGTAAAACTACTCATTTGCAGTAATTAGAGAGAGTAAAACTAGCATAAATGGCTTTCTGGAAGAGCAGTAGGCTTGTTGCATAACATTTTATTAAAATGTATAGACTGTGACATAGTGTAACGTATTACCAGCAATTTTAAAGTCCTGAGAGAAAGCATTAATTTGTTATGCCAGAAATATTGTTCAATGTATATAATCACAAACCAGACTGAGCAGTTTTGTTTTTGTTACAGTTCCTGTTTTTAATATCTGTAGTTTAATCAGCTGTTGAGACATTTTTGTCGTTTTGATCTACTGTGGGCTTTTAGGAGAAAAAGAGAGCAAGGTTTTAAGGACTTCAGAAATCTTAGAAGTATCACAAATTAATACCAAAGTAATTTGACGAAGACCATGTGTTTATGAATTGAATTGTCTGCTTAGATCCAAGCAAGCTGACGGTCTGCACAAAGAGAAACAGCAGAAAAATATAGTTACACTCACTGTTTATGGATTCTGTCTCTCAGACCTGAATGAATGGAGAAGGGAAGGGAGAAAAGAAAAAACAGGTACTCTGGGATTTGTGTAACTCACTGTTGTAGGGTTCTTGGCTTACAGCATAAAGTGTCTGGAGATAACTTTTGTTGTCAAAAGTTGCTGAGTAATTTCTTCGCACCACCTCTGCGCTTTTTACTAGATCAGCAGCTGAACTTTTTGTCTGACATCTGGTTCAGCTTTGTTTCCATGAAGACAGATGCAGAAACTCTTCACCACTTTATACCACAATACCTTTATTCCCTTTTGATTCAGGCTCCTTCCTGTTTTGTTTAGATCTGTGCTTTTTGGTTTACTTTTTTTTAATTTACCGTTTAACTGAGCTACTCAAGTATAATTTTTTTACCTTTATAAGCTGTTTTTTTTTTCTTTTTGGGGGGGGGGGGGCGTTGCTATAACCCAGTCATTTCTCAGCTATCGGGATAAAAAGAGCATTACTTGAATTGAACTGAACTGAATACTGAGAATCCTGAAAGCTTTGTTTTCCCAGACTTACATATTTACGTTACTGATTCTGCTGAGAGTAGAAGCAAGACAGTTCACACTTTAAATAACATTGAATTTAAGAAGTTAAGACTGTGAATAATATAGGCACTCACAGCAATACACACAAATACCTATAGGATTGTATATTCTCAAACAGAGATGGTGAATAACAGCAGAAATCATTACTCACTACTCTCTGTAATCAGAGTTTAAGTCACTTTAACAAAGGGCCAACAAGCACTTGTGCGGAAATAAAGTTTATGTATACAATAGTCTAAATGCTTCACCCTGCCAACTGTATTTCAGCCATTTCTGTCTGTTTCAGAGTTTTGTGTGTGTGCCTGCAAGCTCCTGTCAAAAGCCTCTTTATACTTAGTAAAGTAATCCTAGTCCCACCAAACCACGTCAGGTTCATTATGTTAGACATTCTGATGTGTCTTACCGTTGCGCTGTCAAGTAAATACTTCAGCATGAATAGATCACTGTGATTTTCTTTCAAATCTTTCTCTTAAGACCGACATCCTGGTGTTGAGTTGTGACTTGATAACAGACGTAGCGCTTCACGAGGTGGTCGATCTGTTCCGGGCGCACAATGCGACAATGGCCATGCTAATGAGCAAAGCCCACGAATTCACAGAGACCGTCCCAGGCCAGAAGGGCAAGAAAAAGACAGGTAAAATGAAAATAAATCTTAGAAAATTAGACCATTTTGCATCTGCTGTTTATTTAATCTATATTTTTTTTCTTTTCCCTGCAGTGGTTTAACTGGGCAATTTTTTTTGTATTAAAAACATATGTTGTGTATTTTTCCCCAGCTGAGCAGAGAGACTTTGTTGGTGTTGATCAGTCAGGAAAGAGGCTGCTCTTCATGGCCAATGAGGCCGATCTTGAGGACGGACTATCAATCAGGAAATCCATTATGAGGAAGTAAGTCTAACCACACATTGCTTATTTATATGTCCAAATGAGCCATTAGAAATTATACATATATGTGAAAATCTACTCATTTCTGATTGGTTATCCACTTTCATTCAATCATTTCACTGTTGAGTCTTTGTTTTTGTTCACTTCAAAGGGGTCTCTGTCTTCTTAAAGGCTCCTGATTCTTCTGTTTTAGTGGAATGACAGCTGTCCACAGCACGGTTTGTTAACCAAAGCAAATCAGTGTTCACTTTATAAGTTGCTGAGCATGTGCGGCACGTGTTCTCGTGCAGGTTCTTATTCCTCCATGCGTGGATCAGAGCTTGGAGGTTTGCCTGATGGTGACGTGTTCTGTACATCTGTAGGTTCTTAGCTCTGGCAAAGCAGATGTTTAAGTTTCTAATCAGAGTCGGTGTGTTTTAGGGCGAAGGTTCTGTGGTGGCTGTGTGGGATTTTTGTTACAGGAAGAGTGTTCTAGGTAGGTTTTTGTTTCGAACTCCTAAAATGCATGTATGTGTGAGAGCGGGTGTTTTGGGAGCTCGTAAATACTTCATGGAGCCAAAGACACAGTAAATTCTGGCCAATAAGAGGGGGGCCAGAGCAGCTGCTCGCATGCTTCTCTGCACAGGGAAACTCTTGAGGCACACACTAACATATATACACACACACACACATTCTGTCTTATTTCATAAACTCAGAAATGCTTATATGAACGCATAACACAACCTCGAGGTGGACATTGATGGAGAGAAAACAGTCACACATTGTCACAGTGTTATGGAAACCTATTGAGCCCACAGCAAAACATTTACAGCTTATACTGAAAGACTTCCAACACTGAAAGCACCTCTGATCATTTATACGCTCGCATGTCACACACCCACACAAAATTATTTTTTGCCTGAGGTAGTAAGCAGAGTAAATGCCAGAGTATGGATTCCTGTTTCCCACCTGTAGCTACCTGACTGTTTTCAACAGCATTATCACCCACAGAGTAGTCACAGCTTACATGTACTGTACATACAGGTTATGAAGCGTCTTTTGGATATTAAATGTTCGTATTCGTATTACATTTGTACACATTAACATTTCACACCTGTAGTATCTTTTGCAGTTGGTTCTTTTCAGTTTCTGTGGAACGTTAGTGAAAGAAAGATGAATCGGTGTGTGCGACCTCCTGAATTTCTTCATTGACTGGCGTCCGTTTAATTTCCCACTTCATTCACTTCATTGAACCAGTTCTTGTTGTGTGCATCCCTCCACACAACCAACCATCTGTTCTTACAGTCTCCATGCTTGTTCTGCCTCAGCCTCTCTGTAATTTCTCTTCCCTTTCCTTCTCTATAGTTTCCACATGGTTGAGGTGTGTTAGCTCAAAACATTCTGCACATGTGAGATTGTTTGACCTGGAAATCGCTTAAACGGTGTGAAAGGAATCCAGCAGAGCTTCCTCTCATACATTAAGCTCCACCTGTCAGAATGTTGTGGATGTAGGTCTGGAGAAATGGTTGACTGTGTATTAATCTGCTGATTTAACAAGATAGTTCGGAAAACTAGAACGTTTCAAGCAAAACAAGCAAAGCGCCAAGTTTTGCAGCTAGTTTTGGGTTTTTGGGAGGTTTTAAAATTATGACATACACTTTAGGTGCACCTGTTCAGCTGATATTTAATGCAGATATGTAATCAGCCTATCACATGGCAGCAAAACAATGCATTTGGGGATGCAGACATGGTCAAGACGTCTTTTCGAAGTCCATACTGAGCATCAGAATGGGTAAGAAAGTTGATGTAGAAGTTTTTGAATGTGACATGGTTTTTGGTGCCAGACTGGCTGATCTGAGTATTTCACAAACTGCTAAACCTTCTGGGATTTCTCACACAAGCATCTATAGATTTTGCAGAGAATGGCTTGTTGATGCTAAAACTGAGCAGTGCTAATATGCCACTGCTTACCTGCTGAGCATGTCCATCCCTTTATGACCAGAGTGTATGCATTTTCTAATTGCTGCTTCTGACAGCGATAACATCCATGCCATAAAGCACAAATAAACTTTGGTTTCTTGAACATGATAGCGAGCTCACTGTACTCAAGTCAAGAGATGTAGTGAACAAGAGAGTCACATGATGGATGGGCAGCTGATAAATCTACCACAGCTGTGTGATCCTATTATGACGATATGGACCGAAATCACTGAGGCATTTTTCCAGGACCTTGTTGAATCTGTGCCACAAATAATTAATGCAATTCTGAAATCAAAAGAGTGTCCTAGTACTAGCATGTAGTGCCTAACAAGTGGCCAGTAAGTGTATAAAGGAAAGGCGAGGAAGCTTAGATCAGATCAACTGCAGTGATCTTCAGCAAAACAGACTCGGAGTTACTTACATCTGTTACTAATGATGTCACACGTGGGGCTAAAAGCCAATAAACACAAATATTACACAAAGTACCTTTTAAAAAATTAAATAACTTCCCTTCCAAAGATCCTTGTACTAAATTTACTAAACATATGTATCAATGGTCCCACATAATGAGGGTGTTTGCACAGGATTTGACAGCTATCAACATTAGTCTGACTGCACTTGCAGAGCCATGTGCACTGTAGGCTTGCAACACAAGATCAGATATGTGAATTCAATTGAGAAAGCATCTATGGGGTTAGTTTATTATTACGGGAATCACAAATTTTGCTTTGGAGGAGTGGTTAAATTTTTTTTAAAAAAGCCCTTCAGCACTGTTGGCTCTTGTGAAAACCTGACTAATGAGGGTATTAACGGTCATTCTGCTGTATCTGACTCACCGTCCGCTGTGGGGTTTTAGTTGTAACTAAATAAGACATTATGTTGTGTGTGTTTGAGAGCGAGAGATGTGACTCCTCTCTCCCACTGAGGACTTTAGTGGTACTTTAGTAGTCAGTCATTAATCCAACAGTTGAGTCATCCCTGCCTGCAGAGACACTAAATTCCTGCTCCCTTCAACAATGAGCTCTACAGCACTCGCAGCAACCAGAAATCACATGATGCTGTTGTTAGGAAAGGCAACTTGATTTCTAATGTTCGGGTAATATATGTACTGTTACAATGGTGCGTACTCATTAAACACGAACATTTCAAAGTCAGCATGTGTAGAAGTAGTTGGTGTGCTCATGTTTCAGACTCCTCTTAAAAACTCTGTTTCCAACAGTTTTTTCTGCTCTTGGGTCTGCGGTATGTCAAGGGGAGGGGATTTTCTTAACATGGCATATGCAGACCCCCCAAAGGTGTTGTTCAAATGTTCAGTTTGTCAGTTGCAGGCAATCAAAGAAAGTTGACTTTGAGGAAGACGAGCTAAGTAGTTAAACGGAGGCTCAGTATGAGGGAAAATAAGGACTTGTTTTGAATTGGTGATCATGCAAAGCTGCTATAATAGATTCCCAGAATAAAAACATATGGACCTGAAAATGAGGGTAATGAGGTCCCCTTAAAAAAAGTTAACATGTTTTGGTTACTGCAACAGTCTTGATATGGTGATACTTGTACCTACTGTGCTGCTTTTTATGGCTACTAAATTATTTTTTTATTATGATTCAGGGCACCTGTTCTTAACCTACAAACACACACACACACACACACATCGTCATTCATAACCCAATTATCCAAGGCTCTGTCTCTTGCCCGCCTGCAGGTGCTAAACAGTGATGTCACATGCTGGGTGTTCTGATGAGTTTTACTTTATGTCTGCGATAGCCACACAGAGACTTACACCTGGGACACCCGTAGAGCATGACTGTGTGTGAGAGTGAACATGTGTTTTTATGCTTTTTAATAAAATACCTCAACACAGACAGACACGCACCGAGTTTGATTTAGAGCTTTTACCATCTGGTGTGTGTGCGTGTGTGTGTGCGACTAAGTAGTCCTCCCGAGTTACTCCAGTTATACTGTAAGCCTGGTGTTTGAGGTGGGAGGGGAAAGCTTGTCGAGAAGATCTTTTTGATGGTTCCTGTGGGGTCACCACAGGTATTTTTCTCCTCATTTCTTTTATGGCTGTTTTAAAAAAAATTGCAGTTTAAATTATTAGTTGTGTGTATGAGGAGAAAAAAAACAGTTTCAGTTCAAATCAGTTAAAATGATCAAAATAAAACTTTTTCTCTCTCTTTTTTTTTTAAAAACATTCACTAATTCACTATATGACTCTTGGTCATATATGTACATAGAGGTTGTTTAATCAGTGTTACATACTAATACCAAAAATAGGAGAATTAACATAAAGAGAAGTAAATACATTTAAGTGGAAATTCACAGACTTACAATCAGTCATGTGAAAAATACAGTGTTCACAGGACTCTACGCCGTCCCATGAAAAACCAAGTACACCCTTATTGCTTCCAAAGGAATTCAGAGAGAAAGAAGCAACCAGGTGCTGGTAATCAAATGCACTTGATTAACTCATCAGCAGCAAGTGTGCGCCTCTATAAAAGAAGTAGTTTTGCCAAGTAGCTGGTGTGAAGTATTCAGGTGTGTGTTAACAGAATGCTACAATCTTCCCAGGAGTGGAGGTCCCGGCAAATTCATCCAAAGGTCAGACTTTGTGATGCTCAAAAAATCTGCAAAATCCTAAGAGCTATAGTTCAGACTCTGCAAGTCTCAGTTAGCAAGTTAAATGGAGAAAAAGATGGAACAAGTGTCGGTTGTTTGGAAAGCGTCTTATCTCTAAAAAGAACATGGCAGCACAGCTTAGGTTTTCAAGGTTGTATCTAAACAAAACCTGAAGACTTCTGCAGCAATGTCCTTGGGGTGGATCAGACCAAAGTGGAGATATTGGGCTGTAATGCACAGTACTACTTTTGGTGAAAAACAAATACAGCATGTTAGAACAAACAGTTCATACAGTTTTGGAGGGCTGATGATTTGGGCTTCTTCTGCAGTGTTCCAGAGTCAACTAACGCTAACGCTTGGCCAGAATTGGGTAATGCAACAGGGCAATGATCCCAAACACAGCATTAAATCTACAACAGAATGCGCGAACAAGAAAAGAATGGAGGTGTTTCGATGACCCAGTGAAAGTCAACTGCTGTGGTGGTACCTGTGCCTGAGTTGTGCATAAACGAATGCACACAAACCTCAATGAACTGAATCAACGCTGTGAAGAAGATTGAGACAAAATTCCTTCACAACGATGTGAAAAACCGATAAAGTCAAACAGGAAACAATCACTTCGAGTTATTGCTGTTAAAGGTGGTTCTACAAGTTTTTAAATAATGGGGTGTACTTAGTTTTTCACAAAGCTGCATAGAGTTTCTGCACAACTGCAGTCGATTTGTTTTGGTTTCCTTAATTTTGTAAGACTTCTAAATTTTTACACATCTTTAAATAAAACTTTATCACGTCAAAGTAATGTTGGCGTGGCTTCCTGCTGTCACACTCGCTTTCCAGGGAGAGTTGTAATTATCATTCCTGTTGCTTTTAGTGTGGAATAATAAATCAAAACTGAACACCTCTGCGAACAGTGGACGTGTCTGTTTTTAATTTGGTCGGAGTTATTGTGTGATAATGAGACAGACTTCAACCTGTTTGTACAACCTTAAAAATCTAAATCGCTGCGGCATGCTGTGAAAGATGGTAAGCAGTAATGAAAGGTCTATGTGATTGGTAATAAATGGGCTAAAAGTGGTATGGCCCTTTTAAGGAGGAATGCACCCCACAGTTTTTATTATGTCGTGGTTGAAAGGGCAGAGGAAGAAAAGGTAAGTAGTCAGAGAGGACGTAGGGGTGTTGATAGATTTGTTTATTGAAACATCTGGGACTGCATTGTTTTCTTTAGGTTGTCGCTTCGTAAATGTCACGTTCAGACTTTTGACTCCGCGTCTCCCTATGTGAAAAAATTGTGTGAATGAGTGAATGCATGACGGCTGCCCGAGGGGCGACATCTATGGTAGATGGCAGAGGACAATCAGGCTTTATAGCTGGTTTTGCTGTTTTTTTTTCATCAAGTGTTATAGTCCTGCGTGCAAAGGAACACAGATTAAAAATGGCTTGAGCAAACGTGAAGTAAGCATTAAAGATAAAACCAGCAGGTGATGAAGAGAATCAAAGCACACTCCCCCAGGGGTAGCATCCAATTAAGATGGTAAAAGCAGCGCAGGTGTGCAGTGTGTATTTTAATGTATTTGTTTCTGTGCATCACACTTTTCCATTGTGTGCAAACGGTGGATTTTAATGTTTTGTTTTCACGAACTGGGGACACTTTGTGAGCTTTGATTTCCATCTCTGTTTTTCCTTTTACCCACAGACATCCCAGGATGCTCATCAAAACAGGCTTAGTGGACGCTCACCTCTACTGTCTGAAAAAGGCTGTTGTGGACTTCCTCACAGAAAACAAGTAAGTTTGGGGGGGTTTGAATCTTTATTTTAACAGGAAGTCCTACTGAGATCAGACTGTTTTACAAGAGAGACTATACAAACTCACAAAATATTTCCAAAAATCTGCAAGAACAAAATATAAATAACCACACCAAGAAACACTAGTGAACTCTCAAGAAAAACAAGTGCATGTCTCCGTCACCATATTCTTTATGATGCTTTTGAAGTGAATAATGAATGTATGTCTATGTTTAGATCTTTCTGCAAAGTCCACAGTGGACATAAAAATTTTCCCAGACCTTTTTCACTTATTTTTGACTGTATTTTTTTTTTGTTGTTGTTGAATTTTGAAATTTTCCTGTTTGCTCCATGAGAGGTATTACCCAACAGACTTAGACACATATAGACACAAAATATATGCATACGCCCCACACTCAAGCTGACATGAACTCTACCTCGCTGCTTAATCTGTGTGTGTTTAACATGGTTACATGGTGTGTAAGGCTTTGAAAGGTTCTGTTAGCATGGTATTCTAGTGAGGTGTTAATTTGTTTTACTATGTGCCACTGAGACAGGCTGTTAGGCCTTTAGCCTCTGAAGTGAAGCGGTGTGACGGGGGAGCTCGCTATAGCCGGAGGAGTCTATATAGGAGTCTGTCTCTGTGCTGCATCTGAAAAATGAAAGGCTAAAGCTGTTTTCACTATTTTGAGAATCAGGGTTTGTCAGCACTTGCTCTTTTTAACCTGAAACAGACAACAGGAAGCGGGCCGCTTCAAACGTTGTCACTTCTTGAATGCTGGGTAAATGCTTGCTGTGAATTTCTTTGACAAAACCTTATACGAATGCCTATTTTCACACAGGTAGTGGGAACTAGCATTTTGAAGTCCTAAAATTAGCATTTGCATTCTTACATTTATTCTATTTATATTTAGCAAATTGATGAAAATTGTTTTGACAATTTTTAAACAATATTATTTTCAGCAATATTGATTATTTGTCATGATTATTCATTCATTTTAGTGGCAGTAATTTTCTAAATTTAACACTGCTTTCACTTCCATGTGATGCAACATGTTCTATCTTTATGTAAAAATAAAACAACTTTTCTTCATTTACCCAAATTGAGTGCATCTTTTAGAAGGAACAAAAACATAAAAATACAAAATATGAAAAGCACAAAATAACATCAGAGGGGACTGCTTTCCCTGAATTTACATTGTGCTATGGTCTTCTTAAGTAAAACATCTTTACAGACAAATAAGGTGTTTATTCACCTGATATAAGTGTGTCTACTAGAAGGAAAAAGTAATTTTTCACTTAATTTATCGTACCTGCATGATGGACATGAGGATGAACTTAAGGTTAAATACTCGACAGCTGTGACCTCTTTGGGGGAAAAAAATTGTGTGAGGGAATGACATCGTTGCTCCATGAAGTTTATAAGTTTAACAGAAGTTTATCTTTGGTCAATGGAAGTGTGATTGCAGTTGTGATTTCAGCACATCTTTGTGAAGGAATACGTAGACGCACTGCACAGCCTGAGTTTTGTGGATGATTTGCGTCAGCAATAAAGCATTGTTTTTCTTGGCCTTCATGCCTTAATTATCCTGCAGTTTGTGGTGCATTTTCAGGCATGTGAATAAGTGGCTTATGTTGCTTTGAGGCGCAGACACACCTCTACAGCACTGTTTGCATCTGATTTCTTCTTGGTTAATATCACTAAATCCAAAGTATCTCTAAACAGCAGATAATAGTCCACTTTGAGCAGAAACTCTTTACCATCTGCTGTGCCATACATTTGATTTTTGTTGTGCGTCTGTCTTTTAACACACTGTTAGTCATCCTGAGTACATCCAGGAAACCTCTAGTTGTGCAGTGCAGGGAACAGCTGTGATTGTCACATGCAGTCGCATTGTCAGGCTCTGATATAGGGAGCGCTTGATTTGCTTTTGCTTTGTGTTCTATTGGCGGAGCATTTACTTTAAATAGTGCTTGATTGTATCCGTTTAATTTTGGGAAGCAAATATAATATTATTTGTTGGCAACTTCCCAAAACTGGGAGGCGATGAGACTTCCACACGTGTATTTTGTAACTTGCACAAGAAGTGGGTACCACGCTGAAAGCCGAATTGTGGAAATCATTTATTACCCATTGTTAAAGTTCAACAACTATAAATGGAGTGCATCCACACCAGGCTACTTTTATTCCACTCAATAAATCCAAAGCCAAGCCAACAAACACAAATCCCCTTTACTAATCCTGTGAATATTTTTGGTTAAAGCACTTGAAAGTAGCAATTTGCCATAGAGATGCAGATGTAAATCTTACATCATTGCATCACCAACGCACCCTCTACCGCCACCATATATCATCTCTCTTGTTAGATGACTCATTTCTTTCTTCAGCTCTTTTCTTGGACTCTTTTCACGGCTCCTCTTTGCCTCTCTTCCTTTCTCCTCAATGTTCTTTCTCTGTCTCTTGCTCAAGGAGAGAAATGGACAGAGTAACTGTTGTTTTTCTCCTGTCATTCAGATGGAAATTCTAATCTCCCTTTAAAAGAAAGTAAGAGAGGGCAAGTGGAGGGGTGTGTGGTGTGGTAGAGAGGAACACTGAGCACAGCGCAGTCCAGGGAGGAGGAAAAAAAAATTAAGATGAGGATATTGCCTCCTGATTTACACAGAGAGAAACTTTGAAGAAAGCTCACTGTTAGCTCTTTTTCTTTTTTTTAATTAATGTATTTCTTGCTGGAACATCATCAGTCTTTAGTCAGTGCTTCCTTTCCTGATTTTGATCGACGTCTTTATAGGGACAATGACTCCTTTATACATCATTCAGTTATTTATTACATGCTGTTATTGAGTGTTACACAATTACTCTTACAACTACTCTGGTGATATTCATAAAATGCAACCATTTTATTCCAGTATAGTCTATTTCTTTTCATTTTTACCGAGATATTGTAAGATGTTATGATTGCATAGCATGAACTAGTGTTTCTTACCTGATCCAGTTGCTAAATGACTAAATTAATTATGTGTTTCTTTTGTATCCTAGGTCTATCTCATCAATCCGTGGAGAGTTGGTGCCATATTTGGTGCGTAAACAGTTCTCCAAAACTGTTAACAGCCAGAAACTGAAAGACGACACAGACGATCAGACCCAGGAAAAAAACGATGGGCCTGCAAACCACGGTTATTGTTTGCATTCACATAACATATCTTCACGCATCAGAATCAGAGGAGGAACAGCATTTAACAACCCAAGCATGATTCTTCTTCTTTGTCTTTTGGCTGGTCCCTTTAGCGGCGCCACAGCAGATCATCTGCCTCCATCTCACCCTGTCATCAGCATCCTCCTCTGTTACAACACTCTGCATGTCCTCCTTCATTTATCCTTGTATTTTCTCTGTGGTCTTCATCTTTTCCTCCTGCCTGGAGGCAAAAATAATTGATATCCTTTGTTCAGTACATCCACTATCCCTCCTCTGCAGATGTCCAAACCTCAGCCTTGCCCAAAGACTGCAACCTTTTTAAAATTCTTCTTCATCTTGCTTATAAACATTCATCATAAAGAACTTCTAGGTTAGGGCATCGCTGCCTAAGGCATCAGCTTCTAACCCTCTTCTCTTCCTGCATGTCTTCCTCTTTTGGTGTCCAGAGCTCCTCATCTCATCTCGGGACGAGCCTCTCCTCCAGCTGGCGCAGGAGCGCTCCTGCTGGAATGACCACCGCGGTGATATGAGTGAGGCCTACCATGGAGGAAAGCTGCGCTGCTATGTTCACATTATGGACCAGGGTCTGTGCTGCCGGGTTAATACTCTAGCTGCTTATATAGAGGTGAACCGACTGGTGAGTCAAACATTAGACTGTTTGTTTTGTTTGTTTGGGGTTTTTTTTACGCGTATGGCATGACTACAATAGCCTAAATGCTTATGTGTACATGCTGTTCCCAGAAAGTTGATTCTGTTCGTCTGGATGTAGCAACATCAGTGGGAGAAACGTGAGAAACCAGACTGAAGAAGTCACTTGGATGAGTGATGAAATGCATCTCCCACTGAAAACGCTACATCCAAATGAGTCAACTTTCTCGGATTTTCTTTCTTGGATGACATCACGGCGCTGTCAGTAAAATGTCATCTTGAAACTTCAGATTTAGTATTTCCAGTCACCAATTTGTTGATAAATTTACATGGTCATACATTTAGTAAGACATTTACATTTAGTAAGAGCTGGTCCTTTTATCAAAGACTTTTTGCAGTTGGACCTTGGGAACTGCCCCCTGATGGCCATTTTTAGGAATGCACTTTTAAGTTGATTTTACTTGTGAAGGAACATTTATGCCTCTCAGCTATTCTAAAAACTAAAAAACTTGTGGTCAACCTGTTTGGCTTTTTAAAAGAAACATTGTAAACACGCAGACACTCCATCCATCTTTTGTTTACAGTCTGTTTTCAAACTCATTACTACTTTCTTAATCACTCTTTCACTCCCCCCATTTTCTCTCTGCTAGGCCCCAAAGCTGTTTGAAGAACCATCAGTCCATCCATCTGCTGACATTTCTGAGAGATGTCAGGTGAATATAGACTACAAGCCATGCTTGTGTTTCAGTTATCTAGCATTTCTCTCTTGCTTTGAACTTTTTCAGATTGTCTTCACTTCATCAGAGCCTTTTATTGTCGTCTAAAGGCACTTTACAATACGTGGACTAAAATTGTGTATGCATGTATCTCCGTTGCTGTTTGTGGTGGGCTTTCAGATGGGATCAGATAGTATCATCGGAGCTGTGTGCCACATTGCAGACAAGACTTCCATAAAAAGGTCTACTATTGGAAACAACACCACTGTAAAAGAGAAGGTCAAAGTCACCAACTCCATCATCATGCATGGCGTTACCATCGAGGAGGGGTGAGAACACACACAGACATGCACACACTTGCTGAGGTTGTGTACTTTGAAATGGTTTCTTGAACGCATTAATTTAACCTAAAAAAAAAAAGAGAAAAGAAAAGGGAATTTCACCTTGAAGGCATGTTTATAGATTAAAGTTTTAATTATCTGGCTTGTTTTTTTAAGTGTGAAGTTGCTACTTGCATGTGGTGGGTGACAAGCAGCAGTTAGCAAGCACACGTTTCTAAACAGAAGCATAAAAAAACACTTTTATCCTCCTGTTCAGCTGTTTATATTATTTACTTGACTTGAAGTAAAGGAACATTTATGCCTCTCAGCTATTCTGAAAAACCACTAAACTTGTCATCAACCTGTTTGGTTTTTTTAGAATTTATAAAAGCATAGATGTGGCTCCCTCTTCATTCGCTGCATACCTTTTTATTGGTGTGTGTGTGTGTGTGTGTGTGTGTGTGTGTGTGTGTCCGGTGATAGGACTTGTAACAGGTTTTTTGTTTTCTGCGTTCTGTGGGATCGCTGAGTTAACAATGTAACTATTGGTGTGCAACCAGCCAGAGACCGGTTCCAAACAAACACAGAGCTGGTGAAGTGAAACACACAACATCCATGCATTTCATTTAAGCGCCTAAATTACTTGGCTATACCCAGTTTCCCACTGGTCGTAGAATTTTTGGAATACCACAGGAGTTCAGATGATGCTTTCCCTAATAGCCCGCCGCTATTTAATAAAATCATGTGTTTGGTTTAGCCTTTAAGGATCAGTTGTCCCTCCAGTTTGCCATCTTTTATTTAAAGAATGGTTTCAGGACAGGGGTCTAATCAGGCTCACCAGGAGGTAAACATTGTAGTTACTTCACACATGCACGTCTGTGCTTACATGTAACAATGTGTTGCAAATTGTGTAGGTTTTTTTAAATGTTATTCTTCCACTTCATATAATTTTTAACAGCAAAACAAAAACCCACCATACAGTCAATGTGCTGCAAATTGCATCATTTCAGCTTGAGATTTAGGAACTCCAACTTGGTTAAAGAAACACAGAAGCTCAATGGAGAGCATGTCAGATGTTGTAGTTGTGATTTGAGTCCAGTCTGAGTAAGGATGCAGCAGGATTTCTATCCAGTCCAGTTTCAGCTGTAGTCAAGAGTTAAGGTGGAAAGAACTGACTGCTTTGCACAGAGAGCAACAGTGTCTACTGTAGAATTAGCATGTAGATTGATCTGTATGGTGTCTTAGGGCAGGAATATTGGTTTAAAGGGACTCATCTTGGCTCTGGATTTTAATGCTCTCATTCACAGGCTCCTGTTTCTTTTATCTCAATTCTTCTTCCTCTCTCTCTTTTCTTTACATCAAGGCCTCAACGCCATCTCCCTCTCTTTCTGTCTCTCGCAATCTCTTCTTAAGCCTTTCAGGGACCCCAGCCAGTTAGCATGGGGACCCTCATCATGCCCATGTAGGTGCACGCACAAAGGCGTGAAAGAATGAGAGAGACAGGAGAAGGGAAGAAAGAAGCGAGGGGAAAGCAGGCTAGCACGCAAGAAAGAAATTGCAATTCTTTCTTTTCTTTCTTTGAGGACATAAGAAGGAAGGAGAAAGAAGGAAAGAAAGAGCCAGTATGAGGGGATTAGCAGACCCCAGCCATGTCGCAGAAACCCCTCGCGTTTCTGGTTTCTTTGTTTGGTGCTGACCAGAGCTTGTTGACAAAGCGCTGCATGTTTGGGAAGGGGGATAGTTGGGGTCAACTTTATAGGGGAGGGTTGGCACAGGAGGTGGGGGGTTGACATGCGTGTGTGTGTGTGTGTGTGTGTTTGTGTATGAGGGTAATAGAGAGGGAGGATGGTGGGGGGGGTCATGGCAAGGAGGAGCCCTGGTGTTAGTAATTAGTGGTGTTTCAGCTTCGAAGCTTCTTTGGTGGTCTCTCTCTCGCCCTCTCTCTCTAATGTTACAAAACTCTGAATCTTGTAATCTCCCATCACCAACTACCACCACCACCTTCTAGGTAGTAACTTAAACACACACACACACGCACACACTCTTTTCTCTGTCTCCCTCCAAGCCTAACCACCTGAATAGAATGGGCCAATACAAACCTGTCTGTGTGTGAGGTGCACAGGGCCAAGTGTGTGTGCGTCACTGCCTGGGCAAGACCTACATGTGTTCTCCACTGGGCTTCTCGAGCTTCTGAAACACACGCGCGTTTCTTACCCCACACACACATTCGCACATACACGCCCTTCATGGTTAGTCGACACAGGACACACAGGACTGTCTGTGTCTCTCTCCAAGAATTTTATGGTGATGGTTTGGCTGAATGTGAGCATGCACAGTGGGTTGGCACTGCCAGCTCAGGTGGGACTCCAGAACGGGGCCTACAGCGTACACACACACACACACATATATGCGCACACAGCGTGGGCGCCTTTCGTAACTTAATAGAGATGCTAATGTTGTGTCATTAAGTTCGTTTGATTGGATAGTTTTGTGTTTTCGGAGCAGGTGTGAGGTGGGGAAAACAGTCCGAATGTCTGTGTAACCTCCGGTGTGGCCCTCAGTCCATGACGGTACAAGTAAAGAAGCTTAGCGCCCAGCTGGAAAGCTGCGCCTTTCCTGTGAAGCTCCCAGTGCTGCATGAATGTTCTTTGCTGTGTGTACCTGCCTGTGCGTATTTACATAAGGGCCCAGAGAGCAAACAACTGAGCTGAAAAATAATGTTTTAGCACTAATGATCTACTGATTCATCCCTTATTCAGGTAATACAAGATTTATGAGTCTTTTAAGAGGATTTTCTTGAACTGTATGTTTAGGAAGGGAAATTTGTGCATTTTTTTAATATTTTGAGGATAGTGTGGAATAATATTTATGTCAATTTTAGAAGACTGAGAAAATAGTTCTCTTGGACAATGTGACTGCTTTTGTTACTCATGTCACTCTTGAAACAGCGATTAAATCCCGATGAGATTTTTAGCTGGATGAGCAAGGGTATTTTTCATGAAATCTCTGGTAAAGTGGTTGTGCAAAGAGAGCCACAAGTTTGTGGCATCTCTTCATGTAATGTCAGTTTTCTTTCCTCTGTTTAAAGGAGCGTTAATTGCCCAGTATACGTGCCACATTGGTCGCTTCGTGTGCTGCCGATAACGTCATCTCGCAGCCACGTCCGTTTATGCTCATCGCCACAGTGTAGGTAGCTGCTGCAGTTTTCTTTTGAACAATAGGTGTGATCACTCTAAAAACACGTTCCCATCAGCACTGATATTGGAGAGAAGAAGTCAAAACCAGAGGCAAAGAAATTTTCTACAAAGTCTTATATTTTCAAATTGTTGCAACATCTGTGATTCTATGAACATCTGTACTGATATACCATTAAAACTGCAGTAAAAACCGACATGCTGACGAATGGCATCGTCGTAAGATGCCATTCACCAGGTACTGCACGGCAGGTATAATGTATACCTGTTAGCTCTCCATGCATAGCCATCACTGTGGGAACATAGTGGCCAGCACACATGCAGATTTATTGATATAAAATCAAATTCATGCAGTTTGTGTGTGTGTTATTTTCAGGTGTAATATCCAAGGCAGCGTGATCTGCAGTAATGCTGTTATTGGCAGAGGAGCGGACCTCAAATACTGTTTGGTGGGAAATGGACAACACATCGAACCAGAAGGTAAGAGGCACCGAGATAAATACACACATATGAAGAAATGGCCTATCAGTGTTTATCACCTGATTTCATTTTATCCTGTTCACTCTTCTCAGCACGCCAACGTCTTGCCGTTCGATTTTAGTCATATGAAACAGTCTACCTCGGCAGGTAGTTTGTCTGGTTGTAATGGGTTTGTGAACATTATAATTTCTGGCTTTATAAGCACTTATATGGCTTTATTTATTTATTTATTTGACCAGTTGGCAAAGCAGTTTCACCACAAGGTGAGTTTAATAGCTGCTCTGGTGCCCACACTGTAGTCAACTCCTGTTTCCTCTGTCAGTACTCGCATTTCGGTTTGTACATTTGGACTTTTAATTCTTTTAAATGACACAGTTAAACAGGAGCATGTTTTCAATCCCCAAACTAAATGGACACTATGGGATAAATGATGGCCTCAGTAAAACAAATGTCCTGAACAATGGGCAGTAAAATCCTAGTATGGACAAAAAAAGCAGAGACATCTTGCGCTCTTAACATTTTCCAGCACAAAAAATAGCTCTGACAGGCTGTAACGTCCAGGTTTTGTTGATGCGCTTATTTGTACTTCTCCCTGGCTGACTCGGATAAGGTGTTAATGTATGTGTGTGGTATCTGTTTATAAGTGCCAAGTGTTTGAGCCAACTAGGAAAGTTTCTTCATTCTCAAGTCTGATTTGTCAGAGATTTTTTTTTTTTTTTAAATTTCCTTAATCCTCTTGTCCCAAAAGCTAGCTGTGCGTGTGTGTATGTATGTGTGTGTCACATTGATGGAGAGGTTAGAGAGCAGGGCCAGAACAGGACCACCCGGAATTCAACAGCCTCCAGCCACATCCACACACACTCGCATTCACACACACACACACACGTATAGAGAAAGAGAGGGCGAGCTCAGCTACCAGACTGAGCAGCCTAATTGAGTGAACAACAGGGTGTTCCAAGAAACAACAGTGTGAATTTGAGCTAAACTTGTCTAAAACTGTTGGAAACAGCTGAAGCCTTTTGGAGCATCCAGTGAGCGATTGCTGCAGGAAGTCTGATCTTGCTTCAGCTGTTTTGTTTTTTTTTTCCCCTTTTTGCTGTTAGACAGTTCCTGACATTATTATACTAAACACTGGAAACTTGGACCTGTGTTTGCATGTGCTATAAGGCCAAAACAACAGCAAAGATCCAGCCTTTCGCCATAAATTGTCTCCTTTTATTTTAACACGTCCAGTGTATACAGCAAACTGAAGTCAGATTCATCAGACAACCCAAAGCCAGTCGTCTTCCTTAGAAGATTTTACAGTTTAAGAAAAAAACAAAAAAAGTAGCAGATACAGCAGAGAGATTTGATTCGGTGACTGAAGTTGCGACATGCCATAAAGGTCCTGGGTTCACTGAAATGTTTGTTATTCCTCTAATTTGGCACATAAACTTCCCTTCATATTTTGGCATGCATGTGCTGGATTTCAAAATCAATTAGCAGGCTATGAAATAAAAACAGACTGAAATAGAAGAGTTTCACACAGGTTTTTAATATATGTTCACTTAATCTGCCGTAAATTACTTCAAAAGATTTAACACAACAATTCTGGAGATTCAGTTTAACAGTGGCTCGCACACAGCCTGGCTGTGTATGAAGAACGGGTCAGATCAGATTATTCTGTGTAATGCTTTGCAGTAAAGATAAGCCTTCTTTCCCTCCTGCATTACATTGTTACTGCAGGAGAGCACAAGATTACCTCTCACCACCAAATTAGCTGGCTGACAGTGGGCTGCTAAAGACATTACACACCCACTCTGCTGCTGAAGCTGTTAGCAGCTAAGGACCACCCTGACAGTTAGCCACGCACACACACGTGCACACATGCACGCACGCACACATACGATACACACGTCTACGTCCATCAGGTGTTGATATTTTAAAGATACATACCTCTCCTGTAGGTGTTCTGACACTCAGATATGCATTCGCTATTGCAGGTGTCATACATACACTGCCTTTTATTTACACATGCCAACGATCCGAGATCACGCACTGGTCTTAGATGCTTTTGAAGGTGTGCTTTTATTCAGTGAGTTACAAAACAATTCAGTGTTTTCTTTAAGAAAGCTCTCTTTCTTTCTGTTTATATGTGTAGCACATTTTATGATGTAGGCATAGAATAAGTGGGCTTCAAAAACATAGACAAAAAAAGGCAAAGATTATCTATGACCGAATGCAAACAGCAGCTTTTGATAAGAATGCGTTGCTATAAGAAGGGTGGAAAAGGAAATAGTCACAGTAATAATTATTCCAAAACACAGGTTTTTTTTACCCCCACGTGTTGGCTCCTTTTATGTGTCACAGGCCCAGCAGTAGAAATATGTAACATGTAATGTTACATATGGTCCTAATACATCTACAAACTCTATTAGTTAGTGACAAATTATCTGGCCCAGTGTGAGTAACCTTTCCTCCCTTTCTTCCCAGTCACTCCCTCTTGTTCCCACTCCTGCTGCCCCATGCTCCATTTGTTCTCCCCTCTTCACTGCTGAGGATAAGCTCATTCTGAGCAACAGATTCCTTCACACTAAAACCTGTCTGTGTGGATGGAACATAACTCTCTGCCACCGTTTGCTTTGGATCAGTACCGATGCTCGGGGATGGAGGGAAAGAGCCATGCGGGGAGGAGTTGGGGCTGACTTTCCTCATGTTAAACTAGCTTTGTGTAGAGAATGATTTAAGAAAGGAAAAGAACCAATTAACTCCTTATTGGATGTGTATTCAGTTTGTTAGCTACTAGAAATATTATGCAGAAATAAAAAATAGACTTTCTATTGCACTAAATATTTTGTTAGTTGATTTTTTTTTTTTCTCCTTCAGTTAATGAAGGTTACACTAAATGGACAAAAGTGTTAGGCCACGCCTCTTAATCTTTTAGTTTAGGTGTTTTCAGTAAAATTGTTACAGGTATATAAAATCAAGCACCTAGCCATGCAGTCTGTCTTGAAAACATTTGTGAAAGAGTTGGTTGTTCTGAAAAGCTCACTGGATTCGAACATGGTACTTCAATAAGACACCACTGCTGCAAAAAGTCAATTCATAAAATGAATTCCCATCTAGATATTTCACGATCAGCTGTAAGTGTTATTATCGCAAAGTTGAACAACAGTAACCCGAGGAGCGTAGATTGTAGAAATCACCAACTCTCTGCCGACTGAATAACTCTAGATTTCAAACCTCTTCCAGCAGTAACATTAGCACTAAAACTGTGCTCCAGGATCTTCATGGTATAATGTTTGTAAACAAATGATTAAAAAAAACTCATGAAGAAGTGCACGAGAAGTCCAAGGTATAAATGTAGCTGCCAAATGACAAATTTTATTATTAGAAATCTTTGCATTCTTACGAAAAAAATCGAATATTTGTTTGGCACCTGTAGCCAGTGATATGTCAGCACTGCTGTGTGTGTGATGTGGAAGGGAAGGTGTTCACATTACAGGCAGTCGTTTTCAAACGATGAGCACATTATGGGTATTGTTAAAGCCCAACAACTATCTATAGTCATTCAGCATTTGAAATATTTTTTTTAAATGTGTTTAGTGCAAGTCAATATTGCATGGTGGCAATATTCAGGAAGAGATCACTGAAGCTGACATTTGTGGATTGCACATTTTTGAATTTGTTCAAACGGTTTTGGAGAGGATTATTGCGTCATTTTTTCCCCTGTTTTATTTTTTCAACTGTGAAGATCACAAGAGCTAGACTTGCAAAGTTTGCAACTGATATAATCTCTTTGTCATATCTCTTTTCTGCAGCTGAACGGACTAACGAGATCATCGTTGGAACAGACCAGCTCATGGAGATCTAGTTTTCACCTCATTAACCAATCCGAGTGCAGCAAAACACGGCCCTAATTCCCCCAGCGGATAGGCCAATCAGAAGCCTAGACTTTGACCTCAATTGGCTTTTTTGTACACAGTGTCCAAATAAACTCACGTCAACTTGAACCTGTGGATCCGTGTTTTTATTTTATTTTATTTCTTTTACTGTTTTTAAGAAATCCTCTTTTTCTTTCATTTTACAGACTTTTTCTGTGGCAGTACCGAGTCAATCTTAGCAATCATGTCACCACATTAGTTATTATCAGATCATTACTGTCTCTTAATAGCAGCAGTCAATTACTCAATTTAGCCTGTTCCAGAGGGAGGAGCGCGCACTCATGCACGTTCGAATGTTCACGGGTGTTTACACATGCACACTGTGCAGCTGTGAAGACCAGAGAAGGGAGAGAAAAGGCAGTGGGAGGGAGACCACAATGGCGTGGGGGTTGAGTTTATTTGTACACAAAAATGGTGTATGTGTAGGCCCCGGACCACCCAACTTGATCCTGTATCAGTTAACACCGACACCCCGCCCTCACACGCACACGCGTTCACGAACGCAGCAAAGGAGGAAGCCGACTTGCACCCGATGCTTTTCTTTCTTCTCCTCTTTCCATTATTGCTCCTTTTGCTGTCACGAGATTTATTGCATTCCATCACTCGACTTTTTTCTTAAATTACAGGTTTGAGGGTTCCTTAGTCACAAAGGAAGAAGATGAGGACAGGGATGTCTGCAGGGATGCTTTTTTGTGTACATGTGCGTGCGTGTGATTTACTGTCCCCCGTTTCTTATTGTGTCTGTGGCCTTGCATGAGACATCTAGACTGTCTCTTGTGGCCTGATTATGTGATGTTCCCGTGTGTGCAGGAGAGGGATTATCGTGGTCCGGGGTTTTTTTATTTATTTTTTTCTTCCCCTCTCTGCTGTCCTTTAGATAGCCTTGTTTGTCTATATCAGCTGTACAGTCATGTGTTTCAAATAAATACTCACTAAAAATGACAGTTACTTCTCTGACTTTGTATGTAAACTCTTGTAAAGTACAATTTACTGCCATAACAGTTTAACAATGCGAGATATGGACTTAAGTATGAATCATGCAGTTAAAAGTCAAAACTATAGATTTCATTCGTTATTTGAGTTTCTTAAAGCAGTAATAGTTGACACAAAGTTTTACCCTTAAAGGGTTGTTTCTCTGATTAATAAACTCAGTCGGTGGTTTGTGTAATGTGTCGAAAATAACCTTGATCGTTTAGGAAAGAGAACAGGAGCTACTCACAGCTTGATCTTGGAAAACTAAATCATGGATCTTAAATTTGTAGAAAGACATTTTATTTTTTGTAAGCTTAATTAGCAGCGACTTACTTGTCCTAATTAGCTTGAGAAGGATTGCAATCTCTCTCCATAGCAGTTTGTTTCAGGATTTGTAGAAACCCGGGCGGTCATCTTTAAATAGTAAGTTTAGAATATGCATGTAAATGTAAAATGACACTATCATGAGTTCAGTTTTAAGCTGGGGGTGTGATACGAATAAAGGAGTTACACTTTATTTATAAGTGTGTGCGTCAGGCTGAAAAAACGAGCTTTTTCAGACACTTATGTGGCTGTTCGGGATGCACCACAGAAATGTCTTCTCACTGTATTTACTGCAGAAAGTACACAGACCAAATTACTTTGCAGCTTCTTGCTTTTTCTACCTCATTTTATCTTTATTCCAATTTCTGTGTGAAACTTTTGCTAAAAGTTTTACTAATCATTTTTATGCTTATTTAAACGTTAAATCTACCTTTCATTCTCAATGTGAAATTGTCTCATTTTTGATGAAGTATTGCAATCACAGCAGTCATGACAAGCCAGTGGTTTCTGCAAATGGCTCTTACTTTGGAACTTCTCCTCATATGTCGAGGGTGACTAAATGCGGTGTTGAAAGACTGCATTTACTAGCTTTAAAAAATATAAAAACAACAGTTAAGATTCACTTTGTCTGTGTTCTTTGTCTTGGCCGTGTTTACGCTTTTGGTAAATTTCCACTCTGACCTCTCTCCTCGACCACATGATGAGATCTGGCGGCCGGGTGTGTTTGGGTAAAGGTTTGTATATTTACGCAAATACCTCGGAGCCCCCTCAGTAAAGCACCACCATGGCTGAACTCGTCTTCCGGCACATACAGTAGATTTGTTTGCTTGTGCGTGTGTGTGACCATTATTAATCTTCTGTTACAGCAACTGATAACCCTGTGAACGACTGCAAATGCACATGTGCGCACGTGCATCCAAAGGTTTGCAAGCTATGAAGACCTGATCGTGTGTTTTATCATAAAACCAGTCATCTGTGATACAGAACCATTTCATAGATGATTATTGGTTGTCCACAAGATTTGTCTTAACGGTTGTGAAATTTAGACAAACTTTTAATTTTTTCCGCGTGACTCTGTGGTGAGTGTTTACACCTGGTTGTTGAGTGTGAAGTGTGCATTGTTTTGTGATGGTGTGCTTGAATTATAAAGACATAAAACTTGACAGAGGTCTGGAGTTCAGCAGACTGGTTCTCATCAGAGGTTTTTTATTTTCCTTTTGTTAAGAGTCTGGGAAGTGGCTCAGTGTTGGTTGGGGAAGATTCAAATGGTTGTCAACATTTAATGCTTTTTGTCAAGATAAATGCATTATATGACACCTCTGGGCATGTTGGACTGATGCTATCTGATTTGTATAATAAAAGACATCTGGTTAGCCGATTTGTAGTTTAAAAGGGGAAGTTCATGTAAATCTGAAAAAGTGGGGTCTCATTTACCCTCCAGGGACTGTGAACTTTTAGTTTTTATAACGCCACACCCTGGCCACCGCCTGAATAAAACTGAAATAAATCAATCTTCTTTGTGTTACACAAAATAATGAAAAAATATATATAATACTTTTCCAGAAATTAGTGTTCCAGAGACTCTTGATAGTCTGTAAATGACTGATTTGCTTTTCTTGGAGCGATACTGTCTACTGAAGATGCTGTGGGGAAAACTATCCAAAGTAAAGTCTGGATCATCCAGAGTAAAGCTGATAGATTTGGTAAAGAAGTATTTACTTTTCTAAATTTGGACTTATGAGCTAAGACGAGTACTAAGAATCACTATGTTAGAAGCAGAAAGGAAAGTACTCAAAGTTTGTTGGGAGTTTGTTCATTTTTTAAAAAATTTTTAGAACAAATAGATCAGATTCAGAGTGGCTCAGTGATGGGTCAGTCATCGTGAACTCAAGTTTTAATGGAGAAGTGTGAAATAAAGAGCAGTACAAGATGGGTGGGTCAGATGGACAGTGGAGGCAAATGTGTGGTGCACGGACAAACAGATGCACAGAGAGGTGGGGTGGAGTCTGTGCTCTGGGTGGTGGTGGGGGTGTCTGAGACGATGGGTGGCTTCGTGGCTTGAGGGCTGATTGTGGGTGAGTAAGAGACAGACACACACACACACACAGAGAGCAAGCAGGCCACCCAAGTGGCAGTCAGTCAGAAACCTGCGTGTGTTTGCTGCTGACCCCTACACATTAGCACAACACTTCCTCAATTTGTCTTCTGTGTTCTCTGGCCACAAATGAATTTCCTCCCTCCCTCTTTTTTTTTTTTTTTCCACACACTATACCTTTTAAGATGCTACCACCACACCAAAAACACACACACAGACGCACACACCAGCATTTGAATACATATGCACACAAACACCCCTTTTACAAGTATTACATACAACAGTTGCTTATGCTGCTCGGCCAACAAAGAGTGTGTGTGGCGACACAGATTCAGTGTGTGGGGTAACAACCCCTGTGACATTCCTCGGACACACCTACACTAAGCCAGATATCGCTGTCTGTCACATTGTAACCCCCCAACCTCCCACGCACACCCTTGCCCTCTCCAGCAAATTAACTAAACTTTGATTAGGCGCTCGGCTGGGATCACATCTTTCTCAGCAACATCAAAGGAAGAAGTCTTCAGATACTCCGTTCTTTCTGATCTCATTCCACTGTGTGTTTAGCTGGAACAGCCCAAAGTTTGTTTCTCAGACGTTCAGTGATATTTTCATTTGATTCTGTCCAGCTTTAAGCAAAAGCTGCTTGTTATTGGCTTTAAAATAGTGAGAAAGTCTTCAGTGACGTCTGAAATGCAAGACATCAGCAATTTCAGCCTCAGTTTTCTACTGAAGGAAAAAAATGCGTCTCATGTGAAGAAGAGCCCGATGTTTCAAAATTTTTAAGGTGGAGCTTTTCTGATGAGCTTCAACACTTTTAAATCAAACTAGTGTGGCACTATTTTTTTTGGAGAAGCTATACCATTTCAGCTATGCTTGCTCTCACTGCCATACATATGCATGTTCGCACTTTCTTGTAAAGGCTACAGGTCTAAGTTTCCATTGCCACCTGCTTGCTGCATCTGACAATACCTCTGTTACAACCGCACGAACAAAGACTTAAAGAAAAGTGTGTTTCACTGTCTCTCTCCGGGTTTTGTGTGTTTTCCCCCCAGAAAGGCAACCATTCATTTCGATGACAAAGGGGTATAGGAGTGCATTATCATAATTAATCTTGTGTGAGACTGTGGGTGGCAGCTTTGACTCTGCTCTGAGACTGACAGAGATGCTCAATAAAGAAAGTGTCTCTCAGCACCCGGGCAAATTTTGAGCCTTTTCACTGATATCTGGGAAGTAAAAGTTTGTGTGTGTCATCAAGCTGGAAAAACTTACAGGGTCTTCCCACCAATGTGGCTTTGTGAACTTTACACGAATCGTGTGCAATTTAGTTTATAACTGAAACAATACAAACATTTTCAGAATTTTGAAACTGATCCAGTGTTTTTGTTTATCTTTCTAAAATATTTGCTTTGGTCATCTGTCAACATAATCTGTGCATTTAAATGGGGCTTGACTTTAAACGTGCTTGTGACTGTTCTGTTTTATTTTTTTCAGAGACTTTTTTTTTTTTGTTTCTTCCTGTTATGTCTGAGTCTTTTTCTCTGTTAGATCTGGATGGGATGCTCTCATGATTAATGTTTCAGTATACTGAAATATTAAGACGCATGACAAAATATTGAAAAATATCCAAATTGTGTAATGAGGGGGTAGAAAATTATGATCTTATCACCCTGATTGCTGACTAGTCTTCTGAAGTTTTGATTGTTTGTTAATTTATTTTATTTTTTATGTATAAGATACTTTAGTGCCTTTAGGTAATACTGGGAAAGTGTCTAAAATTTGATTAAATTATATTACTTTCTCTAATTGGCATGTTAACTATTAACTGGACATAAAAGGACATAATAATAATATGATATGCAGCTCGACACAGAGACACACACAACTTTAGAAGAGGATAAGAGAAGGACAGCCACTTCTGCTTTGACCTCCTGTATTGGTGCATTTTAATAGAAGGATTTTTATTTTAAAAGTCTTCTTTTTCAAAAGTGAATCCAGAAACGTTTAGAAAATTTTTGACATGTTGTGCATGCTCCAAATCCAATCAGTTATTTTGTCCCCCCCAGTTTTCCCACAACCCTCAGATAGCACTGCAGTTCAGCACTTTTCTGAGCAACACGACTCCCTGCTCCTTTCTTGAAGTATTATATATAAACTGGTTTTTTTGTAATAGCTCATTTTGCTGGCTATATGGGTTTAAGTGTGTCTTCCACGTGAAGTCCCTCTTTGCTTTTATTTATTCTTTACGAGAGAAAAGGCGGCATGAGCCTTTGAGAAAATAAACACCGTGGGCCTGAACACCCAGTGTCTCTGCTGTTGTGAGACGGCTGAGTGCCAGAGCGGTTCCGTAGCGCTGCCTATAGCACATACAGAACCCCGGACGGACAGCCAGCCATGCATGGATGAACGGCTCGATGGATGGAGTCTCTGGGGAGAGATGAAATGGAGGAATGGAGATAGGGGGAGGTGGAGGGAGGGAGGGAGAGCAGGACTGGGGAGGCTGAATGCGAGATGAAGGGGGAAAAAAAATCTGATTCTGATAAGTGGAGATAAAGGCAGGGAAGACAGAACAGGGGAGATGATAAAGAAAGAGGAAGTTGGGAGAGGCACCATGTGGGACAAAGGACATGGAAAGGTGAAAGAAGGAGAGAGGGCTTGGGTGGTTTGTGTTTAGAAGCCAGGGAGGTGTGATGGCAGATATCTGCACAGCGCATGGTCATCTCAGATGGTTTATTTATCCAAGGCCTCCAGACCAGGCCTCGGACCTCCCTGAGTTTGTTAGGCTTGAAGGGGCCCCCTACCACACAACCCAATTCCTCACATTCCACATGAGCTCCCATTTCCAGCTGCCTGTTTCCCTCTACCACTCAGCCCGACCCAACCCAGTCCAGGCAAGCCGTGCCCAGTTCCACGAAGGGGAAAAACAGGCCTTCGAGTGCCACTCCTGGACATGAGCAGGTTATAGGAGCAGATGGACGCCTGTGACTGAAGATCAAGATGAAGAAGTGTTTACAATATGCAGCTATGTTAGTGAACATCTGCAGAGTGGCAGGGGTGGTTAATGAGAACTGAAGACAGTACCCTGTGAGTCTACATGTCACCTCCATAGATAGGATGACACACTGAGTGATGGTGAATTTGTGCTGTTTTACTCTAAAAGATGATAAAGATGATGACAATGGTTTTTCTAAGCAGTTTGACAGATTTTTCAAATTCATGAAACCTTTAGTAATATTTACTGTCCTTATCTGAGTTACCCAACAATTAACCAGTGGTGTTGGTCAAAAATATTAGCACATATTTACTCAATATAAAACCACTTTTTTTGTTTTTGCAATATTTCATATTAATTGGCTTATGCTGGACACTGGCTGCTGTTTAAAGATGCTAATGAAAAAGAATGATAATAATATAAACATGCTTTGTTTACTCAACATGTTCTATGTGATTTGTCACATTATGTTTTGTTCTTACTGCAATTATCAGTGATTTTATGACACTATCCTATTAACTACTTACAACAGCGTTGTCAAACATGAGGCCCAGGAGTCAGAACTGGCCTGGCAGACTTCCAGCCAGGACTCTGAACAGCTTTGGAAAATGTAAAGGAGGATTTTTAAAAGCATTTTTACAGCTTTGGCTACAGATAAATATCCACCCCATGGCCATTCATACTACACCTAATTAAATACATAATAAATAATCAATGAAATAATAGAATTTTTCCCCATCTTCTAAAAAAATTTCATTTTTATACAGAGGCTACACAGTATTTTTTTTTAAGAAAAAGAAAGGGCATTTATAATTACAGGACAGTCTGGGCAATAAGCAACCCGACATATTTATTTCTTACAATTTAAGCTCGAAGAGTCGTGCTGACAGATTTCTTTCATTTACTACAGCAGCATTTCTTTATCATATAGATTAAGAGACATACTTCTTTTTCTTGCATGGGATTAAATGTTCTGCACACTGACAGAAACATAAGATCAAAGTCAGCTTGTAGGTGGCCCACAGTGTAAAATGAGTTTGACATCGCTCATTTAAAATATTTGTGTTTCTTTTTTTGTTTTTAATAATTCATATCAGTGATGTTATAAGCCCTTCTTATGCAATGCAATAAAATATTTATACAAACATATTCAGTGCTGTTTGTAAAACTATCTTACTGAGTTGTATTAAACTTGATAGCGACATGGCACGCATGTAAAAGAATAACAGTATTAATTCTTTTGTACTAGTGTGTGGCTCTTTCAAAGGCTCTTGTAGTTTACTTATTTTTTAGGCATTCACAACTGTACTAAGTTGCCCTAACTTAGTTATCTTGAGTAAGCTTTACTTAGTGTTTTTTAGTCAATGAGTTTGCATATTTCTTTAAAGTTCTGGCAACTAATTAGACTTTACATTCATATCAAATATTTCAAATGTATTTTATTTTATTACTACACCTAAACATAAAAAGAAATTGAAAAAAATCTGAATAATTTGGAAAATCCATAACCCACCTAAAATTGTTTTATCGTTCATTATATGTGCACAATTAATAGGTTTTGGTCAACCAGAACCTGTACATCAGACTTTATTGTAGACCGATATCATCCCTGGTACCTCATTCGTGCATCGGTGTCTTCTTTCTTATTCTAACTCTGCAATCTGACTCCTCATCTGACTTTTCATTATTAGTAGTAGTAAAAAATGAAAAATTGTGAAATAAAGATCATTTTTCGGTCCCCGTGTTATGCTCTTCATGGTGTGCAAGAGCCCCTTTAATAGAATATCACTATAAGCCTGCCCATGTCTCTCTATGTCTTATTCTTGTCTCGATATCATGCAAACAGTGAAAACTGACATAACAACTTAGCAGCAAAGTGATAAACCAAATGAGCTCATAGCACCATCACAGACATGTTCAAACAGCTTAACTTTAGCTTCAGATAGTTTTACAGTCACCCAACGGGCCTCAAATTAGTAACAGCCACCTGACAAATGTTCTGCACAGCAGCACAGGTCAGTGTTTAGGTGGAGAATGACTTTGTAATCCAGTAAAGTGTTTGTACTTCACCCCCATACAGTCATGAGTGGGGCCAGTGGAGGCTTACATTAGCAAACCACCAAGACACCCTTTACTTACTTTATGAGAGAGAAAACCATCTTTCTTTCTTTCTTTGTTTCTTTCAGACATTATCCTTAGGTGAGCTGCTTTCTGAACTCATGAAACCATGCATGGCGAGACATGGAAACTCTCCAAAAGTCTCTCCAGAGAGATAAGGCTTTTGCAGAGAAACCAGGCGGCACCAAGGCGTTAATGAAAGAGATGCACGTGTCCAATAATTCCCCGGTCTTTTAAAAGGCTTGCCTTACAGGACTGAGGGGTGATATTTTCTAGGATGTGAGAAACCCCACCAACCTACTTTTAGAAGCTTTTGGCCGTAAGAGGTGAGATTACAGCTGTTTAGTGCTAAGAACCTACAGGATCACACGCTTCTTTCCACAGCTGCCTGAAACAAACTGCACTCACAGCAAAGGCTGGGAAGCTAGAAATGTCTAACAAATGTGGAGGCTCCAAAACATAAGATGCCCTGGAGTGATATGAAAAGTGTTGAAAGATCTCTAATTCCCCCCATACAAAAGAAGAATCACATGTTTACAATTCTTTATAAAAACACGTTTCTTCTCCTTCCCCCCCTTCTTCCTTTCACTGATTGGCTCGTGTTGATGAAACAGAAAATCTGAAAATTGTGTGTGCGCGCATGCCTGTCGCTGTTATATCAATAGATGGCATGTGCGATTGCCTCTACAAACTGGAGGCCAGGCCACTGGGAATAATGCTCACTAAGCAAGTGAGGGAGCAGGGAGCGAGCTGTGTGCGTAAATGTGTGCGCGCACGCACGCACGCGCGGGTGTGTGTGTTTGCATGCGCGGCCGTGCACAGTTTATTGAAAGAGTTCCTCTCTCCCTTCCCCTCCTCCCCACCGTCCTCCTCCCCCTCCCTCCAGCCCAGGCAGCAGCAGCCTGGGTGGTCCCCCTCTCTCTCCACTTTGGTGAGCTGTTGCTTAGCAGCTAATAATAGGCGATGTTTGCAAAGTAATTTGCCTCTTCCTTGGCCAATGGGAGCCGGAGCACTTTTCCATCAAACCTTCCTTTTCAGGATTTGCCGAGAGGCGAACTTCTCCAAATGTTACCGCCACGGGATCGGAGTTAGACTTGACACGGACGGCTCAGACATAAGCTACTACTACTACTACTACTACTAGAGCTACTACTCCTCTCTGAGACGTCGGTTCACACACCATCGGGACGAATGAAGACGGAAGGATCTATACGGACTCCGGCGCATAATGTTGGGATGGAGTTTAGAGACTTGTTTGGCTCAAAGGAAGACTAGAAAACGTTCTTCTAGTTTGTTGCCGGTGCTGCTGGATGCGCTCTACTTCTATGTTGGATTATTGTCGCTTTTTCTGAACTCGCACCGATTCTGTGTCGCTTCGCTCTGCGTGCCGTTCACGCTCTTTGGACTATGGCCTCGGATCGCGGGGTCCCAGGGGCCGGCGTCTTTGGAGATTTACCCCCGAGTTACACACGCTCCCAGCCGCCTGCGAACCCAGACTTACTCCGGAGACCCAGCTACTGCCACGCTGCTTTCGCACTCAAACAGATCTCAAAGGTGATACACTGGTCGCAGTCTAGAGTGGATTTTTCTGTGAATACAGCTTTCATCCAGTCGGCAGATGTGAATGAAAGGTTTCCCCTAAAAAAAGGCAGCTTATTTATTTAGGAGTTAGGTTATCTAATCGGGATTTGAGGGTCGCATATGGGAATGCGGTGTAGACTTTAAGCAGCAGCTATCAAACCGGAATCCGGGGACCACCAGTGCTCCCCTGAGGGGAGACGACTGCGAAATCGGGATCGGTTTGATTTGACTATTTAATACTGAAGGGAAACATTGCCGTTAGAAGCTGATGTAATATAACATAAATCGTTTTAACTGGACAGAGCCGTGTTAACCAAAAGCCTACCTGCGTGACATTTTGGGGGAGCGGAATAAAGCGATAACAAATGAACGAGTCTTCTTTTTTAGCTGTATGTTAACTCTGCTGTTTATTTGAACTGACATCGGCTTCTCATTGATTTCTGCTGTTAAAAGCCACCGTGAGGAGAGCGAGAGAGAGAAAGAAAGATAAGGGCTTGTTCCCATACTCTATCCCAGGCGTGTTGTGCGTGTTTTTTTGACTGTGTGCAGCCAGCGGAGAGCGCACTGGCCCGGGGTCTGTTTGGAAATGTGGTGGGTCCTGTAAAGGAATTCACTGATTGAGTTTGATCTGACAAAGCATCTTTGGACCGCCCGGATGCTTGGACGTGTTTCAGCACTGCTGCGAGAAACCACAACACTACAGCAATGTCTCCTAGCGCAGCAGTGACATTTGTGGCAGTTCACAGCAAATGAGAGATTAGACAGCTGGGTGTAAAATTAGTCATAAAATGTGAAGTAGAACCAAATTAAAGCAAAAGATATCCATTAATATTTTTCTGTTGGGCTACAGTTATAGAAATAGCTTGAACTGCATAGTAAATGTGTTAATGGCTCTTTTTCAGTAGAACAAGCTCACAGTTTTAACTTTCAGCTTTTATTAAAGTCACGCATTTTGCTTTGGAATGAAATTGTCACCTCTTATTTTTCTTATTTATGTGAGCTCCTCTAGGCTGTAAGGTAAAACACTGGAAATCTCTCTCCTTAAATAAGGACGTCATTAAGTACAAAATAGTCCCAACACAGTGTCATTTAAATCGTATTATTGGGATAGGACTACAGATAATGTCTAGCCTGAGATTTAACACATAAGACCTGCATCAGAGCTCTTTGGCACCACGACTTGTCTCCATTTTATGAAAAGCATGATTTAAATAACAAACATATGTTGTCTCTGAATACAGATGCATGGCTCTTCAAATGTTTAGAATTTACTTGCACAACGTTGTTTGAAAAGATATGCAACCAACCTTTTTGAGATAGTAAGCATGATTATGTGTAGTATAATAGTAATAACTAATAATAATAATAATAATGTTCTTTTCTCATCCTCTTCCTGCTTCCAATCCAGGGGAAGGCAGTAGGTCAGAAAGCTCCTCTTTGGATCCGGGCGAGGTTCCAGGCCTTCCTATTCTCTCTGGGCTGCTACATCCAGAGGCACTGTGGGAAGGTCCTCTTTATTGGACTCTTAGTTTTCGGGGCTCTGTCTGTGGGACTCCGAGTCGCAGCCATCGAAACCAACATTGAACAGCTATGGGTGGAAGGTGAGTGTGTGATATTTCCTGTTTGACAGTGCATGCGTTGCCCTAGGGAGCTTGTTTTGGGTCGTAATCGTGTGAAGCAGTTAAATGTTAAAATGTCTTAAACACTTAACTGTATGCTGTCTGGCGCTGGCACTGAGTCTACAGTAAAGCTATCATTCGGTATGCTTCCTCACAACGTTGTAGCTGGTTTGTGGACTTTTTTTTTGCTTTTTGCTTTTTGCTTTTGTTGGATCGTGACAGCTGATAAAGTGACATGAAACTAAGAGAGTGATTGAGATAGAGCAAATGGTGCAGACGTCCCCTGGTTTGTACACAATTCTCAGTTGTTTTCCACTGAGTGTAGCTGGAGTTCTGATGATGAGAGGTGTTGGCAGGAAGATACAGGTTAGTGTCATCTCAGTGCCGTGGGAGGGCACTAGGTGTTCGGTGAGCGACACAATGGCTTGTCTTGTTGAAATCCTGATGACAGAACTGAGGATTTGTGGGACTTAGTTTAAGTATTTTTTATCTTTTTAGGGGCTTTTATTAAAGTTAGAATTACAGCACACATTTCTAACCGCATTAGCACCATATAAGGAAAACAGTCCTACTTACTACACCCAGTATTAACAGCCTTGTATACAGCAGATTCATGCCACTCTCTCCTGCATTGTATATGTTTTTATCAGGAGTTCTTCATGTTTTTTGACTTCTTTATCTTCTACGTCTTTTCATCATGAGAGCAAACACATCCCTGACATTTCTGCCGTGTCTTTTTTGGATATCCTACAATTTCCTCTTCTCTTGATAGCACTCCCATTCTTTACCTCTGAACTTTTTAAGTTAAGGTTATCTGTACATTTCCAGCGGCAGAGGCAGCTTTATTTGGTTTTTCACACTGACCAAATTCCTTTTAAACCCCCAGGCTTCAGTGCCGGGGCTGATCCCTGCAGCAGATGGACTGTGTGAATGGTTAGCCATCTTTGAGGGCTCTGACCCCTCCCCCCCTTAGCTCCCTGTGTGGTCCCTAACTATTCTTGGATTCCATTCAACAAGAGGCAAGCAGGCAGGCAGGCAAGCAAGCAGGCACCACCTCCCTCCCTTACCCTCCTCCCTCCCTCCCTTCTCTCCTCCTCACAAGAAGAAAAAAAAATATAAGTGAATGCAGCTGAAGTTTACCCACCTGTTTTGCACGCTCTAAAAGCGCCACAGCAGTTGGTGAATATAAACAGACTCTATAGGGTTTTTTAAGCCCACCATGTCACTGGAGGACAGGAACAGGCGGCTCCCACAGGACCTGTGTGGAGGTGTTGGTGGAATCACACGCCGCCGGTTGTTGGAAGGCTGTGTGCTTCACTTGCGCAGGAAGTTAAATAAGGTTCTTTATCAAGCACAATAAAACAAAAAAAGAAACAAAAAGAAAAATCTTTAAAAATGTAGGCACTGAAATTGTTAGCTTTGAAGGAAACGCCTCCATCTCCCACAATAAGAAGGAGAGCTGCCACTGTGTCCCTTTTCTTTGGTTTCACTGTGGTTAGTGTAAAGCTTCGGGATTACCTCTCGAGCTAATTGGCCAAGCCATCTTTTAAAGGACATGTTTAGATGTTTGTGTGCAAGTTGTTTTGCTGTGGGATTGAGAGAGTTGAACTGGGGGGGGGGGGGGGGGGGGGGGGTGCTCAAAAGGAATGCTGTGCCTTTAAGAGGCCGTGGCCATCTTTCTAAAGTTTCTGCCTGCCTTGTTTCCACCAATAGCCCATTGACAAAGCTGCTAGGGCCTCAATGGAGAGTAAAGTGGTTCGGTAACAAGGAGAGGTTAGTTCTCCCTCTGTCTCTCACTCTTTCTCTTTTACACACACACGCACGCACACACACGCAGAAAAAGACACATGCACCAATACACATAAGCCAGGGCACAAAAAAAATATGCCTTCTAGTAAGACATCAGATTTCAGACTGATGGAACGAAATTATAAACATATATTTTACATTAGTTCCTAAGTTTTATTTGTCGTGTTTTGTAATCTAAACATGTAAAGAATTTGGCTTTACATCAAAAGCAACTTTAAGAAGTGGCATAAATGAAAGTTTTCCCACTTGCACCCTAATTTGTTCAGATGAAACTAGCTGTGAATTGACACCTTATGTGTTAACACTCCAAGCTGAATGTGAATGTGTGTGTGTGTGTGTATCTGAATGTGTTAGGAGCATATGCTTCCCATCATATATTCATACTAGGAGCTGCCCCCTGCAGTTTTCACACACATACACAAACACGCACACTTGTCATCTTTGTCACTTCTGGTGCGTGCAGCTTGCCTGGCCGCCTGTCTTCCCGCCTCAGGTTCCTGACTGCGTTCTCGTCTGTCTGCCCGGGCTTTGTGTGCGCCTGTTTATATTTCTACCTGTCTGTCTGCCTGCTCTGTGAAGTCAGGCCACCAGGGCTTTTTTTTTAATTGCTTCCTCCCTCCAACAGGACCAAAATACCGTGAAGCACAGCAGTGCAGTCTGTGTCTAGAAAGTGTAGACAGAGAGAAAGAGACAGAATTTGTGCCTACACTTCACAATTAATCAAGCATTCTTTATGTCTTTATTCATATCGTTTACTTCAACTAGAGGACTCTTGTGCATTTCCAGAGCGGATGAGCTACTTATAAGTCGAAGGCTTCATCGTACCTTCAGCTCTCACACCTGTGTAGTGGAGAATAAAAGCCGGAGTATCAGGGTGTTTTGTCTGACAAGGGGATTACGAACTATTTCTGGCTAACTGCCTCTGCTCTAAAGGATCTGAGACAGACATCGCCCATCAAATTACCTTACACCCATGCACATCTTTTTTTCTTCTTCCTTCTTAAACTGCAGTGCTGGCCCGAGGGATGGCACTTGTTGCCAATTTCCTAATTCATTCATAAAGTGCCTGGATTAAATTGAGTTAAATTGTGTTTCAAAAAATCATTCATGTTATCTAGTTAGAATTAGATAAAGTTTACACTGTGGTTCTGCTTATCTAGCTTGGGCCACATTTGAGAATTTGAAAGTTAAGGTATGACCTGGGCAACGTGTGACCCGGCTCTGTATTGTTCACAAGGAGAAAAGAAAAAGATCATAAAAAGAGGCGCAGGAAGAGGACGAGGATAAGAGGAGACAATGGTGTGGGGGGGCAGGAATGGGGTGGAAGGTTTATTGCAAGCTCACACTTTTTTTCCCCTTTTTTTGCTGCTGTTTTTGCCTGTCTCATTTGAACAAACATCAAGTGCGAAACGGTCTTGTGGATGTCTTTCTCTAAAAAGCCCTGTTTGTTTTATGAGAGAAGTTACTTTCTTAAGCTTAATTTTTTTTTTTTCACTAAAATGTGTAAAACTTAAGGATGCCTTTGCGCAGCCTTTGGATAATTGTTTTCAGGCGCGTATCAAGCCGCAGCCGAAAAGCTGTGTATGGGAAAGAGGGTAAAGAAAATGCCTTCATGTAACAGTGGTGCTGTTTACTCTGACTTTAACTAAACTCATCTTTCTTGGCAGTTGTTTGGGTGAGGCATGACAGACATGTACACAGACTCAAGCTGTCCAAATATGAGCGCAGCGAGACGAAGACTATCCGGGTAGCAGTTGCCCCATAAAAAGTCTTATGCAGGAGAGAGGGAGGTGAAGACCATACAGTGTATACAGAATAACAGGGAATCAGACAAGATATGAAGAGACCGAGGTGTGGACTGATTTAAAGAGAGGAGAGCAAAAAAGTTTGCACAAATGCACACGTGGGCGTTTCTCCGTTTGGAGCGGTTTCTCTAAACAAACCTCAGAGTGGCACAGCAGGTAAATGCTATAATTCATTGGAGTGCACACAGCGCCCCAGTTCAGACAGAGAAAGGGAGCTCTATGAGGTATTATTGGAGGTGAATAGTGCGCGGTGGTGCCCCAACTAGATAAATAAACTCCCAGCGTTCAGGGCCCGGGACCTCACTGGTAGAGAGAACAAACAAGACAGAGTCAACCTGGGTCACTTCTAAATGTTTATTTCACCCCCTCTCCCTCCATCCCTCAATCCAAGACTACCTCATTCCATCCCCGTTCTCAGTATCCCCAAAACACACACACACGCTCTTCAACAGAGAGCCCAAGACCACCCCCCAACAAATAAACACACACTGAGCAGCTACAGATACATCTGCATATGACAGACACATGGCTCTTGCTTCTACTGAGACAGGAAGCACAAAAGAGCATGCTCTACCTTCCCTTTTTCAAAGTCTTGTTTGTTTGGGGGTTTTTTTTCTTCTTCTTTTTTTTTGCTTTTGGTTGTAAAACAAAAGCTCTTCATATATTTATTGGGTAATGAGTATCACCGGTTTACAGTGATAGCATAAAACAGGTCTTTGGGCTGAAAAAAGGGCACTGGACTGTCAGGCTCTTTGCTACATTGAATGCGATATCCTTAGAAAGGCCGCAATGCAACCGAAAATGGGATAATAAAAACTCAATCAGTATAGTGTGGCACCCTTTATCTCTTCGCTGAAGAGCAACCTTTGTCTCTGGCTGTGGGGTGGGTGTGGGGGGGAATAAAGCGACACCAGTCACCTTAGAGTTTGCACCATTTGCCTCTGTCTTTACACCGTGGAAGTATAAAAAGTGAAGTGAGAGGGGCTGGAGAGAGAGAGGGGGACTGAACATTTTCTTGGTACTTGGGAGGGAAAAAAGAAATGCTTCTGGGGCTCAATAAATTCATTTCTCATCTGAATGAGACCAGCAACGTGGAAAAATTTTGCTTTTCAGGCGGGGATGAATGTATGTTTCAACCACACATTAAGCAGCATTAGCGGTCAGTGGAGTGTCTAATGTGACTATTTTTCACAGTGGCCAACACTGCCCATGATTAGCATAATTAGCAGAGGCAAGCCTATACATATGGAAATAGAAAGTGCCTAAATGCCAGCCCTCGTGGAAATTTATGTGTGGTGGCTAACACCACTGGCACATCTGAATAGAAAGTAAGTGAAACTGATTTTTCATGTTGTTTTTGCTGTTTTATGCAGTTTTTAAGGTGTGATTTGGAGACAGCTTTTTATTTATGTATTTATTTTTTTATTTTAATACCAGGGAAAAGTTACAGGACAAACAGAGGCCACATTTGTTTTTTTTTTGTGTGTGCGGGTAGTTTAGCTCATTTCCTGAGTGAATGGTGTTTTTGACAGCTGCTAAACAGATACACTGTATTTCTATAGGTAAGATAGCAAAGTGCCAGCTTCTCTTTCTAACCCCTTGCCTCACCCCCCCTTACATCCCGACTCTGGCATTGTTTTACAGGCTGGGAAAGTTTTGGTCCATTTGCTTTTGTTGAGGGGAGGGAAAAAAAACGTTCCCTCTTTATTTTATTCTGCTGTTTGTTGGGAAACATCTGAAAGAAATTGAAGGGTTGAATGACAAAAGGGTCTGCATTCAGTCTGGAGCTGTACTGACGGATTCTATAGAGGAACAGCCCATCTGCTGGGGTGCAGCCTGCTTTAGGCAGTGCCCTGGCTAGGGAAAGCCATAGGGCAGGACTGGGCTGAAGAATCCAAAGTGGAGATTCTGGTGGGTCCAAAAGAAGGGGGCCTATTTGGGTGCCAAGATGAAGGAATGAATGTCTCATTTAGCTCCATTGCTGAAAATCAAAAGGAAGTAAAGCAGCTCTTTTGTGAATAAAACAGTGGAGAAGGAAGTAAATCATAGGTAAAAGACAGCAGGCGAGGGATAACTTAATCTATTTTTCATATTGTTGCTACGCTATGATAAAGTAGCGTGGCAACCTTCCCTGAACTATATTTTATCAAAGGAAGTTTTGTGTAGAAATCGGCTGTATATTTCTTCTCATCTTGTCATGCTGTGTAAATCAGGAAAAACGTCAAATGCACTACATAGCAAGTAATAGCATACATGTCACCTTCAGCCCTCTTCTTCTTGAGTCTTCCTCCATAGCAGCGTGGGGCCTTTCAGGGGCCCCCTAATCCAGCTAATCTACCACACTAAACTTTGAAGGCGGCCTGGTCTGACCTAGAATGGCCTGGAACTGGGACTAGGTACCCATAACCACAATAGAATAGAATAGAAACAGGCCTTTAAAGGTGGTCTTGGATCATTCTAGAAGCCAGATGTTTTATTGAGTTAGGAGATGCTGTCTGTTTGGCTTGTAAGGATGGAAGGGTCAGGTGGGTAGGAAATGACTGAGGTTGGTGGAGACAGAGTCCTGTTTCACCTCAGTGCACACACACACACACACACACACACACATATACACGGCACATGAAAACACGCTTTCTTAAAAACATTATTATTTTTTTTATTTTTTGTACACCCACAGCCATGAAACCATGTCAGGGCTTGTTATGACATTTTCCCCTCGCTTTTCACTTTCCCAATGTCGTAACTGTTGTGAAAGTGCTTTTAGTGGTGAAGCTAGTAAATGGATTCACATGTTGCACCCATCAGAGTCGAATTGTTTGCTAAAATTTGTAAGATGGTGGTCGAGTATCGCGAAAGCATCTCGACAAACCGATGGGATGTGATTTAGAGTTGCGATCATTTGTGTTCACCCATCTCCAAGCCCCCCATTTTTCTTTTTTCTTTCTTTTTTTTTTTTCAATTTTGATCATGTTGCCAAACAAGGACTAATATTTCATGTTTCAGAATCGCTCGTGTAATAAACTTGCCAGCCACTGGGCTGTTAAAACCCAGCTTTACACCCTCAAAGGTGCTTTCTTCCCAGGGTGGGAAGAAAGTTTCTGGGAACTGTCTCTTTAAGGCTGTGAGGAGCGAAGGCTGGGTGAAGGGAGAGGGTAGAGGGGGGGAACTGAAAAAGAGTGAAAAAGGGAAAAACAGCCTCAGAAAGAGAGAGAGAAAAGGGGGACGAGGAACAGGGAAAGAAAGGTAGAGACGGAGAGGCTTCTTATGGAGAGAGTGGTGAACTTGAGCAGAGCTGAGTGCTGGGGAAGCTTAGAAGTCGGGTGGTTGGGGCCGGACCGGGGGTTGAGGAGAGAAGGCGAGAAAGAGAGGGAGAGAGAAACGAGAGAGGACTGGCTGCCTGGGTGGTCCAGATGGGAGGAACGAGACACAAATAGCTATAATTTACTTCAGGAGGCCTGTAATTACAGAGCCAGAGTCTCTTCGAGCCACCCAGTTCCTGTTGGGATCAAAACCCCACGCTGCAGAGGTTAACATACGAAATGTCAAAAAAGGTTTAACAGATGTCAAAGAGGTCCTCAAACGGAAAGTGTTCAGTTTTTTAGTGGGTTTTTTTTTCTTTTTGATTGGAAATTAGCGGGGCAAGAAAACCCAAGCGGGGCCACGAAGATTAAAATGTTTTACACTAAATCTCGTATTTACACTTCATGACAGTTTGAAAATTACTTAATAAAAGTCAAATCTCATTTTCTAACATTTCCAAAATTCCAGGCAGAATTATTTCTTTCACATATGTCCTGCTGTGGTTTATAAATACATTAGCTTTAAAAAAAAAAAAAAAGAAAAAAGTTTTTGTTCAAAGAACATTCAACAAGAGCGTGTCCCATTTTGAAGTGTTTTCTTTGTGAGATGCACTAAGCCCGACACCAGTGACTGCAAATAAACAAGGTGACCCGATAGTCTCAAGGCCCTGCGAATGTAATTAAGCCTTGAAAGCGAAGCCTAGAAATATTGGACTGTGTCACAGAGGACCGCAGTTCTAACCTGATCTCACACTTTTGCGGCGTAGGCTGAATAGTTTGTTTTTTCTTTTCTCCCCATCAATTATGGGAGCCTGTTCCAGCCAGGGGGAGGTCCAGAAAGCGTGAGGGAAAAGAGAGAGCGGGAGAGTGTGTGTGTGAGAGAGAGAAAGAGATGGAGAGAGAGGTAGATGGGAGAGTGTTAAAAGGATGAAAGAAATAGATGCTCGGAGTGCAGTGCAGTGAAATTGGGTGAACGACTGACAAAAATTTGAATCAAGAAGGTGGTAGCCCTAGTTTCTAAACTCCCACCACTTCCCTCTTTTCTCCCCTCCCTTCTGTCTCTCTGGGGTTGTCGTGTAGTGGGACAGCAAGAGGGGCAGACGGGCCCTCTGTGATCCAGCGCGGCATGTTTCATGTCCACTTGGCACTGGCACAGATCCCCCCGGCTGGCAAACTCTTTTCAGGGCAACCTCCTGTAATTAGGGGGCTGGGGTCTATTGCACAGCACAACATAGCTCTCTCTCTCGTTCTCCCTCGCTCTCTCTCGCTCTACATTTTTTTCATCCGTTTTCTAACTTTTCTCTTCATCACCGTCTCTGACAGCCATATTTCTTTCCTCCACAAATATATTCAACGTTCTTTATCCATTCGCACTTTTATGTCTTTCAATGCCATATCACAAGAACACCGCTGAGGAAGCGTTGCAGAGAAATACAGAATCTGAGAGGAACACATTTTCCAATAAACAACCTTTAAAGGTTGAAAACTGTGCATAAACATCAGGAATAAAAGATGAAGTGCCCATCATAATTATTTTTTATGAGTTCAGATTGTCCCGGTCTGTATCTGCTGCTCTAAACAGAGCAGTAGAGCGTTTTGGGGGCATCAGAAGGCTGGTTTCACTAACTAACAGGGCACATCTGTTTCGCAGAGGGAGCCAATGAGAAGCTGTATTACTCATTTCTCTTGGCCAGACACTGGCTTGTGTGAAGTGCCTTCAAAACCAACACTGGCGAAGGCCAAGGGCGTTGGTCAATATATGTGTGTGTTCTTGTGTAAGTGTGTGTGTGTATGTGCATATGTTCACACAAAACCTACTCTGTAATAGGATACAAATGTGTGAGTGTCTTTGCATGTGCATTAAAGAAAATCTATCTATCTGTCTATCTAATCACTTTTCATTTCTACTTTTTTAGCTGGCAGTCGTGTGAGCACAGAGCTTCGCTACACAAGGGAAAAGCAGGGAGAGGAGTCTGTATTTACCTCACAGATGCTTATCCAGACCCCCAAAGAAGAGGGCACAAACATTCTCACCCAGGAAGCTTTGCTGGTTCACATGGAAGCCGCGCTGTCCGCCAGCAAAGTGCAGGTGTCATTGTTTGGAAAGTAAGTGGACATGCTCTGTGAAGATCTGCTGCGCGCACCCATGTGTTTTTTAATAAAACTTTTAATCTAAGACCTTTATTTCTCTTAGATCATGGGATCTTAATAAAATATGCTATAAATCTGGAGTCCCCATTATAGAGAACGTCATGATCGAAAGGGTAAGTCGATGAAGAAATATCTGTTTTGTTTTGTTTGGGGTTTTTTTTTTGTGTCTATGTTTATTTATCACTGATTTGTGATGTTTACTTCTTTCTTTTCTATTTCCTGATCCCAGATGATTGACAAGCTGTTCCCCTGTATGATAATCACCCCATTGGACTGCTTTTGGGAAGGGGCCAAGCTACAGGGAGGCTCTGCCTATTTACCGTAAGTCTTGGAATATTTGCCATAACTTTTTTTTGGGTGCACTTTTAAGCACTTCATTGACAGCTTGGCTGATTCTATGCACTGCTTCCATCTGAACTGAGTAGAGCTTTTGGAGGGGTCTGTCACTTTAGCACATGATGGATGGAGACATACAGTTGGGCTTTCAGTAGTCTATCAGTGGGTGCTGTGACTGACAGTGCTGGTCAGTAATAGAGTTCTTTTAGGGCCCAGAGAGGGACTGAAAGGGGGTGTACTGACAGAGAAATTCAAAGAGAGAAGGTTTGAGAGAGATGCAGCGGGCAAGCAAGCGAGGCAGGGATGGAGAGAGAGTAGATGGCTGTAACAGCAACTGGGTGGTGGGTTGGTAGAACGGAGGGCGGGGAGGCGGCGGTGGCGGCGGCGGCGGTGGTGGTGGTGGCAGGGGAGCCCTTTGGGTCAGACAATGGTAAGCATTCTTTCAGTTTACGAGTGAGTGTCCATCAGTGCAGGGGCCCCGGAGGAGGGAGGGGGGCTGGCTTTGTCAGCTCACGGCTAACACTCGGCATTCTCATGGTAATGCCCCGGGCTCCTAGCTCCCAAGTTGTCCAACAAATAAAATGGGCAGTATTCAAGCCCCAAGTCCCCCGAGAAGGACAGAGAGAGCCTACAAGACAGTTAACAGTGGAGTCTGGGCGTATTTGGGCATTTGGAGATTCTATTTTTTTTTTCTGCGGGGGATAAAGTTCTCTTGAGAAATTGAGTCACTGAAAGGGATCTCTTTTTTTCCTCGTCAGAAGTGATATTTCAATTGTGTGCTTAGTTTAGAAAAGATAGTTTAGATCATAGCAGATGTTTCTTTGCAGAGGAATTATTTGTTTATGTGTGTGTCGTAGCTGACAGCGGTATGTTGCATGACAAGCCAGCACATACAGAAACAAACACAAGTTTCCCATCCTTAGCATCTCCCTGTTGGCTTGTGTGAAAAGCATAGCACCAGAGAAAGAGAAGGGGGCTTTTGATGAATCACACATCTTCCAAACATTCACACAGTGCTCAACATCTGCTGTTATTTATTAAATGTATTTAACTTCTTCATTTATTTGTTGTCGTCGTTGAGCTTACGAGAGCCTGTTGCATTCACTGGTGGGACTGTCCCTTTATTCAGCTTCTGCTCCAACCATTTTTTAAAAAAACAAAACAAAAAAAAACAACTCAAAAACAGAAGAAATAAGAGTATGATAGAGAGCAAGAAAAGGGGGGGGGGGGGGGTCAGGAAAGAGAATGAGTGAAGAGTGGGAGAGAAAGAGAGTGAGAGAACTGGGGAGAACAAAAAGCAGCAATCTATGAAAAAACAAAAGGGCCCAGGCCCGGTCCAGTCAAGCAAAAACTAGCTGATAAAGGAGTGTCTTTGCAACCAGCAGCAAAAGGGGGACCCTGGTATGTGGGAATAGGAGAGCAGCTCTCTTCATGAGCCATCGGGGGGAGATTCAGCTTGGAGCTCAGATACTTTGGGATAATTTTATTTCCCTTTGTCTCGCTGAATCACAAACCACAAACATAATTCCTCCAGTTTTTCCAAAATTCTTATTTTCCTTGAGCAAGTGCATTACATTTCCTGATGTAGGCCACATTGCAGAGCAAACCAGCGCAGTACAGATGAAGCTAACAAACAGGTTATTTGTCCATGTATATCTCATCCCTCGCCCGTTTTCCCTTTCCCTGCCTTCCATCCTCCTGGCCTCTCCCATCCCTCCCTCCTTATCAAGATGTTTGGGAGGCAGAGGTAATTGTTATGACTCAGTGCAGGGCATTGAGGAATGAAAGTGAGCAGGCAGCCACTGTGCCTTTTCCCTGGGCATTGTGGCAGCGTGAAACAGGATAATAAACGCTATTTTATCCTGTATCTGCAGCTAGCCTCCTGTGTAGCCCACCACAACAAAGGAGCGAGAGAGAAACTGAAGTAAAAGTTTTCCTGCCCAGAGTAAACATTAGCGAAGAATTCAAAGCCACGTAGCCGTGTGGGCACATGCTCATAAAAGCTATTTTACGTTGCCTTCCTTCCTTAAGTTCCTACAAATAATGTAAAATCAGTGTGTGTGTGTGTTTGTTGCCATTATAAAGTGTGTCTTTGCTCTGCAGGGGTATGCAAGATATCCAGTGGATGAATCTAGATCCAGTCAAGCTGATGGAGGAGCTGAGCCAGTTCACCTCACTGGAAGGGTTCAAGGAGATGCTGGACAAAGCCCAGGTGACGCACAGAAAAAATTACATGGATATCTTTACTAAACAAGGCTGCGTGTCATCTATGTTTACATCTCTTATTGTGTACTGAGACATCTCTAACATTGTTTGATTCCTCAGGTGGGACATGCCTACATGAACAGACCATGTCTAGACCCCTTAGATCCGGACTGCCCCCTCAGTGCACCTAACAAGGAGCTAGGAGAGGTAACCTCATGAAAGAGTGAAAGAGTGCAACTTTAGTAATTATTTACAGTGCACAGAAAGTAAACCAAAGAGGCGCGCATATTGACATTTTTGCTTTCTTATTCAGAGTCCTGACATTGCTGGGCGTCTCCAGGGTGGTTGCCATGGTTTTAGCCGGAAGTTCATGCACTGGCAAGAGGAGCTCATTTTGGGAGGGCGGGTCAAGAACAGCCAGGATGCTCTGCTGAGGTGTGTGTGTGTTTTTGGGGGTATATTTATACATTGTCTTCCTCTTGTGTGATTAAAGGATTCAATAGCAAGGATAGTAAATGGTAAAATGGACTGGTTCTTATATAGCGCTTTTCTACTCTTTCTGAGCACTCAAAGCGCTGTACACAACTTGTACATTCACCCCATTCACACCCATTCGCACAAGCACATCTTTCTAAGTGCTTTCTAAGTAACATTCACACACACATTCATACTCCGATGGATGCATCGGAGAGCAATTTGGGGTTAGTATCTTGCCCAAGGATATTTGGCATGCAGACTGGGGAAGCCAGGGATCGAACCACCAACCTTCCGATCAGTAGATGACCTGCTCTACCACCTGAGCTACAGCCACCCCAAAGGATGCGACGCGATCACTACCAGCCAAGTAGGCTACGAGTTCCCCTCTGAATCTATGGAACCCCCTAACAGCAGTGAAGACACATGCTAGGAATGCCTCATATCGAGAGGGATCAGTTTCCTGAATGACCCCGGTCTGGGATCAGCCAATTAAAGATGATTGACAGTTACATAAAGCCCCACCACCCTGCTGTACATTTGTTGTGTGCGGGACCAAAGAAGAAGAAGAAAAACAAGGAGGCGAATAACACTCAAATTCACTTTCATCTAACCCAGGGCTCTTTATAAGACAATCTTCAGAGTTCAACTGGCTATAAAAGCATGGCCAGTATAAATGGAGTGAGAGCACTGGGTCAGAGCCCAGATCAAGCCCCCCTCCACAGACCCAAGAGAGCCTTGAATGAAAGAGGATTCCAGGCCCATCTGCAAGAGCCACACTTATTCTTGGATGTGATTTATGATCATCTCTTTCACATTTTGAGCGGCACTGCTGCTTGCTTTGCCGGTGCCAAGAAAACCTGAGGACATCTGGGACTGTAGCCTAGAGATGAGCAGACAGACTAGATAACACCTGCTTTTAGTTGTTTACACTGGCAGATGGGCAAGCAGGCAGGCGGACAAATCTTAGAGGAGACGGCACCTGCTTTCAGATACAAGGGACATCTAAACACTCAGACTTAATGGTTACATTATGTTTTTTTTAAGAGTCGCTCATCATTCCTGATGTGTACTAAACTTTGTTTGCATGTTTTGCAGTGCGGAGGCTCTCCAGACCATGTTCCTGCTGATGAGTCCTAAGCAGCTATATGAGCACTTTAAGGACGACTACGAAATCCACGACATTAACTGGAATGAGGAGAAAGCCACCGCCATCCTTGAGTCCTGGCAGAGAAAGTTTGTCGAGGTACGAACTCGCGCACAGATTTCACGCTCCTTTAAAAGCGCCATGCTTCAAGGACAGCAGGGCAGAAATAAAGATATTTTGTTGTCACTGAGATCATGTAGGAGGAGGGGGAGAAAAATTAGAGCTCATTTCCTTGTCCTCATGCTGCCATCTTCACTGACACACACACATAAACACACACACAAGTGCACTAAGACTTTAATCTGCAGTGTCTGAATTCCATCAGTCTTCAGCTCCCTTGTAAACTGAATCGCAGGGCAGACCAGAGCACCGGGTTAGTGTGTGTTTGTGTGTGTGGTAGGCCAATCGTCTCCCTCTCTGTCAAGACCCTAGTTATAGGAACAAGCTGTTGCTGTGATAGCTGACACCCACCACGGCGAGGCTAAGCACAGCACGGCATTTGGGGAGGGGAGGAGGGGTAACACAACTCAAATGTAAACTGACAGAGACATGAGGCTCCCCCAGCCCGACATATTAAAGTACAAGTGCAGATCTATACGAGATAGCAAATGATGGTCGAACGCTTACAGGTAAATGGCTTTCAGGCGCTTTGGTTCCTTCATGGGCATGAAGTACCAGGAGACGCCTTCTGAGCCATGCGATCCCATCCTTTTTCACCTTTGACCTCACAACCTCTGGCATCTGTGCTCATTACTCCTCAGTTGTCATACTTATGCACGCACACACACATGCTAGCACATGTAAAAACACACTCGGGCCGTCTTACTCGCTTTCACAGCCATGCACATTTCAAACAGAAATTTTAGGGGGTCCTGAGATATAGGGCTGTAGTAGTTTAGGGGGATTTTGAACCATGTGTGTAACAAGGTCCATATTCCTTCAGTTGCTCTTCCACATTGCTTAGTTATGAATTGGGTAGTATGTTTTTTTTTTTTTATTCTTCAGCAGAACGCTTTAACAGTTGATTGATGTTTCCCCATCAGGTGGTTCACCAGAGTATTCCAGCAAACTCCAGTCAGTCCATCCACGCTTTCTCCACCACAACCCTCAATGACATCATGAAATCCTTCTCTGATGTCAGCGTCATCAGGGTGGCTGGAGGATACCTGCTCATGGTGATTATAGTCACTGACGTTTGCCCATTATTTTTGGATAATAAGTATCTTGTATCATTTCACTGTCTTTAATAATAATACATTTTCTCCTCTCCAGCTGGCCTATGCCTGTGTGACCATGCTGAGATGGGACTGCGCCAAATCCCAGGGGGCCGTGGGGTTGGCTGGGGTGCTGTTGGTGGCTCTGTCAGTGGCAGCTGGACTGGGTCTCTGCTCCCTGCTTGGCCTCTCCTTCAATGCCGCTACGACACAGGTACAACATAAAGGGAGCGGCGTACATCATTCAGTTCATAAGCAAATTTAGATTTAAGGAGGTCCTCCTTCGATTTAAATCACAGAGTTTGATTCCACATGCTGAATGATCATTCAGACCCTTTATTCTCGACTGATGTTTATCCTATTCCAGGTGCTTCCCTTCCTGGCACTGGGGATCGGTGTGGATGATATGTTTTTGTTGGCTCACTCCTTCACAGAAACTGAAAGCAACATACCCTTCAAGGTACCTTTCAAAGCCTCTTCTCCTCTCTTCCCTTGTCCTCTCCTCTTTTTTCCTCTGTTCTGATTTGTGTCTTCTGTTTTTTGTTTTTTTTTTGTAAAGGAGCGGACAGGAGACTGTCTGCGTCGCACCGGCACCAGTGTGGCTCTGACTTCCATCAACAACATGATTGCATTTTTCATGGCTGCTCTAGTACCCATCCCTGCGCTCCGAGCTTTCTCATTGCAGGTATGTTTTGCAGACATACACAGACACACGCCTTTACACACATGCGCGCATGCATAAACAAGCTGTACACAATCGCACACCATGAGGCCTTGGGCTCCTTTTAAAATGAAAGAGATAACTTAAAAGAGTTGACATTTATTCAAAGCAAGCGAAGCCTTTGTTCCTAGTTTTATTGCCACTGCACCTAGAGGGCCAACGTTTTTTGTGTGTGTATGTGTGTGTGTGTGTGTGTGCATGTCTTTGTGTGTAAGTGTGCATATATGTATATATATATACATATATATATATAATAATCAGAGCAAAGACAGTAATGAACAGACAGAGACAGAAAAACGGCAGGGAGAGGGAGGGAGGAGTGGACCAGTATATCACTGGGCCGTCAAGGCGGTTTTCTCTGATCTGTGACTAACTGTGGGTGGTCTGAAACACACAAGCTCGCACACAAATACACACACAAAGATGGACACACTCTGGAAACCACAGCCAGTTAGAATGTCAGCTTCAGGGGACGGGTGAGCGGGGAGGCAGTAGCTGAACCGGTGAAGGGTGATGGTTTTGCTCAAACTTTATATTTATATATATCTTTCTATATTTTTTGTGACTTCTTTCTTTTCTTTCCCCTCCTGGCTCGCTTAGTATTCGTGGCTGGTGATTTAGAGAAGAGCTTTTCTTTACTTACCGGGCTGTGGTGTCAGGCATTAAAAAAAAAAGTCTTGACTCTTCCCAGTTGGGCTGGTGTGTCTGTAATTTTATATCCTGTTCAGTCTCTTCTTAGCTCTATCTTGCTCTTTTTTCACTCTGTATTTTTTCTCCCTTTCCCTAGGCGGCCATTGTGGTTGTGTTTAACTTTGCCATGGTGCTGCTCATCTTCCCCGCCATCCTCAGTTTGGACCTCCACCGTCGCGAGGACAAGCGTTTGGACATCCTCTGCTGTCTCTACAGCCCGTGCTCCGATCGCGTCATCCATCTCTCCCCTCAAGAGTTATCGGACGCCGGAGAACAGCCTCACACGCCAACAACGGCGCACACGCACCAGTACACCGCAGGCTCGACCATCACCACCAGCACCCAAATCACTACGACGGTGCAGGCGTTCACGCAGTGCGACGCGGCAGGCCAGCATATTGTAACAATTCTGCCGCCTACCTCACAGATTTCCACCAGCCCTCCTTCCATCATCCTCTGCCCTCCCTCCCAGCCTCAAGGTAAACTGAACTCTATGATGATTCTGACAATACAGCAATTTATGATACTGGAATGCTCATTTCCTGCTTGTATTTCCTCCTTTTAGCCGCCTCTCCTTCCCCCACCACCACCTCTGTGCCAGACCCCTATGGCTCCCAGCTCTTCACCCCTACCTCCAGCTCCACACGAGACCTCTTAGCCCAGGTGGAGGACTCCAGATCAGGGAAAAAGTGTGTACCGCTCCCTTTCCTGCACTGGAACCTGTCCAATTTTGCCAGGGAGAAATATGCCCCTCTGCTCCTTAAGCCTAAGAGCAAAGCAGCCGTGGTTGTTCTCTTCCTGTGCCTCCTGGGCCTCAGCCTGTACGGTACCACCATGGTGCATGATGGCCTTTACCTGACCGATATCGTGCCACGTGACACCAAGGAATACGACTTCATCGACGCCCAGTTCAAGTATTTCTCCTTCTATAACATGTACCTGGTTACTATGGACGGATTCGATTATGCCCGATCTCAAAGGCTGTTGATTCAGCTGCACAACGCCTTCAACTCAGTTCGATATGTGGTCAGAGACAGCGACAACAAACTGCCCCGCATGTGGCTGCACTATTTCCAGGATTGGCTCAGAGGTAAGAATTCAGAGTAATGTTATTTTGGGGTTTTTTTTTTTTAGAGGGAGTTAGGTAATAACTTCTTCTTTCTGTCTCTTTCTGATAATGAGTCTGCTATTTAATGCATTAGGTTTTTTCAGACATGCTTTTTGCTAAAGACAACAGTGAGTGGGTTAATGGGTGTGGGGGTTAGAATGTGCAAAGGGTGAGTGGAAGTTCAGTCATATTGTTAGACTGCATCCACCTGGGCTCAGAGGTGACGTACTCGCTCACGGTTTGAGGTCATAGGCTATCTTGGGATGTGTGTGTGTGCGCGCGTCCTTAGGCTAGAATGTGTCACAGATCCAGTGAAGAAGAAGTAATAGCGATCAGGTCAATCTGATCCAGAAAAGGAAACTTGATATTCCACATTTTCAGCATCACTGCTCACACAGGCAGACATGCAGAAGAACTGTTATGATAACAGAAATCAAAGCATTTATAAATGACAGCCTCAATAATCCTCTCTCTTCTTTGTGTGTTCTACCTCACACACAGGTCTTCAGGCGGCTTTTGATGCTGACTGGCAGGCAGGCAGAATTACCGCTGACAGCTATCGTAACGGCACAGAAGACGGGGCTCTGGCATACAAGCTCCTGATCCAGACTGGTTCCAAGAAAGAGCCTTTTAACTACAGCCAGGTGAGTTAAAAAAAAAAAAAAGATAAAAGGCTTTGTCTCATAATATGTTTGCTTGGCATTATAGATGAAAATATAATCAACAAATGCAAATTTTTTCTCTAGCTGACCTCTCGTCGGCTGGTGGATGTCGAGGGTTTGATTCCCCCGGAGGTTTTTTACATTTACCTGACAGTCTGGGTCAGTAATGATCCCCTGGGCTACGCTGCATCTCAGGCCAACTTCTACCCTCACCCCAGAGAATGGATTCATGACAAGTATGACACTACAGGGGAAAATCTGCGCAGTAAGTCATCTGATTTTGGTCAGAGTGGATGCATTTATGTAATGTGACTTACAGTGTGAATACAAAATCACTTTACCTTGTTTTAATCTCCTCTCGCAGTCCCAGCTGCAGAGCCCCTGGAGTTTGCTCAGTTCCCCTTCTACCTGAACGGCCTTCGTCAGGCCAGTGACTTTGTGGAAGCTATCGAGAGTGTGCGCACCATTTGTGATGAGTTTGGCCGCAAGGGTGTGTTCAATTACCCCAACGGATACCCCTTCCTGTTCTGGGAGCAGTACATTGGCCTCCGACACTGGTTCTTGCTGTCGATCAGTGTGGTGTTGGCCTGCACCTTCCTGGTCTGTGCGATCCTCCTGCTCAACCCCTGGACTGCAGGCATCATTGTAAGTGGATAGCTCTTCATCCTGCACTCCACTTTTTCATTCCTTCATATCGTGCATTTTTCCACATCATTTCTGTTTTGTTTTTTTTAAATTCTCCACCTCATCCTAACTTAGCATCCTTAACCCCTTCCTCCCTCTCGCTCTCTTTATTTTCACCCTTCTCAGCATAGCTCAATAACACTGTCTAGGGGGCCCCTTTTTTCTCTGTTGAGGGCCAGCATGCACACACACACACACAAGGCCCTTTGTTATTCTAATGTGCGCTCGGCGAGCCTAAAAAAAAAAAAGGAAATGCAAAGGAGCAAGAAAGGCTTTACCCTCCTGAAGCCTCTACCTCCAACTCTCTCACTCCTTTTGTCAAAGGGAGAGGGAGAGATTTGGGGACAGGACAGATCTGCCCAGTTGCGACCTTGGCCTGCACAACCCATCCATCAGGGATATTTGTCTGTACGTGTATGTGCGTGTGGGAGAGCGGAAAAGAGACAATCTGAGTGGTCAACAGATGGATAACATTTCACACACAAGCTGGTGGGACCGGTGGTCCTCAAAGACCCCAAACTCACACAGAAACACACATCCCCATAGCCCCATTAGGGGTCTGTAGCTCAACTACAGAGCCGGTTTCAGCAGGAATGCGTTTAATTTAAGCAGCGGCCCACAGCAGCGCTGATTGAGACAGCAACACAACACAGTCTCTCAGACAGAGAGGCACAGCTACGTGCATGCATGGTCTCCAAGCATCAACCGGCCTGTGAAGGCTTCACCCAGCCTGTATGTGGTCGAGCAGTAAAACAGCTTTTATCATTTCCAATTTAACTATGCCCCAGCTAAAAGCCCCTGCTGGGATCAAAAGCTGCCGTTGGCCAGGAACTGCTTTCTCCTCCTTGTTTTCTAAGGATTGTTGTTGCTGTTTGTATTGCGGTTTTACAGTAACACCCCACGTGAAGGCATTCGAAAGCTGTGGCACTGCATTACTTAGCCGTTGTATTAAATGTCAGAAAACAATAAAATGAGCGACACAGGCTAAAAATCTTGTGGAAATAAAATGAAACAAGATCATTTGTTATGGACAAGTAAATGTGAATGTGGTGCAAACACTTTGCCTTTGGTGCTGTCAATCTCTGGTGTTAAGCACCTATGGGAAGGAAGAAGAGAAAGAGAAAGAAGGAATATGGGAGTGGGCGAGGGGGATGGGATTAACCCGAGGGTGGGAAATTTGATCTCATGTCATTAAGATCTTGAGCACAGGGTCAAAGATTGTGGCAGCAGGACTCAGCTCCATCTAGAAAGAAAAGCATTATCGTAGTTGAAATGCTTTAATTTTACAATCTCGTTTAGCCATATCTTCTTTTTTCATCCTACTGTGTTGGCTGGCTTAACATTTCCTGCACTGGAAAAGTGGTAACGCAAAATTTCATGTGTGCTTTTAGGTGTTTATCTTGGCCATGATGACTGTGGAGTTGTTTGGCATCATGGGTCTCATTGGCATCAAGCTGAGTGCCATTCCTGTGGTCATCCTGATCGCTTCCGTGGGCATCGGAGTGGAGTTCACTGTTCACATCGCTCTGGTAAGGAATGAGCAGCACCTAACCACCTAATCATACCTAATAGAAGAAAATGCATTACAAAATATTTTATTTATAACTGGTGAAAAGCTGGCTATTTTAAAATTATTGAGGTGTTGGCTTGCTCACTCATGCTGGCAACCTGCTTCCATGCACACTCTACTGTCTTGTAGCATAGTGTTGTAATCCTCAACAAAACCAAACGCAGGAACTAGGGAGCTTGCCAAAGCCTCACCGCAAGCACAAGTTTTGTGTGATCGGCAAGATTTCCAACTCACTTCTCTTCCCCACCTTCCCCCCTCTCTCTTCCGCAGGGCTTCCTGACAGCAATTGGCAACAGAAACAAGCGCTCGGCGGTGGCGCTGGAGCACATGTTTGCCCCGGTGGTTGACGGAGCGATCTCCACGCTGCTGGGTGTTCTCATGCTGGCCGGGTCCGAATTTGACTTCATCATGAGGTAAGTGAGTGTGAGTGTGTGTGTGTTCATTCGGAAAGGTCATATGCTACCTTTAGAAGAATCAGCATTTTGTGTGGAGCCGGTTGTCTCGTCTCACTTTGGGTGCAGTAGGAAACCTCACTTTGGAGGTCTACATGCAGGTGGAAGTCCTTTTTTTGTTGTTTTTGTAGACACACACAGAGACACACAAACAGTGACAAATAAGCACCTGGTTCTGTCACTCTGGGAGCGCACACACATCTGACTCCTCGAGCTTGGAGTGAAACAAATGGGGAAAACATCAAGGGTGTGTGTAGCAGCTGCTTGTAAACATGGAAGTGTTCTGCTGCCCACTGGGTGGTGTCTCCCTCTCACTCTTTCACGCTGTCTCTTTCACACACACACAGGGGAATCTGTAAAAATTCCTATCATCTGTTTGGCATTCCTGCCTTCCACGTTGGATGCCGTAATGAAAAAAAAAAAGTGGAGCTAAATTTGAACTGGTCAGATGCTCTGCGGCCCACCAACAGACCCTCTGTTGGTTGGTGTGTGTGTGTGTGTGTGTGTGTGTGTGTGTGTGTGTGTGTGTGTAAGAGAGTCTACACTGGTGAGTGTAAATTGTGTGCGCATCTGCTCTGTGTGCGTGTGTTTTCTACCACTGTTTCATGGTCAGAGTGGAAAAAAAGCGAATACCTCCATGTTTTTCAGCCGAATGTGGTCTCGGCCCAAACCCTAAACCACAGCCTTGAGCTCACAGACTGCAGCAGGCCTCCATGACATAAAAAGCACAGTTTTCTGCAAAAACGGAGACAGAAGCAGAGGGAGCAGGAGAGGGTGGCTTCCATACAAGGACATAAGGTCTTTGTGGGTGGCTAGGTCACAGCCTGATGAGTAGATCTTCTAAAAGTGTTTGATTACACTCATAAAGAAATGTACATATATTTAGGTAGCGGGAATTTGAGAATACCTGGGAAGTTGGGTTGGAATTAAGGGTGCCAGAGCAAATTTCCAGTACTTTTTCTCTGCTCACATTTTTGAGAGACAATTTTCAAAAAAACAGAACGTGAAGGAGAGACAGAGGGGACTAGTCTCTGTTGGAGGTCTTGTTTAGCTGTAGCTGCAGCTGATTGGGGGAAGCCAAGGCTGGCTAGCTGGGGAGTAGCATAAATATACTGCTGTAAACATCTCCTGGCCTTGTAATGCACTGAATAAACAGCACGCCTAATTCAGCTCTGCTCAGAGACCTCTCTCACACACATACTTACGTAGAATGTGCATGCATGCAGGCAGGCCACAAGTCAGTGCGCACGCACGCACACACATGGGTGTACACACGTGGAGAAACGCACATACGTACATGCGTGTAAGCGCTTACTGTCTCATTCTTACACACACACACACACATACGACTCTGCAGGCCTGACAACGAATGGAAAAGATTACAGTTTATATAAACAACAGAATTCCTAACAGTGAGACGCTGTTGGAGGTCCCACCAACGTCACACTCTCTTTCTTTCTGTCTCTTTTTCCGCCACGTAAAAATTGTCATTTTGGGGTAAAAGCAAGTGAGCTCAAATGTGGACGCCATTCTAAAATAGTAATAATAATATTGATAAACTATTTATCATTTTGCCATCTGCAGGTGAATGTGCGTTAATTCGATTAAGCATGCTCGTTAAATATGTGCGTCCCCGCAGGGTTTTGGCAAAGCAGCTTATGAATATCCTTCTGATAACAGAGGAAAATAAGGACAGCTGCTAGAGAGGAAAAGAGAAAACATGTCAGACAAAAGAGTGACCTTTGTCAAGTGAGGTAGTAGTAATAATCACTGTAGTAGTCCATTGAGAGGGAATGTTTCCATAACACTCTGCAGCTATTATCCTTGTCCTTGTTGGCTTTTTTCCCTCATACCAACTGTCATTTTTTTCCCTCCCTCCCTCTTTTTTTTTTCTTGTTTTACCTCTTTAAGTCTGGCTGGTGGTTAGCATCTCACTGTCTCCCTGCTTTCTGTTAGTGTTTAAGTGGAGTCCTCTCTAATTTTCTTGGGGAGCTCTTTCTTGTGGCCTGCCTCCACCCCTGGCCTCCTCAGAGCTGTACAGAGATGGAAACACACACACATACATACACACACACACATACACACACACGCACGCACGCACAGTGTGAGCAGAAAGAAAAAAAGAAAACGAGCGAGAGAATATCTTGTAGCAGCAGCAGTGGAGGCATCAAAGCATGTTTTAGTTGGACTAAGCAGGGAATCAGATTTGCCCCCACCCCACCACCCAACCCCCTCGCCTTTGATACACAAACACTGGGCTTTCCCTGTATTCTTCCCCAGAGCTACTTCCCTTCCTCATGTGCCAACTATGTGTGTGTTTGGAGTGTTTGGAGCTGCACACACACGTGTGTTTTTGTCCATTTAAAGAAAAAAAACATGTTGCATAACAAAAATAGAAAAATGGATAAAGCAAAAAAAACAAAAACAAACATTTGTCAAATGTTAAATGTCTTGTACTTTGTGTGAAAGTGTCGCGAGCTTGGCTGACAGTTTTAACGCATCTGTATTTTAGCCAAATCCCTATAAAACTTAGCATGCAAAAGAAAATAGGATTAAATGGATTGCAGCTCTGTCACTGCACGTTCCAGTTGATTGAAAAAATTGCCAATAGGCTAAAGAGAGATGACAGACCTGCTCTGTCCTTTGGCATTTGTCTGATTTCAGGATGGTTAAATGCATTAACAGCGATCAGTCACTACTGTGTGTTACCGTCTGCTTTTATTCTGACACTGATTCTTTGTCGTGTCTGTTTTCAGTTCACGCCCAAGCTAACATCTCATGTCTCTCCATCCTTCAGGTATTTCTTCGCTGTGCTAGCCATCCTGACTGTTTTGGGGATGCTTAATGGCTTGGTTCTCCTCCCAGTCCTCCTCTCTATGATGGGTCCTCCGGCTGAGGTCACCCCGGTTGACAATGCCAGCTGCCTGCCGTCACCTTCTCCAGAGCCTCCGCTGCCTCCACCAATGACCCATCATGGGTACTACACAGGCCACCCCAACCAACGCTCTCGTCAACAGGCGTTTTCTGAGTCATCAGACTCTGAGTATTACTCTGAGTTGACCACTACATCAGGGATTGGGGAGGAGGATTATAAGTACTGTGAACGGAGTGCATACTTAGCATCGCACACCAACGTTCCACCAGCAACATCTCATATACTGCTGGAAGCGAGCAAAGACCCGAGCTTCCCTAAACTTACGGTACGCTACATGACCACGCACACAAAATAAGCTGCCCTATTTTTCATCAAATCTTCTGAAAGTTAACTGTAAACATTTCTTTGTTTTAGGTGGTGAAGCCATTTAGAGAAAATGCAACAGCTCCTGGTGGGAGGATTGAACCATTAAGTGAATCTTCCTACATTGCACAGTCTCCTCTTGGATCCCAGGTTACATGCTGGGATGAAAACAAGCGGGAGCAGCAGAGGGGCTCCCAGAGACTCCAGGCTCAGCCTGGCCAACACTTACCCGGCGACAGAGCCCACTTTCCTGGGAGGACTTTTCAGAGCGGCCCCAGGTTCCAGAACGTTAGAGGGCCTCAGCCAAACAGGACTAAAGGGCTGAGCTATAGCCATAGCAACTCTACCCTGCCAACACAACAAGGCTCCGCTGGGGGACCTGTTACTATGGTTACAGCCACGGCCTCTGTGACAGTGGCTGTCCACCCGACCTTGCCAGGAGCAGCATACCAAGGGTACATGCATGAAGGTTTTGACACGGACAGCGAGTCGGACTGTTTTGAGGCTGCTAAGAGGACATGTGGTGACAAAACAAACTTTTCTTCATGTAAAAGAGACTCTCTAGAGCTCCAGGACTTGGAAGCAACACAGGGCCAGATAGAATATCAGCTTGACAAGACACAAGGTGAGCAAAGTTTTCAGGCTTCTTTGTCACTGACAGTAACATGTGACCGTGACTTAATGTCCCCCGTGCCTAAAGTCTGATCGCTCTCTGTCTTCTGTCTGCTGCAGGTGAGCTGAGGATCCAGGCACCCAAAGACTGCTAGACCCTCTCACACGCCTCGCCCTCTCTCTTCGAGTCTCTGGGTTACTCCCCAGAGCGTCCACATGGCATCACGTCATGCATTGACAGCTGTACATAGACTCTAAAGAATAAATGAGAGGTTTTACTTCAAGGACGTGTTAAGACGAAAAAAATATTTCTTTTAAGAATTATATAAATTTATGAGTATATATTTTAATACTAAACAAGAGGGAAGCTATTTAAAAGAGTACTGTATAACTTGGGTATTCTCTTGTGTAAAAGTTCAGATGTAAAAGATTATCTTCAAGTGGGGTGGTTGATTTTTTTGTTTCTTTTTTGTGTTTTGTTTTGTTTTTTTTGGGTTGCCCCCCTGCACTGTATAGAATAAGAAATGTGCTATATGTTTTCACAAAGCTGAGATGTTATTAAGATTATAGGCTATTGAACATACATGGTCAGTGTTTTATTTCTATTTGTATTATGTTCCTTTTTTTGCTGCTACACTTCAAAATAATTTTAAGCAATTTGCCTTAAAAGAAAAATGCAGTACCCCTCCCTCCCCCTTCTCCTGTTAGCATCTATCACAGTGTTGCGCTGTGAGGTATTCTGCATCTGACAGACTCTCTGCCGTAGTGTGCACTGTAAAAACTTACACAGCAGATGGTGTTTTCTTAACAGTAGTAACCGCCGTGCCTTCACTACATCACCCTTCCCCTGTTATCACAGCATTCAGAGCTCAGTATTATGTTGTAATTGTATAAATATGTCTTTATCGCTTTCTCTTGTCGAGACACAGAATGTGTACCACGATTGGCAGTGATTGGCTGACGCTTGTCACCATCTATCTGAAAATGGTCGAATCTGATCAATCAGACATCATGACACGCTTAATTCATGTTGCCTGTGCCCCAACAGCCTCTGCAGTTTTAAATTACTTGAAGGAGCTTTGATGTCTTTTTTTTCCTGCAGTTTTTGTAAGCTCTACAGTGGGTGATGTTTACTTTTGTCACTTTAACAAAAGTGTCGTTCACCTTCTCGTATTAGTTTTGAAAGGGAATCTTAAAATTCACAAATGCAAAGGGAGTTATTTTAGTTTATTATTTTCTTCTCTTTCTTTTCTTTGCTGGCTGCTTTAGGGTTATTAGGGTCTCTTGTTATCGTGACCCTGTGCAATTATTACACGATGTAAACCGGTTTCAATCTAGTTAGCGCTTCGACACGCTCTGACTCACTTTTTTTTCCTTAATGACTCACTCTGTCTGTTAATGCAAACCTCATATATGTGTCATGTTACATTTCTTTCATTTCATTTGCTTTACAGAGTTTCAGTTGTTATTATTCTTGTTCAGTATTGGTCTAATCACTGCCAGGTTAAATAATTGCAGGGAGAAACTTGCAGATCTATTTGTGTGTGTGTCTATGTGTGTGTGTGTGTGTCATTTTCCAAGTGGCAGCTTTGGTTTTTTTGTTTTGTTTTTTTATTTTGGAAATATGAAAAAACAGTCAAGTAGCTACTGCAGCTGAACAAAAACACCTTTCACAGTTTGATCACACCATAGACAGCCAGGAGGTGTTGTCAGTATCTGTGTGTGTGCGTGTTTGTGTGTGAATGTGCGGGTGCGTGTGTGCGAGCTTGTGGGAAGGGGGTGGGCGAGGGAGTCCTGCATTGATTTGTAGTTTATTTCAGAAAAAAATGTTAATGTCATGCCATATAAATTATTTATATTAAATTTTTATTTTTGTAGTTTGTACAGTTGTTAGTATCTAGACTGAAGTTCTATTTTTAAAGAGTAAATATATATTATATATAAATATATCTATTTGTGGCTGAGTTTGCTTTTATTTTATTGTTCTGTTGACTTGGGGGGGGGGGGGGTTAGAGTGGAGGGCGGGAGGTCATGGGAGGGAAGGGGTTCACAACACTTTAGAGCTGAGGCCTTTGTGTGTGTGTCTGTGTGAGAGCAGGAGGTGTGCATGCGTGCGTGTATGTGTGAAGCAGAGGGGGCGGTTGGAGGACCATGAAGGAGAAGGTGTGTAGGAGTCACTGTTACACCTTGTTTTTGAGTCTCCTCTTGGCCCTTCCTTCTTCATTGTCCGTTTTAAAAATGTTCTTGTCCACGTCTAAAACACTGTGACTTCTGAAAACTATGCTCAAGAAAAAACCCTTGTGTGACCATTATGTTCCCTCACCTGCTATAGAAATTTAACTAACAAAATAAATGGAATGAAAAAAAGTGCTTCTTCGGTCTTTGCCAGTCTTTGCGTGTGTGTACGTCCACCTGTTGCCTTGCAAATAAATAAAATGGGAGCACACATCTCACACACTGTGGCCTGCTCTCTCATCAAGACACAATGTTGAGGTGTCGGGTAGAAGCATGCTGACCCTTCTGGCCTTAACATACAAGCACCGAGTTACTAAAGCAGTAAAATCAAAGAGATGCTTAAGATAAAGACTAAGATTTTAATATTATCTTTATTATATTACCAGGGAAGGATAGACATGAACTTTCTAAGCATTCTTCATCCATCCATTTTAAGCACAAGATAACACAGATTAACTTCATTTGGTTCTGAAAACTACATTAATTTTGCTTTGGACATTTGTCTTTCCCTTTATTTTTTTGCCAACCTCAGATCAAAATGTAAATGTTACATACAGTAAAAAGTATTTACAAAGCGTGTTGGATAACTGTGTGAGATGGGGGCATACCTCAGCTGTCAAAGGGAGAGAGGCAGGCTACATCCTTGACAAGATCAGTTGCAGGACTAACACAGAGAGAGGCGACCATTCACATCCACACCTATCACAATTAGGAATCCCCAGTTAACCCAACTCTGCATGAAATTTTGATGACCACATTCTTATTTTTTCTCATCCCAAGTCTTCAAGATACTTGCTACATTTGTCTGGTACGCAGTAGTTAAAGGATAACACGATGTAAACACAGCTATTCGCTCACTGTTTTGTTTGTGTTCAAAGAAATGTGAGTTTCACCGATCAGAGGGATGATAAACAAATTTATGATGATTATCTAAGGACATGAAAAGGACAGAAAACTCCATGCAGAATGAACTGGATGTCTTATCGGTTTAGATTTATTGTTATCTCACTGTGCCTGAGGTGTTGTGCAAGCATAACAGTGCCCTCAGCTTCCTGACAGTCATCTGACACCCCCTGAAAGCCGCACAGGTTTAGGGTTAGGAAATAATCCGTCAGAAAGAGTTGTCGCACACGGACAAGCATTTAGCAGCGTTTGTATTCCTGCTGAGTAAAACGTCCCCACTTTGTGAACAATGACTTAACAGTAGGAGCCAGTGAACTGGAGCTTTGAACCACCTGTAAGGTGCCTGGGATCACCGGTTGCCTGAATTATTGTTGTGACTCATCTGTCTAAATCTCGGACGCACATCCCCACACACAAACATCAAGACTCTTGTGTTTATGTGCACTGCAGATTCTGAAACACAAACATAAAACAAGCTACATGCTCTCTCTCTCAAAAACACACACACACACACCCACATCCCTGCCTCCTCGTGCGCAGATGCACACACATATACACACACAGGCCCACCTGTGTAGATAAAAGGTGGATGCTGTAAATTCCTTTGCTTCCCACACAACAGCTCCTCGTTTGTCAGCCCAGGCAAAGCAGCCCATGTCTGAATCTGATACCTCAGTCTTTTGAAGCCGCTGTCATGCACATGCACATCTAACACAAGCCTCATACTCTTGCACACAGGCAGACAGCAACAACACCACGCAGTGTTTATGTGTCTATATTCGGGGTAAGCTAAACCTAAATATCTCTTAGTTTCTACTATCTCACGTACGGCCTCGAGCTAGGAACAACGTGGGCCCTGCTGATTTTGTTTTAAGCTCTTCATTAATGAGAACATTTGCTCAGCGAGTGATGTCATCACATTTGTGCGCAATGTCACAGTTCAGTGACGAGAAAACATGTCCAGTTATGGGTCACAGCAGGGCTGGAGCCTTACCCAGCATGGTTTGGAGGGAAATTATGTAAACAACTGTTCAGACTAATGTTCACACTTATGAGAGACTATTTTGCATGTACCTAAAGAGTAGAAGAAATGACAGTGTATGTGTGTGTGAAACCTTATCTTTATACTCAGTATTATTAATTTCCTGGAAACCTACCCTTACCTTATCCTGAGGTTAATATTAGTTTAAGCTCACCCTAATCTCAAACCCAGCACAATATATTGATTTATGTTGTGAGGACCCGCTCCTCTGAAAAGAAGGTGGGTCCCCACAGATTTATGTCCCCACAGCCTATGAAACAGGAGAACGTGTGTGTTTTTAAGAGTGCTGAGACATTCTGGGAACCACATAAGATAGGAGTTAATAAGATAAAAAATTAAGGTGTGTTGGACTATTCCTGAGCAGTACAAGAACTACTTTTAAACTTTTTCTGCCTCCTCTCCCCAGCCAAGAAATTAAATAACAATATTGTGTAATTGCAAATGTAAGCCGCAGGGTGAGAGCAGCAGTTTCTTAATCATTTCGAGTCCGAACTTTTTTGCCTTCATGAACCCTTTTTACAAGGTAGATTATCGGAGTTTTTTTTAAAGTCGGTAACAGCTTTTGCAATTAGGGAGGAATGTAACAGCCGTAATGACGGCAGCAGGCACATCACGGTCTGTCTATGAAGCGTCACAGAAGGGACAGCATTGGACGTAAAACTGCTCGATGTGTCTGCTTCTCGTCAGCATTGCCAGGACAGTGGATGTTAACAGTAAGTAAAAAGGAGCTCCTTCCCTCCTTTCTGTAAGCGAGTGCAGTGTGTGGGCCCAGAAGCTGATAGTCCAGATAACAGGATCTTCCAGTGCCAACTCCTGACCTGTGTGAGGTGAGATCAATGAAGGAAGAAAAAACATGATAAAGGAACAAAAGACAGAACTCATGATCTGGTGCTGTTGGTGTGCATGTGTGTGTCTGTGTGCATGCACTGCTTGGGTGGCCCGAGGATGAGCGCCTATTGTTGCTGGAATTCAATAGGGCTGATTAGTAAAGAAAAGTGTGTGTGTGTGAGAGTGGTGGGTGCGTGTGTGTGTGAGTGTGTGAGTGTAAAAACATGCACTGGCATGCGTGTCTGTGTGAAGCAGGGGGTGGTGTATGTGTTTCTACTTTTGCACTAAGCACAGCAGAGAAGAATGGGGGAATTAGCTGTAAAGCCAGTGAGAAAGCAGACTTCAGGGTGACATACCACACAAATCTGGGGAACTAGGATTGCTTCTCTTCACATCCACAGCAGCACTTTTCCTCAAGAGAATAATTACAGTAAAGTGTAAACTGTATTTTAAAAGGATATCTTTTTTTGTTGGTTTGTTTGTTTGTTTTGTAAGAACTGATAGTTCTTGTTGAAAATCTGAAAATTAAACCCACCATAATCCAGAAATTGGCAGGAGACACAAATGCTGTTCAGTGATTTCTGTTAAGCTAACCTAACAGCCTCCTATCTCTAGCGCCACTGCTGAGATGTAAGAGTGGTGTTGATCTTCTTATCCAAGTCTTGAGGACTCTGGTCACCAGTCCATGCAGACAGCTGTGAGACTGTAGTGATATCTTCGACACCATCTTCCTACCTGCAAAAAAATATCAACAATCAAAAATTTGTATTCCTTAATTACTACTATCTAATGGCTACTATGAACTTTGTATATTCTCCTTGCGTCTACGGGTTGTCTCCAGGTACACTGGCATCCTCCCACAGTGCATGCTAGGGTAACTAATGATTGTAAACTGGCTGTAGGCGTGAATGTGAGCCCTGTACTCTGTGTTAGCCCCGCAATACACTGGCTAAGCCTGCTTAGGGTATAACGAACCTCTCGCTCAATGACGGCTTTGACTGGCTCAAGTCTTCAGGGGTTACTAAAATGGAGATATGGTTAAGAAAATGTATGCATTTACATATATATGGAGGAGTTTGTTTTAGGGCAAGTGATGTCAATTTCATAGATTTGCATCCTGTATAATACGGGCCTGTGTGATATTATATTCACCATCCCCCTGTTCCTGTTTTATGAAATATGGACCTATAACCATGTGGAAAAGCTTCCAACAATAGATGCGTGAGGTCATAATGTATGAATGAATGGGAGGCAGAGCCTTCAGTTTTCAGGCCCCTCTTCTATGGAACCAGCTTCCAGTTTGGATTCGGGAGACAGACACTATCTCTACTTTTAAGATTAGGTTAAAAACTTTTCTTTTTGCTAAAGCATATCGTTAGGGCTGAATCAGGTGACCCTGAATCCTCCCTTAGTTATGCTGCAATAGGCGTAGGCTGCTGGGGGACTCCCATGATGCATTAAGTGTTTTTTCTTCAGTCACCTTTCTCACTCACTATGTGTTAATAGACTTCTCTGCTTGTAATCATATTTGTTATTAATCCACAGCTCTCTTCCACAGCATGTCTTTTATCCTGTCTTCCTTCTCTCTCCCCAACAGTTTGCGCAGATGGCCCCGCCCCTCCCTGAGCCTGGTTCTGCCGGAGGTTTCTTCCTGTTAAAAGGGAGTTTTTCCTTCCCACTGTCACATAAGTGCTTGCTCATAGGGGTTTTTCTCTGAATGTATTTTTGTAGGGTCTACCTTACAATATAAAGCGACGAGACGAGTTTTTCGCGAGTGTTGGTTCCAAAAATACCGGATGCGGTAAGGAAGGGCTGGTCTGAGTTGATAGCCCGTAAGTACGTGCTTTCATACCTGTATTATGTAAAAATGGTATGACCGTAATTTACAAAATAGACTCAATTTTCCATTCAGCATCACATAAAATGAGTGATTGAACTGATAAAATCAACAGAAAAACCTTTATAGTGATTAAGAAAGAAAGCTGCTCTCCCATAGACTTCTAAAGGTCCGGAGTTGTTTTTGCAACCACAGTTATCGTCATCTGGTGGCCGTCAGGTGGAATTAGCTTCAGTTTTAAGACCCAGAAGCTAAGGGCTGTAGTCATCAGCAACCAGGTGACTCCTAAGAGGTCACTAACATTATTATTTCAAACTTACGCTGTAATAAAGTAAATATTATAACTTATGCAACCACAACTCACTCGCTTCTACAAAATTACTTTATTAAATTACTATGATTGAGCTTTTTGTAGTTTTTTATATATATTTGTGGCAATATTTTAGGTGTTAGCAATATTTTTCCTTCAGCAAATGTTTAATGAATCGAAGAACATGTTGTTCCACTTATATACGTAGTTACTCACCCATCTGAAACAAAATGCTCCTTTAAGGCTTGAGTTTCTCTGCTGCTGCATGTATTTATATGTGTTCCTGCATAGTGATTGCACACTGTAGCAGACTGCTGCTCCGACGGAGTTCTTCTAATCATCTCTCACAGAAACAGAGGAAGAACGAGATCAATATTTACTGAAAACGCTCTTCAACATAACAAATGTGTTTGTAATCTATGCACCGTGTGTGTGCGTGTGTGTATTTGGTATACCTTGGCCGTGACCGGGCCCGTCGAGGGGTGGCAGGAGGAGGAGGAGGTGGAGGAATGCTAAGTTCCAGGCAATCATGCAGAGAAGCAGGAGGGCCCATATAGTGTAAACATGTTTTAAATAAACAGGAACCAGCGTAATGCCCTTTTAATTGATTCATTCTGTGCTTTGCTGTTTACAGAAGGGCCTAAATATGAGCCTCGTAAGGCAGATGCCTTGTGTTTATAAGTGATTTGTTTGGTTCAAACAATAACAGTTTGAACGCCAAACGTAGTTGTGGATCAGCCCTGATGGGATGTGCTGTAGTACTCTCTGGCACAGCAATTTCTCTTATGTTTTTCATGTATTCTTTCTTTCTCTACATCACTTCCTTTGTGCATGTGTGTTTCTCCATTTTAGGGGAGAATAAAGGAGCTAAAGCAGCTCTCTACAGTGCCCCACTGTCTCCTCTTTGCAATTTGCAGGCCGGCCAGGGTATGCTGGTGCGTCTGTATGTGTGACTGAAGTTTAAATTGCAGCCACAGTGTAATGATATGGTGGCATGGCATTGAGGGGTACTCCAAAGGGAGGGCGGGGGTTGGTAATTAAACATATGCCGACACAGACACACACAGAGGGTGAGACGCGCACACACAGACACACACAGTGAGGCAGAGAAAGAGAGCAAAGCTAAACACATCCAAGTGGGGTAGTAAAAGCTAATGAAGGCTCAGCGCTAGGCTGGCACAGACAGCCATTTCATGTGGTGAAGAGGAGAAGAGGAGGAGGAGGACTGGGGCAGGCTGGGGAGCAATAAGGCAGAGCCTTACTCTACAGAAAGTTAGGCAAACCAGATGATAAACTATAATTGACACCATGCATGAGCGTGGTTTTTCAATATCGTTTGTCCCAGGGTCTGCCAAATCATTGTCTGTGCAATAGAAAAGGCAAACAATGGCATTAACACATTAACAATAAAACTAACACTCGCGTGTAGGTAGCTTATGATGGAACTGAAGTAGTTAAGTGTCAGCTCAGGACCTTGTGGGGAAATCAAGACCTCGGTTAATGATAACAGGATAAATGATAAAAATGTTAGTAGCATAGAAGCAATACAAATACACAATAACGTGTATCATTTGCCTTTTTAGACAATATCCAAATCATCGTGTCATTACGAGGTAAAAATGTTTGGTTCCATCTTTTGATAATAAACCAAAGTTTGCAGCAATGTTTCTCAAACACACTTCCGCGCTCACAGTGTGGCCAGCGATGTGGTTTCTTTAACGCTTTGTTTTGGGGTTTGTTTGTTTTTTAATGAAATTTGAGCTTCAACATGTTTTTTTTTTTTAATTCGTTGCCTGTTCATCTGTCTTGCATATGCTAACTAGGGGTTTCTGTTTGTCTCAAACCAAAGTCTGTTGCTCGTTTTATTACAAACAAGACATCACTTAGCATAAGTCAGAGAAGGTTTGACAGGGACTACGTAACTATTTTGTTTTTTAAACAACAGAGAGAAAAAAATAATCTGAGTTTGGTGAGATTTACAAGCTTCGATGAAGAGCTCACTCTTAAGCTTTAATTTCTGAAATATTATCATTGTCTACGGACTTGGAGCACTGGAAAGGAAATCTTTATCTCATTATCTGATTTCTTTTTCTTAAAACAAGTGATACAATCTGCTAGTTTGGTAACATGACTTCATCTGTCATCCTTTTGCAATTATCTCGCTGAACGGCCACATTTCTCTCTCTTTCGGGGGAACTTAGTAAAACACGAAAATTAAGTTGCTATTCTGGAAACCTTCGCAGTGCATCCCTTTGCTGTGGTTTGGGAGAAGGCCGTAAAGCTCTGTGTGTAGGTTCAGTTTTTCTTTGAGAACTTTGGGGTCCACATGCTGTACCCTGCACTATACAAGCAAACATGCCTTCTCTGTTGGCTCCCGTAAAAAAAAAAAGGAGAGAGAAAAAAACCCAAAACACTGGTGGGTTTTAAGGATTAATTTCAAAAGCACACTAACACATTTCTGTGCTATTCATGGTTTGTGGTTTCAATTGGTGTTCCCTTAAAGAGGTCGTATGGAGGCCTGCTGTAGTTCAGTCTCTACAGTTTATATATAAAGAAAGTGATTGAATTCAGGAATAGAATTTATGGGCTAATTTCACAGTCATGGATAAAACTTTGTTTTAATCTCCCATTAAACCTTCAATGGACAGATTTACATTAAGATATAACCCTTATTTTGCAACCCCCAACCACCACCACCTCCTTTTTTTTGTCAGATAGCGTCTCTACTTTCTGCAGTTTGCTTTAACTTTGGAAACTAATGAAAGCCAATAGGGGAACTGTGATGACAGAATGGCCCTGTGGACTTTTTACCAACCAAATAGAGAAGTTGAGGAACCGCAAGTTGCACTCTGTGACCTAACTTAAAGTATGTGTGAGGTTGTGGGTGTAAAGCCATGTAAATGACATTAATGGTATTTCAGTACTGTATCTAAAGGCTATAATGCCTTTTACTTTCCAATTCTTCAAAATAGCTTCACATGTAGGGTGACAATATTTAGGATTTTCACACCAAGCATCACAATGAAGAAGAGAAGCGATTTAAATGACTCTGAAGGTAGCACGTGTGTGGTTTCAGACTTCTTGGTCTGAGTATTTCAGAAACTGCTGATCTACTGGGATTTTCCCGCACAAACATCTCTGGTGTTTACAGAGAATGGTGTAAAAAAAAAAAAGAGAGAGAGCATCAGTTCTCTGGGTGAAAACGTCTTGTTGATGCCAGAGGAGAATAGCTAGAGTGCTTTGAGCTGATGGAAAGGCAGTAACTCCAATAACCACTCATTACAACCAATTCAGAAGAGCATCTCTGAAAGCTGCAGAAGACCACACTTAACGCCAGTCCTGTCAGCTAAGAAGAAGAACTGAGGCTACAGTTCTCACAGGCTTACCAAAATTGGACAACAGAAGATTAGGAAAAACACTACCTGGTCCGATAAACCTCAGTTTCTGCTTCAACATTTAAATGGTCGGATGAGAATTTGGCATCAACAACATGAAAGCATGGATCTGTTCTGCCTTGTACCAGCAGGTCAGGCTGGTGCTATAATGGTATGGGTGATATTTTCTTCACTCTGGGCCCCTTAATACCATCTGAACACTATTTAAACACCACAGCCCACCATGTTCATCCCTTTATAATCACAGTGTACTCATCTTCTGACAAACTCATACAAAACAAAAATAAACATTTATTCAAACTTGTAAAGCGTGATCCAGTGATGCAATTAGGGTGTTGCTTTTTTACAGTTTACATTAAACTTACAGGACGCCCACAGATGGGGTGTGGTCATATGTCAGGTTTAGCAGCTTAAACCACCCAGCCAAAGTCATTACAGGAACTAATCGTTCCTTTTAAAGCCAAACACTCAAATCACCATTACCAGTTACCTGGCTACCACAAAAAGGCAGGGAGATCACCATTATGACATTCACACCATCACATCAAATTGTGGCTAATTAGCAACTTAATACAGCATATATAAAGTACTACTTACAGATAAAGTATCACTGCATGGATACCAGTGGATGCACGTGTTAAGTTTAGTTCTTTGGCCTCAAAACGGCTGTTAAAATGAAACCATTTGAATTTTAGCAGAGAAATCTATACTGGACTGTAAACAATAGTTTTCTGTTTGTTTGTTTGACTTATAAAGAATATAGTAATAAAACTATCACATGAGAATGTAGTAGAAGCATAAAGTAGCATACATACCTGTAACTTGAATAAGTGTACTTAGTTCTGTGCCAACACTGTCATCAATCTTGGCTTTAGTTTATTTAAATATTTATCTTACTGAGTGTGCTGACTAGATTCTAGTGGATCTGTAATATTAGCCAGCAGTGTATATAACATACACTGCTGGCTAATCATTAACAAAAAGCCAGTTTTCTGTGCCCATAATAATGATTCTATTAATTGCATTTTTAACTTTAGGTATAAAAATAATAATTACATTAATGTACAGGCCGAAAACACATGCCCATAGTGTTACTGTAATTGCAGGTACTGCATGAACCACTGTTTAGTTCTGTGCCAAAATAAATAAATAAAATTATTGCTGAAGAAACAAATATGCATTTGCGAGCAGTGGGGAAAAAATAGAACTTTGTGTGGCTGCACTCACAAGTTCAAAGGTGAGAGAAGTCCTCAGTGAATGACTCCAAAGCTTGAAATGATGTGGCTGAAGAGAAAATTTAGTACTTACTTTTTTAAAATAATGGCATGGAAAGAAAAAAAATGGGTCACTGGCATTATTTACTGGATCTCCACATGCCAAGAATACGAACATGCTTTAATGAGTGAATGTTCCAGTTGCACGTTTAGCTCTCTGGCTTGAGAAGATTTAATTCCCTGCTGGATGCGCAGAGGGTTCAGTTATGGAACAGCACGTACCGACCCAAAGCTATGCTACGGAAAAGAAGAAAACCTGCATTCTAATACTGGATCTTGAGTCCTGTCAGCACTTTTATTTCAAATCCCACAGTTAGCTGTACCTGACTGCATGCTGCCAGTTCTGTTTGTAGTTATATTGCTCTCTGCTGGTCATGTTGTAAAATGCAATACAGACCCTATATATTTAGGAAATACTTAGAAAGATAAAAAAGATGAAAACCATTTGATAAAACCACACATTACAGACATGATTATAGCAAATCACATGCCCACTACGAACTGCCTCATTGGTCAGTATTTCAGCATCACTATAAAGCTGACACAGAATTAAAGTCCGCTTCATATTTAGGGAAAAACTGACTAATGCTCGCCGACAGCTTACACCCAAATGCTAAACTTATTCTAAAGACCTAATTTCATATTAGTGTTAGGTTTGGCAAGGGTTACAGAATTATTATTGCTATTAATATCATACAAAAAAGAAAGAATATGAAAAAGTAGTTCAGTTTTTCCTTCTCTGTTTCTCTCACTGCTCCTCTCCTCGTCTGTCAGCCTTCCTGGGTGGTTTACAAGTGTGCTCAGCTCACGTACAGTATGCATGCGCATGTTTATTTAGTCTGTATAGAGGAACAGAGCTACGGCCTCCGCCAATTTTCTTTACACTGAGAAAATATGCTTTTGGACGGGTGGAAAAAAGGGGAGCGGTTAAACAGTGACAGGGCCAACAGATACAAGACTGCGTTCTTCTTCGGATCAAACACCACCAACAATCGACGCCGTGAAGCCAGCACCTAAAAATGCCGCTGTGTCTTTTCGGTAACTGTGATCTTTGCGTGGCGTGACAGCGTTGAAGCCAACTTTGGTGTTTCAAAGAGGAAACTTGAACTCAAAAACCCCAATTTTCAGTTTGTTTTTTTCTAGTGTTTTTCAGCCAAGTATTGAACCCTTATCAGTATGAACAAACAAATGTGGAACAGAGCTGGCTGCTTGAAGGGAAAGCCCACCCTGAAGTCTCTGCAACATGTGCGAGACATTCTCCGCAACAGTCACAAAGTCATGAGAAAAATCTGAATAAACACGCACAAAAGGTATATGAAAATAACAAAAGCATAAAGTCACAGATGCTACTGTTTTGTTACATTATTTCACATTCCCGTGACCTAGCCTGTGTATAACAGGATGTGCATTTACAAGAGCTCGTGCTCAGTTTTGGGACAGACATGTGTGAAGTGATAAAACATCATCACCGAGTGAGTCAATTCAAAGAACATTTTAATGATGTGCACTGTCAGCTGGTTCATGGTTTATTTTGTAGTTTAAAGCTTGAAAAAGAGAAACAATGTGTTATAGCTTTAAATATATGTGTTAAAAAGAAGAAAATGTGGATGAGGATGTGTGATACTTTACTAACCCCCCTAAATGTTTTTGTAATCAGGCAAAAATCACACCTTTGTGACAATTTCTAGCTTTATGTAAATGACGAGGGCATACTTGGACTAAGTGCACACAGAGACAAGGTTTCTTTACATTTTTTCTTATCTTACTTGGTCCACTTGAGGCCACTGGGGAAGTGTTGAGCTGAGGACTATGGCTGTGAGAATGGATGGACTGACAGAGTAAGGGGAGGAAAAGGGGGAAGGAGAACTGCTTGGAGAGGAGAGGAGGGAGGAGGGAGGAGGGTCTAGAGGTTTAGGGGATGAGAGGGAAAAAAAAGGGAGGAGGGGAATACCACCCACTAAGCCAGTTGTGGAGAGGTTCTGGGGGTTGGGCTGCCCACAGGAAACAGTTGTGGCTCCATCCCAGGCCTCACACCAAGCAGCCCTGGGCCACCCAGTCATCAACAGACAGACCTACCAAATGGCCTGGACGCTCAACCGACAGGGATTTGTTTATTTTTCATCCTTTGGTGGTGGGGGGGAAATTGTTCAGCGCAAGCTGTTTATTAGAGCTTTGATTTGTCATGTGTCAGCGTTCGCTCGTGGAGAATGTGTATACATAAGTCTAGCTTGTGTATAGTTAGGAGGTTTGGAAATTGAGAGGGTGTGGGCACGTAGCGGGGAGGCTAAGGGGCGAAAAAGAAAAGAGAAAAAAATGGGAAGCCTCCCACACTGAAGGCAAGGCTGAACTGCATTATGGGTCATTCTCCAGCTGTCCCTGATTGTTGATGTCACGGAGGACTGAAATGTTGTGCCTGGTTTGCAGTGAGTGTGAGAAGAGAGGCAGCGTGTGGATAAACACTGGATTCTTGTGGTCGCAAGCATGAAATGCAATAGGCTAAATAGATCAGCTTTTAGCACATTTGGGGATCACTGTGGAATGATCAGGGATGTGTTCACGGACTGGAATATCTATAAATGTAATATTAAAAGAGGCCTGTTTGGTTTCAGTGATGTCATGATAATGCCGCTATTGTTTCAAATTAAAAAATAGCTTCCCACTGAAAAAAACTGCAATTATATTTGTTTGCAGCATTTTATTATATTTTGTATGGATGTACCAAATAAATAGTCCAATATCAGCATGGCTGCCATTGGACTATGGAAAACAAGACTACAGTTTGTACTTGTAATGTCTCTAAATTTGTTGTTTAGGTTTCATTGGTAATATTCCTATGATCTAAAAAGTATTTCAAAATTTAAAATAAAATTTTGCACAGAACAGTGTTTTATGTGATCTACATGTAAACATGTGTTCTGTGGTTCTACAGTAGCTCAGTTGTTAGCCTGTTCATGTTAAGATAACAAAATCACTGTGTCATAGTGCAATGTTGTATTGCTGAAAGTCTAATTACTCCATAATGTGGCAAATGTGAATTCTGAGAAATGCATCGGTCTGTTTTCTGTCATTATTTTTAATTTCACATCTCATAGTGATCTGTAGCGAGTTAAACTCTAGGCTGCACTGCTATCAGGTTACATTTGAAGCGAGTGGGAGTAGTCTGGACTTTCTACCAAATAAGTAGATACAGTCCTGTCAAAACTAACTACACTCCTACTCTTTCCAAAGGAATTATGAGGGTAAGTAACAGCCAGGTGCTGCCAATCAAATGCATGTGTCATTAATTAAGCATCTGCAAGTGTGACCAAACTATGAAAATAGGAGTTTTGGTAGTTTGCTGGTCTGGAGCATTCAGGTGTGTGTTAACACAATGTTACAATCTTCCCAAGAGCGGACATCTCAGGAAATTCATCCCAAGGTCAAGGTCATGCAATGCTCACAGAAACTGCAAAAAATCCAAAAACTACATCTCAGACTTTACAGGCCTCCGTTAGGGTATTAAATGTTGAACTGCGATTAGAAAAATACTGAACAAATAAGGCTTGTCTGGAAGATTTGAAAGGGGAAAGTCTATTCTCTCTAAAAAGAACACAGCAACACGACTTAGGTTTCCAAAGTTGCATCTCAACAAACCACAAGAGTTGTGAAACAATGTCTGTTGAACAGAAAAGACCAAAGTGGTGATTTTTGGTCATAATGCACACTGAAAACCAAACACAGCATATCAGGACAAACATCTTACAACAATTGCAATGCACAGTGATGGAGGGGTGATGAGTAAGGATTGGTTTGCAGCCACAGGACTTGGGCAGTCACTGAGTTGATCACGACGTCCTCTGTATTCTAGAGTCAAATGTGAGGCAATGACAGCTAAAGGTTTGCCAAAATTACAGCATACAGCAGGACAATGATCCCAAGCACAGCACCAAATCCACACGAGAATGGCAGAAAAAGAAAAGAACAAATGTGTTGCAACGACCCAGTCAAAGTCCAGATCTCAGCATGATTAACTGATTAAGAGAGCTGTGTGTAAGAAATGCCCGAGGAAAAAAATGAACCAAAACAATGTTGTAAATCAAAGGGCTACAACTGATACGTGAGACAGATAAAGTCATGGAGAAATTTCTTGCTAAACGATTGCTGGTTATATAATGATTTTATATCATGTTTATTTTCAGTTTCAGTTAAGGTTTAGAAAATAAAATTTAGTTGAGTTCAGGATAAATATCAGTGATGAGTATTTGGTCATTTTAACTTTAATTCTTACATTCCTTTATTATTAGCATTAGCTTTATTTACTATAGCCCACGGTTGTTATATATATATATATATATATATATATATATATATATATATATATATATATATATATATGTATATATATATATATATATATATATATATATATATATATATATATATATATATACACATATATATACACACATTTAAATCCCGTACTGTATGATGTGTATTTCTTGTAAAGCACTTGTCTATTAAAATAAATGTTACTAGCCTGCTTTTCTGCTTTTGTTTGCTTGCGTGGATAAAACACAACATTTCAAGTCAGCAACATCTTACCGAGCTGGTCTGGTTGAATTAGTGTATCGAAGTTCTTCCATTTGCACAACTGTAGCGGTTCTTCCTAACTTGTCCGATGAGTGGCAGTGTAACATCGATTTAAATACCACCTATAAATCCGTAGAAGAAGAACGCTGGCCTCTATGAAATGACGAAGACCAATCAGATTCTTAAATACTCGGAAATAACGCCAGTTTAAATTCTGGGCGCTGTTGAGTTTGGTACGGGTAAAAGGTAAGTGTGATTTTTATCTTGAAAGAAACTAAAAATAAACATATGGAAACGACTGACGGTTTGGTTTTATCAAACTTTACGTTTCCCTGAAAAGGCGACATATTTTCACAGCGACGACAGCACAACTGGTAGAGAATGAGTTGGATACTTAATACGCTAACGTTACCTTCATTATTTTCAGCTTTTTAAGAAGGCGCTATCATGGAGAACAGCCTGTCCCGACTTCTCGTTGGACTCTCTGTCCAGATCAGCCGCAGTGATGGTGAGCTCATGTTGCATTAAATCCGTTCGTATTATGTGTTTTTGTACTTCCCGTGTGCGGTAAGTTAGCTCAGGCATGCTTTTTTTTTATGTACGTAAACTAGGTCGAGTCCATTCGGCCACGGTGAAATCCGTTGACAAGTCCACAGTTATGGTTGAGTGGCATGAGAGGAACATGTGCCGTGGAAAGGGGGTCAGTAATGTCGTAACTGAGGTGATATCAACCAAGTATACATTAATATATCCTATATGCTGAGTCTGCTTCTTCTTCTGTGTTTTAGATTGATCTAAGTGAGTTATGTATACTCAATCCAGAGGTTTTGGACCCTATAAATTCAATCACAAGCTCAACTCCTGACCCACCGACTCATGTTCCAGAAAAGGTGAGTGCTAGCCTACATTGTTTTTTCTCATAATTTATTACATTAACCTTGCTGTCAGTCACCAGATGACAGCAAGGTTAGATGATCCTGCTTCCTTGTGTAGCCTCTCCTGTGACATTAAGTTGACCCTTATTTCAGGTAAGGATGCATGTGAGTTGAATTTGAATGTTCAGTAGAAGCCTTATGCTGTATGAGGTGTAATCCAAAAGGAACACAACTGTAGTTGTAAATGAAGACTTCCCATGAGCAAACCTGAAGCAATGCTCTACTCCACACGTTGTTTTATAAGTGATAAATAACTTTATTTTTTTATTTTGCACCTCATAGTACATCATCTGGATTTAAAAATCTCCCCCCGCTTTTATACTGTTTGATGTAACTACATGCAGAATGATGTTCTAATAACTTATATTACACATAAGTACACGGTGCTTCTTATGAGGGAGTTAAGTGGCTGACTGGACTGAGCATTATACAGTTTTCTTTCTGTTTTTTTCTGTAGAAATACGAGGGTCGACTGCGCTCCTCTAGGATTCCTGCACCTTCCTCCTGTATGTAAATATTGAGTCTCTGTGTGTGTCAGGTGTAAATGTTAAGTACTGTTGCCTAATGGCTTCTTTCCTTCCAAAAGCTTCTACTACAGCAGTCACCAGGACTGAAGAGTCAGGTCGGCACGGCGTGCATGTTTTTTGTTAAAGCAAATCTGTCCTGTTTTGGTTATGGGTGCAAGGGCGAGGAGTGACAGTCCTGCAAGAGCTGAACTCTGCTCCCAGATTTTAGATGTACATTAAATTAATGATAAAGCACAAGGGGTGCAAATCAACACACTTAGGTGTTGGGTGATTGTATATGCATATGCAACAATGTTTTTTTGTTTTTTGTTTTTGGTCTCTTCGTCCTTAAATTCTGCCTGTTGAGAAATAAGATTGTGCTATAAAAAGGACCGCTGATTGTTATCACTGGTTGATCAGTTCATTGGAGAATAAACAGTGCATGTACAGTGGCCTAGAGTCATTTTTTTAGGACTTAGAACCATTTTAATGACCAGCACATTAGTGTTTCATATCTTTGTTATTCACTTAAAACACACTTTTCTACCACCGTGGATGTCTAATTTGGTTGTTCTGTTTTTAGAAAAATAAGTGGTGAATTTACTGTTGGTGTCACTTGTGTTTTGCCAGACAGCCTCGTACAGCTTTGCTTTTGTTTTGTTTTGTTTTTTTTCCTCTTTCTCCTCCATTTTACCAGTAGTGGCTGTCTTAATCCAGATTGATAATGCTGCTAATAATCAGTCTGAATTGCATAAACTCATATTTCAGCAGTTTGACTTGGTTTTGTGTCACTTTCAGTTGCTACTCGGTCCCAGGCTCGGCAGACATGTATGTTTCAGGCCCCAGGTTCTGTTCAAGGACCAGTCTCAGCTACAGAATCATTTTCAGCTAACCCAGAAACCATACATCCCGATCTACCCCCATCATCAGTCCTCAAAAACTCTGGTTGGTTGTGATTTACTTATTCATTTAAGACAGAAAACAAAAAGATTTGTTCAAATGCATAACGCGGTCTAATAAGAGCCACATCTGTTTCATTTAACAACATGTTGTTGTTGGTGACCATGCCATATGCATTTGGTCATCTGCAGGGTACAAAGTCATATCATGTACCTGTTAAAATGTATTTGAGTAAGTTTCTGAGTACTTTAAATGTATGAAGAAATATTTTGGTCTTTTCCTTCTGTTAAATCTGAAGTATATTTGTTTTTTGTCATCTAGTAATTCCGAATCAGCAGCGTAAAAGGAATGATACACAACCAGCGACTTTGCAGCCTTTTGTTCCTGAGGCCATAAAGCAAAATGATGAACCTGAGAAAATGCCTCCTCCATCCACAGTTAGAGGTATGTAACCCATTTTATTGGTATTAGGTGTTAACGTCTCATTTATTTATTTCAGTGTGTATATTGTTTTTTTGTTTTTTCACATTTCAGGCAGAAGGAAATCTGTGGCTCCTGTGGAGTTGAACAAAGGCAATAAAAGGCTCTCTTGTGTTATAAAGCCCCCAGATATGCAAACCAAGAGGGGAAAGGTGAAAGATTTCTTCAACCATTATTCCTTTTTTTTTTTTTTTTTTTTTTTTTTTTTTAAATGTAAATTGTTTTAAACATGAGCAAAACTACTCCTCATTTTGTTACAGTACCTTTTGTTTGCTTGTCTTTATAGTTTCTGGAAGGTTCCCGGCCCAACCAGAAGTTCTTTGAGATGATTCAGGATTTCAGAGCGACTTTGGAAATCACACCCTTATCAACTACTGAAACGGTAAGTTTGAACATGGACTTACAATGTTCCGTCCAGAAAGTTTTATTGTAGCTTTGCAAACTGTAGCACAGTCATTTCTCTGCACATCTCTTGCCTTTTTTAAGATTGAGCCCCAAAGGATTTGTGTGTGCGTTCGCAAGCGGCCCTTTAACAAGCAGGGTAGGTCAGGAATAATTTGTAGATTCTCTATTCTATCGTCTGAATATAAAGGAGTAATTAAGGGAGAGAAAACAGTTGCCATGTTTATACACTAACTCCGATACTCTTGTGTATTGTAGAGATTAATAAAAAGGAGATTGATGTGGTGTCTGTACCTGGGAAAGGTGCGTTACTGGTCCATGAGCCAAAACACAAGGTGGACCTCACCAAGTACTTGGACAATCAAGTCTTCCACTTTGACTACTCCTTTGATGAGACCGCCACCAATGAACTTGTCTACAAGTAACTACCTCATTTTTCCTTTAATTAAGCCAACAGTGGCTCTGATTGTACATTTTCTAACTTAGCTTTTTCAACTGGGACATTGACCAGTACAATGGAGACTCGATGTATACTTTTATACATGCTGTAATTTTCCTGTTAATGTCATGATGACTAAAATTCTGATTTTCCTTTAGGTTCACAGCTAAACCTTTAGTCCAGTCCATTTTTGAAGGTGGTATGGCAACATGTTTTGCCTATGGCCAGACAGGAAGTGGTAAGACTCATGTAAGTCTCCACTTGATCTAAGACTTTGAGGGGTTTGTTTGGTTGGTTTGTTGTTTGTTGTTTGTTTGTTTTGGGGGGGGGGGGGGGGGGGGGGGGGTTGAAGCACAATTTTGCAAATGTGGAATTTATTCAAAGACTTATTTGTTTTTAAGACAATGGGAGGTGATTTCACAGGGAAGCAGCAGAACAGTGCTAAAGGCATCTACGCATTAGCAGGTAGGACCTTAAATGAAACAACTGGATTTTGTACAAAAAACAGACTTTGTCATAATTTGAGTCTATTCACTTCTAGCCCAGGATGTTTTTGCCTACCTCCACCACAGGAGGTATGCTAATTTGGATCTCTCTGCCTACGTCAGCTTCTTTGAGATTTACAATGGCAAGGTAGGAAAACGTGAAGGGAACACCCTTCACTCAGAAGATATCTATTGAATCCACGTGTTCAATTAATCCATATAACAAACTAGACCTTTATTTATTTATTTATTTTTATTTAGGTGTATGACCTGCTGCATAAGAAGGCCAAGCTGCGTGTTTTGGAAGATGAACGACAACAGGTTCAGGTGGTCGGCCTCGAAGAGATCTATGTGACCTCAGCAGAGGAGGTCATCAAGATGATACAGATTGGCAGTTCGTGCAGGTAGTTTAGTATCAAAAATGTGTTTGATGTTTCCTTGTGCATTTTTCTTTGTGGCTGAAAGAGCACAAAAACTTATTAATTACCCATTAGTGTAGGTAGGCAAACTCTAAGTTAGAATCTCACTGTCTTTTCCAGAACGTCGGGCCAAACCTCAGCCAATGCCAACTCATCCCGCTCTCATGCAATCCTTCAAATTGTTCTTCGGCGCAATGACCGTGCTACCACGCTGTACGGCAAGTTTTCACTGGTCGATTTGGCTGGCAATGAGCGTGGTACAGATGTCAGCAGCAATGACCGGAGTACTTTAGTTGAAACTGCCGAGATCAATCGCAGCCTTCTGGCTCTCAAGGTAAGCGATAGTTAATTAAAAGGCAGAAGTACTCTGTTTTCTCTCCATTAAATATGTATGCACAGCAACTCAAAACGCTGGTGTTTCCTCTCTTGTATCCTGTAGGAGTGTATCCGTTCACTGGGAAAGAACAGTGATCACATTCCTTTCCGAATGAGCACTTTGACCAAAGTCCTCAGGGATTCTTTCATTGGAGAGAAGTCCAGGACCTGCATGGTATGTTACCACACCAAATTTGACTTCCTCTCAGCATTGGATATTTTGAAATCCACATCAAATAATTTTTTTTCTTTTTCACAGATTGCTATGGTGTCTCCAGGTATGACCTCATGTGAATATACAATGAACACATTGCGCTATGCTGATAGGTATGTATTTAGCATATGAAGCTCTGAATCTGTGGGCTTTTTGGTTTTTTTGGGGGGGGTTTTCTAATGGGAATTCTCAGTCGCCTTATTGTATGATGAAGCTTGAAACATTTTCTGCAGAGTGAAGGAACTTAATGGCAATTCCAAAGCCAGTGAAGCACCTAAGACACAGGAGCCAATGAATAGCTCCTCAGAAGAGGTAAGCTTGCACAGCATGAATCCAGTTATAACCTGTGTGGAAGTTTCTCAGATTTAACTTTTTTTAAAACTTTTTTCACTCTTTTTGTGATGTAGGAATCAGTTTTGGATACCAGTGTGTATGATGCCATATCTCAGGTGGCTGCGCTGGAGGAGAAAGTTTATTCAGAGCTCAAGGTAGAGTTTTCCTAACTTTGTATGTTTTTTCCAGGATTCAAGTTACAATGTCATTTTATTTTTTTAAATTGGTAATTTCGCCTATTTTTTTTTCACTCAGAGGGCAGGTGACCTCGTACAAGAAATGGGCCAAATCTCATACAACATCGAGGAAGGACTCCCCAATCTGGTTGATCATTCCAAAAAGTTATTGGGTTTGTACCAACCAAAATATTGCTTGATTTGTTTTGTTAATGTAATGTACTAAATCTGCTTGCTCATTACACAAAACTTTACCCCTTCTAACACAGCTCCAGCCTTTTTTCTTTTGTTTGTTTTTTGTTTTAAATAAAGGTGCAGACTCAGACAGTTTAAAAAAAGAAAAGAAAAAAGAAATGTCTTAAAATTCTATTCTTTTTAATGGCCACCAGGGGGCAATACCTAGGGCTTGTAAAAAGAATTTTGTTATTATAGAAAGAAAAACAGTTTCCAAATGTGACCTCTCTAAACACTTTCCTGCTGTATTTAGTCATTATTTTCAGGGTGAGCTTGGGAGAAAAACGATTAAGTAATGGTCAGAAATGTAGGATTGTTTCAAGTAGTTAGCCAATGAGCATGCAGTTTGACGGTCCAATCTGCCCTTTTCATCATATCTGATTTTTTAAAAACCAAGATGGTGATGGAGAAAATGGCTTGTCTTGAGGATTTAAAAACGAGACAGTGGGTTACATCGGCCAAGTTCATGTTTTGTTTTCTTTAATTTTTTTTAAGTGTATTTAAACAAAAACAAATGTATAGATGCCAAACAGTCATCTTGTTTTGTCAAAATTGAATGTATCTTGTCGTTAAGTGATGACGTGATGAATCCTACTTCCGGGCCTAAAGTAGTCTGCGTTTAATATGGCTTTTGTGTTGTTAACATGTTTAATGTTTTGTATTTTCTTCTATTTAATCTCAAAAAGCTCCTAAAACAGTCAGTGATCACTGTTGACCTCCCTCGGCTTTTATTACCGCTAATCATTTATTTAAGCTCAGTTTTTAAAACCTTAGGATGCAACTACAGCCCAGTCCATGCAGCAGTATATGAATGACTAACCTCGTATTGTGGATGGATTATCTCAGTTATTCTCCTGGCTGAAGTTTGGTCTTTTTACAGCATCCTGCCATGCGATTACATTTGTTCCTGACCACCGAGAACACTCACGTTAACTTTTGTGATCGTTTGATATATGGACCTGCAGCGGAGTTTAGGCCCAGACACGGCTAGTGACGTCAGACTTAACGACCGGATAGCCTGACAAAGGATTAGGAAGAAAGGATTTACTTTGGTGTGCTTTACATTCATTTGTTTCATCCACAGAGACAGTGATGGCTTTGCAGTCTGCTGTGGATCAGGAGCGATCAGCGAGGCTGAATCACTAAATCAAGTAGAAAACCTTCTCTTCTGAATAACGAGCTGTTTTATTAGAAAATTGTGTTTGTTCTTACTATATTTGTTTCATTGTAGTAACTTCTGTGTATTCAATAAAATGTTTTTGAACACTATTCATTAAATATGTGATTTTATATATTTTAGGAAGACAGCTCATTTCTAGTGCAGAATTGGATACATGTACATTAAAAAATCGAGACAAGTTTTGGAGGGCTCATTCTTGATGGAAATGGTCATTGAAGTTGTCTATGCACCTCATTAAATAAATTATACCACCACTAAGAATGCAGTATGATTTCTTTTCTGCATCATAGGTGAACATAGTTCACCTCTTTCAAAGCTATGATTCAAATTTGAAATTTCAACAGAATTGATTTATTCTTGGTCAGATGTGGCTCTGTATAAATAATTGAATGACTAAGTTGATGGTTTCTGTTTGTTTTTGAGTTGTTTTTTTTAACAGCAAATAGCTGCTATAGAATATTTTGCTTCTATTATTTGACTTGGCCCCTGTGAGGGAAGGCTAACTTAAAATCAATATTTTGATGGCCCCTATCCTATAATGAGACTTTGATCTCAAAAGAGGGAATGATGGTGCACAATCATTCCATGAATTTTGCCAGTGTAAGTGTTGATCATGTGCTGTGGCCTTAGTAGGTATCCGATCAGCTGCAACACTATTATCAAAACACCCACTAAGGAAATATCCCATCTTTAACCTCCTAGGACCTGGCATCCACATATGTGGACATCACATTTTGGGTTATTTAGACCAAAATACTCAATTTTGCTTTACAGGGGCCTGATATCCACTTACAAGGTTATATACTGCTACTGTTCTATCAAAATTTTAAACGAATATCCTCATATGTGGCTCTTATTTTTCTTAAAAACAAAAATAAGGTAAAGAAAATGTGGTAATTCTTTGGTTTTACGTTCATTGGGCCCCAATATGCCCAAATATCAAAGACAAATTAAAAATGCATGCCGTAGAAGAGTTCGGGTCTTAGGAGGTTAAGATGAGGTGATCCATGTTGTTATATTTTATTAGCCCAAAGGCTCTGTCTATCAGTTGAACTGCCAAAGCGGTAGGTGGTGCTAAAGATGAAACCAGTACTAGTTAAAACCTGCGATTGGATGAAGAGGAAAAGGAGGGACCAACCAGAAGCGAAATGTACAGATTAACCTGCCTGTGTACGACGGGTTAAGGAAGAGACCGTCGAAGAGGACAGCCATGAAGTGGATACGGTTCTCGCTCCTGGTTTTGGGGGTGTTTTCCCTCTGCTGTGCCACGGCTGGTGACAGCAGCGGCATAAAGAAAATGAAGATGCAGTTTGCCACTGGACCTCTTCTCAGGTTTCAAATCTGGTAAGCAAATGAGCCAAAAAACTGGCGAGTCATTGCACGCTAGCCCCCGGCTAACAACGTCGCAGGCCTAAAATCGGTAAACGCTCGCCGATAGGAGGTTAATTTACCGGATGTTTGTTAGGAAAACAACGCTGCGGGTTGTTCAAACTGAATAAATAAACAGCTGTCAAAAGCTCTACTGAAATCATTTTCTGGAAGTCGATCATTTTTGGCACTTTTTTTTCGTAAACATTTGGTGGAAAACATGGCTTCCTCTTCCGCTGTTAAACCTTTAATAAACCGTCTACTGTGTGTAGGTCATGCTAATGCGTCATTATCGTTACGCTACGACGACAGGATTTTTTTTTTCCAGATTACAGTAAAATGTTCCCTCTGGTCTGCAGTTATTGTTGGTAAATTCAACATATTGTTTTCGCTGATAGACTTGGAGATTTTAGGCAAATTAGTCCACTAACTTCTCCAAATATTAACCTGACCAGGAGGCGGTGTGCTAACCTGAAAACTCTCACTTTGTTTGACGTTTGTTTACGAGGAAATTATTTTTTTAAGACCACGTTTGCAATGTAAATAAGCTAGTCACTAAAGCAAACACAGCTGAACATGCAGCTTTCATGTACGATAACGCGCTGCTGCCAAGTCAAATATAAAACTTTTGAGTAAATGATCAACAGAGAAGTTTGAAATTCAAATCTTCGTGCTAAATCATCAACGTAACCTTTGTTAGCCTGTCCTGTTTTGACTTTAGACTGTGCTCGGCTTTCTAGCAGTGTCCTTGTTTTCCCCCACAGCATTTCCTGAGGATACAAGCGGGTGTTTGAGGAGTACACGCAGGCTTTGTACCAGCGGTACCCAGACATCCGCATTGAAGGGGAGAACTATCTTCCTGTTCCCATGTATCGGTAAGCGAGAGCGAAAGATTGCCTGCCTTGTTACAAGTGGATTACGTCGAGCCTTATTAAAGTGGGCTGAAAGCTCCCTGGGATTAGCTGTGATTTGTCTAAGGAAGTGAAATTCTCAAGCACGAACATATCTGGCCATGGATTGGTGTCTGGTAGTTTTGGTAGACACTGCTTAAACTGCTGTCCTTTTTAAAGATGTTTTGATCCAGTGTCCTAAAATCACTCCAATGAAGAAAAATGTCTTCAAATCAAATCAAAATGTCAGCAATAGACAAATTGTTAGATGAACTGGGCTAATTTTACTCCAGCTTACTTTTTTTTGCATTCCCAAGTTTTAAAGATGTTAAATGGGTACTCTCCGCAGGTAATCCAAACAACTGTGATGCATTCCCTTAATTGCTTAAATTTTCAGGCCATGGGGCTGAAGTTGCATACCTTCCTTGGTGTATACAGTACAGACATGGATGTGATGGTTTCAGCTAAAGTATTTAAATGTAAATTAAGTGGAATGTCATGCTATTTTGGTGTTTTAGTTTTATTTGTCACATTTTAAGTTAATGCAGGGTCAGCATTACAGATAAATTTGTTTCACAAGATATAACGGGTCAAAAAGCTACAGAAATAGAAGTTTAAAAACTATAAAGATTTAAAAAAAAAAAAAAGAAAGAAAGAAACAGCATAAATTAAGTCATAAATCTTCTGAAATGTAAATGTGTTCATTGGGTGGGGACATGCATTTTTTTTCCTTCAGTTTTTAAAAATGTATAGCTTTATTATGGTGTAGGATTCTATGACATACGTAATGGTCAGTTAGGTATTAGTTAATAGTAATGTAGCCTTAACTTGGGAGGGTAATGAAAAATCTGTTCCAAATGACCAAATCCACAACTTCCCATATTTCTTATAGCCCTTTTCCACTCGTACCTACTAAGATTAGCTCACCATGGCTCAACTCATTTTCAAGGACTTTCCATTAGGTTGTAGTACCAAGTACTTTGGTACCTAAGCCCCTTTTCCATTAATACCTACTTGCCATGGATTGCCACACCTCGACTTGGATAACTGGTTTTCCATTACAAAGCAGTGCTACCTAACACACGTGACTGTCGTCATAGCTAGGGATGGGTATCGAAAACCGGTTCTTGTTGAGAAGGTTCACCGGTTCCCACTGTTTCAATTCCTTGGAATTGTTTGCCATTTTTGCAAACGATTCCCTTATCGATTCCAGTCGCCCCGAATGACGTCACCACGTTGCGGAGCGTCATTTACCTGGCAGGAAACACGGCGGCTAAAAAGTTTGATTATACTTTACAAGAACGGATGACAACAGGGCAACTTGCAATACTTGCAAAGTAGACATTTCATTTAAGGGAGGAAACACTACAAATATGCAAAAGCTCACAAAACACGCAATAACCTTAAATGAATGTCATGTTTTTAATTTCGCTCCGGACTCGTGAATCTCAACCCAGCAGCAGCGGTAACGTTTGCACGTCCTCTCCCGTTAATGCGGCAGGTAAATAATCAACCAACAGTGCATATTATGTTAGCGCGATCTGCCTTATTACAAAACCTGCCATTACTGTGCATTTAGGTGACCATGATGAGAGAGACAGACAGTCTGGCTGGCTCAGATGCTGGCAGTTCTCGCTGCAGTCTACCGTTAGCGTCTCCTTTCAGGCCAGGATAGACGAATGTCACAGAGCAGTGACTAAGTTTGTGGTAAAAGGCTTGCACCCATTTGCCACAGCAGATGGTAAGTGAATGTGTTTAATTGTAGGCAGGAACATTACTGAATATTCTTGTGTAATTGCTACAGAATAATTGATGTTATACTTTGTTATTGCTACAGAAGAATATTTATTTTATTATTTTACATTTACAATTTTTTTTTCCTGGGGACTCTGTGACACCCCATGGAAGAGCCGTAGGCTGTGGATCTCTTAAGATGTCACTGTTGGGTTTGTAAGGCCATGTTACTCCTAAATTTCTATCTTGTTCAAAGAGAAGATATAAAAAGTTCTAAGCTATTCGACCTTAGTGTTCTCCTTTTTTAAAAAAGAATCGATAAGAGAATCGATAAAGAATCAAATCGTTAAACAGAATCGAAAATGGAATTGGAATCATGAAAATCTTATCAATACCCATCCCTAGTCATAGCACCACGTCCGAGCATCCCACGATGTGAACGCTAGACTCTGGAAACACAGCGTTGTTTTTATAGCCGTTTCTCTCATTTCCAGATTTTGATTTTTGTGAACGAGACGGTGGCATGCAGTCTGATGATGTCACATTTTAGTACCTGCTCGGATCGCTTAGACCCCTGGTCAAGTATTTACTAAAAAAAGTACCTGGTACCAGGCACTATGACATGCGTAAATGGATAATAACTAAAACCAGCATATTAATGATCAAGGAACTGACCTCACAGCCCATTATTCAATCAGTGGGCTGGTTTCAGTTATAATGCAATGCACTGTTTATAAGGTTGGGGAAACCTGCAGTCAGCTGAGACTGAAGAAGTCACTTGGATGAGCGATGAAGTGTTTCTCCCACTGAAAACACTACATCCAGATGAACAGAATCAACTTTTTGGGATTTACTTACCTGGATGATTGAGCATGCATCAAGACTTGCATCAGAACATTAGGTATTTAGCTAAGCCAACAAGTCCATCTGTACAACGATCAGCACTGTGACTTATGATAATAAAGTCCAAAAGAGAACTTAAAAATAACACATGAAATCTTTCTCATTGTATTCTAGTTTCTATGGAACTGTTTCTTTGTGTTTACGGTTTCAGATGGACTATAACTTGGTTTCTGAATAATTAGTCGCATTTTGAGGAATCATTGCCTGGAGAATTGGATTGTATTTGTATTACATGTGAGATGTATTTGTGTAGCAGTCCCAGGTGTTGTAGTTAAGGTGTGGTGTTACTGAGACTCTTAGGTATTTTTCTGGGCTTCTAATGAATACACACGAGAAAAGCTGTGCAAAAGAAATGGAGATGGTATCAAGCCCCCTCAGATTCTTTAACCATTGTTTTCAATGTCTCACAATGTAAAACTAAAGATTTTGGAGAGATTTTACATCAGTAACAAGCTCTGTCTGCTTTATGCTATCATGTATAAGAGCTGTATTCAAATCCATAGCTACACATATTTTTGTTTTGTTTCCACAGACACATTGCTTCCTTCCTGTCTGTTTTCAAACTGCTGGTGATTGGGCTGATTATCATCGGCAGGGACCCGTTCGCTCTCTTTGGTATGCAAGCCCCCGGAATGTGGGAATGGGGCCAAGGAAATAAGGTAAGGTTTCCTGGAATCAAAACTGTGTCCTTATGGGAGCGTTTTTACTCTAGTGTTTTTAATGTGTAACAGCGTGTTAGACGGCAGACTCTGGCTTTTCAGTAGATGGAGCTGCACATTGTTTTGGCAAGTTATTGCAGATAGCACAGGCGTGGGTAGCATGTAGAAATGAAGAAAGGTGGGCTCTGGTTTCCGTTTACTTACAGGCTGCCAAGTACAACTAAAACCCACAGGATTTCATTAGCTCTTCATTTGGTGGCTTCTGGTTGTTTTGTTAAGTATTGTTTGGCTTGGATTTGTTATCCCCAGGGTTAGAGACCTGGCAAATCCCAAAAGCCTTCCTGCAATAATGGTTGTTCTTGCATTTTAACAGAAGGCTGAAAAAGATTAAAAAACTATTTTTGTGCCATTGAAACCCAAGTGCATAACAGCAACTCTTGCCTTTAAATACACAATAAAGACTTATTCATTTTGGTTTGGGTTGGTTTTGCTAGTGAATTTGTTCTTTTAAAATTGCTTCTAAGCCACATATGTTTGATAACAAAGACTATCTTAAGTTTTTCTTCCGCTGAGTATGTGTTTGCTTTTTAAGCTGCTTTCGGTATATACATGGAATCCTTTCGCATAATATTTAACATGAATCTAGACTGATATCACTAAATCAGCTGGCTTAAGAGCAGAAATCTGGTTTTAAAATTTGGATTTAAAATGTATTTATTTTGAGAAATAGCCATATACTTCACAATGTTAACATATTGGCAAGTGTTACTCCACTGAGAGTGACTACTGAAGTGCACTAACGGATGGCATGAACGTCATATTTTTAAAGCAGCTACATGCTAACCTGTTACTACACTTTTATCCTGTGGGGTTTTTGTCCTAATTTCTGCTCACTGAACATTGCAGACTCTGTTTAAATAAAATAAATCTTTCCTCTCCATCAGATTTATGCCTGCATGATGGTGTTCTTCCTCAGCAACATGATTGAAAACCAGTTAATGTCAACAGGAGCGTTTGAAATCACATTAAATGGTGAGTGTTGTTCTAGCACGTACTTAGTGCCCAGTGGATTTGACTTTATTTCATTTTTCTTGCAATAACATTTATAAACTTGAGATGATGGAACAAAATCTATCCCACAAATTAAAATGAAAATATTCTTTTATAGATGTACCAGTGTGGTCCAAATTGGAGTCAGGTCACCTGCCCTCCATGCAGCAGCTTGTGCAAATCCTGGATAATGAAATGAAGATGAACGTTCACATGAACACAAGGCACCACCACCATTCATAACCTTACTGTTCAATTCCTAGCTGAAGCTAAAAGCCCCTCCATGTAAGTACAGTCGTGTGCCAAGGACTTATTTTTTGTTTTTGTTTGTTTTGGAGTCACTTCTACTAAAGTGAAGGTTTATGCTTTTTAATTCGGCCTGCTCCTTTCTCTGCCCTTCTAGGTCTGAGGTGGTTTTCTCACTGGGCTGTGAGGTGATGTTTATGAACGTCTGCGCTGAAGGCAGGAACACTGCTAGCACAGACTGGATGTCCCCATCACTCTTCACTGCGCCCCTTAGAGATGACCCGCCCCTGACGCCAGAGTGGGATCCATGGCAACAGTGCTGGCCATTTTGTCATTTTCTTGTACTATTCATACTACTACAGAGTTCATCCAGGTGATATTAGTGAGCCCATAAGGAGAGAGTTAACATTGGTTCTTGTAGTCTTTAACTATTTGAATATAATTTGATCTCTGTGGGAAAAAAGAAACAATGTGTCATTTGTACCACTGAGCCATATGTAGAAATTTGTTTATCAAGTAGTTTACCGTGTAGAAATTTGCAGCACTTAAAAGTCTGTCATCACTGTTGTGACAATAACATTGGGAACCTGTTGGTATGATTTCTGAATTTTTATATTTACAAACCTTGGAAGAAACTAAGAAGATTAATAAAACATATTGTTAACTATTTAACTCTGAAACTGCGGTGTGGTGTTGAGTTGACATACTAACGCATCTGTTGTCATCAGGCTTATAGTTTACTGTGGGTATACTATGCAATGGTATGAAATATCTGGAGTAACAACCTGATTATTAAGTCTTCGGGAAGCTCTACACTGATTTTTATATTACAAGGCAAAAGAGGAGAAATTAAAAAAAAAAAATGACTACAAGACCAGCCTAAAAGAAATAAAGTGGTTATTGTGCAACAGATGATTTTTATAGACAATGAGTAATGAAAGTCATTTATTGGGTTAATTGTATAACACCTTTACTTGATATTCTCTTTGTAAAACTGGGCTCCATTTAAATTGAATTTAAAATAAAGGTAAGTCTGGCCTTAAAAATGAGAAAATACTGATTCAGCCAAGCATGCTATAAAGATTATCTCTATATATTAAAATATCGACATGCTGGCACTCAGGTGCTAGTACATGAAATGTTTTTTGTTTTTTTTCTTTAGGTGATATAGTTTTCTGGTAACTAAAGTCAAAAAATGAGACATGCAAAATGTTTTTCCAGTTTTTTTGGGGTTTTTTTGTGGGGGGGTTTTTTCAGTCACTGTCATCATGTTCCAATATTACATATACATCAACAATCCTGAAGGCACTTGAGGATGAAGGCTTTGTCACTGTCATTCATCATTACATCATCACTGACTTTCAGGAGCCTTTGAGCAGTAACCTGTAAGTGATGGGCTGGTGTAGTCTTAAGTTTTTGTGGATGTAAGGGCGTCGTCAGGTACTGGTGAAGATGCTGAATTGCTGCGAGGATCCTGATTTTGGCTGCCAATGCCAGCAGCTCGTCTTTAGAGACCGATGAGCCTGAAGTATGCACGTATTCACCCTAATCAAAGATTTTTCACGTTAATGAAGCACTTTAGCATTTGTTACAGTCATTTTGCAAATCATTTAAACCCTCTGTAGTTAAATGTTTGAAAGGCAAAATATATTTGCTTTCATAAAGAAAGACATCAGAAAACTGGTAGTAATGCATACCCATATCCAAACTTTTAGACTTATTCCAGTGTCATATTCAAAATGAACATATTTTCCAACTTTTCTTTCCCATTTTAACCCTTGTTATGTTTTATTTGTCATGTGTTTAATTATATAAAATAGCCAGTTCACAATGTGCAGACTAGTTGTCTGTGCTTCAGTCTTACCTGAGCACAGCAGGTACCCACACTGAACTTAGCCTGTTGCCTGCCCGCCAAGAAGGAAACAAACACTTGTTTGTTCCCCAGGACTCGAACTCCAACAGTTTTGTTGAGGGACAGAAAGATGGGCTGCAGGGGCGTGGGAGTACCCCAGCTCCACTTACAAGTTACGTTGCCTGCATTGTTTAAGCATCGGCCACCAGACATGTTTAAGGACAGCCTGAAATGCGAGTACAGAAAAATACATGCATATAAATGGACTGTAGCTCATTGCCATTATGTATTTATGCTCACCTGTGCAAATTTTAAATATTACATTTACACCCCATAAACAAAAACATTTTTTGACAGCAACCTCTATGACGACAACAACTATAGGGCTAATAATATAATTTAAAGAGGCAATATTTAATAAATGGTAAATATTAAAAAAAATGCTATCTACCATATGTTTCCATTGGTGTGATAGCATGTCGCTCTGCCATCAGACTGGAATATAGCTCTGATTTGTTGATTAGGGGCACTGACGTCGTCATACACTATACAAACTCTTCCATTGTGTTCAGTGACCACGATAAGTACAGCCAAGAGGCCGGAGGGATAACTGTAATCAAACTGGTAAGGACAGGAACACTGACTATAGAGGATATTCAATTCAACTGGAATTCCCTGGATTTCTTTAATGTTTAAATTGTGCATTTTTAAATCACTTCCGCAAAGTCTCATGATCAATCTGATCAAATCTGAGAGGATACAAGACCTGAGCAGAGCCATCAGGGAACATGGTAAGGAATTTGATGCCACTGGAATAAAATTTCTGTAAAACTTCAGACCCCACCTGTGAATACAGATAACATTCAAAAGAAGAAATTATCATGTCTAGAAATTCTATTTTGCACACAATTACATGGACTTTTGAAAAATTATTTTTAAAAAACAATTATTATTCTTATCATAACCTAATAGTGTGGAGTTTGAAAGAAGTGGGAGGGTTGCTTTATTACAAATTTACCTCTACATTCAAGTTCTCTTTCAATGTCTAAACTCGTCAGCCTCTGCAGGGTGATTTTTATCGTCTTTTGGCCTTTTTACCCAGCTTTACTAGTTTACGATACTAAAATTGAGTAGTTTCTCTTTATAAATAATAATACTATTTAGCGTAATAACAAAGTCTTGCATTTGTGAAGGTTTTGGGTTTAATGTATTATGTAGACACAGTGTGACCACATGGGGGCATTGTGTTAGTGTGTAATGCAGCTGTATGAGGTCTCTATTCAAACATAAATGAAACCTCTGCGTTGGCAAGAACAAAACGTCATATATTTACAATATAATAAGAAAAAACAAGCTCTGTACAAGCTCTGTGGGTCATGAAAAATAGAAGTAATATTCATTTGCATGTTACCTGATGATTACATATGCCAAACTGAAATGGTTTCCAATCATAAAAAGGGAGCAACACCTCCTCCTCTTCCATTTTTAAGCATTTTTCACTTGTGCTACTGCAATAAGTTGTCCCCTTTCCTGGAGCATGTGAGAGTCTTAACCTGAAGACCCCTGGTGCAGAGACAGCTAAACAATAGCAAAATAGACTACGTTAGTTTCACAGAGCTTTATAAAATCAAGATGCAGTTACCTGTCTGTCTGTCTGTCTGTTTATTATGACTGTATGCAAAAGTTTCAGGCTTCCAGTGTGAATGTTGCTAACTACTCACAGGTCTCCCCTGGGTAACCACTGTAGATTGTAGATTCTCTTGATTGTATTCTATGAAACAATACAAAATAAGTGCTACTCATATTAATTTTGCACATTATTTGAGTCATATTTCTGTTCCTACTTTCATTCTGTTTACAGGCATTTTCATGCAAAATCATGCAAATGTGTACCTAGGTTTTCTCAGAAAGCCTTTCATAAACATGCGGTAAGCTTCACTCTGTCTGGATTTGTGGTACAGAATTTCCATGTGGTCTTTGGAAGTTAGATTACCAAAGGTTAGGTTAGATCTCTCCTCAAACAAAAGTCTCTGCTTCACCAGCATTTGACATAGCTGCTGCCGCTGAGCACAACAGAAGTGGGTCTGTGATGGACACAGAGGAGGGGGTAAGGAGGTCATGTAGTACAATAGGTGAATTTAGGGATTTTGACTTGACCATTTACAATCTGCCTCACCTCAGGATTATGTACCCATGTTAGAACAAGTAGAGGATGAGCCTTTTCCCCACAGTACTCACATTGTGCTGGGTATTCTGTCTGGGACTGAATAACATTTTTTTTTATTAGAGTAACATTATCTGTAACACCTTGCTTCCTTCCTTAAGTAAGGAGAAATTTGACTTTTAATTTTTTTTTACCCTTTGGGGAAAACTTGTTAAATTCATCCTGTGATTGTCAGACTCACGATTGTACCTCAGAACTCCCGCAGCTCTGATACAATAGGTGGGTGGGTCACTGACAGGTTTTGGGCAACTGCATCGCATCCTCTTACCAGACAAGGAGAAAAAATGACAAATAAAAGGAAACAATCAATGATTTTTAGAAAGAGTGAGATATTAATCCATATAATAATATCAAGATTATTATATGACCATGTGAAACCAATCAAGGTCTTATATGGTCGTCTGGAACATGGAGTAGATCACGAGCTAATGTAGCAGTGCCATTTAATGAAACACAGAAGTCTGAATAAGAGAACTGTTAACAGTGTTGGTATGTATTTATAAATATACACTCACTGGCCACTTCATTAGGTATTCCTGTTCAACTGCTTACATCTAACCAGCCAATGTGGATGTGGTCAAGATAACCTGCTGAAGTTCAAACTGAACAATAGAATGGTTATAAAGGGTGATTTAGTCCAGTAGAGGCCCTTTGGGATGTGGTGCAATCAGGGATTCAGCTGACAAATCTGCAGCAACTGTGTGATGCTATCATATCAACATGGACCAAATTATCCGAGGAATGATTCCAGCACCTTGTTGTCTCTGTGCCAAGAAGAGTCAAGGCAGTTTTGAAGCCAAAAGAAGGTCCACCAATCTAATAAAGTGACCAGTCAATGTACATGTAGGAGATATTTTGTTTGAAAAAAAAAAAAGTACTTTGAACAGACTTGCAGGAAAAGCTGGACTTCATCTTTTTGTCTTGACTGTGTTTAGTGTATTTATCCCAAGATAAAACAATCCACCCTCAGCTCAATGAGCTAGTCTCATGTGCTACCAGGAATCAAAACTTATCCCTAACACATACACACTCAAGTATAATACTTCTAATATATTTTTACATATATAAAAGCAGTCATCATTTAAGGAGGGAAAAAAGACAGATAAAGCTGACAGTAGGTGAAAACAAACACCTCTATACATAGTCTATGAAGATATGCTGAAGACAGCACGACAATAAAACACCACGTACTTGCCCCAGTGGTAGTCAAGTATTGAGCGATGCTTCAGACTAGCCGATGTTGTTAGTAACCATGGAGATGAAATAGCTGTATGGTAATGTGTAAACATAACAGCAGACCTCATCTGTGCTGCTATCGGACTGGTTATGCTAACATTCATAAGCGTTCTGACATAAATTTCTAATAAACAGTAAAATCTATGGTAAGACCCCGGATTTAAAAAAAAAAAAAAACCTTTCCACAATTATTGTAATGTGTAAATATGGTAATCTAGTGTTTACAAAGGATTTGGAGGCAGGAAATAATCCCACCTCAGTGGTTCATTTAACAGCCTTTCTGCAGCTTCACCGGCAGGTGGAGCTTTGGTGGTTGCCATGGCATCGTAGATGTTCAAATTCTTGATATTTTCTGAGCACGTAAGAGGTTGATCCCCAGCTTTCATTGGTCAGCTTGGAAACTGCAGCTGACAAAACAAATTCGCTTCGGTAATCGAAATCGTTTTTGCGCTTTCCATTTATGAGCAGCAGAGGTCTCTGAACACATACCACATTAATACCATTTTTTAGATGCAGCGGTTGTGCTTTTATTTTTCTTAGTTTACCTCATTAATTATTACTGTGTGTCTTAATTAAACTCTCTCTCTCTCTCTCTCTCTCTCTGTCACACACACACACACACACACACACACACACACACACACACACACACACACACAAATCCCGTTAAGAATAAAATGTTAACCAGACATTACTCAGGTGCATATAGTGCCAGGTAATTAGAGAATCCGTTGATGTCCCCGCAGCGGCTTCTGATTGGCTGTGGCGGTACCTGGCTTGTTTGCTGCCGCACAAATAGCCGTGGCGAAGTCTCGCCTTCCAGCTCTTAACATTTCTAGGAGACACGCACAGCTAAACGATGCGTAGAGAAAAAGGGAGACGTGCCTCCGTTTGTTGTGCTGTAGCTGTTATTCTGATGTGCCATTTAGTGCAAGCAATAGACTGTTACCGACTAACGAAAACAGAGAGACGAGGAGGGCGCAAAGAGGCCGATGCGTTAGGTGCTCGAAAGGGGAAAGTCGTATTCGGAAAATCTGTCGGGAAAGGCTCAGGCCTTGAGTCAGAGGTTAAATATGGGAAAGCCTCTACAAACTCATCCGTGGAGGAATCTTATCAAGCAGATTTTATAGGTAAGCTTCAGGTCCACAGTTTATGTAAGGACACTGGCTGCAGGAAAAGCGTGCTTATTTGGAGATGTACTTACATTTAGATTTTTATTTAAAAGCTCTATGCCTCTGTGCACAACTGCAAAACTTGCTCTTTTTGATTTTTTTTTTTTTTTCCCACGTCAGGCTGGTCAAAAGGCCAAATGTATGACGCCAGTTCCAGAGAAGCAGCATGGAGGCGCATGGTACCTTTGCTGCTGTGCGGTGGGGATCGGATGAAGTTCAGGGTAGTGGGAAGACGAGCGTCAGAGCTAGCAGTGGACCAAGGTAAGCAAGCAGGGCTCACTTTCTTTCCTTTTTTTTTTTTTTTTTTTTTTTTTTTTTTGTAGTAAAGTGTCCATTTGGTTGCATCGTCATGTAAACTGTTTTTTTCCCCATAGCAAGTGCACCGCCAGTACCTCTGAGCCAGGTCCCTCCCAACTGTGGCTACAACATGCAGAGGAACTTACTGTCACTTGTTATGATGGTTCCCTATAATGGCTGCAGTGTGGTTCAAGAGGTAATTTTAACTGAAATTAAGTCTTATGCTGTATTTGAATAATTGGCAGCCTGCTGTTAAAATTGGCTAGTCTGAGGATTATTTTTTTAAATTATCAAAAGTAAATTAAAATAATGCGAAATCTTCCTTAGATGGCTGAGGCTTTACTTTGCTAGTCATGGGTTTGGAACTGTCTCTTGGCTAAACATAAACACTTAATATTGTGATCTCAAACAATTATGGCTCTTTTAAAAGGGGGTAAATAACTTTGACTCCTTGACTGGTAACACGCAAGTCCTGATATTCCTCCTTGTTTTAAAGGGTGGCAGTTATGTGCTTCCAATGCGGTGGCAGGGTATTCCAATCTCCCTTTGGTGTTCCAAACCTGCAGCACCAGCTCTTATGACGACTGCCTCTCAAACCCCTCAGGACCCCGCATCAAACTCCCAGATGCCCTACACTAGCAAAAATCCAGACCAATTGTATTCCCATGTTCCTCAACCCTTTTTCTTTCCACAACAAATGCACTATCCATATCCTTCAGTTGCCGTATCGGATCCTGCAGAACCCATTAAGCAGTCAGAAATGCCCCCATTCCAGCAATACCCTCCACCCTTTTCCCCCCTCTATCCTTACTTTTATCCCCCACTTCAAGCCACAAGAGCACCCCCAACCACCACTGCAAAGCCAGAATCCTTCATTCCTCCAGAGTTTGTCTTACCTGGTTACAAACCAGTTGGTCCACCTTTTCTTTGGCCCTTTCCATTACCTGTGCCAGCAGATACTCAAACCACAACTAACGCTGACTTTTATCCCCCCTCACTGCAGCTTCCACCCAATGTGAATTTCCTCTCCCAGTATCCTCTCTTCCCTCAGTTTGTCCCTCTTTCACAATATCCGAACAACCCTAATGCAGATTTGGCGGCTGCTACTGGAAGCTCGGACACCGTACTCCCTCAATATGTTGTGCCTTTCCCTCAATTTGTTCCTCAATATCCAAGCAATCCTAATCCAGACTTGGAAAGCGGAAGCACAGACACTCTGCTGCCTCAAGCTCAGTCTCACAATTTTCCACACTTCCATCAACAAGTTCAGTTAATGCCCAATCCCTCCCTTTCGTCATAGTTTGATGAAAATGTAATAAAGGCTTTAAATAACACCAGTTCTTGGTTTGAAATTCTTTGTTCAACAGCTCAACTCAATCAGCACCACAGATTCAAACTCAAGAATCATAAATGTTATGAGCATTTAGTGCTAAGGTGATTGGAATTAATAGGCAGACTTGATGATATTTGGGCGTTGTCTGCAACCACCCACCAAACAAAGGGTGGGTGGATATGTAATGTTGGAAAGTCACTATTTTGTTGCACTATGCTGGGCTTATGTGGCCTGAACTGTGAAGCTTGCTTTTCACTGATAAAAAGCAATGTTCTGTCATGCTGTTCCAACTTAGTCAAAGCAGAAAATGGACTGTCGTTACAGGACTAACACAATTTGTCAATACACATTATCAGAAATAACCAGGGTCACTGTTGCTTAGGAGACAAAGGTGGTCATCCAACAATTGAGAAGTTGGTAGTTCAGTCCCTGGCTGCTCCAGTCTGCATGCCAAATATTCCAGCATAAGTATCATGCATCCATTGGAGTGCAATGTGAGATGGCACTTAAGCTTAGAATAAAAACTGCTCGAATGGGCGGGTGTGAATGAGGCATATTGTATAAAGTGCTCAAGAAGAGTTGAAATACACTAAACCAGTCCATTTACCATAACCACCATCTTAGGCCACTCATTGGATTTATAATTTTTTTCTTGGAGTTGTTTGAGCCCATCCTTTCTTTCAGTTAGCTGTTTGTAATAGCTTGCCAAGCTCTGCAAACAAGTGTTTTAACGGAACACTATTTTGCATATACAGGTTTATTCAGATATTAATTTTAGTAATGCAAATTACAAAGTGATTTCATTTTTCTTTTAACTTGTTAACCTGCAATTGATGAAAAACAACACATATTATGAGATGTAAATTTTTGTATGAATTTTTTAAATCACATTTGTGGTTTGGTTATTTGCTACAAAGTAAATTTGTCCAGATATTTTAGGAAAAAGTCAGCAGAGCATTTTTTCTGCTTTATTGCAGCATTTTATTGGGTAGGCATTTATAAAGTGGCACCATGATGAAATTACTAGTTTGTACTTCTGGTTTCATACTTCTGCATGCATTCTGACAAATGCATATATGGTATAAAAATGTAACTAAACGGAGAAGCGAATACTACACTACTGCTGCATTTCATTTTTTTTCCAGTTCTTTTTCTTTTACAGGATCTTATAAAACTCTTCTCTGCTCAGTCATTCAGTGTTCAGGCTACAGTTAGATGGTGTTTACTACTGTAATTCTTGAAACTGAGAACTTTTATTTGATTATTAATCGAGTCAAAGAAGAGTTTCTTAAGCTCATTGGAATAACCTAGCTACACTTATTTGAATTTTTCTTGATTCAATTCACTTATGTTCCAAAGAAGAATAATTTTAGTTTAACAAGAGACAGAGCCTGCACTTGTCTACAGTATATCTAAATAGGATAATCTTGTCTGCATACTCATGAGTTATGATGACTATAGAATTCCACGCATTTCATGCTCCATAAAAAATGTTCTACTTATCCCAGGGCAACACTAGAGTCAGCTGCCAAAGGCGCTTAATGAGGCCACAGGTGCAAACTGTAACTGTGTTGATTAGCTGGTGACAAATTGCAGACAGCATCAGAAGCTGTCATTTGGTTGTTCTGCATCGCTGTGAAGTGCTTTCCATCTGCACTGTGTGTCACCACTATGGGAGGTGATAGACGTGGGAGATGTAGAGCATGTCAAACTGTGGCAGTCACATTACTCCTGTGCTCTTTAGCCCTTTGTTTAAACTTGCAAGTGCTGGGCAAAAAAGTTAAACGTGAGGGATCTAGTGAGACTGCAGTGAAAGATGGAAGAAAGGGAAGCATTCTCTTTAATGGAAAAAGGCTTAACTCCCAGTCAGGATCTGCTTCTTCTGCAGCTGCCACAGGACATGCATTGCTGCAAGTTGACTTGCATCAGTCAAGCATCACAGGTAATACTTGGCTGTTTTTGCTAATTTGATATGCTCGGTACACTTGAGGCAAAGGTTGTTGCAGTTAACTTTGTGTTGTGATATCTTTCTTCCTAAAGCAGAGAGTAGATCAAAGCTGAAGAATGACACTGCTAATGAAGCAGCATGGAGTCAATTAAACTCTTCACTATACTGTAGTGATAACAAGATGAAGCTGAAGGCCATGGGGCCTGGTGCTGCTGATCTACAACTGCACATAGGTAGAAAAAATATTATAAGTATGCAAAACTGTCTTTTAAAAACTGTCATTGAACACTGGCATTTTTTTTCTCCTTCTCTCAGAAAATGCACAACCCTTACCACTGAAGCACGTGCCTGAAAGCTGTGGTTTCTCAATGCAGCAGAACGCACTGGGACTAGTTTTAAATGTCCCTTATAATGCCTGCAGTGTGCTAACAGGGGTATGCTTTTTTATTATTTTAAAAGGACCTGGACTTGATGAAATGTGGTTTTCATATCTGCACTATTTGATGAATTCCATATTTTCTTTTGGTAGTTTTGAAAAAGAACTCTTCAAACTTAGAGTTGGTATACCTGCTTGATGCTAAATCTGCCAAAAAAAAACCCCAGGCCAAAACATGTTGGGTTTTCTTTGTTTCAGAATGGAAGATATGTGTTGCCAATGAATTGGCGGGGGATGGCAGTTAAATTCATCTGCCCAGTTCAACAGTCCAGGAAATTTCCTTTCTCTCTCAGGCCATGGCACTTCCATCGCTCAAGACGACAAGCAAAACAGCCCTATTATCCTAAACTATATAATTCCTACTGGTATAACTATTACATGCATATGATGGCACCAGGTGCTAAGACTAACCCAACTACCACTCGCCCTCACACAAAGCCACCTGGATATTCATACCCTCTGTACTACCCATATAACTTTTATTACTCCTACTTTCTCCCAGTGAAGACCACTGTGCCACCAGCTACAACCACTGTGGCACCACCTATGACTGTTAGACCTAGCGGCAACAAAATTCCTTCCAAGAGCCCTGCCTATTACCCGCCACATTTTCCTAATATGCACTACCTTCCACCAGTCCAACAGTTGCAAATGATCCCTGACAAAACTCAGGTTTACTACTACAACCCGGAGACTGAATATTTCTATGGAAAGCCTTCATACCAACAAAAAACAAATTTGCCAAAGCAACCTACTTGGTCTCAATTTACCCCAGTTGCTATGCCAGGTTACCCAGCTTCCCCTGTGAAACTGAGTTACCCAAGCCCTGTCAGCCCAGAAACCTCTGCAGCCCCTATAGCACCATATGTTCCATTTGACAAGCTCCCCTTTGAGCCATATGTTGTATACAAGGCTAAGAAACTCCCTGATGACCAGAAGTACATGGCCAAAGCAGGTTTTAAATCTAGTTTCCAAACACATTCAGGCTTCCCTTTGCAAACTGCGTCCAGGTTTCCTCAGTACAGAGGTCAAGGAGGTCCCTGACTGGGAATTAAGCAGAGCGAAGTGCTTAGGGTTTCTTGTTGGTGTGAATTTGGTAGTGGTTAAATTGTTCTAAGAAAATCCTGTTTTCTCATGGTGCCTGATGATGATGAAAATTAAAGATTTTTCTACTGTGAACTTGTTCTCATGTATGTGGGTTTTTTGTTGTTGTTTTGTTTGGTTTTTTTCCACTACAAAAGACTACACTCTCTTCATTCAAGTGAAAAGGACTGGTCATTTAATGATGGTGAAATGCACAGTTCCTAAGCATGTTGGTTGTCATGGTACACCCCTTTCTAAAACACCAAACTGAATTACTGTTCAAATGTTTGACCTATTTATAGCAAGCCCCCTCAATACTTGTTAGAGCTTATACTAAGACAATGAATAAAGAAAGTATCTAGAGGGCTACCTTTAGTTCTTATGGAACACTTTTTTTCTTGTCTTTGCATAAATCCAATTCACCCACTGCACATAGCCCCTATTCTGTCTGCTCCTATATATTTTCACAGTGCTCTCCCCCTTGGGCACCCCGTGACTGTGTGTACACACTTCGCTGAAACTCAACCACACGTGACAACTGAGAGATGTGTAATGCTGGACTCTGAATCCAGACACGCTCATTGTCGTTCAGCCACTTCATTTTCTAAACGCTACTTGGAGGGTCCAGAGCTCCAGAACAAGAAATCCAGTAGATCATTCATGCAACACTGCGTATGTGTCTCGCTGCAGCTGGTTAAATTATTCAGTCATTTAAAGAAGTGGTTGCATCTCTTTAGCCAAGGTGAGCTTTTTATGTGGTACACAGGATTTTGCTTTCTTTTTACTAGTGATAAAGAATTTGGATGTGTGTATCAGGCTATAGATTTGTTTTGTGGCTTTGTTAAAATGAACTTAATGAAAGGATTAAAACCAGAGACTGAAATTCTACATTTTTTTTAAATCTCATTTTGTTATATAATCTATTTTTTTTCTATCCATGCTGCCACAGGAAACATTAAGATACCGTGCATTAAATAGACTGGAACAGCCGTCGTTTAAACAACTAATTTTGGTCAAAGATCTGTATTCCTCTCCTGTTTATGTCTGGCTAGATTCCCGACCAGATCTCTCAGCTCCTCCTCCATCTCTAAAGTTTGCTCCGCCTACTCTACTTTGTATCTTTATGGAGGACTATGATGTGGACATGGATGAGGAAGAGGAGGGAGACGTATTCACTAGAAAGGCCACGATGTGCCACTGGTGGGAAGATGCACAGCATCAGGGAGGAAGATTAGGATGCATGGTAAACAGTCGCAGCTGGGCAGAGGAGCTTAAGGATATCTTTGCACCACAGGCAGATCACTGTTACAGTGGAGCAAGAACCAGGCTGTCCAGCATCTCTGTGAGTGATTCACTGTGTCTCTTGTTTGATCCACACATGGAAATAAATGAGGACACTTGTTCTGATGGCTACGTCTCTTGTAGCTGTTGAAGAGACTTCTCCAAATAAAAAGGAATGGGCTATAGGGAAAAAAATAAATTTGGGTAAAAGACAAGTGCAACAACAGGCTGTGTTTATTGCCATATTTGCAATATGCAGTTCTGTAACTGTTTTATATGCATGCAGCATATATATATATATATATATATATATACAGCATATTTTCCATAAGCAAAATTCCTGGCATGGAGAGACTGAGAATAGAATATTTGGCTTGATGTTGACGAAAGAAGGAAGATGACTCAGTCTTTAGGCATTTAATCAACTGCACTGTGACACAGCACTGTGGGAACTAACTGCAAGCCTGTGTGTGTGTGTGTGTGTGTGTGTGTGCAACACTGGTTGTTTATGCACATGTGGACAAATGCGTCATGTGCTTCCTCATGCCTCTTACGGCTCATTACACTTGTACCTTTGATGTGGGATGTGGCTGGAGGAAATTCCTCCAGAAGACAAAACAAATATAATAAATCTACTACGCTGTGTAAGGCCAATAATCAGATGTTGATCTATTAGAGAACCAGCTATGGCCTCTAAGTATTTTGTTGCATTCTCATCCATTAGGCCTTCTAGCCTAATCCAACTGCCATTTTTTTTATAGATCCAAAATGTCTGCCTCCATTTATCAGAAACACAGATTTATTATTTGTCCCTCTCCTTCCAGTAAAGGAAAGGTGAAGAGGAGAAGGCAAGAGAGAGAAAATAGAGGAAGATGGAGGTACAGATAACAGATCAGGAAAGCAGTGGCAGCACTGAGCAGCTTCTTCTCTCCCCTCCCTTGATTTCTCTCTCCTCTGCTTCCGTCGCTGCCCACTCCTTCCTCTCTTGCTCCCACGTCTCCCCACCCTCCCCTATCTGCTGCCTCTCCCCTCCCCGCTCTGTCATCCCTTCCTCCCACCCTCGCTCTCCTGCACGGAGCTGCGGTATAAGAGAGGGTCTCCTGGGTCTAGTTTCACTGCAGTGTAGAGGAGGGCAGGACGGCTGTTTTAGTACGATGCGCTGAAGGATGGTGCACCAAGAGAAACGCATTTACCAGGTGTGTGGATTTGTATTTGCTTGCATTTAGTGTGTGATTCTGATGGGTGTGTAGCATTTAACAAGATATTTAAAGGTATACATGATAGGTATCCATCATGGGTGTGATGCTGTAGATAAATCAGCCGTATGGGATGAGTGGAAAAGGGAGTGGGTGTGTTCGTATGTGGTTGCGCTCGAATATATCTGTGTAACATGTATGCTCCTGCATTTGTTCAGTCAGATTTGACACAATTTTCCATCTCAGATCATTGATATCTATATCATTGTATGTTATACTGTCTTTTGTTTGAATAGGAACTAAAATCGTTCTACATTTGCATTTGTCATACCATGTACATTCTTTATAAGGGGTACAATTTTTGGCTTGTGGGGGTGCATGTGCTCGTGTAGTCAGTTTGTGAGTAAGGAGGGCATCTGTTTGTCTGAAGTGGGTGAGCAGGGGCCAGCGTTGGTTTGGAGAATGATGGCAATGAACTCATTTATGCTTTTACGTCACATCCTCATCTAAGCATGCGTCACAAAAAAAGAGGGTGTAGTGGTGTGTGTATGTGTATGTATCAGTTTTGCAGCTATTTTGAGTACAAACGCTGACACATAAGAGAAACGTGCCTAATTTTAGAAGTGTTATTCAATATATGTGTGGTTCCAAAGAGCACACACAAACTCAGGCAGCTTAGCAGATGTTTTTGGCTCAAATCCATCATATATAAATACTTTCCCTTTGATGCCAGAATAGAAAATCATGTTGTGAGGATCCAAGGGAAAAAAATGAAATCGGTTCAAAGGGGGAGCTAGAGACTGAAAGCTGAGATGAAGTGAAATAAAAGGAAACGAGATAGAAGGCTCGGGTGTGGAAGCTCAAAAGGTTAAAGGGGAAAAGAATGAGAAAAACAGATGGGGGAAAGGGGGCAGAACATAAAGATCCAATGTCATTAAAGTGAAACAAAAAGTATGAAAAATGGGACGTCGGTCAAGAGAAACTAGTCACAAAGGAAGAGGAAGCTGTAAAACACCAGCCCACAGTGACACGGCATTTTGAATCAGCAGCACTAAAAGAATGCAATGGAATTTTTTTAACCAGTTTAGATAGTACCTGCTGTTTTGATGATGAAATGTGATGCATAAATTAGTGAAAGAAGCCATTTATGGATGATTCACCGTCACTACAATCCTATGATTGTAATGAACAAAGATCTTTAATAAAAATGCATTCAGATGCACTGACATAACTGGATAGATACACCTATTACTTGTTTCATTCTTCAGTCTTTTCTGGGCCTGGCCTGTGGAAAAAAAAATATGTGCACTGTCTCTCAGAGTTGAAACAGTACGTTTCTCTGAAGTGTTAATGAGGACTGCATCTGCCAGATTCATTCGTTTAATCATTTTCTATACATCTATTTCAATACTACTGTTTACACGCATTAGATGAGAAATCCTGGACAGGCTGTCAGATGGTAGTAGCAGCAGATAATGAATGTTTTAACACTCATATTCATACATGGAATCAAAAGTAGACGGTAGATGTGAATCCATCACATCTTCCCTCTTAATCGGGTGTAACAGGATTTATAGTTGATTAGAAGAAATGAGAGTGTCCTCTCATTTTGGTATTACCTGAATTTATGCATTTGTTTATGAATTTCATCAGTCTTCCTTGTCAATAAGCGACCCACTTGGCAAATCAAGCCGAGAGAGACGGCAGCACAGGAGCCTCGTCTGTGTTAATATTCTTTGTGCTTCCATGTTTCTCTGTTTGTGGCAGGCCCAGAGGAATGAGAGAGAGTCCATCAGGCAGAAACTTGCCCTTGGCAGTTTCTATGACGATGAGCCAGTCATCTACACCAGCTGCAGCAAGAACGGCCCTTCGTCTCGGTGCGTTTGACTGAGTGTATGTGTGAGCAAGCAGAAGAGAATGGTTGGATGGTATAATTTTGTATGAGTGGTAACAGTAATAATGTGATAGATTGTTGGCTTTATATGTCATTCTGACTGCATTTGCACATCTTCAGAGCGCAGTGATGTACAATAAAATTAAATGAAAAATAAATCACTGAAATTTGGTGAACTGAATTTCATCAGTCACTGAAAATTCATTTGGTTTCCTGAAGCTGCTCAGTTCTCACAAAGCCTTTTCATATTAAAGTCTAGATCTCATGAAAATATTTTTTTATGTATGTATTTATTTATTTTGTTGGCTGAGATGCCAACTGTATCATGGAAGCACCTTATGTTAACCCTTTATTTACAATAGGCCTGGCGGAGGGCCCATTTTACAAGCTCTTTCAAATGACCTTGACTCGGTTACCATTTCTGCTAGAGACAAAATTCAAATGGTTTCGGAAAGAAGAGAAGAAGAGCTTTTTGGGGGATATTTAGTGTATCATTGTAGCAAAAAGCATTCACAAAATACTGCTGTGTAAAGAAGAACATAAAATTCAGCTCCGCCTAGGTTTTATTACCTGCATTTTACATTACTGTAAGTCCTCAGCCATTTTTGGGAGAGGAAATTCAAATGATTCACAGTAATGAGAGTTATCTGGTGATTTTACAGAGAAAATGTACAAAATAACTCCACTTAACCTGTATTATACTTGGGTGTTAAAGGGTTAAGACCTTTACAGCCAGGAGAGGGGATTAATCATCAGATTACGTCATTTGTTGACTAACAACTGTTAGCTGAAAACTACAACAAACAAATTAGGGAGATGGAATAGTTTTCCCTGGTAGAAATTTATCTAGAAGCAGTGACGTTCTGGAGTTGTGTGTACGTTTAATTATCATGGCTGGTTTCATACGGACTGTGCAACAACAGAGGATGAAAGTGAGTCATTTAAGTCACAGACATGCAAAGCGAAAGTGAAAGCTTTCCCGGAGTGCCACAGTTATGTTTACAGTCAGTCTAAAGGGACTGACAATGGGCTATCTAGAGAGTATGGAAAGAATGGGAACGTAGAGCATGGCACTGTGGTTAACCTTTGTTGCATGATGAGCTGCCCACACAGAAACTAAGCGATGCCCCAGCTTCATGGTGGGACACAGTTCAGACATGATGTTCTCAAATTGGACAGTTCTCTTCGAACTCTGTGCCACCAACCTGCCCGTTAAATCATTAAATAATAAAAATAAAAGGACAGTGTAATTATTTTTTTAAATATCAGAAATATCCAAATATTTTTATTTTTTAAACATTAGTATTCAATGTTTTGTTTTTTTTTGTCAGACTTGTTGTTTATTTTTGCAATGCAAATAAAATAAGTTGATCAGTAATTTTTTTACTTACTTAGAGAATATTTTATATCTTCTTATAAAATGTCATTGTAAATAGTACTATATTTGATAGAAATCAAATAACATACTAGTTTCCATGGAAATGACATTTCACGTCTGCAGTTTTGGATAGAAAAACACAAAACATGTAATGCAACTGGAACGACTTGCATTATGACAGACTCCCCGTGGTTAACCAAAGCCGCAGCACTTACATCAGTACTTTTTCTCTCCGTGACACCAGTTGACCTCCAGTAGCTTTTTGGCTCCCAACCTTTTTTTTTTCTTTTTCCCACAGTACCCTTTAGTTTATGTCACACAGTGGGGCTGTCCTTCGTTACTGTAGATGTTTGAGAAAGTAGTTTCGTCAGCTTGCGAAAGAAGAAGTAATGCCTGACACAGTTATCCACAGCTACAATTGGTGGAATTGAGCATGTGACCCCCACCCCCGTTGGAGGTAAAGGTGTAACGGGGTATAGTTTAGGGTGGAAATTCCAAAAAGAGTTAGTGAGGTGTTGTTTAAGTAATTGTTTTTGTCTTAGTGTAGGGGAAGGTTACTTTGGGTTGTTAGGTTCTTTCAGTATCATGATCTGGAATTGAATAAATGGTGTTTTGAACCCTTGGAAAGGCTGAGGTTAAGGTTTTTTTTCCATCACTTCTGTATAAGAGATGTTACCGACCACTTTTTAAAGACCTTGTTTATGAAATGGGAAAAAGAGTCTTTGCCCACATTGTTGTAAAGTCGGATGAATTGTTTCATAATGAATATTATCCTAACCTGCTGTGTGACCTAAAGTAACAGAAATCTGAATAAATAAATGGCTTTATGCTTTACTATGCTGTTTCCATATCTGTGATTAAATCTTTGGATTTAGCTAAACAAGTTTTGGGATGTGCCAAAAATTCCAATATGGAGGAACCACTGGAAATATGAATATATGCAGAAATTCAAAGTCAATGGGCAAACATTTTACCTTGATTTCGATTAATTAATTAGTTTTTTTTATTGTAAATATGCCGCTAAACTAAATGTTTAATATTAATTAAAGCTTGAACAGTTAGCTAATGTAATATTGTTGTGCTCCAAGTGTTGAAATACACTGGCGGTATTACTGTTGGTCGCTTCAACCATTTTTCTCTCAGTTTTCCTCTTTTTGTTTGAGGTTGACTCTCCTGTAGCCAAAAATGTCTCCAAATAAGGGACACATCAATTTTATTTGGCCCTATGTTTAACCTTTCCTACATGATACTTCCATGTGGCAGACTGGACAGGGCAGAGTGTGCTTTAAACGAATTCTGTATTGACAGAAAAATAAAAATAATTTAAAAAAATAACCGACGTTCGTAAGATTAAATCAGTTAGAGGTTCTAAATGTTGGTTTTGGTTTATTTTAGGTGAACTGACCAGCCCTAACCAATGTGTACCCAGACTGCATCGCTGACATGTGAATCCAACAAATGTCAACAAAAATGAATTCATTTGGTCCAAAGTATCATATGAATTATTGTTAGCCAATTTTGCATTCAGGTGTTAGCCAGCAAAAACAGTTGATTAGATTAATTATAAGTTAATATGAGAATGAATGTGTGGACCACGCCATTGTAATGAAGCAACATCTTGGGAAGCTTTAACAGCTGGAAAAATCAGGAAATTTTTGTTTTGCTACACTGAGTTACAGACTTCAAAATTCAGATACATTGACAGGCAGGACACCAAAGCGTAACACACAGCAAGATTAAATAGGCCTGTAGACTTAGCTAAGCATCAAATGAAATAACTCAAACATAACTTTTATTGTCTAATTTTCATTTTTCAAATGCATTTATAAGTTTTGCCCTAAACAAAGAAAATAGACAAGAAACTAAACAAATACAAATGACAAAGACCCAAATTCTTTTTATTTTAAATGGTGTTTGCTTCTTGTGTGCAAACAGCATTGGCCTGTGCTCTCTAATGTGTGATTCTGACTAAAACGGGTGCGATCTGAGCGCCTCTGAATATTGCATTTGTGTTCTCAGGCTGCAGAGTGGGGTGAACCTGCAGGTGTGTTTTGTTAATGACAGCAGCAGCGACAAGGACAGCGATGCTGAAGACAGCAGGACAGAGACCAGCCTAGACACACCGCTGTCACCTGTGGTATGTGTCCGAGTCTCTCTGTGTCACCATATGTGGGTTTTAT